>NW_022630995.1:69313654-70016043 GCF_010015895.1 Lontra canadensis | reverse complement strand
GGGATCGAGCCCTGCATCGGGCTCTCTGCTCCGCGGGGAGCCTGCTTCCCGCCCCCCACCCCGCCCCACCTGCCTCTCTACCCACTTGCGATCTCTGTCTGTTGAATAAAGAAATAAATTTAAAATTCTTAAAAAAATAAATAAAAAACAAACAACATGTGGATACTCTCTATGAACCAATACAAAGTGTTACCCAAGAGTTACTGAGTGAAAAGAGCAAATGCAGAGGAGAATATGTACATTAAGGCTTATGTGTAAGATTTAAAGAGAAATAGGAAAAATACATACATCTGCCTCTTTTTACAAAAAGAAACACAGGAAGGATAGACAGACCAGATAACAAGGAAGTTAGTTAACTACAAGGGGTTGGGAAGAACAAGGTAGCAAGAATGCAGGAGAGAGTAATTTAAACTTTTGGAAGTTTGGGAAATTTAAAGTTTTGGAAGCATGCTAATATTTTCTACCTGCAAAAAATATTAAACTAACATAAATTAACAATGTTAGAAGAAAGGGCCTGAAACTGAAAGCAAATGGAAACAGGGCCGATTCCAGGACTGGGACAGAGAAAGTACAAGATGAGTCTGGGACACAGGGTGCCTGGGTGACTCCCTTGGTTAAATGTCAGCCTTCGGCTCAGGTCATGATCCCAGAGTCCTGGAGTCAAACCCTACATCAGGCTCTCCACTAAGCAGTGAGTCTCCTTCTCCTTCTATGATTTCTCTCGCTTTCATTCTCTCTCAAATAAATAAAATCTTTTTAAAAAAATGATGAATCTGGGATATCCCGCTATAGCTGAAGTAAACAAGTGTTCAAAAAAGTAACAAGGACATGACATAAGGATGAAGAAGGCACGCTGTAGGTTTGGGACAGTGCGAGTACCAAAATAATTAAGTCTAGGAAGGAAACGTAAACAACTGAAAACCAGAGGAATCCATGAGTCCATAACAAAAATAAATCGATGAATAAATGCCAAGAGAGCTCTTGCTTATAGCAGAATAACAGGTGCCAAATGATAAATGTGAAAGAATGCTGGGGTTGAAAAATGATTGTTTTGTAAAAACGTCACAGTCAAGATTGGTTCAGACAAAAAAAAAATCATGAATGGACACTAACTCATGGGGAAATTTTGATAAGGAGTGGGATATCTGTGTAGCCTTAAATGAAGTGTTTTCTCACAGAAAATTTCAAATTGTTTATTATTGGAAAAGGCAAGATTAGTAACTCTACAGTGGAGAACTCAGGTAGGTAACACCTTTCTGGCTTTCTATCCTCCACGAGGGGATCCCTCCTCCAGAAATGCTCCTCTGACAAGGACGTAAGCGTCCCACCTGGGCATGCATCATCGGAATCAGATCCTAGGAAACGTGACAAAACCCAAAATGGAAAATGTCCCGTTTAAAAAAACGAACAAACAGAACTATATACTTAAAAATATGAATGTCCTAAAAGACAAAGAAAGGCAATGGAAACATTCTAGATTGAAGGACACAAGAGATGAAAACAAATTCAACAGCTTCCCAGACTGGATTTTGCACTGGACTGAAAGGGAAAAAATGGTAGACACTGATCAATTAACAATACAGGGATATGTACCAAATATTAGAGTAGAACGTTAATGTTCAATCTATACTGCAGTGTTATTATTTAACAGAATATTCTTAGAAATACACACTGAAGTATTTGGGAGGAAATTCCACTCAAATAAAAAGTAAATGAGCACTCAAATGATAACATAAATGGGGTAAATGTTAAGACCAGGAGAGTATGCAAAAGGTCTACAAGGCTCTTATTTTTACAACTTTTTTGTAAATCTGAAACTATTTCCAATTTAAAGTTAAAACAAAACAAACAGGGGCGCCTGGGTGGCTCAGTGCGTTAAGCCTCTGCCTTAGGCCCAGGTCATGATCTCAGGGTCTTGGGATCAAGCCCCGTGTCAGGCTCTCTGCTCAGCAGGGAGTCTGCTTACCCCTCTCTCTCTGCCTGCCTCTCTGCCTACTTGTGATCTCTGTCTGTCAAATAAACAAATAAAGCTTTAAAAACAAAACAAAACAAAACAAACAGGCCATTACCTGTATTTTTCCTCTCACAAATGTGGTGATATCGTTCTCGTTTTCAAAGATGGAGAGGGTCTGCAGTAGATTCTGCTCTAGCCATTCCCAGTGCTCAGTGATTTCTTTTCTGGAACCGCCTGTATGAATAATAAGATGACTTAAAAAATGATAATAAAATTTGTGAATTTAAAAGATACTTAAACAGGCTCACTTCATCAAGATGCACTAAAGGAGACCCCCGTCCCAATAGCTCTGACTTGAAATGCTTTGTCCCTTTCCGAAGAGACCCAGAAGACACATAAGGATATGGAAACCCAAGAGTAAGCACTGCGTCAGAGTCAAGTGTGACCAGGTAGGTTCAGAAACTTTTCTGACACTGTCTCCAGTTAGAAGGCAGCAATGTTTCTCCCACTCATTCTCTGAATTGGGACTTGAGCACAACCCTCCACTAGTCTCCCTCCTAGAACCTCCATGCATGTCACAGGCTAACCTAGATCTCCCTAGGGGCCTAGGTTGCAGTTGTTAAGTTGCAATAATCTGAGAGCTCTGGTGCCACTGGAGGTCTGCAGTAACCACCTCCTATAATGGGCAAAAATGATCCTCGCTCACTTCAATTATGAATGAGATGTGACAGGGGACAATTGCTGGGGAACAGCGGCCTGGCTCTCGCGAGTACCACTGCCTTGAAATGTAATGGGATGAGGTCGCCCTCAGAGCCTCTGAGCAAGTCACTCCCTTTCGGTCAGGGCTAAGAAGCATTAAGTCACCTCTCCTAGCAGGCTCCGCACTCAAACCACCCCGGCCTTGTAGCCTATGTAATAGGCACCGCTCTCCCCTCGCCACTGCAGGGCATCCCATGGATGAATGGCGTCAGGACGTGCTTGGAAAGACACTGAGCTAAATTCCTTTCCCTTCCCCTTTTATTCTTGCTCTGGGATTGTTAACGATCTTGCAGAAAACCAGGTTGTATAAATCATTCATAGACATATATATGGATCGTAGGCACCGCTCATTCCAGAATTAAGGAACGATTTTCTGATTCCACTGATTCATCAACCTCCAGGCCTCTCCTCAGATTTCCAAGCTTTCTTCTCCTTGATTTCTTAGCAGTGTCTTTGCTACTCTTTGTTCTCTGTCACCAGTAATTCATGGGAAGTCAGAATCTCACTCTGACTCCTGACAAAGAAGGGCGGGAGACACAAATGGGTCTACAATGATACTCAGAATCGCAGAACTAAAATCTCCTTGAGGCGAGGTCTCAGAACTGCTGTTTAAGGAGAGGGAAAACCAAACCAAAGCCAAGTTCATTTTCTTTTAAGACTAAACACCAAAACTGCCTAAATGGAATACCGACCGATGGAGAGGACGAGAAGCCGATTTGTTAGTGGAGAGGCAGTCCTGTGAAAGCACGGAGCAACAGACTGCAGCTCTCTGTGGGCTTTACCCATGGCCATTGTCAACCACATGTAAAGGCAACTGAAGACTGTACTACAATGTCACGGAGAAAGCTAGGACTCAGGACACGTGGGTCCCCTCCCATTGCCATTAGCCAGCTGGATGACTTTAGACAGTTTGTTTAATCTGTAAAATGGAGATGAATGAAACACACACACACACATACACACACACACACACACCTTTCCATCTCAGAGCAATGCTATAGAAATCCCAAGGAATAATGTCCACAGAGATACTTTGGAAAATAGAAAATATTTTTCAGATGCAAAGAACAATGATCGTTTGGAATATTTAGGGGAATGAGTCATTCTGGAGTTCACCAGAGAGCTTTCAAACATTTTTAGAGTTTAAATTTTTCAGTAGTCACTGAAAAAAAAATTTTTTTAAAGATTTCATTTATTTGGGAGAGAACAAGCGAGTGAGCATGGGCAGGGGAAGGGCAGAGGGTGAGGGAGGAGCAGACTTCCAGCTGAGCAGGGGGCCCAACACAGAGCTCAATCCCAGGACCCTGAGATCAGCATGACCTGAGCCCAAGGCAGATGTCTAACCGACTGAGCCACCCAGGCGCCCCAGCTGCTGGAAAAATTTCTAAAATATACTGTTTGCCCTTCATTGTCTGAAAAGAGGTTGCTACCATCCTCGGCTGCCAGGAGCCCTCCACCCCGGCCACCTGTGCTTGTTGGCACTGGCAGGTGTGGGCACCTGAGGACAGAGGCAATCCTGGAGACCCACGGGACTGCTGAGCTTCTGCAGACCTGTCGGGCACAATCCCCAGCGTCTGTCTGATCTTGCTTCTTCTTCTGCCCCTGCCTATGCTGACTGCAGATGTGCCTTCCAGAGGCTGGTTTTCACGTGCTATCTCACCATGCTCTGCCCTTGACCAGGTAGTCACTCCAGGTACTTGAACTTAGAGCCCCTGTTACATTGGCTCTGGAATTCAACCTCCACTCAACCTCACTAATCCTCAATCATCCTGGATAGAAAAGTCCATCAGCCACAAGACCTAGAAGGGAACAGGTGTGCCTTCAGCTTTGCACATGCTTCAAAGTGTTCTTTCTGCTCATATTCACGTAAGAACACCCACCCATGCACACACGCAGGGTAAAAATGGCGTATGCATGCATATACTCATTCAACAAACACCTACTCATACTTCCAATTGCCGTGGATAGAATACAAAGACATTATGGCTAATTCCCATCCTTTTTTTTTTTAATATATTTTTTAAGGTTTTATTTATTCCTTTTATAGATAGAAAGAGGGAGCAGGGGAGGGGTCAGGGGAGAGGCAGAGGGAGAGGAAGAGGGAGAGAAGTGCTCTCCACTGGGCGTGGACCCTGACACTCAGGACTCCATCCCACAACCCCGAGATCATGACCTAAGATGAAACCAACTGGATGCCTAATTGCTTAACGAATTCTGCCACTCAGGTGACCCTCCCATCTTTAAGTAAGCCAGCCGAGTATGATGGTACTAAAGTTCAGATTTACTACAAACATTGTTTCCCCACCTACTGCCTTCCCTGCTATCCTAAGATCTGCTGTGACCCACCCCATTGCACTGTCCATCATTTCCATGATCCCCACCTTCTACCACCTAACACCATTTGCACCATTGGCTTTTCTCCCTACTTCTTGTTGCCCAGGATGTAAATCCCCACCTTTCTATCTTCGATTACTGCCACTGCCCCCCACTGATGCTGCTAGTGAGGTTTCCATTCTGCTCTCCATCTCCTGTTGCTTCTCTCATACTTGTGAGTGTCACAGGAAAAGGCTAGGTTTCTAGAGTTATCCTGAGCCACTCACTGCTCCCACATAAGAAAGGAGCTGCCACTGCGTATCTCCACATCTTTCAGCATGCTCGGCGCCTTGGGTCTGCTTCTGTACTATGGAACAGGTTTTGGCAGTTTCTTCTGGCTCTATCTACATCTAAGATTTCAAAGTTCCCGAAGACTGAGATCTAGATACGGAAGGACTTTGTGTGTACCATGATATGAAACCTTTATCACCATATACTATTTGAGGAGAGAAAAGATACGAACGCCATCAGCCAATGGTAGTTTCAGGAATTAACTATGGATACTTATCTATACCCAAAAGATACTTCCTAGGGCAAGTAATGAAATAGTCCTTTCAAGTTTATTGCTTCCTATAGAACAGCACCACATTCTCTGAACACTTCCCTAAACACCCCAGGTTCTGGGGACTAGAAGTATGATCAATATCGACAAAGTAGAGCTGGAGTCCGTGACCCAGCCAATGAGACAAATTCTGAAGATGCCACCCTTGTAAAAAGTATTTCTGGAATCAGGCGCCCATTTCTGCCCACTTCTCACTCCAGACCAGGGCCCACATTACCTCTCAGAGATCACAGAGCAAATGTCCTGTTAACTGAGACCCACTGTCCCTCTGCCGGACTGCTCTTCAGGAATGAGTGAAACTCTGCAGGAAAAAGGTTGGTATCCTACAGGTTCCTTATAATAGCTCTTTCCTTTCTCAAGACACTAAATACAAGGGCCGCCTATTTAAGATCTTGGAAGTTTTCTTCTGTTACTTTTTAAGGTGAGGTAACACATGGAGCTCTTGTGCTGTGAATAGGGACTGGTCTGCTTGCCCAGCAGTTCGAACAGAAGGTGTTAGAAGCTCAGAACAAGAAAGGGAGGGCCTGGTGCTCCATTTTCTAGAAACGCTTCATTTATAGAGATGCAGCAGGACAAACAAGCTGACCCGACTGTGTGATCAGCTGGAACTACAAAGAAAGCTGGTGCTGGGCATGCGAACTGCTCAGAAAATCCAAGTCAATCCAGGTTGCAGCATCCTGCTGTGGTAAAAACTAGATCAATACCTGATGGGCTTAAGGTTACTTAGAAATTAATTGTGGGAAAATAGGAATCTTTATCTCTTGGACTGGTGGTTTTTGTCTTGTTTGTTTGGTTTTTAAGAACACTAGCCACAGGCCCTGTTGCACCTATCTGTGCAAAATCGGAACATGATTTAAGATGACGAAAAATACAAAATCATCCTAGTCTAGTGTCTCATCTAACTTTACATGTATCTTCAAGTACATAAGGACTACTTGAAATAAAAAGGAAGAAGCATTAAGATGGACCCACGATTTGATTCTCCCATATCTAGCCTTTGAGGATTAAGAACAAAGGCTTACAGCCCTACCGATACATAATCAGCAGGTATTTCTTTGTGCTGCATGGTCACCTGACTTCAAAACCTATACTGAAGGATGAGTAGCTACCATTTATATCCACGTGGATGGGACTGGAGGAGATTCTGCTAAGTGAAATAAGTCAAGCAAAGAAAACTATTGTATGGTGTCACTCATATGTGGAACATAAGGAATAGTGCAGAGGATCATAGGGGAAGGGAGGGAAAACAATGGGAGGAAATCAGAAGGAAGACAAACCATGAAAGACACTTGACTCTGGGAAACAAGCTGAGTGAGGGCTACAGAAGGGACGTGGGTGGGGGGATGGGGTAACTGTGATGGGTATTAAGGAGGGCACGTGACATAATGAGCACTGGGTGTTGTATGCAACTGATGAATTATTGAACACTGCATCTGAAACTAATGGTGTACTATATGTTGGCTAACTGAATTTTTAAAGAAAAGGATGTTTGTTGGAAAAACAAAACAAAACCCCCCAAAAAACAAAACCTACTTAAGTGCAATAAGTAGGGCTGGAGGTTAGATTGTCTGGAATAAGAAGAAGCCTGGTTATTATGGAGACAATATCACATCATAGATCAGAACACAGGCTTTGCTGTCAAAAAAAGTAGAGCTGGTTTCAAAAGTGCACACACTGACTTTGTGATCGTAGGTAAAGTACTTAATTTCTTTGTGCTGCAAATACCTCATCTGTAATATGTAGGTAACAACACTTGCCACATCGGTTTGTGCTGGGGATTAAAGAAGATAGTACACAAACGTGAAGTCCCGAGCACAGGTCTAGAATATACAAAGCACTAAATAAACAGTTGTTTTTGCTATTACCATGGTGAGCAATAGACAAAGATCTCATCTTGACACGTGATGCAGGAGGTATTTCTAACTTCTGATGTCAGGGTGCTAAAACATTAGCTGTTTAACCCTTGCCTGACTAACATGCATTCAGCAGAAATCTCTCCAGCTAAGGCATCGTTATGTTTGGCATCATTATGTTTGGACTGCAAAGTGTACACATTACTAGAGTAAGGCGTTCATAGAACAACTCCTTGTGTAACTACTGTAAGCTTCTTACATAACTCTGCTTAAATCTCTTATGGGTCATAACAACATGCTCATAGCTTCACAACCACATTTTTTTTTTAAAGATTTTATTTATTTGTCAGAGAGAGAGCACAAGCAGAGGAAGCAGCTGAGGGAGAGGGAGAAGGAGACTCCCCGCTGAGCAGAGAGCCCGATCTGGGACTTGGATCCCAGGACCCTGGGATCATGACCTGAGCCAAAGGCAGATGCTTCATCAACTAAGCCGCTCAACCAATGTACCCAGGCACCCCGCTTTATAACCACTTTGAGAAAAGAGAAGACCAGGTAACTCACCCAGCCTCAACTGTAAGATTCTTACAGTCCTGAATGTGGTTGATGTCCTTATTTTATGTATTTCACTTAAGCACCAAGGTCCTTTCCCACTCTGAATGGGAGAAAGTAAATGGCTATCTTTCTGGAAGGCAATCGAGCTAGAGGCACTAAAAGCCATACAGATACGTATACTTTTTGACTCAGCATATCTGTTTCTATAAACTCATCCTCAAGTGATAATTAAAAGAATGTGAAAAGTTTTTTTTCCCAGAGGATATTGATTAAGGTTGTTCAAAATGCAATTAACATAAGGGGGGAAAAGACTCCTGTTTTCGATAATAGCATATCAGATAAATTATGTTATACACACAATAAAATATTATCTACTTATTAAAAATGACATTACAGAAATAGGTTTTATTAACATGGAAAGTCTATACATATATGTACACACATATATGCATATGTCTGTGTGTATGTATGTAAACACACACACACACATGTTTATATAAAATCTAAAAGGTGACCTGGAGGGGCCCCTGGGTTCTTCAGTCAGTTAAGCACCCAACTCTTGGTTTTGGCTCAGGTCGTGATCTCAGGGTCTTAAGATCAAGCCCCACGTGGGGAACTCAGCAAAGAGTTCTGCTAAAATTTCTTTCTCCCTCTCTCTCTGCCACCCTAAACACTTGTGTGCTCCTTCTTTCTCTAAAATAAACAAATCTTTAAAAAATATAAAAATAGGGCATCTGGGTGGCTCAGTCAGTTAAGCGGCTGCCTTCATCTCAGGTCATGATCCCAGGGTCCTGGGAATTGAGCCCTGCATTGGGCTCCCTGCTCAGCAGAGAGCCTGCTTCTCCCTCTCCCTTTGCCTGCTGTTCTGCCTACTTGTGCTCTCTGTCAAATAAATAAATAAAATCTTTAAAAAACATATATATAGAGGTGCCTGGGTGGCTCAGGGGGTTAAAGCCTCTGTCTTCAGCTCAGGTCATGATCTCAGGGTGCTGGGATCAAGCCCTGCATCGGGTTCTCTGCTCAGCAGGGAGCCTGCTTCCCCCTCTCTCTCTCTGCCTGCCTCTCTGCCTACTTGTGATTTCTATCAAATAAATAAATAAAATCTCTCTCTCTCTCTCTCTCTCTATATATATATATATATATAAAATAAAAGGTGATTTGGAGTATGGTATTATTGTTTTTAAATTTACTCTTTTTTCATATCTACATTTTCTACTTTTTTAAATGACCATGTATTACTTTACAGAAAAAAACAAGTTCTTTTTTTTTTTTTTAGAAGTTTTATTCTAGAGAGAAAGCCAGTGAGCACAAGTGGGAAGGGCAGAGGGAGAAGAAGAGAGAATTTCAAGCAGACTCCCTGATGAGCATAGAGTCTGACATGGGGCTCAACCCCACAATCCTAAGACCATGACCTGAGCCCAAATCAGGTGCACCACAAGCTCTTCTTTTTAAGCTGCCGTGTTTCCAAAGATACAAGAACAGTTCTTGTAGATATCCAGAACAAGGAAGGATTATAACATGCCAACTTCCGCATTACATGCATTTCATGTGGATGGCAACTTAATTACCCCACATCTTCCCTCTCCCTTGTAGAGAAATGGCAGATGCAGAACCCGCTAGCAATCTTTAATGAAACTCTGGGTCTTTCCAGCTGCTGACTAAAAGAATGCTTAATCATGAAAGCCAGTAGGGCGCTGCTCAGAAAGTCCTGGGCTAGGAAGGGGGAGACCTAAGAGTTAGGTCTCAGCTCTGCACTAGCTAGCTACAACTAGCTTGTGAACTTGAACGAATCACCTTGCCTTTGCATCCTAGTAAAATAAAACTGTGAGGCACGATGGTGGCTCACAGAGCTTGCGGGTCTAAAAATGAATGACCATCTAGGCCCAGATGAAATTCTGGGATGGTAAAGAAAAGAGAAACTAAACCAACAGGCAGACAAACCACGGCACCACGCCGGGCTGTGTCCTCAGCGAAGTGCCCATCAAACACACAGTCCCCTACAGTCCTGCTGGAAAGTCACATGTATCCAGAGGGAATTGTCATCAGCTCCTTCTTTCTTTCTGTTTGTCCCTCGTCTCGGTGGTCCCAGAGCTGCTCTGTAGACAAACGTTCTTGGAGTCACCAGCATTTTTATGTGTTTGTATTGTCATTGAGGCTGTATAACCCTTCTTACCATTAGAACCTTCTAGCTCTTCTAATGGGGAGAGCCAAACGGGCTGCCTTCTGCTGAAATCCACTGAAGGCTAAGGAGAGCAGTGGACTGGGCTCTCTCCTGCCTCTGGGAAACCAAGTCCAAAACACCAGCTGCTAAGGGAAGACCTGTCACTGTTTAGCTCCCTAATGAGAGGCTCAGATGCAAAATAGTCCAGTCAACTGACTGGTAGGGGAGAAGGGGAGACTGTCTGCATATAATGACCTCAGCAAAGCTGGCTAGACAAATTCCTACGGTATTGCTTCCTTTATGTTCTTAGAGACAGCAAAAGGTATAATTCACTGCATAAAGCACCAAGCAAAATGCAAGTCAGCAGGCTAGAACTGACAGCACAAAGGGATAGCAACCAAAGAGAAAGAGGGTCGGGACGCCTGGGTCGCTCAATCGGTCAGCACCCATCTTCGGCTCAGGTCACGATCCCAGGGTCCTGGGATTGAGTTCCTCATTGGGTTCCCTACTCGGCGGGAAGCCTGCTTCTCCCTTTGCCTGCCACTCCCCCTGCTTGTGCTCACACGTACTCTCTCTCTCTCAGACAAATAAATACATAAATTCTTTAAAAAATTAAAAAAAAAAAAAGCAAAGAGAATGGTGGCTTCATTTTGGGTAGTAGTGAAAAGAAACAGTCATTACTTGGGAATGTTTTTGGCTTCCTTTCCCAATGAAAGGACTCAATGCCAAGGAGAAGTTAAAAAAAAAAAAAAATCAAACCAATCTGGATACAGCCATTAGATTAGAAGGAGCATATGAAAATAATGTTCAGAATGTTTCACCAAATAACTCTTGCTTTTTTTCCCCAGTCTTCTTTCTGTATGGATCACATGATTGCCAAGGGCCAGGTGACTGACCGCTCTATTGAGAGGAAGTGAGACTCGATGCAGAAGACCCCCCCCCCCAACCTGGCTCTTTGTGGCTCAAGTCTAAGTCAAGTCAAACAACTAGGATTCCCCACTGCTCTTCTACAGAAAGTGGTCTACGTGCAGACACCGCTGCAAGGTGCTCCCTTGAGTCCCACTGACCAGCTGCGGATTCACGAGTATCGCGCACACCAATATTTCGCAATCCCGTAACTTCCACAAGGCAGTGAGTTAGACTCACCTGGTTTTCTGCTGACAATTCTCTACGGCTTCATGAAAGTCAAGCAGATTAAAAAGTTCTTGACACACTGCCACCAAATACCAACTTTGTAGTTTATTAAAAAAAAAAAATTAAAATTACAAACGGAATGGTCAGCATATCAGAGAAATCTGAAAGCTGGCAGCTTCCGCTCTTAAAATCCTCCCCTGAAAGGGAGCCAGCAATTTAGGTTTTAAATGGAAATCGATAAGAAGGACTAATGGGTGAATGGGACCTTCATGCTGGTTGTCACTTCCGTGGAGTCTTCCACAAGGAAATTTTGCAGGTAACTCTATGGGTAACCAATATATACAAAAGCTAAAACGGTTCTGGGCTTATTATAATGAGATCATGCCATTGTGACAGGCATTATTTACTGGGAAAATGAAAGTACACCTCTTCGTGGTATAAATTATGCCATCAGCATGTCCTGCCTCGTGTTTTTTAGCCTTGGCTTGGCAAATAATTCAAGAATAATTCAGCTTTGTAACTCTGGGCTCTTTCCTACACGAGCGTTCACAGGAGCATCTGCATCAGAGAGTGGCAATGCCCCAGAAACTAACTGAGGAGTAGTGATGTCAGGTCACAGGGAAGAAGGAAAGGTTAGGGCTGAGGGGGGAGGAATAGAAGTCACAGTGACACCCAGGAGTGCTTGGGTGGCTCGGTGGGTTAAAGCCTCTGCCTTTGGCTCAGGTCATGATCTCAAGGTCCTGGGATCGAGCGAGCCCCACATCGGGCTCTCTGCTCAGCAGGGAACCTGCTTCCCCCTCCCCCTCTGCCTGCCTCTCTGCCAACTTGTGATCTCTGTCTGTCAAATAAATAAATAAAATCTTTTAAAAAAAGAAGAAGAAGAAGTCACAGTGACACAACCAGCAATGCAAACATACGCCGACTGGCAAGGTCCCGCTCCTAGAATTGCTGTAAGGAGAGAAAAGAGAGCTTTAAGGAGCTCCAGGCTCCAAAGATCTCAAAACCCTCTGGACACAAGTAGCAGACAGGCTGGAAGGTGAGACAGAATGTGTCAGAGTGTCTAGTCATACCCGTGTTAAGTCAAGTGGTTAAGGGGCTCTGCCTGATTTCTAATTCCCTTTCTTTTTACTTCTTCATTTGCTGGCTACAGTGTCTATTTTAACACATTCTAGAATGTTCACGGACTAAGTGTGACCCTTTCTCCACCAACCACCCCAGGGTACTTCTCCCTCTAAGGTAGCTATTGGGTCCTGTGTATTGAGTGAATGGCCATGGAGTGCTGGCTTAGAGGAGCCTGGGTGGCTCGGTAAGCCTGTCTTCTTCAGAGTTCCAGCTTTCCTCTTCCTTTAACCTTGATCTCCTTCGTCTCGCTCCAATCCCCACCCTTCACTCCTAGGTGGTTTTCTCCATGCCCTGCACCCTGATGCCATTCTTTCATTCGCCAGATTGCATAAATGACTGATACATATATTCCATCATTTCTTATGGGGCTGTTTGCATCTTAACCAGAATAACTTGAAAGGGATACAACACTACAATGTCAGAATTTCAGATACCATTAAATCCTTGGGGGCGCACTCCAGGACCTTCTGGCAGCTGGAAATCACACCCAGATAACCTCTCCTACCTATGTAAAAGGCCAGCTGAGATTCTTGCATTTAGCTGGGCACCCTGGGATCAGCTGGCACTGCGAGGTACTGGTTCACACTGGGCTATAATTGAATATTTACTTATGTTCTCAAGAGCAGAGACCGGATCTAATTATCGTTATATCTTTAGATCCTAGCACAGCACTTCCCACTGAGCAGAGATCAATTTAAAGACTGAGCAAAGTCAACTGAAAGAGCTCCCGATGGCCAAAGCTGGAATGATTTGAGCAACAAAATAAAGTAGCATTGGACTCCTCCAAAGTATAAAATCAATATGCATGATTCCATACTGATAAAAATAATCGAATAAATTAAAACTCCTCACTCCTTAAGGGTGGGCTGTGCATAGTGACTTCCGGAGAGTAACAGCATGGAAAGGGGAAGAAAATAGTTACATAATAGTGGAGGAACCCAAAAAATACTACTTCAGCTGGGTGATTGAGGAAAACCTCATTAGTCATAAATTAACAATATGTACGCTTGCTTGACACAATTTGATAAAAATAGCACTTTATCTCTGTGATCTCCTTCAAGAAAAATCTTTGCCTAATCATGAGAAAAACATCAAATTCCAATAGAGGGACACTCTACAATATACCTGACTAGTAACTTCCTTTAAACCTGGCACGGTCATGCAAGACAAGGAAAGCCTGAGAAACTTCCACAGCCAAGAAGAGCCTGAAGAGACAGGACAACGAAATATAATATAGTATCCTGGATAGGATCTTGGAACAGAAAAAGGACATTAGGTGAAACTTAAATAAACTGTGGCTTTTGTTTAATAATAGTGTATCAAGGGGAGCCTGGGTGGCTCAGTCAGTTAAGCGTCTGCCTTCAGTTCAGGTCATGATCCCAGGGTCCTGGGATCTACTCCCATATCAGGTTCCTTACTCAGCAGGGAGCCTGCTTCTCCCTCTCCCTCTGCCTGCTGCTATCCCTGCTTGTGTTCCCTCTCTCTCTGTCAAATAAATACTTTTTTAAAAAAAGTAATAGTGTATTAATATGGGTTCATTAACTAAAACATACTAAGATGTTAATAATAAGGGACACTGTATGTGGAGGGTAGATGGGAGGTCCCTGGACTGTCTGCCCAACTTTTCTATAAATCTAAGACTGTTCTAAAAAATAAAGTCTATTAATAATAATTAAAAAAAAATCAAGTGAAGGTGAAAAAATGTAAAAAATTAAGTGCTTGGTGCCCTTGCTTTTTCTATGGTTATATGCAAAGCTAAATAACTAAAAACAAATAACTAAAAATAACTTAAAAAATAACTAAATACAAATAACTAAAAACATCTTGGCCACTTTGGATTAAAAATCCTTGTGAGAGATCCAATAATGAATGGCAGGGCTGCTGACCACCATTTTAAACACAGGACATTATTATAGATTATGATCAGAGGAAAAAAAAAAGATCCCTACTCAAGTAGGAAGTACTGTGCTTGGATATGTAAGTATTACTGAGGACGCCCAAGTAGTCCCTATGTTCCTCTTCATTTCCCAACTGCCCATGGAGTTAAGTTGGGGGTCATGTGACTGGTTCTCATCAACATAGTATGAGTGGTATGTGACACGTCTGGGCCTAGGGAGTTAAATGTGGGTGTGCCTCCCCCAGTGTTTAGAACAGCAATGTCCACAATAGCCAAACTATGGAAAGAACCTAGATGTCCATCAACACAGGAATGGATAAAGCAAATGTGGTATATAGATACAATGGAATACTATGCAGGCATCAAAAAGATGAAATCTTGCCATCTGCAACAACATGGATGGAACTAGAGGGTATTATGCTGAGCGAAACAAGTCAATCAGAGAAAGACAATTATCATATGATCTGATACAAGGAATTTGAGGCGGGGGGGTGGCTCATGGGGGGAAAGGGAGGGAAAAATGAAAGAAGACGGGACCAGGGAGGGAGACAAACCATAAGAGACTCTTTTTTTTTTTTTTTTTTTTTAAAGATTTTATTTATTTGACAGAGAGAGATCACAAGTAGGGAGAGAGAGAGAGGAGGAAGCAGGCAGAGAGCCCGACGTGGGACTTGATCCCAGGACCCTGAGATCATGACCGGAGCTGAAGGCAGAGGCTTAACCCACTGAGACACCCAGGCAGCCCCCCATAAGAAACTCTTAATCTCAGGAAACAAACTGAGGGCTGCTGGAGGGGGCTGGGAGGAGGGATAGGGTGGCTGGGTGATGGACATTGGGCAGGGTATGTGCTATGGTGAGTGCTGTGAATTGTGTAAGATTGATGATTCATGGGTGCCTGGGTGGCTCAGCTGGTTGAGCGACTGCCTTCAGCTCAGGTCATGATCCTGGGGCCGCAGGATCCAGTCCCACATCAGGCTTCCTGCTCAGCAGGGATTCTGCTTCTCCCTCTGACCTTCTCTGACCTTCTCTGCTCTCAGGCTCTCTCTCTCACTCTCTCTCCCTCTCTCAAGTAAATAAATAAAATCTTTAAGAAAAAAAAAAAAGACTGATGATTCATAGACCTGTACCCCTGAAATAATACATTATATGTTAATAAATTGTTTTTTTTTTTTTTAATTAGAACACTCTGGGAAAAAAAAATGGGTGTGTCTCTATCTCCTACTTTTCCCATCTAAGTTGTCCTCCCGTAGAGGCTTTGTCTCATGATAGATGGAGAAGACCACAGGACCCAAAGGAGACTTTGCCAGAGTGAGAAAAAAACCTTTACCATGTTAAGCCATTAAGATTTGGAGTTCACCTGCTGAAGTGGCTATGTTTAATTACCCTAAAATACCAAGCAACTGTATTCCCAAACAAAGGTTCCTTCCCTTCTGGCAGAAAGTTGTTAATCATATGGTTTCTCCATTCTTCTGAATATGGCTACTTACCACAGGCGATGGTCCAATAGACCAAAGAGTCTGGAGTCTGGTACAGGATTCGGTAAGGAGCCACCCGAGCACTGGAGTCCAGCACGACATCAAGGGTACCCACGAGAAGGCCTGAGGGTGGAGAAGGGGAGGAGAATGCTTAAGGGTTTCCGCATGCTTCCCCCAAATTCCCAGAGGCAGTGTCAACACACCCTTTCTGTTGGACCTCCCAATGGTCTTCCCCTAACAACCCTTCTCGATGGCCCTTATCCTGTTGCAATCCACCCTGACAAGTCTTCATCTTAAACAGGCTGATGTTGGCTCTACTGTTTCTTGTTCCAACAACCTCCAAGAGAAACTGCCTAAGTTGGAAGGCAGTCTGTTGGTGTCAAAACTAATGGGAGGCTGGCAAAGCTGGGAGCCCAGTCCCTGGGAGATGCTGGTATTTACAAATGCCTATTGAAAATAAAAATAGGCAAGGTATTAAGCATTTATGTGTTGGTGTCTCTGCTTTATCTACATTAGGCCCAATATGCATTATTTCCTCCCCCTTTTCACCAAAGGAATAAATCCTTGGGAAGCAGTCATGTCTATCTGAGTCAGTGTGCCAGGCTGGCCTACATATTTTTTTAAACTGTCCCACTTTTCTTTGTATTGAAAAAGTATAGGTCAGCTCGGTAAACATCAAGTAAGTACCTACTATGTGCAAGGCAAACCCCGTGGGCACAAAACACAGAAAGACAGAGTCCTTAAGGTATTTATAATCTAGTAGGGGAGTCATCTAACACTTGTTTAGGAGTGAACAAGGGCTGGGAAACAAGCATTTTCACATCTCAGTGGCAGAGTCCTTTGGCATTTATCACATCCATCATTAAAACCAGAGATGGCTGTAGATGAGTGCCCTCTGCAAGGATGCAGGAATTAGGCTGAGGATCAGGCAAGGCTTTGGGGTAGCATATGGTGGCATTCCGTGGGTTAGGAACCTCACTGATCTGTCCAGATCCTGAGGGAAAGAAACTCGCCCACATCATCCAAGCCCAGGAAGCCTGAACAGTGAGCAAATGAATTTACCTATTAGTTTGTGAGAAATGCAAATACTCAGTACACCAGTGCTCACTTAAGAAGAGGCAGTGTCTTCTGTTTTCAGGAGTGCAAATCTATCTTATAACCACCATTCCTCTAAGTCCCCCCCGACCCCCAGGAAAGTGTGCCTCTTTATCTATCCAAAACTGGGATTAGGCACCAAAGGTTTTCTCCGCTATTCTAAAATAACATGGACACACCCACAAATTCTACAAACTCAAATAAACTAGATCCCTTACTTGGCAGGATGAATCCAAAAGATTCCCATAAAGTAAATGCCCGTAATTATTCCAAAGTCAGACAGAAATCGGCACAGAGCGGGATGTGGACTCAGAAGAACCAATTAGGAACTCTGGCTAATTTTCATTTCAGAGCAAGACATCTTATTTTCAATGCCTTGGTTTTCTCAAGGATAAAATACAGACAATATCACAGTTACAAGATTGTTCTTGTAATAAGACTGAATATAATAGGATTTAAGGGCAAGAGACTGAGTGGAAAAAGGGGTTAAGAAACCTGTCTGGAACTTGCCAAGACACTCCTTTATTTAATTTGACTTCTACTTAGATGGCATGTTTATTAAAAATGGTTTGGGATACTGCTGATAGTGCTTGAGGCTGAGAGGGAAGGCTAACCGTCCCCAGGCTCCCTTGCTCGGCTCCTGCTGAAAATAAGCAGCATACTGGGAAGTACAAAGCCCAGCGCCTGGCTCACAACAGGATTTTCATGAAGTTCTGCCGAATCTGAACCGTAAGTTCTTCTGAAACTGTCACCACAAGTATCTCTTGAAGTGTTGTCTTGTAACAATATCTTGTGGTTTGGGTCCCACCATATCACCATATCATACCTTGATGTGTGTGATACCAGTGAAATTCACTTCCTTCTGCCCTGGCAGCCTTGGGTCATGGAAAGAACTAGATCGCTGAGTTCAGGCGAGCTCAGTTCTGGCTCTGACTCTGTAATAACCAGTTCTGTGGTGTGGACATGCCACTTCACTTCTTGTTGCTTTGACTGGTTCAGTTGTAAAGGGATCGTCATAGCACTCGCCTTCCTGAACTGGCGTTATTCATCAAGAAGCCCTACGGAAGGTTTAACCATGGGCAAGTCCTACGGTTGTCCTTGGTCTTTGTCCAAGGACAGGAACCCATCTGGGTTTACTCCAAACCACAGCGACCGTAGCCAATCTGAACACACCAGGAAAAAAAACTTTCACTGAAGTGGAAATTAATTCATTTTTTAGATCTGGCCTGTACGAAATACAATATGGCCTATAGTCTTCCAAGGGGTAAACTTCCACATAATGCCACACATGGACGCATTTTTGTTTTCTCTACCGTGGCGTGGATTTACTGCAAGGGCTTCTAATTACTTTTCAGTTATCTGCAGATGGAAGAGTACATTAACAGGAAAAGCAGAAAAGAGTGCCGGCTAAGCTGGATTCCCTCCAATGTTAACTAGAAATACAAGCACATCATTCGTCACTGAGTGTAATACTTCACTCTTCTTGAATCAAAAGAAGAAATGAAATCCCCACAATACTGGAAAGGTCACATATGCTGGTTCTAAGGAACACATACTTCATTCTGGGCTTAGGGAATTCAGTCAAGAATCAGCCCACATGGTTCAATGAGCCTCTAGAAGAGTGTCCTCACAGATAAAGCTTCCTCTGAGGGCAACCACAGCTCACTGGGCAGAGCAGCCAACAGAAGCGGTCCCAGTTCTGGAATACTTCGTGCCACCACCCCACTCTCACACCCAGCCTCCCTGAGCCTCAGTTTCCCCATCCTTCATGTCTCCCTAGACTTCTATACCCTGTAAGACACAGTAGGGAGAGACTCCGGAAAGGTTCAACCTGATCCACTCATCTTGACCACCACAGAGGTCCCCAACTGAAAACCATCTCCAATACTCATTATCCTACGTAACAAAATCTCCAGTGTTACCCAGGGACAAAGAAAACTGAGCTATTTAAAGAAGACCCCCCAGAGTGAGGGCTTCTGATGGGATGCCAGCTCATCAACGCCGAGTGTGAATTTAAAACTGGCACCACCAGCTTCCACTACGATTTAGATGAAAACAAACAGTTTTTCATACCAACCAGAGGGTCCATGCTGAAAATATTTTAAACCACAGACAGTATGATATTATAACACTCGCGTGAGGAGAATACACAATTAGAAAACTGTTGTGAAAATTCTTTGAAAACTTAAGGTACTAGATATTCAGACAGAAAGTAATACTGTGAATCGAGGTACGCAGTTGGCCTGCCGAATCATTTCATACAGTCCTTCTTCCACATTAACCCAGATGTGCCCTTTCCCTCTGTAACACTGACCAGAATTTTCCCTCTATTTGGAATGTCATGTTTATCGGTCAATTCTCACTTCCCACTGCCTGAAATGACAAACTCCCATGTATTTAATACCTCTCCTTCTATCCCTCCTCCCTCCAAGTTCTGCTTCTGTAGTACCTATTGAACTTATTTAAAATTGCTTGTACATTTTGCCTCTTTCCACAGGACCTCTTAGGGTGGACGCTGACTCTGACTCCTGGGTCCTGGACTTTGCTTGGAGCACACACAGTAAGCCCTGAACACACGTTTGATCCACGGATGAGTTTGCTAGTTTTCGAAAACCTGCAGAAGTCATCACTGTGCTGCCCAAGCTCTATGGATACGAAGAGCCACGACTCTGGGAGAGGGGAAATATTCCTCCCATAGCCCCCATCCATACAGAATCCTGGAAGATGGGACATCTGAGCCAGAGAATCCAATCCCCCTCTCTACTCCCCACCCCCCCAAAAAACCAACCCAGCAATCAAGATTTTCTTAGAAGTTTTACTATTCATTCCTCTGAAATGGCTGTCAAAATACTAACCTTTTATCATTTCCCACACGAAGTGCTGTTTTAGCAGCTGCTCTAGTCAGCTATTTCTGGTGTTAAACAATCTTTGATTGCCTCGGATAACTGAGTCAAATTATGGCTCTCAAAATAACTCTTCCCCACATCTACCTACTGTATTAGTTCGGGGGCATCTTGTAACATAAAAATGCTGTTTTCAAGGAGACTCAGAAAACACTACAAAATTGGTACTTTTAGGCTTCCCATCTGCCTGTGGGCACTGGAGGGTGTGTGATACACACAGAGGACTTGCTCGCTCTGCTCCCACGTCAGGAGCGTGCTGGACATGTAGGAACATGCCCAGGACAATGATCGATCACCTCCTGACGATCTTGAAATAACTTAATGTCAAAGTGGACGAGATACTAAAGCTCATTCAGCCTTCCTCTACCCCCTCAGCCATGCAACCAGTCGGAGGTCTACAATGAAAATGGCAGCAGTAAGGTCAAGGGCACAGGCAATCATAGCCCCTCCGCAGAGAGTGCCACAGACCCCTAAGCACTATTGTTCAACAACGTATTTCAAAACCATAGAAGAATATAAGAAATTACAAATACATGCACCACTACTCTTTAAACATCTGGCCTTATCTGTTTTTTTTTTGTTTTATTTTTAAATAAAGAAAATGTAACACACATAGGAAAGGTCCCCTTAATGCCTTCCTGATCCTATTTCCCTCTCTCTCTCTCACCACTGTCAGGTTGTTTCATATTCTCCCCATCCAGGTCCTTATACTTTTATTGCCCGACGTGTATGTACGTGAATGCATACTTGACACTGATGTGCACTTTAAAATTTACCGTAATGAGAAGAGTAGATATTGCCTGGCAACCTGTTTTTCTTTTTACCCAACAAAATGATTATAAAATTTACCCAGGTTAGACTCGTAAATTTGATTCACTCATTTAAAATGTTGTATAATATCCACAGTATAAATGTAAGTTACTCTTTTTCCTAATAAAGGACACTTGGCTTTACCTCCAATTTTTTTCCTATAGTAGGCACTACAATCATTTTCTTTGTATACGATGTTTTAAGCATATGAAGACATTTTAGAATGCAATTGCTGGGTCACAGGGTAAGTACGTCTTTAAACCTTATCAGACATTACAAAATTGCTCTCCAAAGTGACTGTGCCAACATACACTCTTACCAGGAAAGCTAGACAATATGTTTTTCCACAATGGTCCCAAGACTTAGTATTATCAGTGTTCTGGGGGTTTTTGTTTTTGTTTTTCACCAGTCTTCTTCAGGATGAGAAATAGTATCCATTTGTTTTTGTTTTTAAGTAAGCTCTACCCCAGCATTGCAGGCTTGAACTCCCAACTCTGAGATCAAGCATTGCGTGTTCTACCAAGAGAGCAAGCCAGAGGCCCCTCCATTTGTTGTTTAAATTTGCATTTTTCTGAATATTAAGGAGTTTGAGTACCTCTTCCTGTTTATTGGCTCTTCCGTTTTCCTATTCTGTGAGCTCTTTGCCCTTCCCATGGAACTGACTTGTGCTGAAGATCCAGTTCAAAGAGTCAGAGTTCAGAGGCTCCCACGGATATACACCCTGATCAATTCGTTTCACCAAATACCCACTGATCTCCCTAAAGCCAGACAGGCAGTATGCTCAGACTTGCTTCTTTACATATATTCTATTTAAATGGAGGAATTTGGGATCAGTATTTGCAACCCCCTCTGCATCACTCCCATGGAAAGTTTCTGCAGGTCACAGGCTCCCACCTTCTCCCACCTGTTGCTCCCAAGGTGTCATTGATACATCCCCTGTGGTCTTGGCACTGACATAGGGTTACCTGCTCTCAGGCAGAAGTAATTACACAGTAACACCCAGAAGCAGCAGCTGACAGAAGTATAACCTCCAGCCCACACCATAATTTTTTCACTTCTTTTAAAGAATCTTGTTTGTAGTTTCTTCCCACCAGTTTGTGAGCTCCTGGAGAGCAGGCCCAGCCTTGTTTACCTTGGAAATCCCAAAGGCTCCAGTTTAAGTCCCTCAAGTTATGCTGAATATTTATAAATTGGGCCACGAAGTTTTCACTTTGATGGACATTGGGAGAAACCCAGAATTATTTTCCAACCTTATTCAGCTACCATAGCTGAATATCATAGTTCTAGCAAAGTGACCTTAAATAATTAAAATTGTCTAAGCATCAATGAATGGAGACCACTCCTTGAGAAAAGGCTGGAAAATCCCAGCTCGGAGAGTGTGAGGTAATACAGCTCAAACTCACATCTAAACTTTTTACCATGGGAGATCAAATTCTCTAATTTCGGAAGTAATCTGAAATTTTTTTTGATGAATATTGAGACTTATCTGGAATTAAGGTGGGTCAAAAGCAGAGATCTTTAGGGAAAGCACAAGTCTTTTTATTCTCCTACTTTCGGAAACTAGTCCAGAGATTGGCAGTTGTTGCCAAAAGACCATAAAATTACCGCAAGGCTGAACCAGTTGAAACTCCTGCACCCACACTCAGACTGGTAAACAATTTGTTTTGCATTCCTCACTGGCCTGGGGGCCAGGTGAGAGATCAGGAAAACCATCCTGCCATACACAGCAGTGAGGGGGAGGGGAATGCTGGAATTGCCAGGTGAGGGGTCAGCTCCAGAGCTCTAAGCGTACCCGAGTTCATAGTACCACCATGAACGATGTAAAGTACTCAGACCAGCTACAGTGTCCCTGAGAGGGGTCATGTCTGTTCTCTGGGTAAGGAGCTGAGGAACGTAGGTTTGTTGGAGAGATGGCTGGGGCTGGAGATGGGGGCCGTGAGTTTCCTCAGTTTCACAACCTTGAAGAGTCTAACAGCCTTTCTCAAGTGCTGGCTAAAAGGGAGAGACCCGTCCCAGTACTGGAATTCTACCTTCAGTGTAGAACTGTCTCGGCATGTTTTTATTTTAAGTGTTGCTTACTTTCTGCCCCCACTAGAGGGTTTAGGTAAAGACAGTTTTTCAACACAGTTCAAACCACTGTAGCTGCTTCAACAGGCCGTCCACAACTCTCTCCCCTCAACCTCAATAGCTGTCTGTCACAACACCATCCCAGCCACACATATCATGGCCGCCATACAATACAGCGCCTCTCTCTTGAGGGAACAGAGGTGAGAGCCGCCTTATACACACAGACACATACACACACAGGGATTTGTCACTATTTATGGAAAGATGAACCAATGAGCAGTCTAGTAGTGTAGGAAATACACTGCCAGCTTTGTCAATTAGGACAGGACTCCTCAAACTGTTTCTGATCAAAAATCAGTTTGGGTTTGGTTTCCAATCTGTTACAGACTGATACTTCTGGCAAATACGGTACATGTGAAATAGTCTATCTCTAGAATATGAAAAAAAGACAAAAAAAAGTCTCCAATTTTTTTTTTATTATTTAATGCAACAAATTGCTCTAGGTTTCTAAATGCTTAATCTCAATTTCTGCTCTTTAGCTCAAGGCAGTGGTAACACACGGGTTGCAAACCAGTTCTTTAAATAAATAGCATTAAGTTAGGGACGGGAAGTCTGGAGGGCAGTAATTCTCTCAGGACTGTGTTTATTAGAATCATATGCATAGTTTTAAAGAGCACATTCAATCTGTAATACACATATTTTACTTGGGAAATTAAAACAATTGTCTACCCACTGCAAACTAAAAGGAAACTCGACAAAATCGTTTCTTAACTGAAGGCAAGAAGACAGGAATGGGGGAGGCATGAGGTTTTTGTTGTGTATTTATCCCAAGGGCACTGGTTTAGAAGTGTGGAAAATCTACAATCCTGCATCAGCTGAGCCTGGGAGACCCCTGATGCATTTCTTAACCAAGGGAGGGGCAGGCTCTGGGGCAGAAAGACGAAGCTCGAAGCTCGGAGAGGCAGACTGCTCCCTCTGTAGTATTTCAGACTAATTCTGGATGGCAGGGTCTTTGAAATTCGGGCTTGCTTGAATGAGTATGGTAGTTCCCTATCCATGGTTTCACTTTCTCCCCAGTCAACTGCCATCAGAAACAGAAGACCCGCCTTCCGATCTGCGGTCAGAAGGTTGACAGCAGCCTCATGCTATGGCACAACGTGTACATCATCCGTTTCACTTCATCTCACCACACAGACCTCCTCTCATCTCACGTTATCACAGGGAGGAGGTGAGTGAGCACAGAACGAGACGCTATGTCAAGTGTGGGACACATGTATTCTTATAATTGTTCCATTCTGTTAGCAGTAATTGTTGCTAGGCCCTTTCTGTGCCTAATTCATAAATTGACTTAATCACAGTACGTATGTCCAGGAAAAACCCAGTGTGTACCTGGGGTTCAGGGCTAGCCACAGCACTGGGCATCCATGGGGACCTTAGACTGTATCCCCCACAGACATGGGAAGGTACTGCCCACAGAAAGTGAGGGTTCGAACGGACAGAAAGCAGCCGTGACTTTCCTACTTTCCACCACAGAAGAGAAAGCACACAGGCGGGCTTATACCTAAAGCAACTGCAGAAAACTGGAATCGGAAGAGCATTTCCTCAGCAGAGCCTTCGTCACACAGCCAATTAGCATGTGCTGCTCAAATAGGCCAAGCACCCCTGAAGGCCCGGGCTTCCAGGAGCTGCTCCATTCCACCCTGTAGGCCACACACGCCTCCTCCTACAAAAACAGAGGGCTGTTGGAATGGACTTTTCCTTCTCTTTGGGGCTGTGTCTAAGAAGGAATCACTAAGATATTTCAATACCTTCCCTAACACCCTGGTTAGGACGACCTACATAATTTGCAGGCCCCCTGGCAAAAAGAAAATGCAAGTCCCCTTGCTCAAAATTCTGAAGAATTTCAAGACCACTAGTGGAACATTCAACCAACATCAGAGCCCTTTGAAATGCGGGTTCCTGGGCTACACAGCACAAGGCCACATCCCCAGGAGGCCGGTCCTGACCCTAGCGCCGCCGTGGCGATTTCATCCTCACAGACAAGCTTGTCTCAGCCTTTCATCAGGGATTCAAGTCTGCTATCATATAGACCAAGGCGTACAATGAACTGAACTCATTCAGAAAACACTGGGCACCTGTGTGTTCCGATTCCACAAACAAGCGTTGGTGGTATAGTGGTGAGAATAGGTGCCTTCCGATTATGCAAACAAGCCCTCAACCCAAGAGGAAGGTAGATTCACTTTTGTTACATTGCCAGCTGCTTCCATATATGCAGCAGCAAGGTGTCCTGGTGGTAATCTTGACTGTCGAGGCAGGTATAAAAACTTGAGACTGATGTTTCAGGGCTGGCCAAGGTTGGCCTGCAGAGCAAAGACAGAGGGGTCTTTCTGGTGCTGGGTGGAGTTGTTCACTGTGAAGCCCACCGTTTCTAAGAGGCAAGCCACATCCACCACCGCAGGGAAGCCTGGGCATGATGCCCCCCATCTACCTTCTCCCAGATGGGCCACATTCATAGGTACCACTCACTCGGTCCCAAGATCATTGCCAACCCTCTTGATTCACGTAACCCCTTCTCCACAATGACTTAATATCATGAAATAGAAGCAATTATGAATTTTAAATTACATTTAGGTAATGACCTAGGATGTCCAAATCATTGTATTTATGCAATGATAGACATTTAAAATCATGCCCTTGGGGCGCCTGCCTGGGGGGCTCAGTTGGTTAAGCGTTGGACTTCAGCCCAGGTCATGATCTCAGGGTCCTGGGATCCAGGCCTGCACCTGGATCCCTGCTCAGCAGGGAGTCTGCTTCTCCCTTTCCCCCTGCTCCCAACTTGTGCTCTCTTTTAAATAAATAAAACATTTTAAAAATAAAAAAATTATGCCCTCAAATGATTATCCAATGACATGGTGAAACATATATAGTACATCATGTGAAGCAAAACTAAAATTTTTGTTCCATATATTTCCAATCAAAATAGAAGTATAATAGTATTAGATTATAAACTATAATACATGCATTATCTTTTAAACTTTATTTTTTCAGTGTTCCAAGATTCATTGTTTAGGCACCACACTCAGTGTTCCACGCAATATGTGCCCTCCATAATACCCACCACCAGGCTCACCCAATCCCCCATTCCCCTCCCCTCCAAAACCCTCAGTTTGTTTCTCAGAGTCCTCAGTCTCTCATGGTTTGTTTCCCTCTCCGATTTCCCCCAATTCACTTCTCCTCTCCATTTCCCAGTGTCCTCCATGTTATTCCTTGTGCTCCACAAGTAAGTGAAAACATATGATACAATCGACCGTCTCTGCTTGACTTATTTCACTCAGCATAATCCCCTCCAGTCCAATCCATGTTGATACAAAAGTTGGGTATTCAAGGGTACCTGGGTTGTTCAGTGGGTTGAGCCTCTGCCTTCGGCTCAGGTCATGATCTCAGGGTCCTGGGACTGAGCCCCGCATCGGGCTCTCTGCTCAGCAGGGAGCCTGCTTCCCCCTCTCTCTCTGCCTTCCTGCCTACTTGTGATCTCTCTCTGTCAAATGAATGGATAAAATCTAAAAAAAAAAAAAAAAGGTGGGTATTCATCCTTTCTGATGGAGGGGAGGAATATATGCATTATTTTTAAAGACTATAAAATTATTGGTAGATAAAAAAATATCTCTTTCCTGTACTATTCTGTGTTTCCAAAACTTTTTCTTTTTTTTTTTTTTTTAAGATTTTATTTATTTATTTGACAGACAGAGATCACAAGTAGGCAGAGAGGCAGGCAGAGAGAGAGAGGAGAGAGGAGGAAGCAGGCTCCCTGCTAAGCGGAGAGCCCGATGCGGGGCTCAATCCCAGGACCCTGGGATCATGACCTGAGCTAAAGGCAGAGGCTTAGTCCACTGGGCCACCCAGGCACCCCCCAAAACTTTTTCAAATGTACATCCAATACTTTTATGATTCAAAAAAATTTTTATCTCCATTACTTCCAACCTTCTATTTTAGGCTTTTTTAAATAAGAGAGTTAATAGTCTTAAGCAAATAAATGGTCGCCATGTTTATAATAAAGCTGCTATTTCCTTCAAGATGGTCCAGGTTAGTCATTTCATTATTAGAATGAAATCCCACAGGTAGGAGGGTCAATATCTAAAAGAGTGGCATCCTCAAAATCACATTCTGATGGAGAGGGGCCTGGCTTTATCCTTTAGAAATTTATTTAAAGTTTGTTTTTTCCCTCTTGTATACAAAGTGCATCAATACCATAAGCTGATACATCTTCAATCACAAAGTACCAAATTATTTAACTCAATGATAGGAACTACATATTTAAACAACTAGCTTAAGTCAGGAAGTTTATATTCCCCAGATAAAAACTACAAACACCGGGGCACCTGGGGTACTAAGGTGGTTAAGTGTCTACCTTTGGCTTAGGTCATGATCCCAGGGTTCTGGGATCCAGCCCTGAATCGGGTTCCTTGTTCACCGGGGAGTCTGCTTCTCTCTCTGCCTCTGCTGCTCCCCTGGCTTGTGCTCTCTCCCTCTCTCTCTCAAATAAATAAATTCTTTAAAAATAAATAAATACACAAACAAACTACAAGTATTAAATGGATGAAATTAGTTTTGCTACTTTCAATACGGAGTCTTTGTTATAATGGTAAATACCCATGGCGCTGTCTTTGGCCGTATGTAAGTGAGGCAAAGAAAGAGGCTATGTGTGCTTGTTTGTACCTAGGAAATGTCCAGGAAAGATGTACATTGAACAGCTAATAACGGTTACTTCTGGGAAATGACATTGATATGGGGAGATACCCCACTGGGAAGAAATCAGGCTCCTCTATTAGAACTGTATTTTTTAAAGTAATTTTTAATGCTGTTAGAACTATGTAAAACCAGACTCTTGCTCATGTATTATAATAAAGTAATAATACAAGAACTATTAAAGGGAAAAAAATACCACAATGAATATCCTGCTCTAAGACTTTATAAAAGATGAAACTCTGTAACCAATCAGCTCCTGGTACTCTCTGCGTGGGCCAGAAACATGGCACCCGCCCTCAGCACACCGTGATTGGGGACAGAGAGCAGGACTGTCACGCTGGACCAGACAAGGCTGCCTTTCACAAGGGACTACGGTCGAGGCTAACACACAGGGCTCAGAGGTGGCCTGCAGGGAAAGATGAGGCAGACCAGTCACATCCTCTTCCAGGGAATCTGAGCTGAGAAACGCTAAGAGAAAAGTCAAGTAGCTACAGAAGCAGAAGAGTAAAGGATTTCAAGGCAAAGGAACGTAGCACACAAGACAGATGACAGATGACAGGGAAGCAGAAACACTGAAGTCAAGGAAAGATAGAAAGCAGAGGTCAAGAAAGCCAGCTGTAGGCAAAAAGAGAGGGGGACAGAAATGAAGAGGGCAGACAAGCGTGCACGCAACCCCCAGGAGCTGGGAGGGGAGGAAGGAGGAGAGGAGCCCCTTCCCCACAGCTGCCTGGCTTCCTGTCAGCTTTCCAAGCCTGGTTCCAGTTTCCGCGCATCTTGGCTGCCCACACCCGGTACCACAGGCCTCAGTTTCTTGCAGCCCAAAGCGCCCAACGAAAACCCTAACTAACCCCTTTGGCTCATCTAAGAGGAACTGAGTAAACATTCCCTTCTGTATGGCAGGAAGACTAGTGTTATATAACCAAGTATCAAGGCATTAACAGCAATTTAATAATATGCTTTCCAGCCCTGCATCCCAATATTCTAGAACAGACAAAAATAGCAGCTACAGAACTGTAATTAAAATAAACATGCTACTTACAGGGGAGAGATAACAAGAGCAGGCCAGTTTGATCACTGGGAATTCTGTCTGACTCTGATCACCTGGAAGGCATGCGCCTCCCCTTGCATTCCCTCTTCAGAAGAATTCTGCTCTGGGATGCCTCGATGGCTTAGTAGGTTGGGCGGCCGACTCTTGGTTTCAGCTCCTGTTATGATCTCAGGGTTCTGGGATGGAGCCCTGCGTCTTTATCTGCAGGCTCTCTGCTCAGTGGGGAGTTGGCTGGAGGATTCTCTCTCTGCCCCTCTCCCCTGCTAGCACATGCACTCTCTCTCAAATAAATAGATTGGTATCTAGACAGAAGAATTCCAGGACTAGCTCAGCCTTAATGCACCTGGATAAGGTTAAGGGGATATTTCACAGAACACATACAGCTTGTGATACGTCAAGTGAGAACAACCCTCACCTAAGTTCCAGATAAAGCTTCAAAGAGAAAAATAGCAGGGAAGACCTGAACATAAAGAGGCTATCATGGCACCAACAACTGGAGAAACTAAACAAGGATGCTTACCAAATATGGTTTCACTTTGCAAAGCCAGGTGGATAGCCGCAAGTAAGGGCCTTATTTTGTCAAGTTGTTCATTATAATATTATGCATTTTTCCATATATACAAATGACCTACATATGCAGATGAGTCCCTTATGGAATACATGAGATCCAGCTGAGATGTCCTAATAGTTCAGGTGTAGCCTAGAAATAGCCTACGAACTGTCTAGAAAAATATTGAAATGGATGGAAAAAGGCATCAATGACAATGACAAAAGCAGTATACTGAGGTAGGGGAGCATTCCGTGATTTTAAAGTCATTTCCAACAAACTGTTCGTTTCTCATGTTATAAACAAGGTCATGACACAAGAGATACAGAGCCATATGACCACTAACAGTATGATACCAGCAATGTCACCGCCTCATACACCCTCAATTAATTAGGGACTGAAGAACAAAGATGAAAGGCAAGGGAATTTACTTTTCTTTCTTTCTTTCTTTCGTTCTTTCTTTCTTTCTTTCTTTCTTTCTTTTAAGATTTGTTTATTTGACAGAAAGAGCAAGAGTGCACACAAACAGGTTGAGCTGCAGGCAGAGGGAGAGGGAGAATCAGACTCCCCGCTGAGCGAGGAGCCCAATGTGGGGCTCCAGGCCAGGACCCTGGGATCATGACCTGAACTGAAGGCAGAGGCTTAACCTACTGAGCCACCCAGGTACCCTGGAAATGGATTTTTCATATGATTGTTTTACTAATGAATGGGAAATTAAAGGAATAAAGGTCTTGTTATGTTTCTTCCCCTCTGAATTATATCTATTATACCTAGCTCCTTAACTGGTAAGCAAACGACATATGTTCACATATATGTATATACATATATACATATATAGTATACAGACATATAAGCACACACACACATACTATAATACAATATGCTTATTGAAGGTATTCTCGTTTCAACTGAGTATAGACTAGTGTGGGCTCTAAAGACCCCTGGAAGTCTGGTTTCCATTTTTGGATTTAATGAAACACAATGATTCAAGGAAAGAATAAGGTTACATCAAAATAAACACTTTCAAACTTTTAAAAAAGACAATCACATGCAAGAATTCCTTTCATACCAGTGTCTCTCAACCAATATACTCTCCAAATAAACAAAACTCTCATTCTTTCCCTCAGATTGTTATGCCACCCTGAACATGATTTTGTCGAGCATTGCCTTATGCTCCCTGAATGGAGAAGATATAGACAGAAGATTTTTAGGCTCTTTCCACATTTTGGCTATTGTGGACATGGCTGCTATAAACACACAGGTGCACCTGCCCCTTCAGATTACTACATTTGTATCTTTAGCCTAGATGTCCATCAACAGATGAATGGATAAAGAAGATGTGGTGTATATATATACAATGGAATACTACGCAGCCATCAAAAATGAAATCTTGCCATTTGCAACAATGAGGATGGAACCAGAGGTTTTATGCTAAGTGAAATAAGTCAACCAGAGAAAGACAATTATCATATGATCTCTCTGATATGAGGAATTTGAGAGGCAGGGTGGGGGAGGGGGGAGGGGTGGGAAAAATGAAACAAGACTGTACCGGGAAGGGAGACAAACTATCAGAGACTCTTAATCTCAGGAAACAAACTGAGGGCTGCTGGAGGGGAGGGGAATGGAAGGGATGGGTTGGCAGGGTGATGGACACTGGGGAGGGTATGTGCTATGGTGAGCACTGTGAATTGTGTAACTGGTGATTCACAGACCTATACCCCTGAAACAAATAATACATTATATGTTAATAAAAAGATTTTGCCCCAACTTTCTTTTCTGTCATTTGTTTGAGAGAGACAGAGAGAGAAACAGAAATAGAGAGGGATAGAGAAAAGGCCTGTTTAAAAAAAAATTATCAGTTACAAAATAACAGTATTTAAAAATGTTTTATTTGAGAGAGAGAGAGAGAGAGCGCGCACACAAGTAGGGAGAGGGGTAGGAGAGGGAGAGGAAAAGAATCCAATGCTGACTCCCGCTGAGCACAGAGCCCAACATGGGGCTCGATCTCACAACTCAGATCATAACCTGAGCTGAAATAAAGCGTCAGACACTAAACCAACGGAGCCACCCATGCGTCCCTAACACAACAATATTTAAGATTCTTCTTCAGACTGTACCAACTGTCCTATCCTAGCTACTATATCAATGATTCAAGAATGCCAGCAATTGTTCTCTGACGGCGAATTCACGATCCCTTATCCTTTTAGACATGCCTCCCCCATGTCCCTGTTAGGACAGTTGATGGCTGTCAAGTTCATTTCCCAGCAGCATGTCCACTGGACCCACTGACGGCAGGGGCGGGGACCATTCCGGACACAGAAAGCTGCAGCAAATGCTCCGCTGAGAAAGGCTGAGGCACAGTGGGTCATCGCATCCCAGCACTCCCAGGCTTTAAAACACTTGTCCTTCACGGCTCCAGGGCCAGGGTCTCTGAAATCTAGAGCATGGATAAGGAAAACAGATTCTTCCCATAGCTCCATCACATCGATAGGTCACACCCTCGGGAGAGGCGCGAGTTTCCGGAACACTCACAGTTTCCACTGGGAGCAATCCAGGACAATCTACGGGCAACAGGAAAGCCAGGCCCTGGGTTCCCAGGTGCCCACCCCAGAATTCTGTCTGCTAGGCCATGAGATGGTGACAAGTGTCATTTGGGCTTCTGCATTTTTAGAGCTTTATTGAATAGACAGGCCATTCTCAAGGGTTTTTGTGGAAGACAAACCATGCCGCTCAAGTCTAGTTTTGAAATACACTTTCGGCATCGGAGAGACCCAGGGGTTCCTCAGCCCTTGGTGGAGCTGACTGGGGTCTTCCCCTGTGTGTCCTGCTCATACTACTATTTGCCAAGTGTGCAGGGATGTGAAAATAGATGGGAAGCTCTGTGTTAGACAAAATAAAGCACAACAAGCCTTCAGGTCGCAGCACATTACACTACAAAATTTCTGTATATTGAATCTCAGTGCATACGGACATCATTCAGGTAACAATACGTAGCTGTCCCATAGTTTGTGTATAAAACTGTACTAAATGTGCTTCCGTTTACTTACATACAATAGGTGCACTGTTCTTTTTTAATAAAGAAAAATAGGGGCACCTGGGTGTCCCAGTCGGTTAAGTGTCCCACTCTTGGTTTCGGCTCAGGTCATGATCTCAGGGTCGTTAGATCAAGCCCCACGTCGGGCTCTGCCCTCAGCGGGGAGTCTGCTTGAGATTCTCTCCCTTTTCTTCTGCTTCTTCCCCAGCTCATGCTCTCTTTCTCAAATAAATAAATAAAGTTTTTTAGAAAGAAAAAAATACACCTAAATTTGTAAAATGGGAGGTGACTCACGTGATATTTGCCTGATCTTTACTTCTCTTTATGCTAGTTCTTGGGAATATTTTAATAAGATTTAAAAAGTCTCCCCTAAAGTGTTAGAATCTCAGACCTTTTTCTTCAGTCTTCTGAAGGGACCCTGAGGAAGTGACCCAGGGCCACAGTGGCCAGATCTCAGGCCTCCAGTCCCCCAGCCAGAGTCTCCAATGAACAACCACTGTGACTGATCACCTTCACCTGAACAAGCCAAATGATTAGGAAATTCCTAATAGGATTACTTCAAACCATTTTCAAAAACATCACCAGGAAAACCCCTTAGAAAACCTCAGCTCTTTTAACTTAAATCTGGGAGAGTACCCGGGAATCCAAGGGAAACATTTAGATGTTTGTACTGGCCTACTTCCTTGATGGAACAGGAACATTTCTAACATGGCAGGGCCCATGTCGTGTCATGCAAAGTGATCACAGGCAGTGGATTAGGTTCCTACTTCCCCATTCAGGAGCTGTGTGGCTTCAGGCAAGTCACTCAGCCTCTCTGGGCCATAGTTTCCTGACACTAAGTCGGGAACAATTTATCTTCTCTGTCTCCCAGGGTTGTTGATAAGTCTGGCAACATGTAGAATATCTTGCCAGTGTAATGTATCTAGACTTTTTTAAAATAATATATAATTTTAGAGCGAGAGAAGCTTTAGGGGGAGCCTGGGTGGCTCAGTGGGTTAAAGCCTCTGCCTTAGGCTCAGGTCATGATCCCAGGGTTCCAGGATTGAGCCCCGAATTGAGACCAGGGAGGCTGCTTCTTCCGCTCTCTCTCTGCCTGCCTCTCTGCCCCCTTGTGATCTCTGCTGGTCAAATAAATAAATAAAATCTTTTAAAAAAGAGAGAGAGAGAGAAGCATTAGGTCATACATTTCCATCTTCCTGTATTACAGAGAAGGAGACTGAACATTAGATGACAAAGTACTTGCCAACGTTATGTTTTGAATCTTACTAAGTAGTCACCATGGTTATTACCGTCTAGAACAGGTGGATGAATAAATATGGTCTCAGTCCTAGATATGTGTGTTTTCATCCTTATCCTCATCAAACAGAAACTGAGCACCTGTGAAGAGGACGCTTTTTTGGGCCCTGGAGATATCATCTATCTCTGCCCCCTTGGAGGAAAGCAGGATCTGACTGGGAAGACAGAGGTAGCTCATGCAGACAAGAACTACTAAAATGACCATTTGCTCCTTTAGTTCAAGGACGCACATTAAGAGATGCTATGCGGACAACTGCCCAGGGCTTGGGAGCTCAAGCAAGAGACAGTTTTGAACAGTGTCCTGGAGTTGGGCTTTGGTAGAAGGTAACATTTAAAAGCACTGAAATAAAACTTGCTGAGAAAGTCAAGATCTTAAAAGTTCACACCACAAGGAAAAAAAATGTTCTCATAACTATGTATGGTAAAGACCTGACTTATTTCGGCAATCACCTTGCAGTAATTACAAATATCAGATCATTACGTTGTACAGCTGAAACTATATAACGTTGTATGTCGATTATACCTCAAATACATAAGTAAACACATACATTCATAAATACATAAATAGCTAGCATGGAGAACCCAAGTGGAATCCCAGTCTGACTACATCCTAGGGTCAGGAAGGAGCAAGGCATACAACTTATAAAAACCCCAACTTCTTCACCTAGACAGGGATGCAGTGAGGACTAAAGGATGTGATGCATCAGAAACATGTAAACAGAGCTGGCCGCTTTGTAGGTGTTCAATAACAAGACCTACTGTGGTTGCTGAAGTGTGGCAGCATAGCCCAGCCAAGAGGGAAGGTATGGGGCATAGAGAGCAGATTGTGGCTGGGCAGCCCTGTGCTACACTGTTTGGATTTTATCCTACCCATGACAGCTCTTGGGCTGGAGCTACATATGCCGTTCAGAAATCCCTCTGATGGCAGTTTGCAGTAGTTGGGAAAGGGGAAGCAGAAGTCGGAAGGCAAACTAGGAATTTTTTATGAGGAGGAGATTCATTGAGCCCCTCCTTTTATACCAAGAACTTTCCTTACACAGAACCACCTCTTTAATCCTTGTGAACCCACAGCAAGTTCTTACCCCATTTCACAGATGAGGCAATAGAGGCTCAGAGAGACTACGAGATGAAGCTAAGATCTGTTAACTGTCCACAGGAGTCCATGGTGGTGCTTCCCCTGTACAGGCTGATAAGGGCCAGTGACCACCAGCTGCAGCCAGGGAAACCGAATCTGCTTCATTACTTGGACGGTAATACTGGCCACTGCAGGGAAGGTGGAAAATTCTCTGCTGTTTTTATTTCCAACGGGGCCAAATTGTCTTAATCCACTCTTTCTGGGTGTGGGGGGTTGAGGGGTGGGAACTAGCCTTTGAAGAGCTGGTTTCTAAAGTGACCCATAAGCTTCTACCACTAATGGCAAGTTCGGCCCTCACAAGTTTGATATTTCCAACTTACTCTCCAGAAGGGAAAATGGACCCTTGTAGCTGGGCCCACAGAACAGCTCCTCGTGTGTGCACCCAGAGGGGGGTCACTGTGGCCCCAGCAGCAAACACAGCTCCTTTCCTGCTTTCTAGAAGGTGCTTTTCTGTCTGAGATAAATGTCCTCACTGTAGCTCAGCCAGACTTCAAAGGAAGTTTCCAGAATTACCCTGGCACCTAACAACAGATAACTAGACCCAAAGGGAGGTCCTTAGGGTCTGGGAAATAGAACCCACTTTCCACTAGAGGCCTATTTGTACTCTGGTTAGAGAAATGAAGTGAAAATCGCTATACATACCAAGCAGACATATTATTCCAATGGACCCCTGAAACCACCACCAGATTATCACCAATAATGGCTAACAGCGGTGACATGCCAGCTGCTGTCTTTATCACTTTATATGCACTTTCTAATTTAATCCTCACAACATCCTATGCTAGATATATATATATATAGATAGATCTATATATAGATATCATCCCTATTTGATGGATGAGAACACTGGTGCCCAGAGAAGTAGAGAAACTTGCCCAGTGGGCATGTAGCTTAGACGGCAACTCTGGTCACCAGGCCCAAGGCAAGAGAACTCTAAAGCCTGAGACAGTTCACTGTATCAGCTTCTAGAATCATTTCCATAACAGAGTGGAGGTACTCAGAAGGAAGTAGTACAAATAAAAAGAGTAATCATCAGAACCTTCTCTAGTTTCCAGGAAATTCAACCTTATTTCAGTCCTTATGGACTTAAGATCCTATAGCATCCTTATCATTTCGATGATTTTTTTAACTGACAATCTATAAAAACTGTGGTATTCTCCTCAACCTACACTTGCGGAACTGTCAGAAATTCTCATATATAACGATGATTCACAGTCAAGAGGAAATACAATAGGCATTCTCTTGGCAACTGTGAGTCAGCTTTTGAATACTGGTTAGCCTGATTTAGTCTTCTGCCTATGAGCCTACAGTGGTCCTTCATCTCTCTCTCTTCATCTTCCTAAATCCTAGAGTGGCAGGAGGGGGAGCACTGGTACTTGGCTATCAGCCATGTTTTGTGACAAAGAGAAAGAGTACTTGAGGAACACCCATCTTCCTGCTGGGATAACAAGGCCATTTTGACCCAATGTCTAGAATTCTTCTCCAGTGGCTGAATGGCTGTCTTGGTGTCTTGCCCAGCATCCCAATTCCCTTGGGTACATAGTCTTCCTACTTGCTAACACCTGTTCATCTCTGCCTATATCTTAACCAACTGCCTTTGCTGAGATGTTTCCAGAAACATGCCTAGCCTCGGGGAGTCTAAATGTCTACCTCCATTCTCCCAGGACCAGCCTCTCCCACCACCAACCCAGGATTTAGCCCTCCCCTGCCTGGATTCCCACAAGGCCTGGAGCCCTGTTTTTCAATCAATGGAATTAATAACTCATGCCGAATCCATGGGAGCAAGGGGCCTTTGGGGGATGAGAAAAAGTTTACTCAAGCCAAGCTTCAAATGACACGAAATCAAAGTGTTATGATATGACCTGGGCATATGAGCCAATTATTGTTTGCCCAAGTGATCACCACGTATGCCATGATGAAACAGGTATTTGGTCATTTGAGAAGTTCCACTGCTCACTGATCATTCACCTCCACTCATTTCCCATATAAAACACAAGACCTCAGAAATCTAGAAGGAACGGTGACCGTGCATACTGCACCAAGTGTGTTTACTGAAATCCTTTCCATGAAGCTTTCCACCTGGTTCTACAAAGACGTAAGTCACTGTCATGATAAAGCCAAGGCCACACATATTTTTACTCAGTCTGAACCTAGGTTAGAGATCCAAACATGCCCTAAACCGATCATTCGTTTATCAATTCAATCATTCATTCATCCTGCAAACATTTACACAGTGACTCACCAGATGTCTAGTATGGGGCTGAGTCATGGCAATGCTATGTTGATCTTAAAAAAACCCAAGGTTAGTGGGGACTAACTAATTTAGTAAATAATGTAAGATAGATCACACTATGATTCTGGCCTAAAATTAATTCTCAAAAGTAATACCATTCTGGGGCGCCTGGGTGGCTCGTCGGTTAAGTGTCTGCCTTTGACTCAGGTCATCATCTTAGGGTCCTGGGATCAAGTACGACATCAGGCTCCCTGCTCAGCAGAGAGCCTGCCTCTCCCTCTCTCTCTGCCCCTCCCCTGGTTGTGCTCTCTTGCTTCTTCCCTGTCAAATAAAATCTTTCAAAAATTTTTCAAAAAAAAAAAAAAAGGGTAATACCATTCTCAACCTTTCACTCTTCAGCTATTAATAAAACAATTAAACCACTATTTTCTGCTCCATGCTACTGTTACTTATTTTGTGTTTTTTCCATATTACTTTGAAAAGATTCTCATCACCATTTTGTCTGAAATGTCACTCTCATCCCCTCCAAGGTGCGTCTCTGATTCCCCCCCTTCTTTCTTTCTCAGAACATTGGATTTTGCCAGTAATTCTCCTTCCTGTCCAATGAATTATGACTAATTACTCTTTAGGCTTTCTCTTATCTTTCATGCCTGCCCTCATCCCTGCTTTTCTCCCTCTTCTTCATTTCTTTCAACTTCCTTTGGGAGTAGGTGAGCTTTTCAATTTTTCTTAGACCATCAAATTATATTGCATGATGGAAAGCACAGTATCTACTCATTAGAGTCCTTTCAAATGAGAAAGGCCTTACTATGTCTGAGTGATTATGGCATCTTGAATTACAAACTCTAATAACTCCTAGTAATTACCCGTTATATGCTGTGCACTCACTCTCAGCTTCTCTTCTCAAGACCCTGGCAGGCTGACATAAGTAAAAGGTGTCCATACACCACAACTTAATCATTATGGCCTTCCTTCAAGGACTTATTATGAAGAAGGCATCACCAACAGACCCAGTCTTAAACTAACCAATTTTTATCATGACCGCCCAGTCTCAGACAGCTTCTTTCCGATCTGGATGGGCATTGAGAATTACTGAAATGAGAATATTTTAACATACAAGCTCCATAAAAGTGTCAAATTTAACGATCAAAAATGCTGCTTTTCAGGGGCACCTGGGTGGCTCAGCTGGTTGAGCATCCAACTCGATTTTGGCTCAGGCCAGGATCTCAGGGTCATGAGATCCAGCCCTGCGTTAGGCTCCATGCTGGTCGTAGAGCCTGCTTAGGATTCTCTTGTTCCCCCTGTTCCTCTCCCACACTAAGAAAAAGAAATGCTGCTTTTCAATTACATAGGTAGCATTACTTTCTGAATAAATTTAGGATAATCAAAATCACAAAGATAGCAAGTGATGGTAATTTGTGAAATGAGACCAAATGGACCTGATTAATACAAGGCCACTGGGCAGTTTTCAGGGTCAGCTGGCCATTTCTGCTCTACCCTTCTCTCTTACCAGTCCCTCAAAAAGTGCTAAGGATGGGATGCCTGGGTGGCTCAGTGGGTTAAGCTGCTGCCTTCGGCTCAGGTCATGATCCCAGCATCCTGGGATCGAGTCCCGCGTCAGGCTCCTTGCTTGGCAGGGAGCCTGCTTCTCTCTCCGCCTCTGCCTGCTTGTGTGCTCTCTCTTTCTGACAAATAAATAAAATCTTTAAAAAAAAAAAAAAAGTGCTAAGGAAAAGAAACCGGATACAGGCTAAGGCCAGAGTTGGTCTATTACTGCTTCAATAGGCAACTAAAACACCCTTGTCCAGCATCAGCTCCGTGGAGTGCAGTAGGTAAGAACGAAGTAGGAAGTACCACAGGAGCTCCAACATCACAAGGCTATGATGTAGCCTAGAAGGGCAACCTTATCAGCACTGCCAGCTACATGTTTTTGAAGGCTTTTTCAACATTCCCTTTGAATCTGGAGTAGGAAGGCTTTCTATGATTCATAATCCAGAAACCGCTTTTTTTAAACCCCCAAATCTCTACATGCCAAAAATACCCTAAGTTACAAAAGACAGACGGGGAAAAAAGATGCAACTCAGATCACAGACAAAAAGACTCATGTCCTTAATATATAAATAGTTCCTAAATGCTGGTAAGGAAAAGAGCAGTCACCCAATAGAAAGTGAGCAAAGAACAATAACGGACAATTTACTGAAGAGGAAGGAGAAATCATTTATAAATAAATACATAAAAAATGTTCAACCTCACTTATAGGAGAAAGGCAAGTTAAAAACATACTGAGATACCATTTTCACTTATCAGAATGGGAAGAATCCAAAATGTGGTAGCACATTCTCTTTGTAATGAGCCTGGGAAAAAAAGGCAGTCCTCACATATTGCCTGGGAGAGAGGAACTCGGTAAAACCCCAAGGGAGGGTGACTTAGCAACAGGTATGGACATTCCAAATGCAAGTATTCCACAGCTCTGAAATTTCACTTCTTGGTATTTATCCTACGGGTCTGTTTCACTTGGCCAAATAACATTACAGCAGCATTAGTTTGATGTTAAATGTCTGAAAACAACAAAGGGCAGAAGTTAAATAAACGATGGTTTTGTCATATAATGGAATAACAGGCAGCCCTAAAAAAAGAAAATTGGCGGTATTCTATATCCTGAGAGAGGAAGAGATACTATTCACTGAAAAAGCGTAAGGTGCAGAAAAGCCTTTCTGTACCAGGAGTTGAGCCCACAAGGTGGGCTAAAGGCATATACTGGTGTTGGCTTGTATATGCAGAAAAGAATCTGGGGAAGATACACAAAAAAATAGGAGCCACCAAGAGGGAAGAACGGGGCTGAGAGATAGTGCAGTGTATACCTTCTAATGTCTATGGGTCTTTGAATCATAGAAATGTATTATTATTCGAAACATTTAAATTTTAAGAAGTGTCTTCTTCTTAACTGTTAGACATTCTTTGCTGTGAATAGTAATAAATCATTAACCTCAAGAATTAGAGAATACCTACGGGAAAACTGCTAAGGGTCATCATTTGCAGTCTCTTCTTGTCTAGTATAGCTTCCCAAACATGAGTTATGGACGTCTCACAACCCCCACCCCTGGTAGTACCTTTCCTTAAAATGGCATTACTTACATACACACAAGCTCAGAACCGAGTATAAACTTCTTAGGCTCAAAGCTCATTTACTATTCTAAAACCAAAATGTATTTTCAAATTAAATTCAGCAAAATTATAGAACCAAGAAATATCTAAAATAACCACAGTATAACTGAAAGATGAGGTTGAGTTGTGTGAACTATATAGGGTCCCTCGCAGCAAGAATCCTGTGTAGGCTCTCTGGGATTCAGCCCAATGCGTACAGTGGACTCTACCACCATGGTACTCTATTCACATTTAGGAAACCTTTGTATGTATAGTGTGTTGAGAAATAGCATATCTTCCTCTGACCAAATGTACCTTTGAGGTATTCAACTCCTCTGTCACTTTCTCAGTGGCTGAAAACAGCTGATACAGAAGTACCAGACATAAATCCAAGTGCTCCCTGAGTACTGAAATTGGAATCGTTCATAAGGTGGTCACTCCAATAACCTGGGATCAAGTTGTATTAAGATTATTTTATTCACATCACTAATTTTTAACATCAGTGTGCTTCCTATATCAGGATATAGAACATCATCATTCTATGGCTAAGTGTCTGCCTTCCGCTCGGGTCATGATCCCAGCATCCTGGGATCAAGTACCACATCCCACTCCTTGCTCAGCAGGGAGCCTGCTTCTCCCTCTGCCTCTGCCTGCCACTCTGCCTCCCTGTGCTCTCTCTCTCTCTCTCTGACAGATAAATAAATAAAATCTTAAAAAAAAAAAAAAGACTGTCACCATTCTTGTGTTTTTTTCTGTCTCTCATTTCATTATATGGCAATTCTATCATGTATTTAACCTTTCTCCTATGAAGAGACATTTATGGGGTTTTTAAACACTTACTGTAAAACTAATGCTGCAAAATGAAAATACCAAATTTAAAAATTATGACCAGAACTCAGGCTGAGAGCGAACCCAGACCCTAGGACACAAAACACAACAGTAATCAGTTACTATGTTTGTGAGATGCTACCTCTATTCATTGCCCCAGCTGAAGACTCTGCCCTAGTTTTCGGGCCTCTGAGGGGTCAACTCTGGCCCAAGTTGGGCTTCACCTTTGATGCCCTCTTTGTGTCACTGACCACAGCTGTGGAATGAGCCTGGTCCCATTCCAGTGCCCACTCCCAGGCTTTCAAACCCCAGCCTGGGGCAGAGTCTGGAACTACCTACGGGCTAGGACGAGAGTATGGACAATCCATGATGACATAATCCCCATTTAGTACAAATAACAAATCTCCACAGAGGGCACATGCATTCCAATCTGCATTTCAACGTCTCTCTCATTAAGTCTTAACCAAAACCAAGAAACTAATTTCAGCATAAAACATCTGTGCAGATTCTTGCTGAATCCAGTCTCTCTAGAGTAGGGGTGATGTCATACATTTTTGCATCTTCGGTGTCTAACAGGTGGTAAACACCTAAATCTTGAGTGAGTCAATGGATGAAAAATTGAATGAGTGAGTAATGAATTAGCAGAGAGTAGAAATAGGGAAAAGGCCAAAAACCGCTCCTCCAACTCAACCACGTCCTGGTAGGCTCCACTTGAGACATGAGCTGGCCTCTCCTTTATGGGTCTCATACCTCTTTGATTACACAGAAGCAGTATTACCGTTTTCTAATTAAAATCTTTCTCCACTTCTAATGTTCTTTATCCTATTTTTCCGACAGACTATGCTTTTTAGAGTTTTCGTATGCATTTATTTACGAAGCATTTGCAGGTATATTAGAGACCGCAATCTGACATTTGGCCCTCACCAAGACTAAAGATAAAACAAGTAGATTCTACCGGACTTCAGTTAATAAAGAATGTAATGTGGTAAACACTTTTCCATCAAATGGTACTGTGATTATAAAGGTCACTGGCTACATATTTCAGGCACATTCTTTTGATACCATGTTCAACATCAGTCAGGAATGTTGGCCACAGTCCAATCCAAGGAGGAAAGGAAACAATTTTCTCTCAAGTTCAAACAGCCTCTGCGCTACATGAAGGTCTGCATTTACTTATTTATTTTACTTCAAATGGTAGAGAATTAACGGTTCTGCCAAAGCTTTTGATTAAGTTAGCCACTTTAAGAAAAGGTAGAAATCTACTTCCTTTGATGAAAATGTAAGCATATGTAATACAAATAAATGGGAGTATTTACTGCCATTCTGGGGTCCATACCAGATTCTTCAGGCATTGCTTTGTTCCCCTTTGAACCTTTCTCCTTTTTGGGTTTTCTCTATGTCACAGTCCTCATTCACCATTGCTACGCATGTGCCATTAACCAGTTGCCCCATCTCTCCATCGACATTTCGGGTTTCACATGGTAACACAGTGAAACCATCTCAGTGGATCTCAGAATGCAAAGCCCTCATAGAAGTAATGGGGTAAGGGTGTACATTAGCGAATCTGCTTTCCCTAAGATGTCCAGGGACACATGTGGTTTGAACAAATCCCAGTTTTTTTTGTTTTTGTTTTTAGATTTTATTTATTTATTTGACAGAGATCACAAGTAAGCAGAGAGGCAGGCAGAGAGAGAGGGGAAAGCAGGCTCCCCGCCGAGCAGAGAGCCCGATGCAGGGCTCAATCCCAGGACCCTGAGATCACCACCCAAGCCGAAGGCAGAGGCTTAACTCACTGAGCCACCCAGGTGTCCCACAAATCCCAGTTTTAAGGTGACTTAACTACCACTAGAAGACTCTGATGATGTGGACATGAGGCTGCATGCAACCATATTCCCCAAGTTCAACTTGTCCATCACAACAGCCAAGAGCCCACTGAAGGCACTAGGGAAGGTGGTCACTTCCCTTCTATGAAAGAAGCTCTACTTTCAGGGCACCTGGGTGGCTCAGTGGGTCAAAGCCTCTGCCTTCTGCTCAGGTCCTCCAAATCAGGCTCTCTGCTCGGCAGGGAGCCTGCTTCCTCCTCTCTCTCTGCCTGCCTCTCTGCCCACTTGTGATCTCTGTCTGTCAAATAAATAAATAAAATCTTTAAAAAAAAAAAAAAAAGAAGCTCTACTTTCCTTCCTCCTGGTTTTCAAAGTAGAATAAAAAACAATGATGCAACAGGATTTTCTCCCTTACAGTGTTCCTTTGTAAAAAAAAAAAAAAAAAAATCTCCCTTTTTGGGCAATTATTTCACTTGGGATTTGAGCAAGCACTCTATTTTGGAGGCACATCATCACGGACTCTCCCAGACATTTTTGTCATGACCTCTATGGGGCCAAAAATCTCAGTGTTAGTGAGTGGCAGATACTATGTCTTACCCCACAGACACTCTTGGCTACTTTAGACAGAAAAAACTTTCACCTACTTGGTTTTTTCCCATAACTTCATAGAGCTTCACCTTTTAGTCCCACTCTTCCTGGAGGCACTAAAAGCTTTCACCTGAGTGTTCAGCCTTTGATAAGATTAGCAAGGTTGCTTGGGTTGATCAATGAGCAGCTCTCCCTCATCAGACCACTTTGACAATTAACACCTCTCCAACAGCCTGGTGTGTGCAAGCCGGCCACTCTGAGGACAAGGGCACCTGGTCAGGAAGAAGGCCTCCGGTCTAAGCTGTTGGAATCAGGGGAAATCAAACATCAGATAGTCTGACGAATGACAGATCAGAAGGCACTGTCTACCTGAGACAGCTACAAGAAATAGAACACGCATTTGCTTGCACACCAAAGCCACCAACACACAATGGTAAGGAGCTGAGCACCACAGGTGGCAAATACGAATGATGGGTCCTCCCCATCCCAAAATGGAGAACACCGTAGATAGGCCTTTTTACTGCCAGAACAATCACTGTCCACCCTCAAGAGGCTTTGAACTGCTATTCTAAACAATCAGCCAGGGGCACGTGGGTGGCTCATATGGTTGGACATCTGCCTTCAGCTCAGGTCTAGACCTCCAGGTCCTAGGATTGAGCCTTATGTCAGGCTTCTGACTCAGTAGGGAGTCTGCTTATCTCTCTCCCTCTCCCTCTGCCTCTCCCCCCTGCTTGTGTTCTCTCCATCTCTCTCTCTCAAATGAATAAAGAGAATCTTTAAAAAATAAAATAGTCAAACACTACTTACCAGTCTTCAACGAATTCAAGTTTTAAATGATACCTATCCATTACCCAAAGATGGTCAACCACATTGGTACCCTGACTATGGCACCATTTAAACTTGCTTCCAGAAATGCAGGGGAGACAGGAGGCAGGCTGCATAGTGTTTCAGCAGGTGGGGTCAAGGCAGACTGCTGGGGTTCACACACCGCTAGCACAAGCCCTTATTGGCTGAGTGACTTTGGGCTCAGTCTCCTCTGCCAAAAAGCAGGAATCATGGTAAGTGCTACTTTTGGGGGTTGTTCTGATGATCAAAGGAGCACACCAGACTCTCAATAAGTATTCAACTGGTATTACGTATCATCATTATTAAGATCACTAATCATTATGAGGAGTCTCACTGCCCAAATCTAGACACTGTCCTCTGATTAGCCCATTTAAAAAAAAAACAAAAAACAAAAAACACAAGCCTTTGAAATCACCAGAATGACTGATACACCAAAGGGTAGATGGTTTGCAAGCTGATGCCTGTTTCGTGACAGAATACCAGGTCTAAAACCCAGGTCCTAGCTCACAGGAAAACAATACTAAGCTAAATGTTGGTGAAGCACCTCAGTGCATCCAGACTCCTAATACATACAATCTTAGTGAAAATCCCAAGGAGCAGTTCTCTTTCTCACCTTACACCTGCAGGGAAAAAAAACGTGGAATTGGTAACACTGGGGCTCAGAGCCCCATTTCTCTCTTATTCCAAATCCTCTTCTTCCACTACATCAGGAAGTGAAAATGATTCCTAACTGGTGCTTTGGAACTCGAGGCTGAATCCAGTCAGAAGCAAGGCTCCTTGGGGCCTCCACTGCTTTTTTTTTTTTTTTTTTAAAGATTTTATTTATTTATTTGACAGACAGAGATCACAAGTAGGCAGAGAGGCAGGCAGAGAGAGAGGAGGAAGCAGGCTCCCCGCTGAGCAGAGAGCCCGATGCGGGGCTCGATCCCAGGACCCTGAGATCATGACCTGAGCCGAAGGCAGAGGCTTAACCCACTGAGCCACCCAGGCGCCCCTCCACTGCTTTTTGATAACGGAACCTGTCTACTGCTGAAAGGAGCTGAGTTCCATGGGGTGAACCTCCCCATTCTCACTGCCCGTTCTGGAACTCCTCTTCATCAGAGCCATGATTTACTGAGCTCTTGCTAGGCTCCAAGTGCTGTCCTCAACGCTTGCCATTTGTCATTGTAAACAACTCCAGTACAAGGGTACTTGGACCCTTCTTTTAAAGATGAGAAGACTAAGGCAGGGAAATGCAATTTGTCTCAAATCACACCAGCTTGGAAGTGAGTAGATTTCAAACTCAAGCACAGGGCTTTTTCAGGTCTCAGAGCAATGTCTGCGTTGCAAAAAGGTACCTGGGTAAGAGGGATGGGTGGTTAAGTGGTGCTAAAATGTAGCCTCAGCTCCATCTAAGGTGGGGGGGAGGGGCTGTGCTTTCCCAGTTACACGGCTCAGAAGGGATACCTTGACCTGCTCAGGGAGCAGCTTCAAAGCCATGCTCTTAAACACAAGACTATACTCTTAAACACTACACCACGGTCCCTATGGGGAGTACCCGATGAAAACACAAACTCAAAAGAGCACTGATGTGTGTATGAATAATGCATTAAGAAGTAATGGATTCTGAGTCATTAAAGGGGAGTGGAATTTAGAGGCATGGGCTAGATCATATATACCTTAATCTTCCCCTGGCTAACTTCCAAGACAGCAAGTCTCCACGGACAGTTGCTTATTCTTGTCAGACACCTGCCACAGGCCTTGTTTGGAAAGAAAACCACACACTAACCGGTACCTTTGTACAGCAACAGATATATTCCATTATGTAAATGTGTTCTGCCCTAATAGGGAGATACTCCTGTAAGACGTCTCAAATACACAAAGACCTTTGGGAAATCACAACACCTTTCCCAATTAGGACACTCTCATTGTTTCTTCATCCAAGTTCTCAAACAAACCATTGTTCAGTTCCCATCTCATCTCATTAAGTGTTTATTTCATTAACTGAAATAAAATCTGGTCTTGGTCAGCTTGCTTCAGCCACACCACCACCAGCTAAAACCGGTTTCAATACTGAACTCAAGTCCTTCCAGAGCTGTTTATACCACAGGATGTTACACTCCACCGAGCCCCAGAATTCCTTCAGTGTTATCAGGAGACCAGGTTTTCTATGGAAAGTGTGATTATTAGAATCAGTAACCCTTTGGGGCTAATTTCAAAGCTGTTGAATAAATAGCAGGGAATGAACATTCCTACTGATACATTCCGACCAACAGCATCTATTTGTAAACTGTCATAATGGGCATCATGGTGAAACTGTACAGTGCCAGTGTAAGTAACAGCCTGAGACTAGCCGGCTCCATAAGGCGTGGGTTCGCCACTCTGCCCTGGTCCCATCACTCTCGATTGTCTTCCTGACGCCGGGATGAAGACCAGCTTCCACTTAGCACCTCGCACTCAAAAAAACTACAGTTATTGTTCATAGTAATGAAATGTATCTCTATAACCATAAACTACATCTCTATTAAAGCTAGAAAAACAAAGAAAGAGAAAAAACAAAAACAGGCCGAGAGGTCTGTATGTTTCAAAATATTTGGGAAAAGGTATTTCTTTCTGCAATAAAGAATATTCCTAAGTGTTTAACATTTTTAAAAAACTGACCTTTCCTATATAGACAATATCCCTCTTCCCTCCACTCCCTCCTTCCTCAGTCCCCTTCAAAAATCATTATTTGAGTTTAAAATGCCAGGAGTTATTAAACATCCAGTTACTAATCCCTCCTTTATTTAGCTGGTGTCAAGATCAGACTTGCCCTGGGGAAAATAAGAAACAGTCTTCCCAGAGAAATTTCTTTTTTTTTTTTTTTTAAGATTTTATTTATTTATTTCACAGACAGAGATCACAAGTAGGCAGAGCAGCAGGCAGAGAGAGAAGGGGAAACAGGCTCCCTGCTGAGCAGAGAGCCGAATGCGAATGCGGGGCTTGATCCCAGGACCCTGAGACCATGACCTGAACCGAAAGCAGAGGTTTTAACCCACGGAGCCACCCAGGCGCCCCAAAATTTCTCTTTCTGAGAGTTGTTTCTTAGATCCTTCAGGGGCCTGGGGGAGGGAGGGACTGTAAGTCCTTCTTAATGCCTGGAGCTTCATTTTCCCTGTTAAATTTCAGCAAAGAACCCAACAACTTCAAACTACACAACACTAAGTTCTTAGTGTGTGTGTTTACACTCATTTCTTCCCTATTGTCCCTGGGAGCCTGGGAAGCTGGACAAAGGGCTGCCCAAGAACAGGGAGGCAGGCTTCCTCCCCACTTCCTGCTTTGATTGTCCCAGAATGAAATCATCACAAGGTACATGGAACTGTCTGATTGCATGGGATGTAAAAATCATGCATGATCTACTCCCGAAGAAATAAAGAATAGTCCGTCAGTTTCGCTTAGATTTAAAAAATACAGAACCTGACAACTGGCCACTCCAGACAGTTACTGAAACTAAATATTTTTCTTTTCTTTTCCTTTTTCTTCTCTTCTTTCCTCCCCTTCCTTTCTTTCTTTCCTTCTTTCTAAGGAACTTCTATCTGCTCCTGCAGGCAAGTCTGTCTTGTGTATGCACTATTTCCACTTGGTGCTTGCTGTCACCAAGGTGAGGGCTGCCCAGTGGGTTCAGGATACTGTCACTGCGGCTATTGCTGATTTGGCAGAGGGGATGGAGGATTCTTTGGAAATACAAAATCTGGACCCCTTATGAAACCTGACAGATGCTTTCAGCTTCCCAAGCACTTTCAGTAGCTCATTTGATCCTCACAATGAAGATGTCAGGTGGCTGGGGGGATCCACTCTCCTTTTCAGAAGGAAAATAGTCCCAAGGAAGTTAAGAGTCATGGTCACACATTTAAGAGCTAGCATGGGGGCTCCTGGATGGCTCAGTGGGTTAAAGCCTCAGCTTTCAGCTCAGGTCATGATCCCAGGGTCCTGGGATCAAGCCCTGCATCAGGCTCTCTGCTCAGCGAGGAGCCTCCTTCCTCCTCTCTCTCTGCCTGCCTCTCTGCCTACTTGTGATCTTTGCCTGTCAAATAAATAAATAAAATCTTTAAAAATTTAAAAAAAAAAACCTTAAAAAAAAAAAAAGAGCTAGCATGGCTGGGTCTCCTTCCATTCTAGAAATCCCTTGAAGATAGCAACCACCAAGAATGTTTAAGCTCTCTTACTATGAGTATAATTTTCAATAAAAGACAAACATAATTTCTTATCAAACTCTTTCTCTCTGCCACAAACAATCTCAAACAGCAACAAATATTCTCTGTGACATTTACATTCTATTTGAAGAGCATCTCCAAGGCCTTTCAGAGATGACTAGGCCAATGACTAAAAAACCTTTTTGAAAATACTCTCGCTCCCTCTGTTTAAGCATTAGGGATCCTTTAAGACAAAGTTCAAGCTGGTAAATATGAACAAGGAAAAGAAAGTGCTGAGCTAAGGATGTTAAAAATCTGTGTGCTCTTCTAAACTTTAAAAATGTCCGTTATCCTCCCTCTCCCACTCCCCCTGCTTGTGTTCTCTCTCTCGCTCGCTCCCTGTCAATAAAAAAATCTTAAAATGTGGGTTATAAGCATAAGAGAAATAGAAACCTGCAGGAGGCTTTTAAAAGCACACATGCTAAAGTTGAGCACAGGTGTGACATCCAATTGTATACAGTCCCAGTAACAAACTGAAATGTCCGCAAAAGGCAAAAGAGCAAGGAGGTGTCCTCTGCAGCCCAAAGTTTCTATTGGCACTAAGGAAGGGGAGACAGATCAAAATACATTCTAGATATTTCTTTACCCAGGGTACAAGTGAAGTTATTTAAGTTGTGAAAAAGTCCTAGGGTGTTTGTGTGGTCAAACACATCCCTGAAGTTGGCATCATAAGGACAAAATAAGCAGGACCCCAAAACAGAACAGCCCATACGTTTATGAATCTTTTCAAAAACAAAATGACATGAGGCCTTTATGGAATCTGCCATGAAGATGGGGTTGTCAGAAGAGGGGGAAACTGGCTCTTACGGGGGAGAGAGCAAGGAAGAAGGGGACAGTGGGCTCTCAGATCCACAGACAAGAACAGACAAATGGTTAAAGTCACAGAGCAGATGGCACCCCATCCTCAAGATCCCAGGCTACACTGGGGCAGTAACCTCGGGCCAGGACTGAGAGACAAGAGATGAACCAGCTGAAACACAGAGAACAGGAAGAAAGAGGAGTTTGCAGTTCTTAGATTCTGAGGATTAGCTTCTGGCAGTTAAGCGAGGTGGGGGGACAGGCTCTGTAATGATTAGCCAGGCCATCTGCTTAGAACTGCACAAACACGGTCTGATAGCAGACCTGAAGGGGGCAAAAGGGAAATGTCAACTCACTTTTCTGTATTTAGACTCCATTCCTCTCTGCCCTTGCCCACGAGGAGGAGAAATAATAAGGGAGAAACAGGGGAGTTACCTGTTAGAGCTGTGAGCTCTACATTACAGAGCATCCCAGGGAGGGCTGCCTGCAAAGGGCATCTAGAAGGAAGGGAAAAGCCAGCTCCCTCCCTCCCTGGGCCCTTCCCTCTCCCCCTACACACACACACACACACACACACACACACACACACACACACTGCCCCCAGGGTCCTCCCCACCATAACAAACTGAGAATTGTAGTTGAACAGTCCCACATCTGGGTATCAGGATAAGAGTAAAAGAAGCAAGAGCATTTTTATCACTGTATTCAAGGACACTGATGTATTACCATTGTTTAAACAATATACAGCCACAGAATTACCTAAAAATGGATACAACTTCTTATAATGCATAGTAATCCTGATAAAAGCAACAGCAATAAATTTCTGACAACTGCTTTGGTGGGAAATTCAGCACTGAGAAAGGTAAGACTGTAGGGTATGAGGTCTTCCTTTATTTGATTCACAATCCCCTTTAAGCAGCTAATGAAGTGGCAGAGCCTCCGCTCTAGAAAAACACACACTCCTAATGAATTCCGCAAGTCTTATGTACGATTTCAGGCCATTCGAGGACCTCCTCAAATCCCCACCAGCTTAAGTATTTCTAAAAGGAAAAAAGGTCTGAGAAGTATGATCCCACTGAAATCTCAATATTTTTATACCCACAGAGAAAAGCAGATACTAAGTAGAGAAAATCTTTATGATATTTGACATAAATTACATTACTCAAAAATCAAGACTGTATGTCAAGTTTACATTTTACCTCCTTGGCAGCTATACATTCTTTGAGATTGACCTCATTCGTGATATGCATGGATACTGGTTTTCTTTGTGGAATAGTCATACAAAGAGGCCTTGCCCTTGTCTGTCCTTCACCCAGAGTGTCAATGCTTCTTAACTGGAATGGCTCCATATTGTGGTCCCAAAGACAGCTTGCTAGAAAACTGGAAATGGGAAAAGTTTGGAAACCCTTTTAGGAAAATCCAGAGATGGTGTTTGGATTTCCACCCTGGTGTACAGGAGTCATGTAAAGTGTCACCCACGACAGCGGCTAGTCAGTGACATCACAGCCCAGGAAAAGGGGCAGGCTTGCTCCTCCTGCTCCCTTCATTTCCACACTCAAGCCTGCATTTCTAAGACTGGGGCTCACTTTGCTCCAGCTTCCTTTAGCTTTCCAAGTGCTTCCTCCTCTCTCCTTTTTAATCTTCCTTCTCCCTTTCCAAATTCAATCAAACTCAAGTACAAATCCAAGCTGTTAGTGGCAAGGTCTCCTCAAGGATCTTCTTGAAGCACTCGGTTTCTTCATGTATAATAGAAGGAACATCTAACCTACAGGGTTGTTCTGAAAATCAAATTTGTGACATACAATGAGTTCTCAGCAGAATGCCTGAACCACAGAAGGATTTCAGCAAATGTTAGCTCCTCTGCCTTTATACTTTATGATATTTGTAAAACTAATTTAAGAAATACATAATCAAGTGTTAATTTAAAAATATGACCAAAAAACTCAGAGCGTTTCTCCTAAGATCAGGAACACGGCAGGGATGTCAACTATCACCACTGCTATTCAACGTAATACTAGAAGTCCTAGCCTCAGCAATCAGACAACAAAAAGAAATTAAAGGTATCCAGATCAGCAAAGAAGAAGTCAAACTCTCACTCTTTGCAGACGATATGATTCTTTAAGAATCCACTCCAAAACTGCTAGAACTTGTACAGGAAATCATGAAGTGTCAGGATATAAAATCAATGCACAGAAATCAGTTTCATCTTTACACCAACAACACGACAGAAGAAAGAGAAATTAAGGAGCTCATCCCATTTACAGTTGTATCCAAAACCATAAGATATCTAGGAATAAACCTAACCAAAGAGACAAAGAATCTATACACAGAAAACTACAGAGTACTCACGAAAGAAATTGAGGACGACACAAAGAAATGGAAAAAGTTCCATGCTCATGGGTTAGAACAACAAATATTGCGAAAATGTCTATGCTACCTAGAGTAATCTATACATTTAATGCAATCCCTATCAAAATACTATCAACTTTTTTCAAAGAAATGGAACAAATAATCCTAAAATTTGTATGGAACCAGAAAAGACCCTGAATAGCCAGAAGAATACTGAAAAAGAAAACCAAAGCTGGTGGTATCCCAATTCCGGACATCAAACTCTATTACAGAGCTGTAATCATTAAGACAGTAGGTACTGCCACAAAAACAGACACATAGATCAATGCAACAGAATAGAGAGCCCAGAAATAGACCCTCAACTCTATGGTCAACTAATCTTTGACAAAGCAGGAAAGAATGTCCAGTGGAAAAAAGACAGTCTCTTCAACAACTGGGAAAACTGGACAGCCACATGCAGAAGAATGAAACTAGACCATTTCCTTAAACCATACACAAAAATAGACTCAAAATGGATGAAAGACCTCAATTTGAGACAGGAATCCATCAAAATCCTAGAGAATACAAGCAGCAACCTCTGTGACCTTAGCTGTAGCAACTTCTTACTAGACATGTCTCCAAAGGCAAGGGAAACAAAGGCCAAAATGAACTATTGGGACTTCATTAAGATAAAAAGCTTCTGCACAGAAAAGCAAACAGTCAATAAAACCAAAAGACAACCAACAGAATGGGAGAAGATATTTGTAAATGACATCAGATAAAGGGCTAATATACAAAATCTATAAGGAATTTATCAAAGTCAACACCCAAAGAATAAACATCTAATCAAGAAATGGGCAGAAGACATGAACAGGCATTTATGCAAAGAAGACATCCAAATGGCCAATAGACACATGAAAGAGTGCTCAACATCACCTGGCATCAGGGAAGTACAAATCAAAACCACAATGAGATACCACCTCACACCAGTCAGAATGGCTAAAATTAACAAGTCAGAAAACGACAGGTGTTGGCAAGGATGCTGAGAAAGAAGAACCCTCCTACACTTTTGGTGGGAATGCAGGCTGGTGCAGCCACTCTGGAAAACAGTATGGAGGTTCCTCAAAAAGTTGAAAATAGAGCTACCCTATGACCCAGCAATCGCACTACTAGGTATTTATCCCAAAGATACAAATGTAGTGATCCGAAGGGCCACCTGCACAGCCATGTTTATAGCAGGAATGTCTACAATAGCTAAACTATGGGAAGAGTCTAGATGTCCATCAAGTGATGAACAAAGATGTGGTGTACATATATACAATGGAATATTATGCATCCATCAAAACCCCGAAATCTTGCCATTTGCAAGACATGGAAAGAACAAGAGGGTATTATGCTAAGCAAAATAAGTCAATCAGAGAAAGACAATTATATGATCTCACTGATATGAGGAATTTCAGAAAAAAGACAGAAGATCATAGGGGGAGGGAGGGAAAAATGAAATAAGATGAAACCAGAGAAAGAGACAAACCATAAGAGACTCTTAATCTCAGGAAACAAACTGAGGGTTTGTGGAATGGAGGGGGGTGGGAGGGATGGGGTGGCGTTGGGGAGGGTATGTGCTATGGTGAGTGCTGTGAATTGTGTAAGACTGGTGAATCAGAGACCTGTACCCCTGAAATAAATAATACTTTGTATGTTAATACCGAAAACAATATGGCCATAATAACAATGCTTTGAAATTTAGCTTTTGACCATATATATGAAATTTTATTACAAAGATGTTCTTAAAAACACTGTATTTTCTATTATTTACTATAGCAATAGATACGTAAATGTTATAAAATGCCAGTGGGGTGAGAGATAGTAAATGAATCAATGATTTCTTCTTTTTATGCTTTAATGAAAAAAGTCCAAATACAGGTCTGTTAAGTCTTGCTCAATTTCATTAAGGACTACTTTGGTTCCTAAGTTAACAGGGATTAAAAAGACTAATTGGTACTACTGAAATGGAAATAGTTTTCCTTATTAAGAAATATTACACGCAGGTAATTTAGGAAAAAACTAAATGCGATCAATAAGCGTTCACTTTTTTGTTGTTCGGTGTGTAAACAGAGATGAGTTTTTAACTCTTAGAATGATGCAGGTGAGAGGGGGTGTTTCACAGACCTCACCTCTTGGACTAGACAGTTACCTGTCCAGCTTTGTGCTCCTAGGACCCACATGAAAAGTTAAGAGTTGATTCATCTAAATGCCAGTTCCTAGTCCAGATCTCCAGAGGAGTTAGAAGAACCTAAATGGAACTCTAGAATGGATCCCAGCTCTCTTGAAAGGACACGTGAATAACCTAAGAGAAAAAGTGTGAAGAGAGATTGAAGAAAGGCTTAGTGGGTTAAGCCTCTGCCTTCCGCTCAGGTCATGATCCCAGGATCCTGGGATCAAGCCCCGCATCTGGCTCTCTGCTCAGCAGGGAGCCTGCTTCCCCCTCTATCTCTGCCTGCTGCTCTGCCTACTTGTGATCTCTCTCTCTCTCTCTCTCTCTGTTAAATAAATAAATAAAATCTTTGAAAAAAAAATGAGTGGTCTATCCTCTCTGAGCTGTCTAGAACATACATCTGACAGGAAAGGAAAACAAAGAAATGGGGAAGGTGGTTGAAGGATGATTAGAATCCATGTTTCTAAATCACAAACTCCTGACTGACTAATTAACCATTTATCCATACAGAGAGAAAAGGTAGCCCCTCTCTGGCTCCTACCCTAGTCTTCTCTTTAGAAGTCCCACTTGCGCACAGAGAGAGGAGAGGAAAGAGGGACAGAGGAAAGAGGCAGGACAGTGGGAGAGAGTACTAGGTTTCCTGACAGTTTTCAAAAAGTGCCTGTCCAGGAAGGGAAGGGGGAGAAGGAGGGAGGGGAAAAAGGGAGGTATATAGAAACAACTTAAAGTTGTTGATCAAAAGTCACATTTAAAGAAAATTTCCAACTTCCAAAAAGCCTGAATATGACTTTGCTTTTTTAAGCTGCCTAAATATCAGTCATCCATTTGCTTTAACAGCGCCCTTTGAAAAAGGCAATGTCTCTGTAAACTGCGGACTTTTCCGGGGCTCACACACTGGTATGAATTAGTTAGGGGTCAGCTGCTTCCTCACACCTTCCCTAGATCCTCCGCAAGGGTAGAACAAGTATGGGCCATCATCTGTGAATGGCTCTTTATGCTTCCTGTACTTTACACATCTTAGCTTAAATAGAATCTTCACAACAGGCACCTAAGGATTATTAAGCCATTTTACATAAAGAAATCAAGCTCAGAAAGGAAGAGAAACTTCCCAAATACTATCTCTTGGTAATAGATGGGGCTGGGATTTGAATCTCAAGGTCTGCTTACCAAGGGATGGACTGGAAAAGACCAGAGCCCTGTGACGCAGGTAGTGACCATGAAGTTGTACAAAGAGCAATCCTGGTGGTTTCCCAATTTTCCTGTGGCATTCCCTACACTCTGCTGTGCCCTGGAGCACACATGGGCTTTGGCCTCTGGTACCCAGAACTCAGGGTGGTACCTACCAGAGCTATTGGCATAAGCTACCCAGTTCCGAATGACAAAAGTCCTGATTTGTACACAACTACAAAACAGGCTTTTGTGTAGGCTTTTGTGCAGGTGTGGGAACCATCCCACAATTAAGAACCTGATCGCTTCATAAGGTGGGATCCCCATGCATGACGGCAAAGCAGAATGTATACACAGTGTCCCTAGAAGAGGTCAGCACCAACTCCTCAAATTTATGAAGGAAACCCTGGAGTAAATATTCCCTTCCCTCCTTTTTAAAAAAATTATTTATTTATTTATTTATTTAAGTAATCTCTACCCCCAGTGTGGAACTCGAACGCACACCCCATGATCAAGAGTCAAACACTCCTCTGACCAAGCCAGCCAGACGCCCCCACCACCCCCTACTTTTTAAGACCAGTTTACAAAAACCCAAAGATGTCAAAAGCCCTATCAAATCCTACACAAATTATATGCATTCACCTCTCAGCTTCTTTGTAGAATAAGGTAAAGTCTGAAGACAAATTGGAATGGGTGATTAAAGCATTCTGTGGACAAAATTCTTTTTTTTTTTTTTTTAAGATTTTATTTGTTTATTTGACAGACAGAGAGGCAGGCAGAGAGAGAGAGGGGGAAGCAGACTCCCCGCTGAGCGGAGAGCCCGATGTGGGGCTCGACCCCAGGACCCTGGGATCATGACCTGAGCCGAAGGCAGAGGCTTTAACCCACTGAGCCACCCAGACACCCCCGGACAAAATTCTTTTAAAGTTCATCCTAACAAGCAGAGGGGGGAGAAATTCATGGAACAAGCAAGCAACACCTGCTTTTACCTAATCATGCTCCTTGCTAGTAATGCCTGTTTATTTGTATTATGAGCCAACTCCATACACAACTGTAGAGGACCGCCCATCCCAATGTAGAATCACCAGTTGTAACATTAGACTTCATTAGGAACTAACATAAATTTTACTTGCTTTTATATATAAATGAATCTACAAAGAAAAACTTTTACTGCTAAATGCAACTAGAGCCAACTTTGCTGATAACAGTACTTATGAATTAGCAACATGAAAGCATTTACCCTAAAAGCAGGCACCTGTTTACCAGTGAGGGCTTTAAGAGCATTGTTTTGTTATTTCTCTCACCACTGGGAGTTCTTCATGCAGGGGAAGAAAAATTTTCCTTGACTCTCTTAGGATCCCTGGCTGGGTCTGAAAATTAAACTGACAAAGGTAATAGGGAAAAACAATACGAATTTTACTGAATTTGTACATGTACATGGAAGCCTTCACAGGAGATTAAAGAAAGAAAGAAGTGGCCACAGTAGGAAGCTTTTATACCTTTTAGTCAAAGAAACTATACTTTGTGAAAGACAGACAGAACATGGGGGTTTGGGCTAGGAGTAATCCAACTAGAGCTAGACAGTCCTCATCTTCCTTAACTAGGAAGGTAAGGGTTATTTTTTTTTAATATATTTATTTATTTGACAGAAGGAGGGATTACAATTAGGAAGAGAGGCAGATGGAGAGGTGGAGGCAGGCTCCCTGCAGAGCAGAGAGCCCGATGTGGGGCTCGATCCCAGAACCCTGGGATCATGACCTGAGCTGAAGGCAGAGGCTTCACCCACTGAGCCACCCAGATGCCCCGGAAAGTAAGGGTTATTTTAACAAGGTTTATTTACAAATTCCTCTGGTGCTTCTCTGGGCTAATAGGAGTCTGTCTCCAGGAAAAGGGGAATTTATTTCCTGCCTTAAAGTGAAAGTGAGAGCTTTTTCCGTGTTTATTACTTCTTAATTGCTTTCAGCTCAAAATAATGCCTGTGTCAAAGAGACATGTTTTTAGGGGACAGCCTGGTTTTCTTCATCAGTAAGCAAATGGGGTATTTCTCTAGTTGCAAAGGTCTCCCTGTGATTAAAAAATCCAATTCCTGGGGCACCTGGGTGGCTCAGTGGGTTAAGCCTCTGCCTTCAGCTCGGGTCGTGATCTCAAGATCCTGGGATCGAGCCCCGCATTGGGCTCCCTGCTCCATGGAGAGCCTGCTTCCTCCTCTCTCTCTCTGCCTGCCTCTCTGCCTACTTGTGATCTCTGTCAAATAAATAAATAAAATCTTAAAAAAAAAAAAATCCAATTCCTGGGCAGTCCAGTGCTGAAACTCCAAAGGAAACAATCTGAGAACCTTAGTCTTCACTAGAATCATTATCTCCATGCATATGTTCTTACTTCTCCCAAATTTATTGATACAGGTTTGATCACTAGGTTAATAATGAATGGCTCAGCAAGAGAATCTTGCCTTTGCCTTCCTTGTATATCTTTATCAAGTTCAGCACTCATAATAGCTGGTACTCAAACACATTTCTGACAGAACTACCTACAGTGGATATTACACTTTTGATTTCCTTAATGAGAAACTGTCTTGATCTTTTGGTGACATCCTCTAACTTGAAGCATTTATGTACTAATTCACTTGGGATTCACAGAACTCCTGAAATTGCATATAAATTTTGGGGGTGTTTTCATTTTTCTGGAGATAGCATCAACAGTTTAATATTTATTAATTGTCAAGGAGAATAGTATAGAAAGTAAGATTAGTCCACACCATTATTAGTTTTGTAAAGAAAAATAAATAAATACAAAATCTAATAGGCCTTTAACTTACTAGCTGTGAACACGGCAAGTCATACCATCTTTCTGACACCTTATTTTCTTTTTGTAGAAAATGGAAATAATAATAGCAGCCACCTTATAATGGCACACAAGGTAATTTGCTACTAAGGACAACTATACAAAAGAAATAAAATATACCTTAAAATATCAAAAAACTTTAAAAAAGAGAAATTACTTCACTTAGGACAGAGAACAGCTCAAAGAGAAGAGCCTTACATATGGGATAGCTATTATTTTGGGAAGCCTCGGACTCTTCTAGAAGGCACTGCTGAGTGGCTAAAAGTCTGGATGTGCTTTTAACAGATTAACAGATTAACAGAATCAGAGATTGGGAAGACAAGGATAGGAATCAGTGCCACCAAAGAGGTAGAGAAACCAATGATGCTTCCCTCTCTTTGCTTTGGGATCTGCAAGATCTACAACCTAATCACAAGAGTGAGTCTTAAGTAGGCAAAAATCACCGTGGTTAGAGCTCAGTTTTGAAATATATCAATACCTAAAACTAACATGATTTTGGTTTGCAACAGCAAGAAAAAAATTCTCTCATATCGATCATCTTTTACTTCAGATTACTTCTGCAAAGTAGAAGTACAATGTCCAGCACATAATCAAAAGTAGCCAGGCATACAGGAAAACATAACACCATGAATGAAAACTGGAGGAACAAGAGACAACAGAACAAACCCATGTGGGCTTTGGGATATGGGAGAGAACAGAGACTGTAAAACAACTACGCTAGCCATGCTCAAGACAGATTTTTTTTTTTTTAAGATTTATTTGTTTGAGAGAGAGAGAGAGAGAGAGAGCAGGGAAAGGAGCAGAAGGAGAGGGAGAGACTCTCAAGCAGAATCCCCGCTGAGCACAGAGCTCAATGAAGGGCTTGATTTCACAACCCTAAGATCATGACCTGAGCCAAAACCAAGTCAGACACTCAACCAACTGAGCCACCCAGGTGCCCCCAAGATAGATTTTTTTTTTAAATATTAAGAGTTTTGATAGATAACTGGAATTTATAAAAATGAGCCAAATGGGAATTTTCAAATTTAAAAAGTAATTCAGAACGGGTAGGCTTAACAGACTATATACAGTTAAAGAGATGGTAAATTAAAACATATACCAAAAGAAAGTAACCAAGATGAAAGCAAGTAAAAATCAGAAAGTAACAGACTCGAAAGATACAATGAAAAGATCTAATATACACATAATGGGTATGCCATAAAGATGATAAGAATGATTTAAAGAGACAGTGGATGAGAAGTCTACAAAACTAATGAAAGAAGTGCTACTACATGAAGCAGGACTTTTAAAAATTCACAAACAGCTGGGTCATAATAAAACTGCAGAAACCCAGAGGGTGGCAGGAGATGGGGAGAGGGTGGGGAATAGGGCACCTAGGTGATGGGCATTAAGGAAGGCATGTGATGTAATAAGCACTGGGTGTTATATGCAACTGATGAATCACTAAACTCTACCTCTGAAACTAATAATACACTAGATGTTGATTAATTGAATTTAAGTAAAATAAAATTTTTTAAAAATGCAGAAAGCCAAAATCAAAGAGAAAACCTTAAAGGCAGCTAGAGAAAAAGGCATGTTATCTACAAAGGAATATTAATTCAGAGTGACAATTTACTCCTCAAAAAAAAAAAAAAAGAAAGAAAAAGATAAAAAAGGAAATCATTAGACAATAGAACAATATCTTAACCATACTTATAAAAAAATTAACTGCCAATCATTCAAGACAACAATATCCTTCAAGAATGAAAGGAGAATGAATACATTTTCAAACATAAAAAACAAAATTCTTCAGCAGCAGGCAGCAGGCTCTCACGAAGAGAAACAGAAAAGGTTTTTTTTGTTGTTGTTTTTTTTCCAGACAATAGAAAAATGATCCCCAAAAAAGCACAGAAATGGAAGAAGGAAGTACAATAAAAACTATAAACATATGTGGAAATGTAACTGAATACAGACTTAAAAATAGTAGTAATTATATGTTTTCCTATTAAAATATATAAGAATTAAAATACACTAAAACAATGGTATACAAGTTGGGAGGGGGTGGCTGGTAAATGGAGTTAAAGTATTCCAACGTCCTTATGTTATCTGAGAAAAAATTAAAAGTACCAGTTTTAAAAAATTAAATAAAATGAAAGTACCAATGAACAATATACTTTATAAATTAGGAATGCATTATAATCTCCAGAGTAACCACTAAAAGAATAGTGAAATGAATATATAATTTCTAGCTAATAAGAGGCTTGAAAATGTAATCATTAAAAAAAATCCCATAGCCTACCAAAAGGTAAGAAAAATAAAAATAGAGCAGAGAAAGCACTTAATAAGATAGTACAGTTAAACCAAAGTCACACGTACACTGACTAAATAATCAAATTAGGAGGCAAAAATTTAAGCTGGATTAGGGAAAAAAATAACTATTATTTATAAGACACCTAAAATATCACTGTACATCCTACAGATATTAAAAATGAGAATATTATAAAAATGAGAATATTATTAACAAATTTATGCCAAAATATTTGAAAATCTAGATGAAAAAGATAAATCTAAGAAATAGCTTATAAAACTGACAATAAAAGAAAATTTTAAATTATTTGAATAGTTGTCATACCATTCAACAAACCCACGAATAAAAGTTCAAGGCTAGACTTCTTCACCAGTGAATTTTGCCAAACATGTCAGGATGAAATAATATTGCTATCACACAAACTCTTCTAGAAAATTGAACATAGTAAGCTCTCTCCAACTTACCTTTTTTTTTTAAAGATTTATTTATTTATTTGAGAGAGAGAAGAGCACAGGGGGAAGGGCAGAGAGAGACAGAGAGAGTCTCAAGCTGACTCTGTTAAGTATGTAGTCCCAGGAAGGGCTGGATCTCACTACTAGGGGTCACGACCTGAGCTGAAACCAAGAGTCAGATAGATGCTTAACCAACTGCGCCACCTAGGTGCCCCTCTCCAACTTAATTTTTAAGGCCAGTATAATCTTGATACCACATTTCAGAACAATGTTATGAAAAAGAAAAAGTACAATCCAATCCTACTAATTTATAAGGATGCAAATTTCTTAAATAAGAGATTAGCCAAGTGGGGGAGCCTGGATATAAGGTCAATATAAAAAATAACAACAATGTCTAGAGGTCAACAAAGAAATGATTAGAAAATAAAATATTAGAGAATTTTTTTTTAAAGTAAGCTCCACAGCCAGCGTGGAGCCCAACATGGAGCTTGAACTCACACCCCTGAGATCAAGACCTGAGCTAAGATCAAGAATCAGAAGCCCAACCAACTGAGCTGCCCAGGAATCCTAGATACTTATTTCCTTTTTTGAAGGATTTTATTTATTTATTTGAAAGAGAGTGGGGGAAGGAGCAGAGGGAGAGGGACAAGCAGATTTGGCACTGAGCACAGAGCCTAACTCAGGACTGGATCCCATGACACTGAAATCATGACCTGAGCTGAAACTAAGAGTTAATGCTCAACTGACTGAGCCACCCAGACACCCCCAGGCACCCTAGAAAATGAAATTTTAAAAAGATAAAATATACAGTAGAGTGAAAAAATACAAAATATCTAGGAATAAATCTAATAAAATATGTGTAAACCCTCTCACAGAGAACTAGGAAATAACATTGAGAGAAATTTTAACAGATCTAAACAGAGGAACATACCATGTTCATGGACCAGAAGACTTTTGATACTATAAAGATATCAGTTTTCTCCAAATTTATTTATAGACTCAATGCAATTGCAATCAAAATCCCAACAGTTTAAGTCTTTATTGCTGCTGTGGTTTGGTTTGGTTTGGTTTCTGTGGAACTTTAATATTTTGATTCTAAAATGCTGTGTAAATGTAAAAGACTAAGATAGTTGAGAAACTCTTAACAAAAAAACAAGATAAGAATACTTGATCAAATTGGGGCGCCTGGGTGGCTCAGTGGGTTAAAGCCTCTGCCTTCGGCTCAGGTCATGGTCTCAGGGTCCTGGGATCGAGCCCCACATTGGGCTCCCTGCTCAGTAGGGAGCCTGCTTCCTCCTCTCTCCCTTCCTGCCTCTCTGCCTACTTGTGATCTCTGTCTGTCAAATAAATAAATAAAATCTTAAAAAAAAATAAATACTTGATTAAATGAATGTAAACTCTTACTATAAAACTACAGTGTGGTCCTGGAGCAAGAATATTTTAATAAATAAAAGAAAGAGGCTACAGTCCTCAAACAAGTCAATTGTCCTATATCTGGTCACTTGACTTATGACCAAGGTAGCACTACAGAACAGTAACAACAGATTTACCAATATTCATGCTGGGACAACTGGATGTCCACATAAGTTTTTTAAAAATAAAACTTGACCTCTATCTCACACAATATGCAAAAATTAATTCCCAGTTACCTGTAAATATAAATTTAGATGTTAAAACTGAAAAGTTCCTAGAAGATAACATTTACCTCAATCTAGAAAAAGACTTCTTGAACAGGACATAATAAAACACCAACCATAAAGGAAATGGAACTTTTAAGGATTTGGACATTAAAATTAAGCGAGAAATCACTCTCTCCTTAAGGGAGTGAATAGGCAAGCAAGCAACAAAATGACGATTTTGCCATTTGTAGAACCAACTATGAACTCATCACCAGAATATATTTTAAAAAATACTGATAATCAGTAAGAAAAAGACAAATGATCCAACTGAAAAGTGGGCAAAGACTCAATCATGTCAGAATATTTCAGATGACCAATTAACATGAAAAGGTGCTCAACCTCATTAGCTAGGAAAAAGCAAATGAACTCCACAATGTGATATTACTATAAAACTACGCGAATGGTAAAAATTACAAAGACTGATGATATTGTTAAGAATATTGTTAAGGATATGGAGCAAGGGAAATTCCCAAATACTCCCTGCTGTTGGGAGTATACTGGTACAACCACTCTGGAAAACAGTTTGGTATTATCTGCTGAAGTTGATGATACACATAACCTATGAGCTAGTAATTCCTCTCCTGGGTACAGACCAAATAGAATTGTATGCCCACAGGCAACAGAAACACACATAAGAAAGATCATAGTTACCTTGCCTTTAATGCCCCCAAACAAATCATTCAAAGATTCACCAACAATACAATGGATAAATATGAACAAATGACTGTGTTATACTCATGTAATAGTATTCCATACGACACAGAAAAATAAACTAGAGCCATAAGAAACAACATTCATAAATAGCACAACTGTAATGCTGAGCAAAGAATCCAAACACATGAATGCATACTCTGATTACATTCATTCCTCATTCAAAACACAGGCAAAACCAAAACATGTGTTTAGAGATACGTTGTCAAAAACAAAAAACTATAAAGAAAAGTAGCAAACTGTTAACAAAAAAACACAAAGATAGTTGTTAGTTTTTTGTTGTTGTTGTTTTATTTGATTTTTTTTTTTAACCTTTGGGACAGGGTGAATAACGACTGGGAGAGGGTCTTTGGGGGCAACGTTCTATTTATTATCCTGGTATTAGTTGTAAGGTGTCACTCTGTGATAAATCACTGTGCTCTGGATCTTTATTTTATATACTTTTCTGTAGACGTATGAAATCTCAGTTAAAGGAGGTTAAGTAAATAAATCTAATGCATCTCCAGTTAAAAAAACAAAAAACAAAAAACAAAACCTTCATTGCCTCAATACCTATGTATATTGCCTGGGATGGGGAAGGGAACAGCTTAATTTAAAAAATAAAAGAAACAGGGACGCCTGGGTGGCTCAGTGGGTTAAGCCGCTGCCTTTGGCTCAGGTCATGATCCCAGGGTCCTGGGATAGAGTCCCAGGGCATCGGGCTCCTTGCTCAGTGGGGAACCTGCTTCTCTCGCTGCCTCTGCCTGCCTCTGCCTGCCTCTCTGCCTGCTTATGTGTACTCGCTTGCTCTCTCTCTCTCTCTCTCTGGCAAATAAATAAAAAATCTTTAAAAAAATAAATAAAGTACCTCTGGTTTTCTTTAAGAAAATAAAATAAAACAAACAAAAAAAAAAAAAGCAAAGGTCTTCATTGTGACCCATTATTTTTTAAAGTTTTTGTGCTAACATCTCCCCAAACACTATGGACCACTGAGCACTCCTGGCCAGTTCCCACCGAGCAGGCCAGTTTCCATTCATCTTCTCATCATCATCATCACCCTAATGAGTGCACTGGTACAGATAATACACATTATATAAAGGTCCAGAGATCTTCCAGAAAAATCTCCAACAACTGACACCCAACACTGGGTCTTCCCTCCTCTCCTCACAGGCTGATCTTTTCCTTCCTTCAGTTCTCAGCTCAAGTGTCACTTCTTCAGGGAAATGTTCCTTGCCCCCATGACCACCCCCTTTCTCCAAGTAGGGTAACCAACACATGTTCCTCTCTTTTTGATCAGGACCAGTCATTCTCAGTTTGTTCCCACCTCCCAAATCCATCCCTTAGAGGCTGATCCCTAGGGACTAGATCACCAGAACATCCTGTATATAACATCCTGGCTTTCTTGGGTGCCACAGATCAAAGACAGTGGCAGAAGCTAACACAGTATGAGAAGAGAAGTCAGGCATGTCCTCTCCACCTCCTTTTTGCTGTGCTCTGTGTTTCTTTCTAGCACAGTCTGCTTCTTAGGAGGCCCAAACTCCTCCTGCCTGGGTTCAGCACACAAGACTGAACCATCATTCCTGCCACCTGGGCGGGGTGTGGCGGGGGCGGTTGGGAGTGGGTAACAGTCCCCAACCCCCACTGGGCCTTTCTCTGATTCTGGTAACCCTGCCTCCATCTTTCTAAGTTGTCTTTTCACCTATTCTCTTCATTTGGACTAGGTTTGGTTCTATTTTCTGCTGGGACTCTGTGGAGTAGCAAATATATATTAATTTATATTAATTTATGTGATTATTTTATCAACACTTATCCTCTTCACAAGGCTGTGAGCTTCACGACACTGGCGCTTCAGACACTGCCAATAAATATTTGTTAATTGATTTAGTAAGTTGATGAACGCATGAAGGAACTCACGTTAGGATCGAAATATGCTATACATCATTCAAGGATTTCTAAAATGTTCCTGCTACATTTAAGGTGGCACCAATCTATCTGAGCAGACATTTTTCCTCCTGTAGTTGAAAAAAAGCCTTGGTTGGCAGGAATATTTTTACTCGTGATAATAATTTCAATCATTCTAGCAATGACTGCAATAGCTGTAAAAAGATGTAACTTTATCCTTCTGAAGTAAGTTATCAATAATGAGATTCCAGGTGGACTGTGGTTAGTTACAGTTCTGAGCCAGGAAGAACATAATAAAAATATTAACTAGGAAAAGAAAGCTCTGGCATTTCTGAATTTTTCATAACCTATGGCATATGACTCTAGAAAAGAAATACTACTTAGTAGTTATACAGTGTAAGATGGTTAACTCCAGGCAGGAAATGTTCTTTGTTAATACAATAAACTACCTACTTTACGTTGTTGTTTTAGGCTCAAAGGACAATCTACATACTAGTGTATATAGTTAGATAACTTCTACAAAATGAACTGGAAAATTCTGATTCTACCCCACTAATCAGAATTTCCAGAATAGGGTCTGGAGTTCAGCATACTGCCTTCTCTTTTATGGCAGAAAAAATGTAGAAAAATCATTAGGTATAGGCAATATGATATATTAGCAAATTCCTTTAAACCCACATATGCCATAAAATGTGTCACTTAAATTTTAATATTGAGGAAACTAGTCTGTAAACTATAATCGTAACTAAATACATACCATATCAAAAATTTTTAGTTCATAGCACAACACTTTGAAAGCAAAAATTTAGCTAGCAGGCAAGCTCCCAGAGGGTGATATATTTTGGACACTTAAGAGGTCAAAGTTCATCTCTTTTTTGCAGTCTCTTTCCTAGTTAAACCTCTCCTATTTCTTCTGCTAACTTCATGGTGAAAAGTATCCCAGTTCTCTTTTTGCTAACCACCATGGAGAGGGGGAAGGTCCAATTTCTCCAATATGGTATGAGTTCAAGATTATTTGTAACCTCCGAAACAAGCAAACTAGTTAGTTAATAACGAAAGCTTTTCTAATATGGCACTACCTGGGATATGGGTCTGACTTTACAATCCCGAAACTATAGGGCAGGAGGTTTTAGTAGTAGTTACGTTATTAATAATAACTTGTGAGGGGGTTCAGCTAAGTGATTGAGTTAAAATAGTTAAAATGCAGACATACCGGTAATTCTTTTTACAACCAGATAACTTGTTTTATTATGTCTAATTAGGTACAACAACAACAACAACAAAAATCCTTCTTCATTCTCTTCCGGTCAAAACTAATACGCGAAATGACCACACCAGCCTCTTACTGATTGCTTCCCTGGAAACAAAAGAGCATTTTATACCTGATCCTGCCATGATCAGCAAAAAGAAGGCAGGAAAAATTCATCGTCCTCTACCTCTCTTGCCCATATAGAAAGCGGCATTTTTAAGGGGGAATAGGCAGGGGTGGGGGGCGGGTAGGGAGGAGTACTGCATTCAATGCATAAGGGCTGCTCCCTCCCCTCCAATCTCCATTCTCATCAACATCACCCACTTAGGGGCGCCCGGTACTCGAAGGTCCCCCTAGCCTGACAAGGTAAGAGAAGAATCACTCTCTCACAGACTGAAAAATCACGACTCCTGATGCCTTCCACGCACCCAAGTGGGGTGGGCCGCCCAGCCCCAGGGGACCGGGCGGCGTCCCGGGTGCCCGCAGCCCAGGGCCGCGGGCGGCGCCGCAGCGCTCGGGGTCCCCTCCCGCACCGACTGGCCGGGGGTCCTTACCCGCGAGTCCGCCGCCGCCGCCTCCGTCGCCCGCATGCCCCTTCCTCCGCTGAAGGATGAAGTAGGGGTTGGCCCTCTCGGTGATCCACAGCGCGTTAGCCAGCAGCACCTCTTCGGGGTTCACCCACATGTTCCCGGGCGCCGCGGGCGGACACACAATGGGGCCGCGGGTCGGGTCCTGCACACACCGGCGCGCACAGGCGCGCACTCCCGGGCACACGCGCGCCCTCTCGCCCGCTAGGTGCGGCGGCGGAGAGCGACTTCACCAGCCGGCAGCCCGCGGCGCCCGGGCCACAACAAAGCCCCCGCGGGAGGCCGGGGAGGACGGCGAGGGCGCGGGCGCGGCGAGCAGCATCCTCCCCGCGGCGGCGCCGCCCCCCGCGAGCCCGGGGCCGCAGACGCCCAGGCCCGCCGCCCCGCAGCCCGACTCCCGCCCGCGGCGGCGCGAGGAGCGGGAGGAGGAAGTGGCGGCGCTCAGTCCCGGGATCCGGGCCCGCGGCGGGCAGGGCTGCGGGCGACAGAAGCGCACACGGCCCCGCGGCGAGGGCCGAGCTGGGCTGCGCCGCGGCTGCGCTCCAAGCACAGAGCCGAGCTCCGGGCCGCCTCCGTCTCTGGCCGCTCCGCGCAGTCGAGGTCACCGCGCGCTAACACTCCACGTCGGGGCCACTGGCACACGCAGGGAAGCCCAGTTCGCCGCTGGAAGGACGCTCCGGACGCGGCGAATGAATGACGCGAGCGCGGCTCACTTGGACCGGGCCCGGGTGACACCAGTTTCCGCGGACGCGGGGCCTCCGCGGGTCCCGAGCGCCGAGCCTAGACTCTGCGGCCGGCTTTGGGGCAACCTTCGGGGGACCGTGGGCCAAGCGCTCGGCCCCACGCCCATTTCAGCAAGGAGGACGCTGCCAGCCTCCGCGGGGGTGTGTGTATGTGTGTGAGTGTGCGCGCGCTGCGTGTTTATCGTTGACGGTCTGTAGGCTAGCGCCACCCCTCTTCCCAGGAAATTAGTGTTTCAAGGTTCCAGACTAGGAGCTAGATACCCGGTCGGCAGTGGACGCAGCCAATGGTTGGCCGTGTTTTTGTTTCCTGCATCCCTAGGGCAAGTCATGCGCTAAACTTGTCACCGCCTATAACCCCTCCCCCTCTCCATTGCATTGTAATTAAAGTGGCACAGCTAAGTGCATTACATCACTTCTTTCCTTGACCTGTGGGGCATGAGCAATAGCGAAGTTGGAAGCAGCCCAAGAGCTTAGGCCAACTAATTCACACTACAGCTGTTCCTATATCAGGCATTTCGAGCTCTGAGGACCCGGCACAGCAGAATTCAGGGATTTATTCACACTTAATAGAAAAAATTTTTATAAATCATTGAAATCAGAGACACACAAAGGCCGGCTTTATCCCTGAACGGTTTTCGTTCCCCAATACTTAAAGCCTCTGGGGATCACAGCTGATCTACCTATATATCTGATGACCTTTTTTCACCTCTTTTTACACCTGGGAGATCTGCAGACAGCCAGATCAGCAGAAAGAGGCTCTACTTCCCAAATGATGGGAATTCACCAAGCTCTGCTTTGTTGTGGAAGCTGGATGTCCTAGAGACGTCTTCCTTTCCAAATAAGCAAAGCAAAAACATTCTCAAAGCAAATGAGACTTTGTGTGGACTGAAGCAATTTTGCTTCTGTAGCTCTCATTTGTACCTCTGAATTCCTTCAATAGCAAAGTAAATGCATCCCAGCCATTTTTTAAAAGATTATATTTATTTGTCAGAGAGAGAAAGGGAGAGAGCACAAGCAGGGGGAGCAGCAGGCAGAGGGAGGAACAGACTCCTTGCTCAGCAAGGAGCCCAGTGGGGGACTGGATCCCAGGACTCTGAGATCATGACCTGAGCCAAAGGCAGATGCTTAACTGACTGAGCCACCCAGGCGTCCCTATCCCAGCCATTTTAATGAGGCTGCCCCTGTGCCTGTTGGTTTCTACTCGGTGAGCTCTCAAGCTCTTTCCCTTACCACATTGACTGACCTTCTTCCTCTTAGGAAGCACTTTAGACCTCTGGGTATTTGTGGAAACTTCACATATTTAACAGAGTCCAAAATGTCATTTGGCATCTTTGGCCATAGCACAGTGCCTTTAGTCAGAGAATCTATTGCAAGTCAAGCGCAATAAACATTAAGATTGCAAATCATATATAGGTAAAAATTTAATAATATAATTTATATAACTTTGAGTATTTGTGAAGGCTTCCATGAATATTCCTTCATTTTATGTAATTAGCATTTTAAAAACTCCACTAAGTACCTTCATATTGTCTCTTTTTTTGAAAATTTTATTTATTTATTTGTCAGAGAGAGAGAGAGAGAATACAAGCAGGGGTAGTGGCAGGCAGAGGGAGAAACAAACTCCCCACTGAGCAAGGGACTCCATCCCAAGACCCTGGATCATGACCTGAGCCAAAGGCAGACACTTAACAGACTGAGCGTCCCAGGCGTCCCATATTGTCTTTTTTTTTTTTTTTAAGATTTTATTTATTTATTTATTTGAGAGAGAAGGGGGTGTGCACAGAGGGAGAGTGAGAAGGAGAAGCAGACTCCCAGCTCAGCAGAAAGCCCTATATGGGCTTGAGATCATGTCCCCAGACACAGGCAGATGCTTAACAGACTGAGCCACCCACTCGCCCCCCTTCATATTATCTTTTAGAGTATCCTTATCATACTGCTCAACGTTGTGACTTGGTAGCTCTACCATAATCCTAAAGTGTGATTTTAGTTTAGCATTTTTTATCTATTGGTACCAAAATGCTACTTACTTATAATCCATGTGTTCATTCATTCACTCATTCATTTAACACATAATTATTGAATGCCTACTATACTCTAGGCCCTGGGGATAACAAGCAAACAAAGCATTTAAAAATCTTTGCCTTCATGAAGAGTAAAATGTAAAATTGATAATAAAAAACAAATTTACAAAAAGTTGGTCTTTAGCTATTTTCTAGTTTCTTTTAAGAGTTAGAGCCCATTCTTCCCAGGAAATCGGGGTTTCCATTATTATCATGAATTATATTACCTGTAGCAGAAGGCATTGCAAAGAATCAGAGAAGCTACAAGGAGTTTATGGCAACTTGCTGGTCTCATACTGTGAACTAACCACTTTAATAACCACTTTTTAATAAAAGCGTAGCTTTGTTTAAAAAAAAAAAAAAGACAATCAAATATACCTGAACCAGAAATAATACAAAGAGAACCTAATTAATCCAACCAGTTCCTCAGTGAGATAGGTATTTTTAGCCTCAATTCATTCTCACTGGTTTTAAGTCCAAGGATCATCTCATACCACTTAAAGAAGAAAAGGATGTAACAGATGCCTAGATAAAGTAGGGGTAAATGATGTCAGTCTTTGTGTCTCACTGAGATCATCTGCCCTCCCCTCCCCCGCATAGAAAGAATCAATTCTAACAGGGTTTTGATGCCCCCACCTTGGAGCAACCAATGGGCTGACTGCTTAGTGGACACATCTAACTGAAACAAAATTGTGAGGGTAGTAAATTCGTCTTTGGCAGTTCTCAACTCCATCCCCGCCCCCCATTCCTACAATGTTTCTACTTTTTCTCCTTTTCACCTTTACCATGGTGTGTTTTCCTCCCTGTCCTCAGCCCTCCCGAAATAAGTCTTTATCCCTAAAATCCTTTTTAGGGATTTCCCCAGCTTTGGAAGTGCTGTGGAGTCTTGGGCACTTTTTTCTGCCCATCCCCTCTCACCTCTCAACTCCAGCAACTTCAACAGTGGGCATGTCCATAGAAAATTCAGGTCTAGTCTCAGCAGAGAATACTCCCAGAGCCGAGTTAGAAAGTACGAATGCTCCCCTAGGGAAAACCAACTCCTCCCCTAGTTTTCTACGTGAAGGTAACATTTTGATAGGATCCATTTTTAAAAAAGATTGTATTTATTTATTTGACAGAGAGAAAGACATCGAGAGCAGGAACACAAGCAGGCGGAGTGGGAGAGGGAGAAGCAGGCTTCCCACTGACAGGGAACCCCATGCAGGGCTCAATCCCAGGACCCTGGGATCATGACCTGAGCCGAAGGTAGATACTTAATGGCTAAGCCACCCAGGGGCCCCCAAAACCATTTTTTTAAGTGCCCATATTTTTCTTGTCCAATCTGGAAGGGCAGTAGCTACAGTAGGACATTTGGAATTTCTAGTGTTAACACCAGGTTACCAGTTGGAGTAAAGAAGGGTGATACTGTTTCAAAGATCCAAGATGTTATGTAGCTTTGATATCTGAAGAGACCTTCACAGTGGATCTCAGTTCTAATCCAACTGGAAAAACCAGATCAACCAGTTACCACAATGTCTACTCTGCAAGCAATAGAGCTCATTGATGATACAGAATTCACAGTTTGGTTCTTTCAGCACTGAGCGGCTAAACTGATCTGTAGCCAAAACCATCCTTACATAGAGTGCACGCGGAGGAAAAGGGCCTTTAAAATAGCCCGGGTCTGGGACGCCTGGGTGGCTCAGTTGGTTAAGCGGCTGCCTTCGGCTCAGGTCATGATCCCAGCATGCTGGGATCGAGTCCCACATCGGGCTCCTTGCTCGGCAGGGAGCCTGCTTCTCCCTCTGCCTCTGCCTGCCTCTCTGTCTGCCTGTGCTTGCTCACTCTCTCTCCCTCTGTCTCTGACAAATAAATAAATAAAATCTTAAAAAAAAAAAAAAATTAGCTCGGATCTGTAAGAGTACCACCCAGCCTCTATTCAGTGAATCAGTCCACCTTGTGAATTCTGAGATGTTCTGGAAATCAGAAATGAATAAAACATTATTTCCTTCCATGTTGAAGAACTGTGACCATATGACCTCTGTCAAATGCTGTTTCTGGAATGAAGAAAGGAGAGAAGACAAGTTGTGGACGGGGCGGGGTGGGGGGGAGCGGAGGATATGAAGCAAGGTATCGCACTGATTCGTTTTCTCATGAAATGTCATTAAAGAGGGCACGTTTTAATTGTTGGGAGTGATGGGGCGCCTGAGTGGCTCAGTGGGTTAAAGCCTCTGCCTTCGGCCCAGGTCATGATCCCAGTGTCCTGGGATCGAGCCCCGCATCGGGCTCTCTGCTTGGCGGGGAGCCTGCTTCCTTCTCTGTCTCTGCCTACCTCTCTGCTTACTTGTGATCTCTGTCTGTCAAATAAATAAATAAAATCTTTAAAAAAAAAATTGTTGGGAGTGATAAGGTCAAGAGCTTAGACCACAGGAAAAGGAAGGGAGACGCTTTGCCTACTTCAAAATCATGCATTGTCAGTTCCCTGAGGGCCGACTGTGAAAAGATCATTATTATAACCCTGGGCATAGCACGTGCACCTCTGAAAATGCCCAACAAGGAGATACATACTTAACTGCTGAATTTCAAATTTAAGAAACGTTTAGAGATTTAGGAAGGAAGAGAGACCCTGATTACAGTTACATTCAGCTCCTCATATTATATACAAGGAAACTAAAGCTCAGAGAAAGGAAAGGGCTTGATTCAGGTCAAGATAGATAATTCAGAGCAGAGTTGGAAGTTCATTTTTTTTTTTTTTAGGAGGCTATTATGGCCCCAAATCTTTATGACAACTTTTCCTTCTTTCTCCACATATTATTTGTCACATTCTTCTCAAAAATTAAATTGATTCATAATTATATGAGGCTGCCCTGGCTGTTATATATCACTGCAGTCTCAGAATCCATATCCACGGATGGCTAGACCTGAGTCACATGCCTGCCCTGGAAAGGTAGTGACAGCAGTGAGAGGTCAGTGGGTGTGGGATAGTCCCTGAAGGAAAATCAAAGAACTGTTATCAAAATAAGGTGAGAGGGTTGTGGGCAAGCCTGAAGAACAGAGGTATATGAAACAACCTACTACTGACAATTTGTTTTTCAATGACTAAGTCCTCTTGATTGTAATTTTCTATCACATAAATATAACATACTTTGGTTTTGTTTTCTGCTAAAATCTAGTGGTTTGACCCTTTTGATAATTAAGGTCAAAGATCATTTAATTTACCAGAGGGATGGATAAAGGAAGGAAGAGAGAATTTTTTGTAAGGAGTCACTTACAAAACCTTTTACAGAAAACTTCAGGAAGCTCTGGGACCAGCCTCTCAGCCTCTCTCTTGCACTAGCATGCTCTCTCGCTCTCTCCCTCCCTTTCTCGGAATCTCTGCTTTTCTTCATACATGTGTTTTAGTATCTTTCCCCCACTGACCAGCCTCCTTTCGTTACCCATAGTTTCTGTTCCTCCTAACTTAAGCAGGTGCATGACTCATGACAGCTTCTCCAGTTCCACCTTTTGTCATTGCTTTCAAGCTTTAGCTCCCACCATGAGCTAAAAACGTTAGGTATTTCACAGCTATAATTCATGAGAGGGAATTGATTGACTCACTTAATCTTTTTGTCAAGGACCAGGTTACTCCAGCCTATGACTGGCTGCCATTTTGTCAGATTACCAAGACATAGCAGCTCTGTATTATGCTTATTGTGTGCGACTGATAACTTCACACAGTTTCACTATAAGTTCATTTTTTAATTAAAAAAATTCGTCATTTTGAGAATTGACCCATTACTTGGCTTTCAGATACTCCACTAGCTGGGAAATGTCTGACATCTCCCCTGTTTTGCATAAGCCAATGGGCCATATCAACAAAGGCAAACACTCTTTAATCTGATGTATAGCTATGGGCTCCAATGATCCAGGATATTAAAACAATCTCATTTCTTTTAAGGATGAAGTTTTTTTCCCCACACTCATGCTGTCCTCTTTTTTTTTTTTTTTTTTTTAAGATTTTATTTATTTATCTGACAGAGAAAGAGAGCACAAGCAGGCAGAATGACGGAGAGAAGCAGGCTCCCCGCCAAGCAAGGAGCCCAATGCGGGACTCAAGGAACCTGGGATCATGACCTGTGCCAAAGGCAGCGGCTTAATCGACTGAGCCACCCAGGCGTCCCTCATGCTATTCTCCTGCCAGTGACTAATTTGTCCATTTTCTTGCTTGTTAAAAACATGCAAAAATCCCATCAACAGAATTTTTTAAACATGTGATTTTTCTAAAGGTGAATTTTTTAAACATATGAATATAGGGAAAAAGTAGATTGGTACATTGATAGTAAGGTAATAATAGTGTTTCTTCTGAACATAAAAACCTAGCGCATGTAAACCTAATAAGTAGGTTTTTCTTTTTTTAAATTGAAGAATACGACTTTTTTCCCTCTGAGTATAAAAACTAACATTTTTTCTGATCTTTTTGAAATAAGGTATTTTGATTCACACATTTATGTTTTTATGAAAGAAAATGGTCAATTTTACACAGATTCTCTAATTAAAAAATTGAAGGAATAAGTGTAGTTTCCTTTTTAATATGACAACTCAGCTGTCTTTTTATTATACTGATAACATTCTTATTATAGAAATACTGTACTTTATATTGAATCTCAAATCTTTTAAACACTTTAATATACTTGACTAGATGATTTAAAAGAAAGAGCAATATCTAGGTATCAATACTCACACAAAATAACAATGTATCACCTAAACTCCCTTCATTATCAACTATATTTAAACCCTTTACAAGGCGCAGGGGTGACTCAGTGGGTCAAGCCTCTGCCTTAGGCTTGGGTCGTGATCTCAGGGTCCTGGGATTGAGCCCCACATCGGGCTCTCTGCTCAGCAGGGACCCTGCTTCCCCCTTCTCTCTCTGCCTGCCTCTCTGCCTACTTGTGATCTCTGTCAAATAAGTAAGTAAAATCTTAAAAAAAAAACCAAAACAAAACAAAAAAAAAAAAACAAAAAACTCCTCTACTTGTTAATTTCCAGCTTCTCAGATCTTTAGATTACAGATCATAAAACAGGATATAATCTGAAGATTGTAAATCTTTGAAAAACTGTACGTATAAAACATTGAGAGAAAAAAGAAAAAAAAAAAAAAAAGCTTACTGTCTGCACCAAGGGAGAAATAGTTCAGATCACTTAAGTCCTAAAGGATAATCATGAGAGTTGGCTGTTAAGCTACCTTTATCAGAACTGGGGAAAAGGCAAAAAATAAATCACCCTTTATTTGTCCCCAGGGCTCTTAACACTCTCATTAGGCATTTATCACTGAGGTTTTTTTTTTTTTTTTTACAGAATGTATTGCCCTTCAGTGATGTCTTTGATTTCTTCTATAAAATATAGACCGAAACAGGCATTTTCATCATAAAATTGTACTGGTGAGAATTTTGCCTTTTTTTTTTTTTTTTTTGGTCACTTGTGACCCTCTTATAGGCTGTGAAATGCAATCTTCCATAAAAAGGGATGTGTTAAATCACGCTGATTTCTATTTCAATGAAAATTACAGTTTGCTTTTAATGGGAATGACTCAGTCAATCAAATTGGAAGCTTAGACATTCTGTCCCCGAACGAGACCTTAAAACATAATTCCTCCTTTCTTCCTTTATTCAGAGCCAACCTTCACTCACCTAAAGAACACGAAGTATAAGGCATATATCTTAAATACAAAAATATATACCTTTGGAATGCATCCTTGTCTACAAACTGTGGCCCTTGGATTTTAACTTGAAGTCTCAATTAAAAAGCCTTTGGAAAGAAAGGAGAAAATCACTCCCAGATGTGTCGATAGAAAATCACAGAATTGTAGACAGAGACAGCTAGCTGGTGGGTAAATGAAACAGTGCTATATTAGAGATTACATTGGTTTGAGTCAACTCTATAAAAATATTTTTATGGCTACAGTGGGATTCCATGGCCAGGTGCAATTTTGAGATAATATGGCTTTGCTTCTGTCCTTGGAAGATTTCTTAGATCCGTGTTCCGTATGCAGAGTTAAAGGAAGGATGAGAACTGCGATCACGGCCTCTTTCCCTCAGAGAGTGCAAGTGGGGGAAAGAGGTCTCTTTATGCTTTACTTCTATCTATATGGGTGGAGGAGGGCCTGAGAAGATCATGATAGTGAAGGCAAAGTTTGGTTGAATACCCCAGCATCTTGCTCAAACTTAAGAGGGAAATACAGCCAATGCGAGCGATTCTAAATTTTCCCCTTTAGAAGAGACCCAGGATTCCTATGTGATCCATGTGGTGAGCTCTTTCTGCGGTTGCCAACGCAGACACAGTGTTTCCTAAGCAGAAGGGTCACCTGCTAGCACAGCTGCTCCACAGTGTTTTGATGAATCTGGCATATTTTGAAAACGGATGGCTTCTAGAACCTCCTTCGACAGCTAAAAATATCGGCATTTAATGCCGTTTTAGTAGTTTTCTTCTTAGCCTATGTGTTAGGATAGGCTCTTCTCCTTAAATGTGGTTTTGCCAACGTTGTACTTTTTATGGGAATTGATGACCCTCCTTGCGGAGGGGTTGCTAGCCAAAGAGACCCGGGGTGAACCTTTGTCATTCTGGATGCTCATTACCTGAGCATCCCCTCAGATGGTCACCGGGCTTTCTCAGCCCACTTCGCTCCTTGGCATTGGTGACCTCCCAGGTGTAGCTGGGTCCACACCCAGCCCTGGAGTCGGCCACACCACATCCTTCTGATGAAACTTTCCTTCTCCCAGTCACAGGAACCCCTTCCAGATCTGCTGGAAATGTTTATTTCTCACTGGTGTTCAAGTGGCAGAGGGGAAAGAATGGGAAGACAGAAATTTTTGGACCCCTCTCTGCTTCTGGGAGGGTCTGCTTCTCACCACAGACACAACACGACTCCACTTGTTATACCTGTTTCAACGTGTTCGGGGGTGGTGTTACTGAGGGGAGAGAGAAAGCCAGGGTGGGGGTGGGGGGGTGTCTTCTCACTGAGGCATATAGTGTCACTGGAAGAGGCCCCCATTTTCTTCCTGTTGTGTTTTAAACTTACAGCGGGAGCTCTGCTGTCACAGTACCTGGGATTCAATGTGGGGATGCCATGGGGGCAAGACAATGTTTGTGTGTGTGGGGGGGAGTGTATTTATGCACATGTCCCGCATATTATATGGTTAGTATTTATTGAGCATGAACTATGTGCCAAAGCTATATGTATTATTGCATTTAATCCTCACAACAACTCTATGTGGGAGGAACTGAGTAAACTATTATTATAATTATTTTAAAGATTTTATTTATTTGACAGAGACACAGCTAGAGAGGGAACACAATCAGGGGAAGCGGGAGTGGGAGAAGCAGGCTTCCTGGTGAGCGGGGAGCCTGATTTGGGACTCGGTCCCAGGACCCTGGGATCATGACCTGAGCCAGAGGTAGACCCCTATGGATTCTTGAATGGACTAGAATATGTGGTATTTTAGTAAACTATAAAGCCCCTGACACGTCTGTACTTCAAAGTGCCAAATCAAGTTTTAAAACATCAGGGTTTATTTCTCACTTACCCGGGAGATCCACTTGTGCTAGGAAAAATATCTAGAGTTGGGAAAATGCTCATACTCTCAGGTCTAGAAGAGTTTATTAGCACAAATTGTTCTTAGCACTTTCCTCTTCCTCTGAGGGAAAATGGACACTAAAGCTAAAAGACCTTTGACTCATGTGAGCGAAACTGGTGTGATCCGCTGGAGCAGGCCAGCTCTGTTCCAAGTGCCAATGAAGACACTGAACATTTTCTCAAGAAAATAGTCTTCTCTCCACAAGGCTTATTAAAGAAAATGAAGCACATTTCCCTAGGGTGTGGGAGTGAAATACAGCCCTTAATTTATACTTCTTTTCTCTGCTCTTCCTAGGTAGAAAATGAGAAGAATTTGAAAAGTTGAGTCACAACACTTCCCATGGCAGCGGGTTGGAAGAGATCAAGAGTCCCAGGGGCATGCGTAGTAACAGAGGGAAGGCCTCTTTGCTCAGCAGATCAGGTGACTTCTTTGGAGACCCAGCATTCCAGGATTATTCCCTAGGTTCAAGTTCGGGAAGAAGTTAGTCATATGGCATTTAGGTATATGGAGGTTGTTTAGCAAAGACCTTTGATAATAACATCATAGAGCCTGGTAAGCCAACCTAAATGCCCCCAGCTATCTCTGAAAGTTGGCAGAACATCTGCATTCGGCAATTTTTATAAAATAAATATAAAATATTTAAGAATGCAAATGTTTTTGAAGCAGAATCTCATTTCTGGGTGTTTTACACATACATATGTATCAAAGATGAACGTACAGCTATTTTACTGTGATACGATTTGTATCAAAGCACAAAGATTGAAAAACCCTAAATGTCCTTTCAACAGAATACCGGTTATATAAATTGTGCTATAATCTTATAAATGGTATAAATCACAACTGTTAAAATATGACACCCCTCTACATGTATATCTACTATGAAATGAGTTTATGTGAGGGGTGCCTGGGTGGCTCAGTCATTAAGTGTCTGCCTTCAGCTCAGGTCATGATCTTGGGGTCCTGGGATGGAGCCCCACATAGGGCTTCCTGCTCAGTGGGTAGCCTGCTTCTCCCTCTGCCTCTGCTGCTCCCGCTGCTTCTGTTCTCTCTCTCTCCTCCCTCCCTCTCTCCCTCTCTGTCAAATAAATAAAATGTTTTTTGAAATGAGTTTATGTGAACTACTGGTAAGTAAAAAAAAAGCAAGATTCAGGATGGTATATGTCGAATGTACTAATTTATATAAAAAGAAGGGTTATCTCTATCTATCCATCTGTCTATATTCTAGTCTATTAATAGTGATTATATTTAGTCAGTCATTTCCTCTGGGATAGGAGGACTGGGATAGCAGTGAGGGTCTGAGACGAGAAGAAGAATTTAAATGTCCTCAAATCCCAAATGTATTATAGGAACATTTTACTATGCCCGTGTGTGTTTCTTATACCATTTTTTTAAAAAGTTTTTTGGGGGTGCCTGGATAGCTCTGTTGTAAAGCGTCTGCCTTCAGCTCAGGACATGGTCCCAGGGTTCTGAGATCAAGCCCCGCATCAGGCTCCCTGCTCCCCCGGGGAGCCTGCTTCTTCCTCTTCCACTCTTCCTGCTTGTGTTCCTTCTCTCGCTGTATCTCTCTGTCAAATAAATAAATAAAATCTTAAAAAAAAAAAAAAAGTCTTTTTGTTTGTGTTTTTTTGTTTGTGTCAGAAAGAAGGACCTGACTGTGTGTATTCCCAGGCTACTCCAACATTGGTCAGGCTCTTTGAATTCTGCAAGGCAGAGGTTACATTATTGCATTGATAACCCTACTGTATTAGTCACCTCAGGCTACCATAGCGAGTATCCTAGACTCGGTGGCTTCAACAGCAGAAATTTATGGAAGCTGAAAGTCCAAATCGGGGTATCATCAGGTTTGGTTTCTGCTGAGATCTCTCTCCTTGGCTTGTAGGCAGCCGCCTTCTCACTACGTACTCACATGGTCTCTGTAGATGAGTAGAGAGGTATCGGTCGTGTCTCTTCCTCCTCTTATAAGGACACCAGTCCTACGGATCAGGGTCCCACCTTCTATGTTTTCCTTCAATTATCTCCTTAAAGGGCCTATCTCCAAATTCAGTCACACTGGAGATAAGGGCATCAACACATGAATTTTGGATGGAGACAGTTCAGCCCATAGCAGCTGGTGTTTCAGAGGATCTACATATTTTCAAATCAACCTGGCCTTTCACACTTCCAAGAGCCCTCTTTGTGCTCCGTTGAGCACCAATAGAAGCGGGTGAGGAAGTAAGAACTAGAGTAAGGGATTGTTGGGGGGGGGGTGGAGGTCATTAACTCTGAAGCTGATACTGCTTGTGACCTCCGTTTTTTATCAGCACCACGGCCCCCTCTCCAGCCCCTCTGGTCCCAAAACAGTCAGCTGGGACAGATGATCACAAACCACATCTGACTTCAGTGCTTCCAGAACAGGAGGATGATCTACAACAAAGTATTGATAAAATAAAACAAGCCCTGAAAGAGTATATTGTCTCCTTTTTTTTTTTTTTTTTTGAGTGAAAAGTCTTTTCTTTTCTCCTCTTTGAATCTTAATCGGCTTAGGTGAAGTGTTAAGCATACAGTTGGAATGTAATGATTGAGGCCTTTGGCATTTTCCCTGTGAATGTTCTCTATTTTATCAGCACGGTCTAGCCTGTGAACCATATTGCATTGGAAAGAAACTTGTTCCATACAGATAATATATAAAGGCTCTGGGGGGAGAAAATGTGATTGTCTAAGCTGGCCAACTGTCTGCTGATGGTTCTTTCTGAAGCATAGTAAGCCCACTCCAGCACGCATAAGACATCCACAGAGGTTAAGGATGAGGAAATTGAGAGGTCAAAGGGAGAGTCAGAGGCACTGCGACAAGCGCCATTGGCCCTTAGAATCCTTTAGTGGTTCACCACAGCTTTCCAAAGCAAGTCTCAGTCTAGCCTATCTAGGAGGGCACTCGTCTCTCCGTCAGCCTCATCCCCCACATTCCCACCTCACACGCTCCGGCAATAAGGAGTAGGTTGCTGACATCTACTTGTGTCATGTTGACTCCAGATTCTTTGCCTCTACTGTGAGCTGTTTGCCCAGCCTGAAATTTCCTTTCTCCATGACTTGGCTTTGATAATTCTACCTCATTTTTCAACATTCAGTGGAAGAGTTGTCACCTCTGGGAATCCATGGGCTAAGTATCCCTCTTCTGTGTTTCCTCAGCTCTGACCCCTTACTATCACTCTTTCTCTCTGTCTCTTTCTCTCTCTGTCTTTCTGTCCTTCTCTTTCTCTCAATTTCTCCTCTCTCATCATGGACTTTTGTATCCTAACTAGTTGGCACAGTGCCTGGTGTAAGGTTTTGCAGGCGAGGTAAACCTGACACCAGGCGAAGTAGGCGCAAGGCAAGATTTATTAAAGGCACTCTCCCGCGAAGTTTCAGGGCTCAGGAGAAGGGGAACCAGGAAAGTCTAGCGGGGAAGAGGGGAGCGCCCTCGGGTGAGGTTCCTCGACTCCAGAAAGAGAAGTGGGGGAAGTCACACTGGGAGGGAGTTGGTGGGGGTCTTTTATCGGTTCAAGGTTAGGGCATGGGCTCACATCCATATATGGTAGGGTATGGCCGTCATTTCTATTGTTCCTTCTGTACTCCCGGGAGCCACCGACCCAACACCTGGCACACAAGTATTTTTAAAAATGCATTTTGAACTGAACAGTTCAATTTATTTTTTTTTAAGATTTATTTATTTATTTATTTATTTATCTGACACAGAGAGATAGAGAGAGAGAGAGAGAGAGAGAGAGATCACAAGTAGGCAGAGCAGCAGGCAGAGAGGGGGAAGCAGGCTCCCTGCTAAGCAGAGAGCGTGATGCAGGGCTCCATCCCAGGACCCTGGGATCATGACCTGAGCCAAAGGCAGAGGCTTAACCCACTGAGCCACCCAGGCGCCCCTGAACAGTCCAATTTAATAATTTATCTGCCACGTCTGGTATCTCTTCACAGTACCCAGAACTTTCTCCTGGCTAAACTGGTAGTTGGAGAAGACTAGACTTGGGACTCTCTACAGACGATATTATTCCTCTCTCGGGGTTCAGGGCGCAAAGGTGCCTGCCTGCCTGCTTGCTTGTCTGTTTGCCTTCTGGAAGTAAAACTGAAGGGCCATCACAGGGTAGGAGCAGGAAAAATAGGGCTGGAAACAAGAGCTCTTAGCCCTGGAGCAGGGTTAATGCTCACTCATTCATCCGTTTTTTGCAGCCTTACCTTCAGGCAAGCCAAGTACTACACGCAGGAAACAAGACACAGACTCAGCCCTGCTGGAATTCCCAATCTTGCTTGGCTGATAGCTGTGTCAACAAACACTGCGGATTCTTCTCCTGAGGCATTTAAGGTTTACTGTTTTGATCTGAGAGCACATGATAAGCGATAAGCGGTGATTTGTCTTCCTGCTGAAGCCAAGTGTCAGAGAAAATGAACTCTTAGCTAGTGACTGAGCCTAACCGGCAACCCAACATCTCAGTCTGTATTGCCTTCCGTCTTCAGTGTTCGCTTCTCAAAATTGAGATTGCGGTATGTTCCCGAGGGTGGTAAATTTAAAATTGTATTATATTGAATTTTACAAAGAAAATATGTTCTATCATCGTTTTTGAGAATTTGGACACTTCCTGAAGAGATTTGAAACCTGTCCCTGTAACTACTGTGCACTGTGATATGTACATATTTACTATCTTAAGGCTATTTCTTAGGGAAGGGTTAGACAGATAGTAGAGGTTTTATAAGGAAAATAGCGAATAAAGCAAAGATGCCATTTTCAGCATGAAAAGCATTTCCTGTTTTCTCCAAAAAGCTCAGACCCCTAGCAAGACTTAAGTGATGCAAATATTGTCTTCAAAAGAGGAGACTTTTTCTCCCCCTGAGTGTTATTAGGGCTAGTTCTGAAACCTGGGACACACCTTCTTTTAAGAAAGGCATTCTTGACTCTAGAGAATAAAAAATGTAACCCACCTGACTATTCCAGTGGGCTCTGGGCCCTGGAAAGCTCCTTGATGCAGCTGGTAGGGGGAGAAAAATAGGCCAGTTGGCAGTCAGGGCTAAAGGTGGTGAAATCAAGGGAAAGAAACCTGGATCAAGGGCGCCTGGGTGGCTCAGTGGTTAAGCCTCTGCCTTCGTCTCAGGTCATGATCCTAGCGTCCTGGGATCGAGTTCCACATCGGGCTCTCTGCTTAGCAGGGAGCCTGCTTCCTCCTCTCTCTCTCTGCCTGCCTCTCTGCCTCCTTGTGATCTCTCTGTGTCAAATGAAAGAAAGAAAGAAAGAAACAAAGACCTGGATCGAGCTTCCAGGTCCTTCCCCTATTTAAAATGGTCTCCTCGTATGAGGGCAGATTTCAATGGCATGCCCAACTCTTTAAGTTAAGCACAGATAAGAGCATTGCTTTGCACCTACAAAAAGTGTATTTAACTTATACTACGTGAGCATAATGAAAATACTTTGAGTGGTTTCAACTAGGCAATTTGTGAGTTTATAGCAAATTGAATGTTGAGTTTGAGTTGTGTGAATTTGGAAAATCTTGTGTAAATTGTGGAGTTAGATTTCTTTCCCTGACACATGTAATTTTGTGGCAGGCATTTTTCATCATTTGCAACATTTTTAGTGTTTGAGAACTGGGATACTTACATAACTTTGTTAAAGAATAAAAAAGAGCAATACCAACTTTGATAAATTCTACTCTTCCTAATTAAGTTAGTCATCGTTGTTTTTCCTCTAGAACATCCTGTAAACTTCAATTGCCCTGAGTTCAGTCTAATACGGTCTCCTGGCTTAGAAAAAAATGTCATTGCGTTCAAAGGAATCTAAAGGTTTGACTGATCTATGAAATGTAGTCCTGGTAATCAGATCCCATGAATAATTCAAATGGTAAATCTGGTTTCCATTTTTTTTTTTTTTGTAAGATTTACTCATTCATTTATTTGACAGAGAGAGGGATTACAAGTACACAGAAAGGCAGGCAGAGAGAGAGGGAAGCAGGCTCCCTGCTGAGCAGAGAGCCCGATGCGGGGCTCGATCCCAGGAACCCAGGACCCCAGGACCACAACCCGAGCCAAAGGCAGAGGCCCAACCTGCTGAGCCACCCAGGCGCCCCAACTTGGTGCCTTTTAACAGCGCTTAAAGTGTCCATGTTAACCAAATCCCATATTTATCCTGAAAATATGTCAACAACTTATGGAAGGAGATTTGCTGTGAATGAGATTGTCTTTTTTGTGAGTTTGCATGTGGATCAGCTATTTTGACAGATAAACTCATTCTTGTTAATCTAACACCAACTCGATTCAGATAACTGACTTGATTGGTGTTTTTCATTGAGTTGGCTTAAAACATTTGGCCAAATTGACTTCTTGATTTGGTACTTGGTAGTCATGACTAAAGAAGTTCATTAACTAAACCAGCAATTTTTTAAAATTTTTTCAAGATTTTATTTATTTATTTGACACCCACGCAGAAAGAGAGAGAGGAAAACAGGCTCCCTGCTGAGCAGAGAGCACAATGCAGGTCTTGATCCCAGGACCCCAGGATCATGACCTGAGCCGAAGGCAGAGGTCATGTTAACTTTAACCCACTGAGCCACCCAGGTGCCCCTAAACTAGCAGTTTTTAACGGCTCCATCAAATAACAACCCCTTTCTAGACCCTACAGAGAGCCTATCAGTTCCCATCAACCAGGAAACTGGTCAAGCTGACAAGCAGTTTTAGAAACATTTCACATGTTTATTCAGGTACCAAACCATGACTAATTTTCCTATTTTTTTTCCCACTGATACAAAGAAAACAAGCAACTCTTCACTGAGATGCTCTCCTCCTTCTCCAACACAATGCTTTCTATTTCTGAAGAGATGTTAATCCATGTTAAAATGAATTAACAGGGTAAAAGGGTACATTCAGTATTCAAGTGGCTAGATACACTGTAGAATAGTACACAGAATCCTGAGGGCTAATTATAGTTAAGAATTTAAGAACTATTTATTGGGCATTGAGCATAATAGGTGTGTGAGATAAGACATAATGTCTGTACCTTTAGTTTCAGTTCAGTAGAGGGAGTTAAAATAAGCGTACTAATGGGATGGAGGCCACAGGCCAAAGAACAGTGAAAGAACATTTGATTTAAGGTACGACTTTGGCCATGTTAACTTTAACTATGATTTTGTTCTCTTGCATCTAAAATTGCCCAAATAATATGAAATTTCCATTGCTGCAAGATTTCAAAGAACATGCTTACATGAGAGAACTTTGGTAGTTGAGACCTACACCAACTTACTGTCATATATGCCACATGCACATGAGTCAGTATCATACATATATGTATCCTACATGTATGCATATATAGATACCATATTATGCAGAAAAAAGGGAAATAGAATACGATGGGATTTCAAAAGCACTGGTATCTGGAGAATTTCTAAGACCAATGATTTACCTCTGTTCCCCTCCCCACTCCTCCTCACTGAATTGATGGTCAGATTCTTTAATTGTTGTAACTGAGATGGAATTCAATTAGGAATGCAAGCAGGGTTCCAGGGCCCTAATACGAATTCTATCACTGTCAATCCCATTTCCCTGTCCATGGAAGATTTTTTTTTGCTAGACCAAAAGAAAAAACCATCCACAGAGTAAATTACTGAGGAAGTAGGGAAGAGGAAAGAGGAAAAGGAAAAATGTCCACTTGGAAGGTGGACAGAGTGTCTTCTTCTGAAAAAGATGTAGTACAGGGGTGTGTGCACAATGAGTGAAACCAAGAGTTTGGGTGCTAAAATGTATGGGATAAAAGGTTTTATGTTAGATGTATGTACTTAAAATGTGGCAGCAAGGGGTGAGGGGGTGTTCAGGAGTTCTGGGGTTGATGGACACCAGGAAGATCATTGCAACTCCAGAGATGTTTTCTGACCGACCTAGGGAGGTGGCAATGGAGGACAAGAGACAAGAGTGGTGAAGAATGAAGCCATGTGCTATTTCTCTCCTGGAGACTCTGAGCTGCTAAAAATTTTCTGTGGATCATTTAAGGTTTGATTCATAATGTAGATAAGCCAAGATGGCCAGAGTGATTTCCACATGATTTTAAAGCTGACTCCAGCACATGGAGAAAGCCAGAGGACAGAGTCAGGGGACAGCATTCTGCAATATGTAGAGTACAAGATTTCTTAAGGAGGAAAAACTAGAAGTGCGCTGTTACATTGCTAAACGCTTATTAGGTCATTGCTAACTTCCTTCATAACCGAAGCTGGAATGCTTATGCTTGCAGTAGGTGTTGTCATTTCACAATGAAATGTGCAAAGTGTCTAACAGAGCTGTGAGCCTGTGAGTAATCAAAGCGTTCTGTTTGACACGAGGCAGATGATGCATTGTGACAAACGAGGGATACATTCCATCCTGATTTTAACAAAGTGAAGCTAGGAGGAAAGGAGGATGAAGCCACATACACAACACATTTTTAAAAAATTGTGTCTTCTGTTCCAGGTACTTTGCTTATGGTCATCTATGTGAGCATGAGAAAGGAAGTATGAGGCGGGATTTGAATCAGGCTTCTTTCTAAGTGGGTCATTAGCTTAAATAAGAGTGGTTCATCCCTCAGTGAGGAGGAGGGAGTAGGGGGAGAGGAGCACAAAGGACATTTCCCAAGTGCGTATTTTGTGCCAGGCACGGTGCTGGGCACTTCACCGATGGCGTCACTGACTGGGAGTGGCGGGACAGGCAGTGCAAGGAAAGGACTCCAGGAGAAGGCCACTGGCTGAGGTTATGGCTCAGCCACTTACTCTGATTTTGGGCAAGTTATCTACTGTTTCTGGCAACTAACACTCCTTTACACTGTAGGCAGGAGGCAAGGGTTTCCTTCCTTCCTTCCTTCCTTCCTTCCTTCCTTCTTTCCTTCTTTCCTTCCTTCCTTCCCTTTCACTCTCTCTCTCTTTCTGATCCTCACAGCACCGTTAGACTCAGAGACTGTTACTGTTATTTCGAAGACACTGAAGTAAAGAGAAGTTAAAGGAGGAAGAATGCAATCATCAAAAAGCATTTGGTTGTACAGCAACAGCGCTGGCATTCCCATCCCAGCCAGACTACTTAGTGGCTGGGCTAGCTTCCCTGAGTTATTGAACCTCTCTCTCTCTCTCTTTTTTTAAAAAAGATTTTATTTATTTATTTGACAGAGAGAGAGATCACAAGTAGGCAGAGAGGCAGGCAGAGAGATGCGGGTTGGCGGGGGGGGGGGGAAGGAGGCTCCCGCTGAGCAGAGAGCCTGATGCAGGACTCCATCCCAGGACCCTGAAATAATGACCTGAGCCAAAGGCAGAGGCTTAACCTACTGAGCCACCCAGGTGTCCTATTGAACCTCTCTTGAGCCCTGTAAAGCACGCTTTCAACAGTGCTTGGCACGTAGGAAAAGCTTCGTAAATATCAGCTGTTAAGGTAATTCAGTGAAACGGCAGCGACCTTGTTTGTGAAGTACATTTACTGACGGGTCTTGAGTAACCGAGCGGGGGAACGGTATTTTGTTTTGTAGGGCAGGGATCTGAGGCCAGTCACTGTCTAGCACACGCAGGGATCTGTTGGTGGATATTTAGGGACACGCATGCGCTCTCCCGTCCTTCTCCCCTCCACCAGGGCATGTGTTCCTCTTTCATTTCCCCTTTGGCCTAGGGTAGAGAGAGGTGGGGAGGGGAGGGGAGGGGGACCACAGCCTTGTGATGTTTCTGAAGAATGAATCAAGGCTGCGGTAGTGGGCATTACAGAGAGCTGGGACTCGCTTCTTCCAGAGCCAGACCAGGTCCTCGGCCACTTTGGCGATCTGAAGAGTGAGGTCTTTGGCTTGGCAGCCCCCAAAAGCCTGTGAGCTGCTAAAGACCTGTCATCAAAAAAAAAAAAAAAAAAAAAAGACACGTCGTCAGGGGACGCTTCCCCTTTTCTGTTTTGATGTTGCTGCCTATTTCTTTCCTTAGCCCAAGCCTTCTCCAGGGCTGAACTCCAGCCTGTTATGATATAGGCTTGGCCTGGCCACAAGGAACAATCTCCAAAGGGAGAATGAATGATCTTGAGAACAAAAGGGCACCATCATTTGCATGGTATCCATGCATCTCCTTTGGGGATGTCTGAGCATGTCCTACGTGACAGGGATGGTTCAAAACACAGCATTCAGTGTGTCTTATTGAACTGTAGTTGGGTGTTCTTTGAGATGGCCCTGGTAATCTGGTTTGAATTACAAAAGGGCCTGTTTAAGGCCAACTAGTATAAACAAGATATATCCCCAGGTGTAGAGTGTGACCAATATTGGTTCCTTTCTAAAAACAACATTTTCTGTTTCCAGAGTGAAAATAGAACAAAAATTTTAAATGAGCTGGTAAGGATCATCAAAGTGCATGCGAAAGTTAAAGAATAATTACCCAATAAGTTAAACCGTAAGTAATATTTAAGATTAATAGTATTTTCTGACTTCATAATCAGCTTAATATCCAATGAATACAAAAGTAGTAAAATAAAATCTTGTAAAATAAGGTGAGATTATTCTCTAAAAATCAGAAAACAAATGATCAAGGATTAAACGAAATGGCTTCTGAACACTGCTTGCAATGGCTAATTTGTTTCTGGTAGGCTGGGTTCCAACTCTGAAGGGGTTGGATCTTACGGCAGGGTTGAGAACTGGCCCTTCTCTCTGTCTCAGTGTTTCTGCCCTGCTTCTCTTACTCACCCTCTTGCAATAGGCAGGAGGGCCTTGAGGAGCCTCACGTTGACATGGGCTCAGGGTGGGACAGGAGAAGAAGCCTCCCCTTCTGTATGAATGGCTGCTGCAGAGGAAGCCTCCTGGAGCCCCTTCTCCTTCCACCAGGCTTGTAGAGATGACAGAGAGAGAAAGAGAGGGAAAGGTAGAGAGAGAGTTGGGAGGGAGGGAGGAAGAGAGAGAGGGAGAAAGAGTAAGATGGTAGTAGGCATGATGTCTTCCCTCGGCTGAGGCTGTGGTGTGTCCTTGGAGCTCAGGTGCATGTGCCATCCTTCCCCCCACACCTCTCTGTGCACTCCAGAGACCTCAACCAGCAGAGTTGGCAGGCCTTAGGAAAAACTTACTTCTGTTGCTTCCTCTAGCATCTGCAGAAGCTCCATTAACAGCTCTGGTACCTTTGGCATTGAGGCAACTGCCCAACCATACTTGGAAAAGACAAAATTATCAGTGTGTCAAGGTGAAAAACTAGATGGAAATGCATTGACAGCACCCCTCACCTCCCCATCCTACAGACGATCCTTTGCCTGTTCCTTTGCTCCCAGGCCTTTGCAATACTGAGTGGAGGGGTCAAACCGAAAGAGCCCAGGACCGCTCTTGGGCATGGTCCCAGGGTCCCGAGATTGAATCCTGTGTTGGTCTTGCTCTGGGAGCCAGCTTCTCTCTCTCCGTCCCTGCTCCCTCTGCTCATGAGCTCTCTCTCTGTCAAGTAAATATATAAAATCTTAAAAAAAAAAAAAAAAGACCCCTCTATAGGAGAAGGCACAGGAAGGAAAATTCGGGAAGGATGAGGGGGTAGGGAGGAAATAAACAAGTCAAACATGACAGGAGTTTTAGACCACCATGGGTGGTGATATCCTATCTCTCCCCTGGTGGCTGTATCCCAGTGATTCTCGTTCAAGATCATATATCTTATTCCTTTACATTTAAAAAAAAATTTAAATCTGTTATTTTAAACGTTTAAAAAATAACTGTCAGGGCACCTGAGTGGCTCAGCGGGTTAAAGCCTCTGCCTTCGGCTCAGGTCATGATCCCGGGGTCCTGGGATCGAGCCCCGCATGGGGCTCTCTGCTCAGTAGGGAGCCTGCTTCCTCCTCTCTCACTGCCTGCCTCTCTGCCTACTTGTGATCTCTGTCTGTCAAATAAATAAATAAAATCTTTAAAAAAAAAAGAAAGAAAAAGAAAAACAATTGTTGCATAATATTCCATGGTATGGATATACTACATTTCATTTAAGTACTTCCCCAGTGGGAGTTGGACAGTTATCTCCCCCCATTTTTTACCCTTTCAAACGATGCTTCAGTGACCATCTTCATACATATTTCCTGTGTATCCGTATGAGTATTTTTCAAAGGTATACTCTGAAAAGTAGACATGCTGGGTCATATACAAAATACAATTACAATTTTATTAGAATTGCCATTTTGGTATCTAGTAGTAGATATAATCATTCATGAGGAATCTTATTTTCTCAAATATCATGGTCCCCAAATAATGGTACTTATAGAAAAAAATGGACTAGGGCAGATGACTCAAAGTCTCTGCAGCTTTATAACCAGAGAACTAACAAAAACAAAAACTTTCTTCAGTCACCCGTTCAGCCTATTATGATACAGGCTTGGCCTGGCTACGTAGAACAATTTTCCTGGACAGCCCAGGTCCAGTTAGACAGTTAGGTCTTCAAGGCTAGAGGCTACGTAAAGGAGATGTTAGAAATGCACCAAAACACTATCACGATGCACCTGGAAGTGAAGCTCTGAGCCAGGGGACTTCCCTGAAGGTAGACACAGGAAGTAGAATCTGTCACAAGCACAGCCCTATACAAAGATGGGGATGTACCTCTCAAGGCAAGAAGGGAGGATGTGGACCCTGAGGTCATTTATTTATTGGATGGGGCTGAAAAGACTATAGCCTGTGTGCAACAGTTGATCTGAGCACTTTTGTCTTTCTTCTAGAAGGTTATTAATGCTACTTCCACTCTCCTAGCTTTCTTTGCCTAGGAAAAGCTGTGTATGACCCAACATAACTCTGTTGTCACGCTGACATCATTACCCTGGTTATCAATCATGGAAGAGCTAATGGATGTTCATGCTCTAGCAATAACAGATTATTGCTCATTTGCTTTCAAAAGCATTGATGCCAATGATATACCCCCCATCAGTTCACCACCTTCACTTGTGGAATCAGATTTATGTTGCTTTTCGGTACATCACGGGCTGTACCGACAGGCTCAAGTGGACCTGATGTCCTCAGGTAACTATAACAACAGGATGATTTATTCTGCATGTTCTCTCAAAATGATGAAACTTAATTCCTTTGGGATATGACATTCATTTAGAGGTTTTCTCTCAAATTTCCTACTTTTTCTTTCTTTTTGGGGGGTTAAAATTTTCTCTTACTCCTGGGGTACCTGGCTGGCTCAGTTGGTAGAGCATGCTTGGCACTGTGGGTTTGAGCTCCATGTTGGGTGTAAAGATTACTTAAAAATAAAATCTTTTTTAAAGGATTTTATTCATATATTTAACAGAAAGAGAGCACAAGCTGTGGTAGGGGTAGAGGGAGAGGGAGAAGCCGACTCCCCATCTGAGCAGGAAGCCCGGCGTGGGGCTCAATTCCAGGACCCCGAGGTCATGACCCAAGCTGAAGGCAGATGTCCAACTGACTGAGCCACCCAGGGACCCCTTAAAAATAAAATCTTAAAATGAAAATTTCTCCTACTCCCTTCCAAACTGAAGATCATTTTCTTTAACAGAAAAGATGAAGCAAAGTAAGAATTGAATAATCCTGACTTTTACTGTGACATTGAGTTTATGTTGCTAGTGACGATCTCGATTTATAAGAAGATAGTATATATTGCAAAAAATAGAAAAGATATTCAAAAGGTCTGATTTCTTTTTTTTAAGAAATAATAGAAAGAACAATGCAGGGAGGAAATAATTATCAACAGATTGCTAGGGAGGAAGAATATTAATGTATTACAGAGTATGGCAAAGACCATTAGTTATTCCTCAGTCCTATGGGTTGAAGTGTGTCTTCCCCCAAATTCATATGTGGGAGTCTTGATTTCCCAGTGCCTCAGAATGTGACCTTATTTGGAGATAGGTTATTTACAAGATAATCAAGTTTAAATAAGGTCATTAGAATGGGTCCTAACGTAATATGACTGATGTTCTTAGGAAAAGGGGAAATTTGGGCATGGAGACAGGCCAAAAGGAAGATGATGTGGAGACATGGAGAGAAGAGAGAGCTATCTACATTTCAAGGAGAGAGGCCTGGAACAGAGTTTCCCCTCCCAGCCATAGGAAGGAGCCAAATTGGCTGTCACCTTGATTTTGGACTTCTAGCCTCCAGAGCTGTGAGACAGTAAATTTTTGTTTCTTCTGGAAAGGGGTTTATGGTTCCTTGTTATGGGAGCCCTAGCAAGTGAATGCACTCAATCACTCCCAGTGGTGACCTCTAATGAACCATGTCTCCCAGGATCTATGCCCTTATCACTCCACTCCCCTGGAATGTGTGCTGGGCCCAGGGCTGGCTGTAACCCACAGAAGGTCACTGCAGTGATGCTGGGTCAGGTCTGGACCTAAGCCCTGGGAAGGCTTGGTGCTTAAAATGTTGCACTTTGGGGAGGCCTGAGTGGTCATTTAAGGAGTTGGGCTACCCTGCTGGAGAGACCACAGGAAAGGCCTTGTGGAAAGGGAGAGATCTTGAATCTACATGAAGAGAGAAATGTCCAGCTGTCCATGTTTGTCAGCTGAAGCCAGCCTTCCAGCTATCCCTGCCAGAGAGCCACAGAGTTGAGTAAGCCATCTTGGACATTACAGTTGCAGCCACTGTCTGACTGCAACTACACAGGAGATCAGCTGAAGAACCACCACTTGATTTAGGATTGTGGGTGAAAAAAAAAAAAAGTTATGTCTTAAGCCACTGAGTATTGGAGTAGTTTTGTTACATAGCCATAGATAATTGAGATATTCCTTTATTTTACAGCAATAGGATCTCCAGTAGACCAAGTACTGGCCAATGGGATGTTAGGAGAAATAGTGAGTTTCTAGAACATGTCCTTAAACCCCTTTCCTCTAACCTGCTCTCTGAAATGTGGACATGCTATCCATCTCAGACAATGAGTGAGAAATGTCCTAGAGATCACTGAGCACCAAGATAGCCTGGGCCCCCACCAGGCCAGCTCTAAACTGGTTCATGAGAGAGAAACAAACTTGTTGACTATTACTCGGGCTTCACTTACAGCAACAAACCCATATCCTAATTAATACATAAGGAATAATTTATTGATGAAAACATTTTACAATCTTTTTCTCAGAAGTTCTCTCAGCATGTTTTCCAATCTTTCCCTCAGGAGGCTGTTTCTCCACACTGCAGTGAATTAGGACATTGCCTTAAATGAAAGAAGGAAATACAGGATTATAACATTGGATCATACATGCATCTATATGATGACTTTGTTCAGATATGATCCTTGTAATATTTATTCAATGTACTTAGTTCGTAGTTCCATGAAAGGTGAAATAAAATGGAGTCACTTACATCAAGGGGTTTTAAAATGGATCCAGGAGGCCATTAGGAGATGGGCCATATGCATATTCTCACTGGTAGAACCATGGACTTTTAAACTGGGCCAAAACACAAATATTCCAAGGACTCCACCTGAACACCAGCAACTTGGTACATTAAGAGACTTTGCTTAGTGATAGCCTTGGCAAGCAATTATATTTAACCAGGATTAGCTTTCTGCCAACAGTACCAATCAAAACTTCTTCATAAACAATGTATACAAGCATTTCCTCTCTCTTTAAAAACCCCTAACTTTTGCACCTTGATGGAACACTATCTAGGTTGTTACCCAAATCTATGTACCCTGATTCGCAATTCTTTAAGGTCAAATAAATGTTCTTGCTTAATATTTGTTTCCTGACAACTTTAGGTTGACAGTTCCTAGGAGAGCTCAGAAAGAGTTTGGAAAGATGGCAGACCATGTCCATCTTCTATCTAGAGACTTGCAATGCACAGGAATCTTTAAAAATTCTGCAGTACCGGGCGCCTGGGTGGCTCCGTGGGTTGGGCCACTGCCTTCAGCTCAGGTCGTGATCTCAGGGTCCTGGGATTGAGTTCTGCATCGGGCTCTCTGCTCATCAGGGAGCCTGCTTCCCTCTCTCTCTCTCTCTCTGCCTGCCTCTCTGTCTACTTGTGATTTCTGTCTGTCAAATAAATAAATAAAATCTTAAAAAAAAAAAAATTCTGCAGTACCTAGATGTGTTCCATTCAGCTAGGACCCCATGGAACTCCCTTTGGGAAACAGTGATCTGGAAGGGAATAGATTGGTTTGTGTTAACACTGTGTATATTTTTATGAGGATAAAAACTAGAATCTAAAAAAAAAAAAAATTCCATGCAAGACTGAGTTGTGTTACTTCAAAGGTTTCCTGAAAAAAATATCTGCTTTTCCTTTCAATAGGTCTTTGATTTTTATCTTCAGACTGTGGTTACTTTAAGAACCCAACAGGCACCTAAAAGGCATCCATAGGTCAGATGCCTCTTTCTCCACCACAATAGCCCCAGCAAGATCTTTTCCCCTTTTTCCCTAGTCCATTTCTCCTTCTTTTCTTTCTTTACCCAGACTTTGTTTGCAATGGAGTTCTTGCTCACTTCTTTCTTACCAAATCTTGGCCCCGGGCCAGCTCCAGTCCTGGCTTCCTGTGCCTTAGCCTGGGCAGTATCACTGTCCTTGAGCCTGTGGAGGGAATTTGATCTTCAGCAAGTCCTTTTAGCTGTGAGATAGAGGGAACAATGGAAGGAATTAAAGCTGTCTAGGAGAAACACTGCCGAACCTCCAGAGGGGTCCACTAGGTGTTTGGATCACTGTTTGGGTCAACTCAGGAGCATTGGCGCTACCCTGTCTACCTGAACGAATCTCTGCTCCCCTGTAGAAGGAAAAGATCGAAAGAGCTACTACTGCAGAGTCACAGACCTGGAAAGGGCTGCCAGAAGGGATCAAGGTTCATCATCTAGTCCGAGTCGAACTCACATCACAGAACCAGCCAGTTGTCAGAAGTCTGCTAGTTCCTCTTTTTCCCACAGCTCGTTTTCCCCTTTTCGAAGAATCGCTTCCTTCTGCTTAATATCTGTTTATGTCTTCCTATAAAACCATTGGTTAAAACTACAGGCCCAAGGAGATAAAAAAAAAAAAAATCAAGGCATTCGAAAACTTTCTGTGGCGTGATCCCAACAAGGACCTTGACAAACTCTGGTCAGGCTGCTTGGAGCTCACTTCTGGACTAAGCTTCAAAATTGGTCTATAAAAACTGAGACTTCCTCTCACCCTATGTGTCCCCAGCCTTCCAGGGGTGTGCGTGTGCACGCAGGTGCACACACACACACACACACACACGAAGAGACTTGAACAAACACTGGCCTGGTATGTAGCAGTTCAAGCCCACATCCCTGGGATCGCTCTAGCTCCCCTCAAGATGCCTGCATGCTTGAGAAAGCTCAGTGCTGCGAGGAGAATTCACTCTTTACTCCAGCCCAAACTGGTAAAAGGCAGACAGGTGACTGAATTCTCTCATACAGCAGTGACTTTAGAAAACTTTAATTATAAATCCTTTCTCTGACCCCTTGAGCCATAATCCTACCACCTAGAACTGTCTTTTCGAGGACCTGAGAGCTGTTTGAAATGCAGACATTCGGGGGGATAATGTCACTCTGCTGTGCTCTCGTGTGCGCCTTACTCAAACTTGTATCATCGCCTTTTGTCGTAAACCTACAAGATGTGTGCTTCTTGACTGGGTAAGGGCCACTGAATGAACCCAGAGGTTCTAGTCACACGGACCAACTTCTGTTACAATGCTCAGTACCTTTCCTTCAGCATCTCCGCCTCCCAGGCTTTAAAAGGTTTCCTGCCTTTTGTTTCAGCCAAGTTGAGTTCAGTCAAAGCCAGACTGTTTTTCTGTCACAACAGTTATTATTGAATGACGTCTGCCTTGCTGCTCTAACAAGAGTCCAGCTCTCTTTACCCTTGAGAGTCAGAGCATTGTTTGCCTTCAGCTTCTCCTGACCTCCACATGCTCTTGACTTATCCTCATTCCTTCCACGTTTTCATTTCTTTTTCCCATTATACTGGAAGTGCCATGGTCAGACTGTCCTGACAAAGACCGAACCTGGTTCCCAATGCAGCCCGGTAGAGGATGGGTGTAGCGCTGTGGCTAGGTGATAGTCATCAGCATATTATCTGATTTCCTTCTGAAAGATTGACTCCACTGTTGGGTAAGGCTTAATAAAAACTCATTTTCTCTGAGCTCTTTTCTTTCTCCTTTTCTCCCCCTTTTTTATTCTTCCTGCTTATCCTTTCCACATCAGGGCACACCCAGAATATTACATTGGGAGGTTTCTTTTCTTTTTTTTTAAAGATTTTATTTATTTATTTGTCAGAGAGAGAGTGAGAACACATGCTTGCACAAGCAGGGGGAGCAGCAAGCTTTTGGAGAAGCAGGCTCCCTGCTGAGCAGGGAGCCCAATGTGGTGCTGGTCCCAGGACCCGGGATAATGACCTGAGCTAAAGACAGGCACTTAACCGACTGAGCCACCCAGGAGTCCCTACATTGGGGGTTTTCAATTACATTTGATGTGTGAACTAAAATGCAACCTTTCTGAGCTCTAACTGTCCGCTAACCATGGCGACTCAGGAGAACCAAAGGAAAGCTCAGGGTAGGAACTTCCAGGACACTGCTCTGCTTGTGAGTCTGTGTGGAGACTAGTATTGTCAGTTGAGGCCAGAGCTGACTGGGTTTCTTGCTGAGTGCTTCGTAAGAACCACTGTGGGAGTGGGATGACTTCACTGGATGTGTTGCCAACCCTGCTGTGGCCCAGAACAGAAGGGAAGGGACAGCCGGTGTGACCGCTAAGACGCTGGAGGATTTGGGGGAGTATCCAGCCACGCCTCTGTAATTCAAGCTCATGATGACAGATCTTCCGGACTTCCCTGTCCACACTAACAGGCCCGTATGTGGCTGTGGTTGTCACAGACAAGCTACCAGAAAGGCACCATGGCAGCCGGACCAGTGAAACCAAGACTGAGGAGTAAAATACAAGGAAAAAAAAATCCAAACTTCCAGGTGGACAACATTCTTCATCCCACAACCGTAGGTACCTCCAGGAAATCCCATAGGAAGCTAAAAAAAAAAAAAAGTAAACACCCAGTAAATATTAACTATGCACAGGCATTATGGTAAACACTTTACAAACATTATCTCATTTCAACCTCTCAAGCTCCTTGGTGGGTTGGTTCCATTACTACCTCTATTTATGAAGAAAATGTAACTGAGAGGAGGTAAATGATTTGCTGAAGGTCGAACTCCTAACAAGTGGCTGAGCAAAGACTTGGACTCCTGATCTGTCTCTACCTCTGATTTTACATCCTTTCCAGGTGATCTGTTGGACACACCAAGCCAAGCACATTCGCTTTGACACCTGAGCTCAGGCTGCTCCTTCTGTCTGGACTCCACGGCCCTCAGGTAACATGTGGGCTTCTTCCTCCTCCCACCCATGTCTCGGTTGAAAAGCACGTCTTCAAGTCTTCTTTAACTCTCCTCTCTACAGTGTTATCTACCCCACCTCCTTGTCACTCTTATCTCCAAATCCTGCATTATTTTTCCCTCTTGCAATTATTCAGCCTGGAACACAGCCCTGAAGTCCAGACTGTGATGACCAGTTGTCCAGCTGACGTCTGCACTTGGCTATCTATAGGTCTCCTCAAACTCACCGGAGCTATACCCAACACGAGCTTTGGTCCCCCTCCCACCGCAACCCCCCCCCCCATCTGCTATCCTCCTTATGTCAATGAATGGCAACTCTATTCTTCCAATCCCAGAGGGCAAAACCTTTGAGTCACTTTTCAGGTCTTTCCTTTCCTCACACCTTTCCTGCCCAGTCTGTCAGCAAATCCTGTGCCCTACCTTCAGGATAAATCCTGACTCCAACCACCTCTCATCGCCTCTAGCTGCCTCCTGGCCTAATCCCCATTGCTTCCCACCCAAGTTAACGCAATCATCTCCTCACCGAGCTCCCTGCTTTTCTGTTCTAGGTCTTTTCAGTTTGATTTCCACACAGCCCCCAAAGCGATCTTCTTAAACTATTAGACTGTGTCTCCTGCTTCTCTCTCGTAAAAGAGATTTCACAGCTTTGTGTTTATCTTCTGTGCTAATGGTTATCAAACCTAATATTTTAAGTTCCGCACATGAATTTTCAAACAGCTGCTGTGATGAGGCCTGGTCCTTGAGAACAAAGTAAAAAACCCATGCTGGGTGTTAGCACAGAAGGCCACAGCCAGTATAGGTTGGTTCCTTGTCTCTTCTCAGGACAAAGGAAAGGCAAACATCAGTTTAGCTTTCAGCACAGGTGGGGAGGGGGTTAGGGACTGAGGAGTGGGGGGGGGGGGGGGGGGGTCTGTGACCTGACCAGCTGAACAGCTCTTTTGTTTTACTACCACCCTGTAGGCTTCCTCTCATTTGCATCAACCTTCAAAACAGGGAACTAAAAATCTGCCCCAGCCACCTCACTCCCCCTCCAGAGCTTCTACTTCCTGTCCACTGTAAGAACAGGTGCCCCTTCCTCTCTGGAAAGGATTCTCAGCTGAGGGAGCCACACGTGCATTTTTTGGGCATGTCCTTTCTGAATATTTCAGTGGAAGTAGACTTTCAGCTACTCTCCTGGCTAGCTCTGTGATGCCCGTCACGTCCCTTTTTTCCCTTTGGCAAAAATGGGTTTCTCATCTGTAGAATAGGTATATTATTTGCTCTGCCTAGTATTGAGTGTTTCAAATGAGAGAATAGGATGCAATAGTAGTTTGAAGATATTAGATGGGTATAGTTTTCATTTGCAACAGACTAAGAGGATTATATAATAAAATAGAAAAGATGTTCCTGGAAACTGGGGGTGGTGGAAACAGGGAGAAGTCTGTAAAGGGGGACAAACTTTCAGCTATCTGATGAATAAGGTCTGAAGAAGTTCTAATGCAAAGCATGGTATTTACAGTTGGATAATACGGTTATTGTATAATTGAAATTTGCTAAGAAAGTAGAACTTAAAGGTTTTCACCAAGAAAAGAAAACGGTAAGCGTGTGAGGAGATGTGCATATTAACGTGTTAAGTAACTGCATGGGACAAATCCTTTCATGATGTACACATATATCAGCTCATCACTTTATACTTTAAATGTCTTATAAAATTTTATGTCATTATGCCTCAATAAAGCTGGAATTTAAAAAATAAAATGAGAAAATACAGCATTTATAATCTATTTTTTTTTAAGATTTTTATTTACTTGAGAGAGAGAGGGTGTGTGAGCACCAGCAGGGGGAAGGGGAGAAGTAGACTCCCCACTGAGCAGAGAGCCCTACGTGGGATTCAGTCCGAGGACCCTGGCATCATGACCAGAGCTGAAGGCAGACACCACCCAGGCGCCTCAGTGCTTACAATCCATTAAATCCTCCTTGGTAAGAATCCAGTGTTATCTCAGAAACAGAAGTGTTAGCTTCCCAGAGTAACAGGCTGCATTGCTCTCCTCCTCCTCAGCCCCTCCCAAAAGCATTTATTGAAATTTGAGACTTTTCCCCAAGATTTCTAGGATCTTTACAGTCCAAAAGAGCAGGTATTTTTCCAACCTGAGATCTGTTCTGAACTTTCTTTTTATAGCTCAATAATGCTTCCGTTGATTTTTTCAAGTTTCGTGCTTGTTATTGGTAAGATGTAATAAAATATAGTACAACATTTTAACACGATTTAACTTAAAGAAAATACAATGTATTCATTTTCTTTGGCTGCTGTAACAAATTACCATAAATCTGGTGGTTTAGGAACATCACACATTGATTCTCTTGCAGTTCCGGGGCCCGGAAGTTCAAAATCAGTTTCTCTGGGCTAAAGTGAAAATGTCGTGGGCCTGTGCTCTCTCTGGAGCTTCTAGGGGAGAAACTGTTTCCCGGCCCTTTCCACCATCTGGTGGCTGCTGGGATCTCTTGGTTCACAGCCCCTTCCCCTCTCTGCAATCAAAGTCATCCTTTCAGCATCGTCAAATCTCCCTCTGCTGGGGTTCCTGGGTGGCTCAGTGCGTTAAGCCTCTGCCTTCGGCTCAGGTCATGATCTCCGGGTCCTGGGATCGAGCCCCGCATCAGGCTCTCTGCTCGGCAAGGAGCCTGCTTCCTCCTCTCTCTCTCTGCCTGCCTCTCTGCCTACTTGTGATCTCTGTCAAATAAATAAAATCTTAAAAAAAAAAAAAATCTCCCTCTGCTTTTGTCCTCCTCACACCTCCTCCTTTCCCTTCTGTGACCAATCTCCTCTGCTTCCTCTTAGAAGGACACTTGTGATTGCATTTAGGGCCACCTGGATAATCCACAATACTTTGTGATCTACATCACCAAATCCTTACTTTAATCCCATCTACAAAAACTCCTTTTCTTTGTAAGATAATATTCAAAGACTCCATGGATTAATCCTGGGTATATCTGGGATCATTATTCAGCCCAGCACTGGAAGGGCACTATTATTTTTAAAATAAAAAGTTCGAAAAATATTTTTTCAAATAATAATAGTAATAGTAATAATAATACACTGCATTCTATGTGCTGGACACTGTTTTAAGCATTTGGGGATGTGAATGTGTGTGTGTGTGTAATCATGTGTTTCTCACTTTGGGGATTTTTGACTCAGGTCTGTTCAGGAAATGCAAGAGACACTTTCGACTACCTACATCTCCTGCTTCAATTTTGTACTGGTAAAATAGGTACTTCAGCAATAGGAGTGAAAATTTATTATTAAAGAAATTTACAGGGAAAAGGGAGGTGGAAGGATTGTTGACTCACTTAGGGGGAAGGATTGTTGACTCATTTATGTTTCCATTAGGAGTACAATTATTTAAACTTGAAATGTACTATCTATCTACCTTAAAATATAATTACTGGAAAGTTATAAGCCCCCAAAATGTTGATGCAACAGCTTAACAATACACAAGTTAATTACAGAAGCAACCATAAACTATGTGGATAGCAAGGAAGCGAAACTAATGGGAATTTGTGGCTAAAGGAACAAAAATAGCCACAGTAGAAAATTTAACCATCTCAGAATAACACTGATGACAAGATGTGCTTCTGGAGAACAGCAGGAATCCCATCCCACACCTGTGGGTGTACATGGGCAGTAGGAACTTTGATTGAGTAACAAGCACTGCCTAGCAACTAGTCTACGGGGATGCCTGGGTGGCTCAGTTGTTAATCATCTACCTTTGTTCAGGTCCTGATTCCAGGGTCCTGGGATTGAGCCCTGCATCAGACTCTCTGCTCACTGGGAAGCCTGCTACTCCCTCTCCCTCTCCCACTCTCCCTGCGCTTGGGTTCCCTCTCTTGCTGTCTCTCTCTCTGTCAAATAAATAAATAAAGTAAAAAAAAAAAACAAAAACCCAAAACTAGTCTACTGAATTACAGTCTTTAGTAAGTGATAGAATATGATAATTTCCACTACAAATACTGACTTTTATTAATTCTCAGAGGTTTACTGTAATTAGCTGGTCTTGGTAATAATGATGATGAAACTTACATGTTTGAGCCTTTACTCTGTGGAAAGCACTGAGCTAAATACTTTCGTGCATTAATTTCTTAATCTCGTAATGAATAGGAAGTATAAATTTGAGGCACAGTGAAATCAAGCACCTTGCTCCATCACACAGCTAAAAAGCAGTGGAACTGGGGGAGGATCTGAAGCAGCCCTTAAGAATAAAAATTAAAGGCTATGAAATAGTTGGGGCCAATCTTTGAGAATCATTGTTTTAGACATTAAGACCACTGCTTCTTTCAGAGTTAATATATACAACTATAAGCCCTTTTATATCCTCTACTCAAGCCAGCCTTAGGATTGGATTATAGTTACCATTTATCTATAGATTTCCTCCATGAAATTGTCAGCACCTAGAGATCAGAGAAGTCATCTTGTTCTTTTGTTTTCTATGGCCCTAGAGAAACGTCTAGCACATCTTTGTGTCTCAAGGTCTGTTAGCACTCTTCCTTTAACTGTTTCATGTGGTAGAGCTGACCACTATATTTTACTTCTCTGCTGATCTCCACAAATTAGTTTAGTAGATATGTATCCAAGACTAGGCTCAGTCATGGGATAACGTGGTGATAAACTTGTGTGTGATGCTCCCTTCCAGGAGTTTATATCCAATGGGGGAGAGAGGCGTTGAAGGAGACATTAATATAATAACAAAAAGAAATGACATTCGACCATGTTCTAAAGGATCTACTTCTACAGGAAGGTCAGGGAAGGATTTGTGGGCAAGTGTTTAAGGTAGGTGAGTGTTTAAGGTTGAGAGCTGAAAGCTGAGGGGTGGTAAGTCAGGTCAGAAGGGGGAGGGAGAGATGGGGAGGACAGAGAGAGTGTCCTAGGTGGAGGAATGGTGTGTTGAAAGGTGCAGAAATAAGAAGCATGAAGCACTTGAGGGCCTAAAACAACTCCGCCAAGTTCTTGAGCCTATAGGACAAGAGGGCAAAAGGCCACCAAGAGGTGTGGGCTGGCTCTCAGAGGGCCGTGTTACGGATTTTATCCCAAGGTACTAGGAAAATAGTGAAGGGTTTTAAACAAGGTTTGTGTCTTTCTAGGATTTATATCCAGAATGATCTCGTTTGTTGTGGCTCAGAGAAAGGCTTGTAAGAAATAAAACAGAAGGCAGGGAGACCTGTCAGAGGTTATTTCAGGGGTCTGGGTGACAGAGGATGACAATGGTGGGGATGGAAAGAAGCTTCGGAAACAAATGCCTAGTCAACTGATTAGGTCAACCACGTTCCTAATTAAAGTATTAGAAAAGAAAAACTTTCTCCAACTGCATCACTAATCTCATCCTCTGTGATCTTTGGGAGGGAAGAGTATATGACTTAATATTATTGTGATTTTTTGGTTTTATTTTATTTATTAATTTGAGAGAAAGAGAGACATAGCAAGCACAACGAGGGGGAGGGGCAGAGGGAGAGAGGCTCAAGCAGACCTGGTGCTGAGCGTAGAGCCTGATGTGGGGCTTGATATGGGGCTCGACATGGGGCTCTATCTCAAGACTCTTGAGATTATGACCTGAGCCAATATCAAGAGTCAGATGCTTAACCCACAGAGCCACCCAGATTCCCCAGTATTGCTGCGATTCTGAACTCCATGCTGAAGGTCAAGAGAGTAGTGTCAGCTCCACAGTGAGGATGAATCAGGCTGTGGTGTTTAAGAGGTCCACCATGGTGGGGGAGTGGGGGACAACCAAAAGGCCAGTGGCTAAACACGGCAGTTTTCAGCCAGAGCTGTGCATCTGAACCACGTGTAGAGCCCAGGGCCCCATTCCAGGTCTACTGACTCACATCCTGCAGAAGTGCTTTCAATGCCCTTCAGTTAAGAACTTGGTGTCTAGGGCAGGGAGAACTGAGGGCCTGAATAGGGCTTTTCAGAGAAGAGTGATGTGGGAATTATCGAGGAGGTATAATTTCCAGGACTTGGCAACCAATCGGATGTGACACAAAGAGAAGAGAAAGAAGGTTTCATAGATAAAGGATTCTGCAATTGCCCTTTAGGGCCTTTCTGACCTGGGATTTTGTGAGAAGTGGATAAAGTCACCCGTATGGCCCAGGTTGGATTTCAGCGCCCCATCGTCCCCTCTGCAGGGTGTTCCCCTCCTCGCATCAGCCCCATGCGGCAACTCTGGTTTCCCACCTGGAAACTGGAGACCTAGACTGCGTGGGAGGTGGGCAGGTGAACAGAGAGGGGGTAGGTTTGGTTCAAATCATGGTCTGTTTGGTATGCAGTCAGATATCCATCCATCTGCAGGATTAGAGCAGGTAAGTGGACATGGGGTCGGCTGCTTTTTTAAGACCAAGGCTGGAGCTAAGAGCTCTTAGTATAGCGGCAAAGGCCAAAAGCAGGACATTGGCTGGTATTGCCAAAGGCATGGTTACACATAAAAAGCAGATTCTGGGCACCTGGGTGGTAAGTGTCTGCCTTCGGCTCAGGTCATGATCCTGGGGTCCTGGGATCCAGCCCCTCACTGAACTCCCTGCTCAGCGGGGAGCCTGCCTCTCCCTCTCCCCCTGCCTGTGTTCCCTCTCTCGCTGTGTCTCTCCCTGTCAAATAAATAAATAAATAAATAAAATCTTAAAAAAAAAAAATAGAAATAAAAAAATAAAAAGCAGAGTTCCCTATTACTTAAGTGTTAGCCGTGGCAGTTAAGTTAAATTCAGTGGGACTAAACAGCCACTTAGATACTAACCAATACTAGAACAGAATTCTCTCCCTAAAACTAAAAGGTTGTTTTCCTGAAACTTGGCTTATACAATAGCAAGAAATGCTATGTTTGGGTCATTTAATGCCTTAGGGAGAAAATAGGCCAGAGGAGCCAACCTTGTGGGAACTTGCAGATATTACCACACGTGTAAACTCAAACAGTGGAGTGCATAAGGACTAAATAGACCGCCAGAGACATTACACAGGGCCTAAGTCCAAAGGCTCTGGACAGTTCTTTGTCATGTACCGACTCCTGCTTGCGAGATGCTTTTCAGGATTTCTCCCCCATTTACCTGAGATGGTTAGAAATTCACTTTGCACCATTGCAGGTAATGTTTATTTGCATTTTAAGATGTTTCCTTTCGTTCCCCTCCCCCCCCATCTGGTTTCCTGCTCAAGTGTCCAGCCCTTTCTGATTTGGAATTGTATTCTCCTGCTTCCTAGAATAACTCAGACCTTTGTGAAGAAACGTTTGCATAACTGAGTAGGTTATTTCTCACAGTCAAAACAGAGCACAGCTTTGCAGCCTGGGTCTGCCAGTTCCTCTTACAGGTTTCAGTTCTCCTGTCTGAGCACGGCTAGTATTAAAAATCAACACTCTTTGGACATTTCTGCGCACTTGGTCTGGGGGCCGGTGTTCTACCCTTACAATAACGCTGGGAAGGGGGGGGTATGATTATCACCATTTAAAAAATGGGGAAACTAACCCAGAACTTAAAAATTTGGGTCAAGGTAATCTCACGAGTCAGTGTAGACAGAGATTTGAAATCAGGATCAGCTGACTCTAAAGCCAGAAATGTTTTTTTTCAAATTATGATTATGGGCATATACTATCCATATAATATAACATGTTATATGTAACATAAATTTACCACGTTAAGCATTTTTAAGTACACAGGTTAGTGGCATTGGGGACATACACACTGTCGTGGGACCATCCTCTTCCCATCCACCCCCAGAACCTTTTCGTCTTCCCAAACTAAAACTCGGTACCCACCAAACAGTAATTCCCGGCGCCCCTCCCACTGCCCCCTGGAAACCACAGTTCTACTTTCTGACTCTATGAATGTGATGACTCTAGTTACCTCACGTAAGTAGGGTCGTGCAGTATCTGTGCTTTTGTACCTGGCTGATCTCACTCAGCGTCTCAAGCGTTACCTAGGTCGTAGCATGCGTCAGGACTTGCTGCCCTTTAATGGCTGAATGATAGCGTGTTATACCACATTTGGGGTTGGGTGTTTGGGTCGTTTAGGCCTTCTCACATTGTAAATAATGTCACTGTGAACCCTGTCCCTGCTTTCAGGGTCCTTAATCGAACGCACTGCTCCATGGAGCGGTAAGACCACAGCTCAGAGACCAGGGCTTGATGGGCGCGCAGTTTCCTTTACAGAATCCAGAGCCACACATCTCCCACACGACAGAGAGGAAAGGAGAGAGTACAGGAGCTTTGCTTCCCTCTCGACAAATTCCCCGCAGAAGAACAGGGGCCGCTATTATCCACCTGATCCTACCTGGAGTCAGTCATGAAACACAAGTCACAGTCCTTCTTTTCACAGTAAAAAACAAAACAAACCACCCTCACCTTCTCACCAGTATGAAAAATGCCTTTTTTTTCCTTTTTAAAGAAAAACCCTGCTCTTTGCTGTAATTTATATGATTGTGTCATTTCAACCACCCTCCTGCCCTCTGCCCCCCACCTGCCTGGTTCTCTCCCCGGCTGTCTGTGGGCTTTCTGGCTCATGCTGATATTTGCACAGATCTGTTTTGCTGGGAATACACGTTTCTCAGTCTCCTTCAGTCATTTTCTATCTTGATGGAGCAGGAATGGCTTTATTTCTTGGTAATTAATTAGCAAACTGTGAAAACGAAACTTTCTCTCCTGGTTCTCCTTGGTAATCTCTCAGTGCCAACCTCTTCAGCATCCCCTATATGTTCTCTCTCTCTCTCTCTAAGCCCCCCACACACCCTTCCTGATGCGGCTGGTTCAGGAAGGTCCCCGGGAGAGGCTGGACGGAAATCACCAGTGTGTCAGGGATTGGGGAGCCCCCAGGTTCCAAGGGAGAGACCCGCCAGTACTTCACTCCTGCTGCAGGTCCCAAAGCTGCCTTTCAGCTCCTTCCCGCTCTGCTGCTTTCCCCACCTCCCTGCCCTCGGCCCAGCACTCAGCTCCACACTTCTCCAGTGCTATGTCATAGGAATGACGAAAATCCACAGGGATGTGCTCCTAGATTCTTATGATTGAGGGATAGGGATAAGGAGCTAAATGGGAGGGCTAGATCTTTCTAGCTCCTCTCTGCCAGCGAGGAGGTAGCTAGCTGTCCCTTATTTGGAATGACAGGGCCAAGATAAGATCGCAAACCGAGGTGAGAGAGAACCAGGGTATAAAGTTGGTAGACTAACAAAAAAAAATATGAGGCAGGCTTTAGATCGGGGGTTGGGAGTGTGAAGCCAGGGGACAGAAGAATCCTTTAGGAATTTAGGGAAGGTTACACGGTAAAGAGAACTTGAGCTGTGGTCCTTCCTTGTGAGGCCCAAGCTGTGGGCTAAGGGTCCAGCATAGAGTCCATAATATTCCTCCTAGTGTTCTGAAGAACAGGTAGGAGAAATGACAGTGATATACCTGAACGTCTCCCCTGGGGTAGTTTCCATCTGCCTTTTCAAGGCTAATCTGGCCGTGAAGAGAAAAATGATCAAAGAAATCTTAGAAGGGTGGGTTATTTTTATTCAGTCACTTTTTTTTTTTTTTTTTTTTTTTTTTTGTAGAGGAAGAAAGTCCGAGTGGGATGAGAGGGGCAGAGGGAAAGAGAGAGAGAGAAAATCTTAAACAGACTCTGTGCTGAGTGTGGAGTCCAATGTGGGGCTCGATCTCACAACCCTGAGATCATGACCTGAGCTGAAATCAAGAGTCAGATGCTTAACCAACATAGCCACCCAGGCTCCTGACTTTTTTTTTTTCACATTTATTTAAGTAATCTTTACACCTAATGTGGGGCTCAAACTCACAACCCCAAGACTCAGCATCACATTCTCTTTGAGCCAGTTAGGTACCCCTGGTCACGTTTTGGTCTTTTTTTTTTTTTTTTTAAATAAGTTTCTTTTTTTTTTTTTTTTTTTAAGATTTTATTTATTTGTGGGGCGCCTGGGTGGCTCAGTGGGTTAAGGCCTCTGCCTTCGGCTCAGGTCATGATCCCAGGGTCCTGGGATGGAGCCCTGCATCAGGCTCTCTGCTCGGCGGGGATCCTGCTTCCTCCAATCTCTCTCTCTGCCTACTTGGGATTTCTGTCTGTCAAATAAATAAATAAAAATCTTTAAAAAAAAAAGATTTTATTTATTTGACAGAGAGAGACAGAGTGAGGGAGGGAATGGGGAGAGGGAGAAGCAGGCTTTCCGTTGAGCAAGGAGCCTGATTCGGGGCTCGATCCCAGGACCCTGGGATCATGACCTGAGCTGAAGGCAGATGCTTAAAGGCTGAGCCACCCAGGCACCCCTCACTTTTTGTTCTTAAGGAGAATTTCTACTATAGTCCAACTCCATGTATTTATGCACTAAGACATCCACCTTTTGGTGTTAGGATCAATGTTCCTCTGAATATTTTAGGCTGCCGGTGGACAACCTTGTTAGGGGCTTCACCGGACAGGAAATTGGAATTCAAGGGAATAGATATTGACTTTGAAATGGAATACAGTTTAAAGGGGCTTCCCGGAGACTTTGGCTCCCTGGCAGTTAGGCATTTAAAAGCTCTTGCCATCAGCCCAGCTCCTCCCTCCCCAACCAAGTGAAGTTTCTCTGGCTCTTCTCCCCAGCTGTGTTCCAGACATAGCTCAGTGTCCACTTTTCCAAGAAAGCAGCCCCAGGGACTTCTCCCCTCCTTCCGCCACACTGCTACATGACCCATGCTCCCACATGAACACTCTCAGGCCTCAGACCCAGGAGACACGATGCCTTCAGAGAGATCCTTTTGCCTTCTGTATTCTGGGTGGTAAGTGTTGTCCCTCGTGAAGAAGGTTCACTTGAGGGAAGCAGAGTCCTTGTGTTATGTTCTCCATAGGTAGGTCCAGCCCAGTGCTTGGCCCCAAACTGGTCCTCAGAAATGATCTGTTGACTTGAGCCTCAGGAAATTGGGGATGGAGGGCCTTTCTTCAATTGTTACACCCCAGCGCCATGGTTTTGCAGAACCATTGAGAGGAATGGGAATCCCAGATTTCCTCTTCCACGCTCTTGGTTAGCTCCTTCAGTGGTGACAGAGGGGGAAGGGTGCGTGTATTCGATTTCTACAGAGAAACAGAGCCAACCGAAAGAGCAACAGTGAGAGGATGGGGTCGATTTTAAAGGATAGGTTCAGGTAATTACCAGGGCTTCGGTAGGCCAGCAGGTTGGAGACTCAAGGAGGCATAGCAATCTCAGTCCAAAGGCAGTCAGGAAGCAGAATTCCTCCTTACTTGGGGGAGGTCAGTCTTTGTCCTCTTAAGGCCTTCAACTGATCTGATGAGGCCCACCCACATAGTACAGGGTAATCCACTTTACCCAAAGTCTATGAATTTAAATTTTAATCTCATCAAAAAACACCCCACAGAAGCATCCGGAGTGTTTAACCAAATAGGGGACTTGCCCCGTCTGCTGGATTGACTAGCAACTTGAGGCTTTAGTGGACCAGCCTCTGAGCGGTATTTCCTAGTGAGACTAGAAAACAAGCAATTCTCTCAACGGGAAAAGGTCAAAAGGGAAAAGCACCATGTAGATACAGGCTGAGGATTTGCACAGGAAAGGGAAGAGATGGGAAAACCTCCCGGTGGCAATAGAAGGCACCTCTCTCTGGGAGGCCAGACACAGCTGTTGAGGGCTCCTGAGAGACCCTGGTGCACCCCCAGACCCAGCTGGGGGTATCCTCTGCTGACCTGGTTCTGCCCCCCACCTCCCTCCCAGGACCCATTCACTCTGGGGATCCAGCCTGAGCCACAGGCTTGGACATAGAGTGTCCCATACCTTGGAAAACCCCAGCTGTCCTCTGAGCCTTTCCTCCTGTGCCTCGAGCAGATCCTTCTTCTCTCTTTCTCCTCCAGGGTACACTTGTACCTTTCTTCCAGGTGCTGCTCAACCGCCATGTCCAGCGTGAGGTCGGTGCTGACGTCTGTGAGCATTTTTCCTCTTCTGTGATGCTGTCTCTGACACTGTGCAGCACGTCACCAGGCTCTAAGTACTGTCTGTGGGACTGTTGGAACAAAATACCGCACACCGGGGGGCTTACACTGCACACACAGCCTTTCTCACAATTCTGAGGGCTAGGAGCCTAAGATCAAGTGTTGTCAGGGAAGGTTTCATCTGTGGCTTCTCTCCTTGGCTGCTAGGCGGCCATCTTCTCCCTGTGTCTTCATTCATATTGTCTTCACTCTGTATGTGTTTGTGTCCAAATTTCCTCTTCTTTTTTTTAATAGCTTTTAGAAAATATTTTATTTATTTATTTGAGAGAGAGAGAGAGCATAAGTGGGGAGTAAGGGGCCGAAGGAGAGGGAGAAGCAGACTGTCCGCTGAGCAGGGCACCTGTTATGGGACTGGATCCAAGGACCCTGGGGTCATGATCTGAGCCGAAGGCAGACGCTTAACCAACTGAGCCCCCCTAGGTGTCCTAAATTTCCTCTTCTTATAAGGACATTAGTCATATTAGATTAGGGTCCACCCTTAGGATCTCCTCTTAATTTAATCATCTCTGTGATTACACATCTCCTAAGTCACTTACATCCCGAACAAAGTCTCACATTTGAAGGGCTGGAGCTTAGGACTTCAACATATGAATTTGAGGGGGCACATGATTCAGCCCATGATAGTGTCTTGGGCAAATGGCACAAGAGTTCAGTTTTTTCACTTGCACAAGGGGGGGTAATAGGAATGGCTGTTCCATATCGCTTTCGTAAAGCTGAAATGAGTTGATGTAAGTAAAGGAATTAGCAGAGATCCTGACAAGTGATCGTTATTCAATACACGACAGTTGCTTTACTAATACTACTTAACAATTCTTACTATTTATTAAATGTCTTTTTTTAAATTTTATTTATTTATTTGACAGACAGAAATCATAATTAGGCAGGGAGGCAGGCAGAGAGAGAGAGAGGTGGGAGGGTGGGAAGAAGTCTCCCTGCTGAGCAAAGAGCCTGATGCCTGGCTCAATCCCAGGACCCTAGGATCATACCCTGAGCCGAAGGCAGAGGCTTTAATCCACTGAGCCACCCAGGTGCCCCTATTTATTAAATGTCTTGTTTAGTAATTTAAAAATATTTTTTAAGGCACCTGTCTGGCTCAGTCAGTAGTGTGTAGCTCTCGATCTCAGGGTTGTGAGTTCGAGCCCCATGTTGGGTGTAGAGATTACTTATCTGGGATAAGTATTCAATCCTGGGATTGAATCCTGAATTGGGCTCTCTGCTCCGCAGGGAACCTGCTTCCTCCTCTCTCTCTCTGCCTGCCTCTCTGCCTACTTGTGATCTCTCTCTGTCAAATAAATAAATAAATTCTTTTAAAAAATTAAGAAAAAAAAGTTTAACACTTAGGGGATGCCTGCGTGGCTCAGTAGATTAAGCTACTGCCTTCAGCTCAGGTCATGATCCTAGGGTCGTGGGACTGAGTCCCACACTGGGCTCCTTGCTCAGCAGGGAGCCTGCTTCTCTCCCTGCCTCTGCCTGCCACTCTGCCTGCTTGTGTGTGCACACGCTCTCTCTCTCTCTCTGACAAATAAATAAATAAATAAAATCTTAAAAAAAAAAAAAGGTTTAACACTTCGAGTTGTTCTTATTACTATAGGAATTAATAATGACAACACCGAGTTAAAATTGTGGGCTTTGAAGTTATGCAGAAATGGATTCCCGGAACCAGTAGCTGCTTGATCAGGGGCAAGGTACTCAATCTGCTTTTCTGTGTCTCTCTCTCTCTTTTTTTTAAGTAGGCACCAGGCCTAGCATGGAGCCCAGTGGGGGGCTCAATAGCTGAACACTTAACCAACTGAGCCAGCCAGGCGCCCCTGTGTCTCAGTGTTTTGATCTGTGGAGTGGGGATATGAAATTACTACGTCACAGAACAATGTAAAGACCTGCTGAGCTGATGTATAAGAAACACATGTTAACCATTCAGTAAACGGTAGCCCCAAGAGTTCTATTAAAAACTAAGCCAGATATTGAAAACACAGTGCTGAAAGAAGGTAACAGTGAGCCAGCCAGACTGAGAAGGATAGCAGCCCTCTGCACTGCAAGGTTGGCGGCATGCTAGGTCCCTTCCCTTTTGTTCTCTGCTGTCCCAGGTTGTCGTCCTCATCTGCACAAAGTGGGGTTTGCTGCAGGGTCCCGTTACAGCCAGTGAGTGGGAGAGAGAAAATCTGGCATAAGCGACCTTCCTTTAAGCAAATGACACACATATACTTTTTCTCATCTGTACTAAGAACTTGGTCACATGGCCATCGCTAACTCTCAGGGAAGCTGAGAGATACAGTCTCTAGCTTGGCAGCCTGTGCTGAGCCAGAATTAGCTTGTTATCATGGAAGGAGGAAAGAATGGGTATGGCTGGGGGAGGGAGGTGGGCAATGAAAGGAGTCTGCAAGAGAAGCTTCTGTATTATTACTGCGTGGCTTAAAAACAACACTGGCATGCCTTCATTATCTCCCACTGTAATTACACTATATGGTCCTGGAAGGCCGGGATGTCGCCTACTGCTTCAGTTCCTCTCAATACATCTCCAGAGCCAAGCCATAGACGCCACTGCGCTAGTCATTTGAACAAAAACTTGGATTTGGTTGTATGTGTCAAACAACACAGCATTAATGGTTATACCACGAAATCAAGTGTCCTTTCATTTTTGAAAATGATATCCTCAAATTATACTGTCTAGAAAATAAGTAACTTTTTTTTCTGGTTTATTTCCATTACAAACTCTAGAGGTATTCCCGAGAGAAGAAACCAATCTGATTAGCAAAGGAAAATGAGGGCCCATGCAGGGCTTTGCAAAAGGATGTGATGTGAAAACAATGAATTCTTTGATTGAGAACAAGTAAGAATTTAAAAAACTGATATTTGATATAAAATGTTTTTAAAGGGGCGCCTGGGTGGCACAGTGGGTTAAGACTCTGCTCTCGGCTCAGGTCTTGATCTCAGGGTCCTGGGATCGAGCCCCGCATCGGGCTCTCTGCTCAGCAGGGAGCCTGCTTCCCTTCCTCTCTCTCTGCCTGCCTCTCTGCCTACTTGTGATCTCTCTCTCTGTGTCAAATAAATAAATTTTTAAAAATCTTAAAAAAAAATAAATAAAATGTTTTTAAAATAGTTCAGCGGTAACATGTAGCAAGTGTTCTTCTTTGTCCCTAGCACAGTGTTGGTGTTTCCCCTTACATTTATGCGTCATTGTTTCCACCTATGTCTCTGACCAGAGTTTGCTTGTTTCTTGAGCTCTTATTTTTCTGTCTGCCCCCACCAACATGTTTCATAGTCACCAAGATTTTGCCATTCATCCTCTCCTTTTCTTTTCTTTTTTAAAATATTTTATTTATTTACTGGAGAGAGGATAAGAGTGACAGAGAGAACACAGAGGAAGAAGCAGAAGCAGTCTCCTGCTGAGCAGAAAGCCCAACATGGGGCTCACACCCAGGACCCTGGCATCGTGATCTGAGCAGAAGGCAGATGCTTAACCCACTGAGCCACCCAGGCGCTCCATCATCTCCTTTTCTTACTCTACTCTTTCCAGGTAGTCCTATTCATTCTAATACATTCTGTATAGCCAGGCTCATGTTTGTTTGTTTGTTTAAAGATTTTATTTATTTATTTAACAGAGAGAGAGATCACAAGTAGGCAGAGAGGCAGGCAGAGAGAGAGGAGGAAGCAGGCTCCCCGCCGAGCAGAGAGCCTGAATGGGGGCTCGATCCCAGGACCCTGAGATCATGACCTGAGCTGAAGGCAGAGGCTTAACCCACTGAGCCACCCAGGAGCCCCCAGACTCATGTTTTGTATTGAATTCTAGCTTACAATTTCCAAGGGCCGATCTGACACATGCCCCCAAATATCCCACAGCTAGCCCCTGCACCACCGTCTAAAGCTGACCTTGTCATTTGACCTGTCCGCCTGCTCCTTCTGTGTTATCCATAGCAGGTAGGAACATTACCATCCCCTCTAGACACCAAGCTAGAAAGTCTGGACTTACCCTTCTTCATTTCTACCCTTTGCCCTTCTAACCCCTCTCCCTAGAATCCAACTAGTCACCAATACCTGCCATTTCTAACTTCATGACGACTTTTGAATCATTTCCCTCCTCTTCATCTTTTCTATCACTTTACTGCCATAGGCTTTTTTTTTTTTATTTTTTTTTAATCATCTCAGGCAGTATCACGAGACTGGTTCTAGTCTTTACTCAGCTGCTCTCTGAAATACACATCTGAGCTTGTTACTTCCCGTCAAACAATTGTTTATGGTTTTTAATGGCTCTTGGAGGACTGGGCAAATTCTCTGGCAAGAGATTCAGTAGTGATTGTACTGTGGCTCGTCCCTTACCGTCTTATCTCCTCTACTGCTTAGTATGCAACCCACAGTCTGCCTGTTTGCCTCTCTGGCATCTCCCCAAAGTGCTTTAGAAAGTTCTATTTCTGTATTTTTGTTCATACTCGTTCCTCTACCTGGAACTTATGAGAAAACCTGTAAGTGCCATGAGGGGTGAGGAAAGAAGGGGATCACTGTTGTCTAGTATCATTAACAAAACATTGCTTTGGAGGCATGGATGTGCAATGGGGAATAATGAGGCACGTAGTCTTGGATCTTTGTCGTAGGGAAAATACACAGATGACACAGCACATCACGGGGAGTTTGCAAATACACGCTTTACTATTTTGAGCCATTTAACTTTGGGCAGACTTCTTTACCTTCGTAGAATCTCAGTTGTATCAACTAAACCGAGGAAAAAGAGAACATTATTCAGCTAATAATGCCTCCCTTGAAGAGATAAATGTCTCAGGCTTTCTGAAGGTTAATGCTAAATGGAAAACAACACAACACAAAACCAAATCAAACCCTCGTCCCTACCCCCGAGGAGCTTGAAGCTAACCAAATCAGCACCGAGGCAGGCGGCAGTGGCAGTGGGTTTCCTGATGACTCTAAGAGGAGCACAGTGTCAGATAAGAAACTGGGAACCAAGTGAGTCCTTTTTGCTAATCCTTCTCCGTGATACGGTCCCGTCTTCTTGACAGTGACCAGTTCTTCTGGAAGGTGGTAGAATCAGCGTTTCCCTGGGCCTCAGATGGCTCCTACAGAACTTCCCTGCTGGTGGTGAGCCCCATGGGGACAAGATGATGAAGCGCCTCACAGGATGAATGAGGGATGAGGAAGGCAGCTTCTGTCACACACTGGCAGTATCCTTTAGATATCTGGATATGACGGCATGACTACAGGGCCAATGAAATGTCTCCCTACATGGGAGCCTGCTTCTCCCTCTCCCTTTGCCCCTTCCCTGACTCATGCTCTCTCTCTCGAGCAAATAAAATCTTAAACAAGAAGGATTTTCTCACATCATACAAAGCACTATTCTAATGTTAAGGAGATTTGTTTTGCTTGGACATTTTGGTTAACAGAACTTAACATTTTTGATTGGGGAAAGAGATGGAACTGGAATTCATTTTAGCTAAGTGCATGTGAAGAACTGTTTTCAGGGGTGCCTGGATGGCTCAGTGGGTTAAGCCTCTGCCTTCGGCTCAGGTCATGATCCCAGGGTCCTGGGATCGAGCCCCGCATTGGGCTCTCTGCTCGGCAGGGAGCCTGCTTCCCCCTCTATCTCTCTGCCTGCTTGTGATCTCTCTCTCTGTCAAATAAATAAAAAATAAAAAAAATCTTAAAAAAAAAAAAAAGAACTGTTTTCAGAACATCACTGGACTGTGACTCATGGACACGGTTTGGATTTCAGCACCAGGAGAAGAAAATTTGGAAGAAAATCCTACAAATAATGGAAATCTAACACCTATGCTGGGATTGTGCTGGTTTTTGCCAGAAGCCAAGCTAACACTTCCTCTTCTACTCACTGCTGCTTCCGGTGACCCAGCCTCTGCCATCAGGCTTACACCAGAATGGACCAGATTTGGGATGCTGGTGACGAGGAAGTGACTAAGTATTTACAATGGTCATTTAGCAAAAGCTTTAGTGAAGCTCAAAGGCTCATCAGAGTGAGCTGATTTTGGAGCAATAGCTGAAGCAAGGCCCTGAGGTAGCTGGTCAGAAGATGTGAGAAAACGATCAGGATAGGACCAAGGGGATGAGAATTTGGAGGAGGGTATTGGCTCTCCTTCAGTTTCTCCTGCTAATCCCATGGACTTGTGCCTTGGTCTCAGATGGGACAGACAATGAGCAGAAATGTAAAGGATGGTTTTCACACACAGGTCACTGGGAACCAAAGGCAAGTCTCGTCTGGGAATCATGGTGACAGAGGGTGGCACAGGAAGAACATGCCCCACTTCAACACAGCTGTTCTGAAGCAGATCTCTGCGGGCTCAGTGTGATTTTGACGGCCAACCTGGGCGGTAGAGGAAAGGCATCCTCATTTGGCTTTGCCTGCAAAATTGTGGAAGAGAGCCAGAGCAGAAGAAAAAAAAAAGAGAAAAAGGAAATACAAATGTCCAGGAGTGGCATAAAGTATTGGTCTGGGGGGTTCTCTCCCAGGCCCAGCATGGCTTGAGTGGGGGAGCAGAAGGCCTCACCCAAGGAGGTGAAAGTGAACCAGATAAATGTGTTCTAGCAAACCACCAAAATAAAGTCTCCCAAATACCCATCAACTGGTGCCAAATCTCAAGTCGTGACATCACTAAAAAGACTGCTTGCTGTTCTTTTTCCAGTTTAATTTGGAGGCTTGGAGATTTCATTGGACACAATCCTCTTAGATTTCAACAAAGCTTCTGCATGCTGCTGTAAATTTGCTCTTCCACAAAAAGATTGCAAAGACGCAGCTTGTTTTCTAATGGATTTCTTCCAAAGAAAGGTATTAAAAGACCAACTTCCTATCTTCAGGATTCCACTGTGTGTGTGTGTGTGTGTGTGTGTGTGTGTAATTTATTTTGTTCTTATTAGGAAGGATGTCTTCACCCCTTGAGAGCAGCTAGGTGCCTTTTGTGTTGCATCTGCTATCACCCGGACTTCTCAGGGATCACTGTCAGCAATTTCTAAGTATCCTTTCTTGCTATTACTAATAATTGCACATTTTTGTAATGTTCTTAAGCTCACAGAGCCACACTGACCTAACACCTGAATGCATTTTTTTATAAGAAAATATGGACCACATTTTATGGATGAGGAAACTAAGGCTTGACTATCTTCCTCTAGGACTAGCTGCTTATGGGACAGATGCTATCAAACGAAGGTTTCCTGGTGTTCAACCTTTATTTTCTTACCTATACAGAGGGACATTGTGCTAACAGTAAGCGTTATTCACAAATCATTTCTCAAATGTAATTTTATCCCGACTTTATCAACCAAGCTGTTAAGCTGGAAAAAAATAAGAGTTCCCTCCCTCTGATGTAATTGAGAAAACAGACCAAAATGTAGCCAGCAGGAAGAAAGGACATGCTAAGAAAACTGAGGCTGTACTTTCGGTGTCTGTTTCCCAGACGGAAATGGTACTGTTGGGTGGTCCTTACTGCTCTTAGGGCATTGGTATCCCATAGCGATGACACGGCTCAGGGCTGGCTCTTTCTTTCCGTGAACTAGCTGTCTTCTGTTGCGTCTGTCCTCAGCTGAAAGCTGGGCATGGTGCAAGGAAGACTGGTCTCCCTAATGCTAACACAGCACGCCTGCTGCCAGTAAACCTACAAGCCATCACCCTGTAAAAACCACAAGGCCAAGTGCGTGTGGCCCACCTCTCCTGCTGGGTCACCCCCAAAACTCTGCCTTGTCTGATTCTTCCTTCCCTTCAACACCACTTGTGGTGTTCGCTTTAATGAGCTAGCCCTCCTCTGAAAATGTGAGAGGTAGCCCCATGGTTTTGGATGTTCCTGTTAGAATATATTGTCTTTAAAAAACTCACTTGACTCCACGTTGTCAAGGTGAGTGCTCCTATGTTTGGCGTGGATAAAAGTGTTGGAAACCATGGTGCCTTGTCGCTGATCACTTCTGGACTCTGGCAAGCTAACTTCTCCCTGGCTATTTTTGGGGCGATGACTCACCGTCAGTTCAGTAACAGAGAAGAACTCCTTAAGGGCCAATAGCAAGGCACAGAGTGGAGCGGGAGCATCTCCTACCATTTGGGTGGTTACCGAGACTATTTCAAGACATTCGTTAAGCAAGGCCAGGTGCACTCTTGCTGCCCAGATCATTTCAGTATCAACCGTGCTGTTTTCGTTTCTAACATCGAAAAGCAGGGGCAATGTATGAAAAAAAAAGCACATTTGTTTACTAGTTAGAGCACCTTCAGTTTTTCCGACTGTGGTTGGCTCGGTTCCCCTAATTCAGTTCCGGTTAATGTGCGCATGCCTCGTGGTGAGCTGGAGGCGCAGACCGTGCAGGGGTCTTCGCGGTGGGTTTGGCCTGATGGGTGGTCTCCCGCTGAGCTTGATTTCACTCTGGAGCTGCTGTTCACTTGCTTAAGAGGGGCCGGTTCCTTCCCATGAAGCTGGAGCTATGGAAAGCAGCATATAGATGCAGAAATCGGGGGTCTCTTAATCACTGACTTTATATTAGTAACGTCTTTACATTTCTTCTTCTTTTTTTCTTTTTAGATATTTATTTATTTATTTATTTATCAGAGAGAGAGAGAGAGAGCGCGCAAGCAGGCAGAGCGGCAGGCAGAGGCGGGGAGAGAGAAGCAGGCTCCCTGCCCAGCAAGGAACCCCATGCGGGACTCGATCCTAGAACCCTGGGATCATGACCTGAGCAGGAGGCAGCGGCTTAATCGACTGAGCCACCCAGGCATCCCACGCCTTTACATTTCTATCTGAGATAAATATATGTAACAAAACACTTTCGAGTTGCAAAATATTTTGGATTTCCTAAGAACCCTATTGCCAGCAAGGGTGATTATCCAGAGTTCACAGATCAAAGAACCGAGGACCTTAAGTGTAAATAATCAGCTCAATAAGAATAAAGCTGAGGTCTTGCTACCATTTTTTGAGCACCTCCTCTGTGCCAGGCATGGTGGCAGCTACTCTACTTGCATAACCACTGATTTGGTGTCAACCCTGCTAGGGACTTCCCGAGCCCCATTCCACGGACAAAGAATCTGGTGCTCTGTTGCTCAGTGAGGTTGTTACTTGCCTCAGTCTACACAGAAAGCACCAAAACTGGGTGTAAATCTAAGATCCAAATCCCAGGATCTCTCCATCATATCATACTTAACATGATTCGCTTAAGGAACTGAGGTATTCCCAGTATAAATTTAATTTGCTTTCCATTGCATTGAGATATGCCTATTCTAAAATTCACCCAGGATTGGTATTCCCTTTCATATTCCCTTTCTCATAAGCCTGGATTTCCCTACTTAAGAGTGTCTGATTAAAAAACCCACTATGTCCTAAGACGGCTTGCTAGCGCCTCAGGTTACAGTCCATTCTCTCAAATCATGACATACTCAAAATGGAAGGGAGGCTAATTGCCCTTTTTAGAAAAAGGAAATATTTATCAGAAACAAGGAAATTATGTGATGAAATATTATCCCAGGCAGGTTTTGGAACACATGCACTACTATTAGCGAGGGCTCTTTCATTGCAATGACAGAAGACCAACTCAGAATGTTTTTTAGCAAAAAGGCATTTATTAGCTCAGATTCCTGAAAGATCTTGGGTAGATCCTGAGGAAAAACTACATGCGGGGCTCTGTCTTTACCATTTCTCACCTCTGTTTTCCTGTGTGTCACCTTTCTTCTCAGTCAGGTTCTCTCTGAGGGCTGGTGTATTATCTTGCTTGGGCTGCCATGACAAAGTACCATAGACTTGTTTCAAACACCAGACACTTATTTTCTCACAATTCTGGAGGCTCTAAGTCCAAGATCAGGGTTAGTTCCTTTTGGGAACCAGGAGCAAAGGACTGGTTCCAGACTTCTGCTCTGTGCAAGGGCAGTCTGGTGAGGGAACAGCATGAAGAAAGTCACTGTGTCATGGAAAAGCGTGGTGTATTTGAGCAATAACCCACAGTCTAATGCAGTTGGGGCACAGAATGTGTTGAGAAATTTCTCCAGATCTTTGTGGTAGCTTGAGAGGACAACTCTGGTCTTATTTCTGCTGGATTTGGATCTATAGTTTATTGGATTATTATCTTTAGTTCTTCATTTCTTTGTTTTATGTAGTTCTTGGTCCTCATATGCCATAGGAAAGTGGCTTTAATGGGCCTGAGAATTCTCTAGTTCTAGGGAGAAGCAGAGATTAAAAAGAGGAACAGAGGGGCGCCTGGGTGGCTCAGTGGGTTAAAGCCTCTGCCTTCCGCTCAGGTCATGATCCCAGTGTCCTGGGATCGAGCCCCGCATCGGGCTGTCTGCTCCACGGGGAGCCTGCTTCCTCCTCTCTCTCTCTGCCTGCCTCTCTCTGCCTACTTGTGATCTCTGTCAAATGAATAAATAAAATCTTAAAAAAAAAAAAAGAGGAACAGAGAAAAATGAGAAGCTTCTGTGTCGGTCTAATTCCTTTTGAAAGGGGAAAGCAAGTCTAAGGTTGGAGGTCATAGGGTTGCCTTGAAATTCTGCTGTGCAAAATTGAATTAGTTAATGTAATTGTCTTAGCCAAGTTTAAAGTTAATCAGCATCTTCAGCTTCCTCTGAAATGAATTCATACTGTTGACGATTTTAACTTTGGTCAGTCCCCTCCCAATATACATGATTTAGTAGCCATTTTATAGTCAATTTAGTAGGAGTCTGTAGGTAGTAAACTCTCTCAGTATTCATTCATTCACTCATTCATTCACTTATTTAGAAAGCATCTTTACTTAGACCACAGATTAAGGACCAGGAGAAAATGCTCAAGTACGAGTTCTGTCTTCTGGCTTGCTTAGTCTCTGATACTTTTCACTGGTATCTCAACATTTCCTTATTCTCACTTACTAACTGTTTATGTGAGACCATTGTAAGTGCCTTATATTCTCCCGTGCCAAACCTGCTTTTGATGTACCACTTACATTAGGACTGTCTCGGAAATTTCTCAGAGGATTGTACCTTTCCTTAAAGAATGTACTCAAGAGATTGCATACACAGGGCTGTGAAAGTTGATTTGTAAATGGTGAAGCCAACTGAAAAATTAGTTCACATAAGCCATAATCTAGACTTCACCCCTGGCCTCTCATTTTCAAAAATAAACTTTTTCTGTGGGAATATTTTTAGATTACATATAAATTGCAAAGATGATACAGTAAATTCTTGTATGCCCCCACCAGATTCAGTTTCCTCTAAAGTTATCATCCTGCATTACCCAGGTCCATTTATCAAAACCAAGAAACCTACATTGGTATGTTGCTCTTAACTAAACTTCACACCTTATTCAGATTTCATTAGATTTTGCACTAATGCCCCTTTTCTGTTCTAGGCTCCCATCGAGGATATCATATTATATTCAATCATCATGTCTCCTTAGTCTCCTCTGCTTTGTGACAGTTTCTCAAAGACTGATTGTGACTGGGGTGCCGGGGTGGCTCAGTCAGTTAAGCATCTGACTCTGATTTCAACTGGGGTCATGATCTCAGGGTTGTGGGATTCAGCCCCGTGACCAGCTCTGTGCTTGGAGGGGAGTCTGCCTGAGATTCTTTCCCTCTCCCTCTGCTCTTTCTCTCTCAAATATGTGAATAAATATATCTTTTTTAAAAAAAGAAGACCAATTGTGACCATTTTTTGAAGAGTACTAATCAGACATTTTGGAGGATGTCCCTCAGTTTGTCAGAATTTGTAACATATGATTAGAATGGGTTTACAGGTTTGGGGGAAGACCACCACGGTGGTGAATTGCCTTTCTTACTATATCATATCAGGAGGTATGTTGGTTTATCATTTTAGAGAATCTATTTCTTTTCTTAAAACCTGGTCTTCACCTAATATAGCACATGTAAATCTTGCCTTCTGATCTGGCTCTGTGCAATCTAGCTACAAACATTCTCCGATTTCCTTCACACTTTTTGATAATCTTTTTCTTTAATCCTGCTCTTTCCTCAAGATACGTGTGTCCCTCTTCATCTTTCCCTCTCTTCCTCTCTCTCTGCCACCTCTTTATCTCCCTTCAGAACATCAGTTTACTCCCTCATTTACTTGCCATTTGGACTGAGCCCCCTCCTGCCTTCTGATTTGCTCCCCAGTGATCTATACTGACCATCAAATCTTATGAAGGAGTAAGAGAAATCAGGAAATGAGACTGAGAAAGACTAGGAAAGACAATGCGACATCATGGAAAAAGCGTAGCATATAGGCCAGAAGAGTCAAATCGGAAAGACCGCCCTTTCATTTGCCAATTTGTTCTTTATATGCACCCCACTCTCTGTCCAGGTGGAATCATCATCTTCTGTAAGAGACTCTACTGTTTCAAACTGCATGCCATTGCACGTGACCCTCGCCCCATTTGCCTGAGATACTCTTCTCTTCCTCCCTGCCCATCCTTTCTGGGATCCAATAATCTGGTAAACTTCCAACTCATCCTTCTGGAGATCTAATGTCGGCATGATGATGATAGTTAACAATACTGTACTGTGTACTGAAATTTGCTAAAAGGGAATCGATCTGAAGCACTCTCACCATACAAATGGAAACTATGTGAAGTGACAGATATGCTAACTAGCTTGATTGTGCTAATCATTTCACAACGTATACATATATCAAAACATCATGTTGTATACCTTAAAAATACATGATTTTTATTGGTCAAACATACCATAATAAGGCTAGAAAAAAAAAGAATCAATTTCTGAGTATTTTTTAGGTCCTTTGGAAAAGTTCATCATTCCCTCCTTTGGGTTATCAAGTATTCTCTGCACACCTCTTTACAGTCTCTAATACATTGGACTGCAAGGTCTATTGATCTATTTACTGTTTATTTAATGTATTAAACTATTTTGGGTTCTCTGAGGACACTTACTATGGCTTATATAGTAAGCCATAGTACCGATCTTTTCTTTTGTACCGATCACAGGTACATATTTGACTCTTAAAATTTTTACTGAATGACTAGATTGATTAGTATTTAATGTTGGATTAGCCAAATGGTATCATCCTTAGGACTATTGTAAAGATCGAATGAGACAATTGAGGAAGCACCCAGTGAAGTGTGACGTTATTAAGTAGTTTGTTATTATAATCCAGTGTCACCTATTTCTTATTCTTGTGAGCCCCCTCTATTCCAAATACTTTGTTTTTATCACTCATGTGCCACTAACCTCACCATATTTTGTTTGAGGGTAGATCATGTGTATTAGTTATCTACTATTGCATAACAAATAACCCCAAAACTCAGTGGCCTAAAATAACAAACACTTATCCTATCATACTTTCCTTCTTTCTTTTTGAGGATTTTATTTATTTATTTATTTATTTAACAGGAGAAAGAGACAGAGAGAGAGTGCACACGAGTAGGGGCAGTGGCATGCAGAGGGACAGAGAGAAGAAGGCTTTCTGCTGAGTGGGGAGCCCAATGTGGGACTCGACCCCAGGACCCTGGGATCATGACCTGAGCCAAAGGCAGCTGCTTAACCAACTGAGCCACCCAGGCACCCCCTATCATAATTTCTGAGAGTCAAAAACCTAGGCACAGAGCAGGGCTTTAGAGACTGCAATTGAGGTATTGCTGGGGCCCTGGTCTTCTCAAAGCTCAACTGTAAAAAGCATCAGCTTCAAAGCTCACTCACCTGGAGGGGGGCGGTCTCAAGTCTTTGCAGGCTATTATTGGTCAGAGACACCCCTTCCTTACCATGTGGACCTCTCCATGGGACCACACACAACATGGCAGTTTGCTTCCCCAGAGCAAGGGCTAGAGAGAGAGAGAAAACAGAAAGTGAGAGATGATGAGCAAGACTGAAGTTAGAGTCTTTTTGTAATGTAATCTTGAAAGTGATCCATCATACCTTTTGCCATATTGTATTTGTTTAGAGATGAGGCAGTTACTAGATCCCACCCACACTCAAAAGAACAGGCTTACATAGGGCATGACTATCAGGAGGCAATGATCATTAGGACCATCCTAGAGGCTGCCTTCCACTGCACACGACCTAACTTCCATCACTCTAGGACGTAGCCCTGGATAGCTTAAAATAGGCATGGCATAAATACTTCATAAGTTAATTTAAAGAGAACAAAGCTGTGGACAACCCCCAAGATAAAACAGGTGTTGCCACTGGAGAAATGTTCCCAAGCACCTCCCTTTCTCCCAGCACCAGTGATGTAGACTTCTGGGCTGGGCACCCAGAACCCCTGCTGAGCACAGCAGTAAGGTGAAGGTCAGTTCAGGAAACCAGCACAGCATACTTGAAGCATTGCTCCGATGTCCTTGGGCACCGTGTCTCCAACTGCACATTATTTATGGATAGCAAGTAATCGTTTAGTCCTTCACTCAACAAAGATTGATCAAGTGGTTTCTACATGCCAGGCTCTAGAAATGCAGTGGTAAAGAAAAGGAAGTCCTGGCTCAAGACTGTACTGTAGTGATTGTTTTTTCCGTGGAGCTTGACATGGTTTCTCTATTCATTTTGGGGGAAAAGAGCCAGACTTGATCGCACACTGACTGCTCCATCGTGAAGGTCCCGGGAGGAATATCTGAAAAGCTATTAACTCATAGCAGGAGGGCTGCTCCTTTCCTAACTCCCTCAGTTTCTTCAAGTCTTTGCTCACTTATTTAATAAAGCTTGGCCTGACCATCCTCTTTAATGGTGCGGATGGAGCCCTCCACATCCACTCCCAATTCCTCCTGACCCTCTCCTACTTTCTTTTTGTCCTCATCACTTATTTTCTTCCAACATCATTTACTTACTACCTCTGCTCCCTAGCGTCCCTAACCCTGTTTGAATCTAAAGTCCCACAAGTTTTGGGATCTTTATTTATTTTCTCTCTGCTGTATCCCCCAAAGCCCGGAACTGTACTAGGAACCTAATTGGTGCTCAATAAACATTTGTTGAAGAAATGAATGGAGTCCCTCCAAGTCAGGCTTCCTTTCTAGACCCCACTTTGGAGTTTGGGAAATTTTTCATGAAGGAAGAGAGATGCAAAGAGAGCGAATGATGCTCTTAGTGGCAGGTATTGGCTCCAAGGAAGGGAATTAAGTTTAATCTGTTGGTGGGGCTGAGAGATGAGATGTGATTAGTAAGTGGCAAATTGGTGCATATTGGATGTGTGGCCATCACTTTCTCCTGCTCACTTTTCCATGCTGTCCATCCCCCAACTGTCTGGTGTTCACTCTGGGTCAGTGAGTTGTGTACACAGGCTGAGAGGGCAGAGGAATGAGGGCCTGGGGCTACCTGGTGTTTTGGAGTGACTTGTGCCTAATTGGAACCGAATCAGCACCCCCGACCCTTTATCCCTCAAAGACTGGGGAACTGTTGTACTCCCCAGTCAGTTCAGAAAGCTTAATGCTGCAATTTTTCTAGACCTTACAGATAATAGGAAGTGATTATGGGAAGTGAAACTACTTTGGCTGATCTCTCCTTTTGAGTGTAACTTTGTTCTCACTTCTATCTTACTCACTGTGCTCTTTATGTATGATGGTTTTGAATTAAGCATAATTCTTTAGCTAAACCCTTAACATTCTGATGGGTGGGGAGAAGTTTTACTTCAATTTTGAGCTAAGTTCATATACATACATTGAGGGGGGATGGGAGACAGATCTCTGCTTCTCTCCTCTGGCAGCTTTAATCTACACGGCGTCAACCTCAGAAGGAAGGAAGGAAGGAAGGAAGAAAGGAGTCATCTGCTGTTGTTTTCCCATCTCCTTCCTTGTCTGCCTAGCCTCAAAGCCTCACTTCTGTGTCTTCCTTCTCTGGCCCAGGCTGTCATTCATTTATTTCAGTTCATCTGTTTTCCCTTGGAAGTGGTGTTAAGTCACAAGCAGATAATAAAGAAATGAAGGAAAAGGGACTTTGAGGCCAAACTTGCTGCCAGTACGATTAACACACCTTAGCAGAATTCTACGTGTTTCTTCTCTAGAACTCCTCCCTTTTTCTTATAAAATAGGACAAGGGCCAGAAATGATGCCGACATGTGTCCGCCCACCAGAAGAGGGTGGAAACAGAGAAAGACCCTTCCTGTAGTATACATTTGAATGGAAATAAAATCTGAAACTCTGGTGGGTATGTGTTCTCTTTAGGGGGCCAGAAGTGCTAGGGGAAGGTATTAATGATGATACATAACCGTATCTTTAATCTAAGAGTCTGTAAAATCTAGTGAACTGGAGGCTCACTTAATATTAGTTTCAATTTTTAAATTGATATTTATTTTTATGCCTTAAGGTGAAATAAGTTCATTAATATACACTGAATAGCTGAATTAACATAAATTGAAGAAAAGCACAGAAGAGAGAGTACAAAAATAAAATCACATGTATTATCCATCACTTGAAGATAACTAATATTAACATTTTGTCATACTTCCCTGAAGTCTTTTTTTAAAAATGATTGTAACTATCATGATTACATAACTGTAACTGTATAATTCCTGTTATACTGTATCCTCTTGTCTTCTCATAGTATGAAACATTTTTTTCTTTTCTTTTTTTTTTTTACAAACTTCCCATGAACATTTTTCTCACGGGATGCAAAATAGTCCAGGAGTCATATTGGGTGTAGTTTACTAAACCAATCCCCAAATCGAAACTAGGAATGAGCATACTCTTTCTATAAAGGGCCAGCCGGTAAATGTTTTTGGCTTTGTGAGACATACATCTCTTTTACAACTACTCAGTATTGCCAGGCTGGTACAAAGCAGCCACGAACAATATGTAAACAAATAAATGTGGCTATGTTCCAATAAACCTTTATTTAAAAAAAAAAAGCAAGGGGTGCCTGGGTGGCTCAGTGGGTTAAAGCCTCTGCCTTCGGCTCAGGTCATGATCTCAGGGTCCTGGGATCGAGCCCTGCATCAGGCTCTCTGCTCCACAGGGAGCCTGCTTCCCCCTCTCTGCCTGCCTCTCTGCCTAGTTGTGATTTCTCTCTGTCAAATAAATAAAACATTTTAATTAAAAAAAAAAAAGCAAGCCAAACAACAACAACAACAAACAAGCCATGGGCCACGTCTTTGTGTTCATTCTTGTTCTTTTAGATTCTATGATGATCACTGTGCTTCCTCAACTAGGATCACTTCCTTAGAAAACATTAGAAGTAAAACTGAAATGAAGAAAAAGCCTCTGAAAAGATCTAAGGCTCTCCGAATTGCCAGATTTCTTCTTCCAAGGACACAGCTGTCAGCAATGTGGGATACTGCCAATTTTGTCACTTTTTTTTTCAGTATTTATTTTACTCATTTCATTCAAAGTCATGTTTAGAAGATAAATTGCTAAGTGGGAAAAAGTAAGCTAAAAATAAAGTGTGAAAAATGTAAAATTTACAGTGAATAAAGAAATCTGTCATTTTGATGGGCAAAAATATGAAATGTCATTATTGTTTTAAACTGCATTGCCTGGAGGCTGAGCGATCTCTGTATTTGCTATTCTGTTGCATTTCCTCTTTTATGACATGTCTGCTTATGTCTTTGCTCACTTGGAAACTGATGCGTTAGCTGCTCCATCTAACTATGTTGAAAAAGTTTTATTTATTTTTTAATATTTTATTTATTTATTTGACAGAGAGCGATACAGCGAGAGAGGGAATACAAGCAGCGGAAGTGGGAGAGGGAGAAGCACGCTTTCCACGGAGCAGGGAGCCTGATGTGGGGCTCCATCCTGGGACCGTGGGATCATGACCCCATGGAAAGGCAGACGCTTAATGACTAAGGCACCCAGGTGCCCTGTTGAATAAGTTTTAAAGGAGTCCTCTAGGACCACCAAAGGACATTGTAAGAGGAATGTTTAAATACATTTTGGAGGGGTGCCTGGGTGGCTCAGTGGGTTAAGCCTCTGCCTTTGGCTCAGGTCATGATCCCAGGGTCCTGGGATAGAGCCCCACATCGGACTCTCTGCTCAGCGGGGAGCCTGCTTCCCTTCCTCCTCTCTCTGCCTGCTTCTCTGCCTACTTGTGATCTCTGTCTGTCAAATAAATAAATAAAATCTTTTAAAAAAATACATTTTGGAATATAACTAACAATGGCATTTTATGTGACTGTTGTCAGTGTTTTGTTTGTTTTGTTGTCCTTTGAGGACTGTGAGTGAACCGAATTTCGTGGTCTACCTGCCTCCCTTCATAGCCATCTGTAATCATACATCCATGTAAAGTGACTTTTTTATCTTTTTATTTTCCTTCTTCATTGCTCATTTCCTGTGGCAGCTATAACACATGAGCACAAACTTAGTGGCTTGAAACAACAGAAATTGATTCTATCCCAGTTCCGGAGACCTGAAGTCTGAAATCAATATCCCCGGGGTGGGAGTCAAGGTGCTGTCGGGACACATTCTCTCTGGAGGCTTTATGGAGCCTTTTCCAGCCTCTGGGGGCTCTTGCATTCCTTAGCTATGGCCACATCACCGCAGTCTTCAAGATCGGCAGCTTCAAATCTCTCTCTGCTCCATCTTCTATCACCCTCTCTTTTGCGTGTTTCAAATCTCCCTCTGCCTCCCCTTCTAAGGACATTTGTGGTTGTACTTAGGGGCCAGCCGATCACCCCGGTTGCTCTTCCCTGACAAGATCCTTAAGTGAATCACATCGGCAAAGCCCCTTCTTTCAGCCAAGGGGACAGTTACAGGTTCCGGGGACTGGGGTGTGGCGTCTTTGGAGGGAGGCGTTTCCCAGCCAGAGCCATCTCCCATTTATACGCCCATTCTTGTCCCTTGCTTAGTGAAGCACTTCCACCTATTTCATGTTTTCTTCCCATCTACCTTGCAAACATGTATTTATATATTTCTAGCCCCAAGAAATGTGTTATGTGCTTGTTTCTTTTAATATTTTAATTTTTTCAATGTTTTAATTTTTTTAAACATACATGATATTGTGCCATAAAAACCTCTCTGTTTCTTATTGTCCCTTCAACATTATATTTTTGAGATCTCTCTGGTTTGTGATTGTAGCTCTCATTCTTGTTTGGCTGCTACATTTTTCTTTTTCTTTTTTTTTTTAATTACATTTTTTCTTTTCTTTTTACAGTAATTTTTTTTTTTTTTTTTGACACAGATAGATCACAAGTAGGTGGAAAGGCAGGCAGAGAGAGAGGGGGAAGCAGTCTCCCTGCCAAGCAGAAGGCCCAAGGCAGGACTTGATCCCAGGACCCTGAGGTCATGACCTGAGCCAAAGGCAGAGGCTTAACCCACTGAGCCACCCAGGCACCCCTTAAATTACATTGTTTCTTAACCAAACGCACTGTAGACACATGGATGATCTCTGATTCCAGTTGAGCTATACATTTTTTATATCATTACCTTGTTTGGTTTCACAAACATGCTTGGCTTTTATAATAATATGAGTCAATGGTCACCGGGGGTTTACAGTGTGCTAGGCATTGCACAAATCTCATTTAAAACCTTGTCCTATGTAACACGTGCAATAGGACTGTTAGAGAGCTTTGCCACTATCACCTGTAAACTTATCAGGGAACCGAGCCACAGAACAGCCAAGCAACTGGTCCAAAGTCATACAGCCAAGTGACTGCGAATACAGCCTGAAGAAAACAGTCCCTGTTCCCCAGGAATTCCAGGTCAAATAAAGGAGGACGATATACCTCCTGAAAGTCCATGGCAGTGTAGATGTGTGTGTGTGTGTGTGTGTGTGTGTGTGTGCAGGAGGTTTCTTGAATGGGGGCGTGCCTATGAACTTGCTCCCCTCACAGCAGGCACGATCTGGCTGCGGGTCTGAGATTCACATTCCTTGCTTTGGTTGCTTCGGCCTCTCTGCCTTGACTCTCTATTCTTTATTCTGAACATAAAGCATCAAAACAATTGCCAAGATCTACACATTTGAACCCCCAAACAGCTCTCAAAATCATTTCTTTATTTTTCCCCAATGAATATTTCTTCTCTTTGTGGTTTTAAAAATGTAATAAATGCTCATTCAGTGCTTATTCTGTCCAGGCAGTGTTCTAAATCCACAAATATTAACTCAAGGTTTTGTTCAACTCAGTGAGGTAGGTATTATTATTTCTTCTATATTTAGGATAAAAAACAAAAGCGCAGAGAAGTTAAGTAAGTTGCCTGAGGTCACACAGGAGTTGAGGTTTAATCCTGGCACTCTGTAGATATGAAGCTTTCTTTTTTTTTTTTTAAGATTTTATTTATTTATTTATTTATTTTTAATTTATTTATTTGACAGAGAAAGATCACAAGTTGGCAGAGAGACAGGCAGAGAGAGAGATAGGAGGAAGCAGGCTCTCCGCTGAGCAGAGAGCCCGATGTGGGACTCGATCCCAGGACCCTGAGATCATGACCTGAGCCGAAGGCAGTGGCTTAACCCACTGAGCCACCCAGGTGCCCCTAAGATTTTATTTATTTATCTAACAGAGAAAGACACAGTGAGAGAGGAAACACAAGTAGGGGGAGCAGCAGAGAGAGAGAGGGGGAAGCAAGCTTTCCACTGAGCAGGGAGTCCAATGCAGGGCTCGATCCCAGGACCCTGGGATTATGACCTGAGCCGAAGGCAGTGGCTTAACCCACTGAGCCACCCAGGTGCTCTAGTATGAAGCTTTCAACTATGTTTGCTGCCTTCCTCCCCTCTGTTCTCTCTTTCTCTCTCTCCTTATTCCTTCCCTCTTTTCTTTTCTTCCTTTCAATTAGCAAATTTCTCTGTTAAACTAAGGATATATCAGTGAAGAAAGCAGTTGCCCTTATGCATGGCTGGCGGGAAAGATACCCATAAACCAAAGCAAACAAACAAAACCAACATTTATGATTAATTAAGGAAACTTCAGGGTGCTGTGACTTGTTCTTCCCCCAGGCAAATCTTAGCTTTAAAATGAACTCCATTGTAGAACCCGCCACATTTTTTTTGGAGCTCTTCTGGAAGTATTTGCATACAGATCTTACCTGTCTTCACATGGGTCAAATTCCAAGTGTTGGGCTCTTTTTTTTTTTTTTTCTTCTATGCTCAGTACTAGGGACGCAGTGAACATACCAAATAAGTATAAGCTCGATCAAAGGATTGATGGAGTAGCTTCAGTCAGTGCAAAACCTGTGCACTGGTGACTGGTTATCCTTAGGTTCTCAGGTCAGTGGTGGGGCCCTGGCCCATGGCTGAGTCAGCATCCGGCTCACTGATGCGGGGGTGGGGGTGGTGGAGGCGGGGCTTCACAGTCCAGCAAGAATCTGTAGACACATTTGAGCAAGGCTAGGAATTCATGCCCAGCTTTACATAAGGAAGGCCTGTCTGAGGTACTGTTCACTGTTCTGGATACTCTTGCTTTTTGGGTTTCTTTCAGGATTCTGTGAGTCCTTTAGCACATAAAGCAGGTTGGGCGGAGCTCTGAGAGAATCTGCAATAAGCAGCACAAATTGTTTTGAATCCTGCAAAGCTGGCTGGGGCTAAGAAATTATAGTAATTAGCAACATAGCGATTATTTAGTTTCCAGGAGAAAGTAAGTCCTCTTTTTAAAAAAGATTGATTGATTGATTGATTGATCTGAGAGAGAGAGAGAGCACGCAGAGAAAGGGACAGGGGGAAACAGATTCCCTGTTGAGCAGGGAGCCCAATGTGGGGCTCGATCCCAGGACACTGGGATCATGACTCGAGTCAAAGGCAGATGCTTAACAGACTGAGCCACCCAGCTGCCCCAGTAGGCACTCTTAATGCCAGAAAAATAGAGTCAAAACCAAGTTCCCTCTGTGTCTGCAGCACTGCCTTCTAAAATGGGGGAAATTGCTCAAATGACATCAGTGTGCAGTGCATGAGAGGCAGACCAAGACATGTCACTGAATTTAAAAAACGCAAGTTTATGCCTTTGAAGTCCAGAAGCCAGGCCGGCCTGAACCTTGTCACTGCTTTCCTCTGTCCAGCTGCCTTCTCCCATGTCACCGTTTGCGGTAGCTGGCATTCCCTGAGGCCTTGGAAGTATGGCCAGTCTTGGTCTGCTGCCATCATAATGAAGATTCTCTGCAGGCAATTTCTAGAAAATGTCAATTTCCCTCTTTTAGTAAACAGTTTATGATTTTGTGCTTTGATGTACATAGGAGACAATCCATGTGTCAGTCGCACAGAGCTTGTGAAAAGGAAAAAGCCACGTAGACATTGTTCCTACTTCCATGTGACTTTCACATAACTGTGCCCAGAAAAGTAACAAATCTCCCAGGAAGAAGAGAGTGCTTTCTACCTCAAAGGAAGCCATCACACCTGTCTCTGAGTGCCTCCACCTCAGCCTGGAACACTGCCACCGTCTCTAAAAGTGCACTTGTCCTGGCCTAAGGCTGGAGACCTGGGTGTCAGGCTTCCTGAACACCAGAAAGGATGACTCATCCTTTCTTCTCTTTCCTCCATTCTCAGCCTCTTACAGAAATCTACAGGATAGCAGATTGTGTCTGTAAAGAGCTCATCTGGGGAGGGACCCCAGAATTCCATGGGGTCCCAAAAGAGTTTACCTTTCATTCACAAAGCATCATTCATTAACATATATGTAAAGCTAGCAAAGTCATGGAACCTTCCAGCTCTTTGTTTTTCCTCCTAGATTCCAAGAACTTCTTACTCATCTTGGGCTTCATTGTCCAGGAGAAAGCCTGGCACAAGGTATGCCTTCAGTGGCTATTTGTTCAATGAGTAAATCAGTAAGAAATGCTTTGTTTAATAAATGGAAATGTCTTTGATATATTTGCTGATTATAAAAAGTCTGAAAATTCATGGAAAGAAACAGCAACAAAACAGCAACTCGTAAGTATATAGAAATCTCTAACACAGTATCTTCTTCTAGAGGTAACAACTAGTAGGTCTGAGGTTTATACCCACATACCCACAGAGTATACCTCCCAGAAAGAAACAAGAAAGGAAGGAGGAAAGACAGAATGTGATAGAAGTTTTTTCCTTTAACATCTTTTTTTTATATGATGTATTGGGCCTATTTTCAAGGCAGTCCATATGGAATTTGTGACAAGGGAAAAAAACCTTGTAGAAAATATTTATGTTGCCATGTGACATTGACCTGGGTCCAGAAAATAACAAATATCCTAGGAAGATTTTCTTAGTACCTTTGTAAAACTTTGTATGTGTTTAGCAAAATAAAATGAACAAAAGTCACTATTGTTGGACTCTAGATTGTTTCCAGTTCTTACGATGATAAATAATGTTGTAATGAACATCCTTGTTGGTAAACACATTTTTTTCACACTTGTCTGGTTTTCTTCTTAGAATAAACTCTGGAAGTAGAGTTGTGAGGTCAAGAGTATATATTCAGGGACGCCTAGGTGGCTCAGTTGGTTGGACGACTGCTTTCGGCTCAGGTCATGATCTCGGAGTCCCGGGATCGAGTCCCGCATCAGGCTCCCAGCTCTACGGGGAGTCTGCTTCTCCCTCTGACCTTCTCCTCGCTCATGCTCTCTCTCACTGCCTCTCTTTCAAATAAATAAATAAAATCTTTAAAAAAAAAAAAAAAAAGAGTATATATTCAAATTTTTTATATTTTCAGATCACCCTCCAGATAATCTGAAATTTTAACTAATTTTATTTTTAACAACTCAAAAATTATTACATGACTATTACTAATAAGTAATAAGTTTATTGAAATAATAATTCTAACTCAATGATTCTTTCAAGGTGTTTCCCCATATCCTCATCAATGCTGAACATTTTCAGTCTTAAGACTTTGCCAAGATGATGGATCTCATTGTTTTGCTTTACAATCCCATCATTGTTTATGAGACTAAGCATATTTTCACATTAGTCTTTAGCACTGTTTTCTTCCTTGCTTTTCTTGTTTTATATTTCATATATTTCAAATTTCTGGATTGTTCCTTTTTTTTTTAAGATTTTATTTACTAATTTGCCAGAGAGAGAGAGAGTGAGCACGTGCTAGCTCACAGCAGAGGGAACAGTGGGCAGAGGGAGAGTGAGAAGCAGGTTTGCCCAGAGCAGGGAGCCTGATGTGGGACTCAGTCCCAGCACCCTGGGATCATAACCTGAGCCGAAGGCAGATGCTTAATGACTGAGCCAACCAGGCATCCCTGGATTGTTCCTTTAAAAAGACCTTGACATCATATTTTTGCCTAAGGAGCTCTAGGCCAACTGAGTTTCTTTTAGTCATAAGAGGTCTCTGTGAGAGAGATTTGATTTTCCAGGATGCGGCTGCTTATAGCAGCAAAGTAGACTGAGACATCATGGCGGGGGTGGGAGTACTATTGTTCATGTCTTTCCGAGGGTTGAGATATAAATCTATGCATGTCACAGTATTCACATTTTGATCCAATCATTCCAAATTCTAGCAAATTTATCTAAGGGAAAAGGAAAGGAGACAAGCATTGATACTCAATCAAGGACGTTCATCCTCAGTCATTTATAAAAAATACATGATTTGAAACAACTCAAACATCTAAAATGGGCAAAGGATTAAGAAAATCTGGTGCATGTTGTTACCATGACTTTAGTAATGTGACTGGCACATTGGGTTAAGAGATATATAGAACCCAATCATATTGATTAAGTAACAGTAAGAATTGTGGCCTAGACAGACAGGAAGAATGTACACATACTTGAGGATAAAATCAGGTGATGAATGAAGCGAGGAGTTGAATCTGGGCAAGAGGTCAAGAGGTCAAGAGGTAGAGAAATCTAGAAGAGAGGGACGCATTTCCATCTCCTCAAAGTGGGAGGCTGTCATAAGCACGGTCGGAGCTCAACGCAGGGCTGTAGACCATACAGGGAAGAGTCCCCCTTGCAATGGTGACTATGAACAGAGTTGGGCACGGTGATCAGAGACACTGTGGGTTTGCCTGCATGTCTCCAGCCCTAGATCTGGCATCCTTGCCTGAACTTTCTGGCCAATGAGCAATGTCTACTTGTAGCTGTTGTCCTTTGCTTTCTCTAGTCATGGTACCTCCAGCAGAGTCTGCCTGAGGTTTACCAAATCTAAGTCATTTATCGTATCTGTCAGTTTAGGATCTATTGTCATCAATGTGTTCACACCCCAAACACCCATTCTGGATTCCACCTCACGCTCCTGTTCTCCACCTACTGTCTCTCTGCTCCCAAAAGGTAATCCTTTAAGTACAAGATTCCATTCATTATCAACTGTGGCTACAACTATCACAAACTCTCCCGAAACTTGGCAGCTTCCATTAACGACATGATTTTGTTCACAAGTCTGCAATTTGGCAAGGCTGGCAAGAGAGCTCATCTCTCCCTGATGGGCAGCTTGAAGACCACGAGCGGGATTCATCTGAAATCTTACTGTCATGTCTGGTGCCTGGGCTGGGAAGATAAGAATAGCTGGGAATTAGGTCATTTGGGGTTCCCTAGGCATTGGTCTCTATCCCTTGATCATCTCTCCACATGCTCCTAGCCCACTTTCATATAGATCAGCTGGGCTTCCAGGTCACATGTCCCTCAAGAGAAAGCACGGCAGAAGCTATATTGCCTTTTATGATCTAGCCTTGGAAATCACATAACATCACTTCCAATGCATCCAATCACTAGACGTATTCTCAGAGATCCCAGAGAGTCAAATGTCCCATTGTAAATAACACTGTGGGATGGGATACATAGTGTTGTGTCTGTCTTTGGAAAACACACTCTATTACAAAAGTCAAGACAGGTTCATGGACTGGCTGGTGTCTTAATGTTTTATTTTAAATTATCCCTATGTACACCAAAGAGTGAAACACCTGCATCGGGCTGCCTGCTTGGTGGGAAGCCTTCTTCTCCCTCTCCCAACCCCCGCATGTGCTACCTCTCTCGTTGTGTCTCTGTCAAATAAATAAATCTTTTAAAAAAATTACTGAAAATGTAGGGTTTCAAGACTCAAGAAGGAGTTCCTTCCACTAAAAAATGTAGTAGTAACTTGACCGCTGCATTTTGAAATTCAGTCTTCTGGGGAGTCTGGGTGGCTCAGTGGGTTAAAAGCCTCTGCCTTCAGCTCAGGTCATGTTCCAGGGTCCTGGGATCAAGCCCCGCATCGGGCTCTCTGCTCAGCAGGGAGCCTGCTTCCCTTCCTCTCTCTCTGCCTGCCTCTCTGCCTGCTTGTGATCTCTGTCTGTCAAATAAATACATAAAATCTTAAAAAAAAAAGAGAGAGAGAAATTCAGTCTTCTTAGATTGCTGTCAAAGAGCAGATGAAATGGGACTGGTTGCTAAAGGAGGTTTATTTATTTTTTTTTTAAAGATTTTATTTATTTATTTGACAGAGAGAGAGATCACAAGTAGGCAGAGAGGCAGTCAGAGAGAGGGGGGAAGCACACTCCCAGCTGAACAGAGAGCCCAATGCAGGGCTCAATCCCAGGACCCTGGGATCACCTGAGCCAAAGGCAGAGGCTTAACCCACTGAGCCACCCAGGGGCCCTGCTAAAGGAGGTTTTAAGTGGAGGGCTTTATGGGCACTTTTCTTCAACCCTGAATGTTTGAGAAAGACTTTGCTGTGCATTACCATCAGAGCAGTCCATTAGCGGCTTGTCATCAGGTTGCTGAGTCCCAGGCAGCTTTGCCTTTCTTGTCTTTCTTTTTGGCTTGTCTGGATCATCAGTACCACCCTTAGAAAGCAGAAGAAGCTAAATGCCATCCTTCTGGGATGCCTGGGTGCCTCAGTCAGTTAACCATCTGCCTTTGCCTCAGGTCATGATCCTGGAGTCCTGGGATCAAGTCCCCATCCGGTTCCCTGCTCAGCGGAGAGCTTGCTTCTCTCTCTGCCCTTCACCCCACTTGTGCTGTCTCTCTCTCAAATAAATAAATAAATAAATAAATAAATAAATAAATAAATTCTTTAAGAAGATAAATGTCATCCATTCCTAAACTGAGAAGGATGCTGCCCCAATGTGGGGACAAGTTACCACTGAGAACTTGCAAGTTACTTCATCTGAATTTCTGTTTCCTTCAAAAGAGTGCTGTCTATAGCATTACTTGAGAGGTATTTCTGACCATTCTTGAATATTGAAAACAGTTGTACTTCTGAGCAACTTGTTAGGGTTTATGTATGGACAATGTGAATTGCCTAATGGCACAGGCGTCCCTTTCTTTAGAAGCCTTTAGAAGCTAAGACCAATTTGTGATCTCCTCTGGCAATTGTTTGCATGTTTGTGGTATATTTTAATTTTTATCATTATTATTTAAAATTTTAAAAACTCATTTTTTTTAAAGATTTTTACTTATTTATTTGACAGACAGAGATCACAAGCAGGCAGAGAGGCAAGCAGAGAGAGAGGAAGAAGCAGGCTCCCTGCTGAGCAGAGAGCCTGATGTGGGGCTTGATCCCAGGACCCTGAGATCATGACCTGAGCCGAAGGCAGAGGCTTTAACCCACTGAGCCACCCAGGCGCCCCTCAAAACTCATTTTTAACAAGGTTTTAATTTGAATTCTAGTTCGTTAACATACAGTGTTATATTAGTTTCAGGTGTACAGATATGGTAATTCCACACTGCCCTATAGCGCCCTGGTGTTCACCATGAGAAGTGTGCTCCTTCTTTTCTTTCCTTCTTTCCTTTCCTTTCCTTTCTTCTTTCATTTTTAAAAAAATATTTATTTATTTCAGAGAGAGCATGAGCATGAGTGGGAGGGGCAGAGGAAGGAGAGAGAATCTCAAGGTGACTCCACACTGACGTGGGGCTCGATCCCACAACCATGAGATTAAGACCTGAGCTGAAACCGAGAGTCAGACACCCAATCAACTACACGACCCAGGTGCCCCATGACAAGTGTGCTCCTTAATCCCCATCACCTATTTAACCCATCTCCCCACCTTCCCTCTGGTAACCATCAGTTTGTCTCTATAGCTAAGAGTCTGTTTCTTGTTTTCTCCCCCGCCTTATTTTTTTCCCCTTTGCCTGTTTCCTAAATTCCCCCGTATGAGTGAAATCATTTGGTATTTGTGTTTCTCTGATTTATTTCGCTTAGCATTAGGCTCTCCAGCTCCATCCATTTCATTGCAAATGGCAAGATTTCCTTCTTTTTATGGCTGAATAATATTCCAGTGTGTGTGTGTGTGTGTGTGTGTGTGTGTATGTACCACTTCTTCTTTATCCATTCAGTGAATACTTGGGCTGCTTCCATATTTTGGCTATTGTAAACAATGCTGTAATAAAGATAGGGGTACACGTATCCCTTTGAATTGGCATTCTTACCTTCTGTCGGTAGTATGCCCCGTAGTGTGATTGCTGAATTGTAAGGTTCTTCTGTTTTCAACCTGTTAAGGAAACTCCATACTGTTTTTTCCAGAGTGGCTGCACGAGTTTGCATTCCCACCAACAGTGCAAAAGGGTTCCCCTTTCTCCGCATCCTTGCCCACACCTATTGTCTCTTGTATTGTTGATTTTAGCCATTCTGACAGGTGTGTTGGTATATTTTTAATTTTGAGTTTCATCCTTAACTCCATCCTTTGTCCTTGGACAAGCTATGAAGGTTTTTTTCTTTATCCCTAATTTTCTTCTTTTTCATTTATATTTTTGGTTCATTAAATATGATTTTTTCATTACAAAAGAAATCGTTTCTCAAAAATGAAAGAAATAAAAAAGCATAAAGAAAAAATTAAAACCACTCATAATTTCGCTAGTCATGATAAATGTGTTAAGAGTTGGATGTCTATCTGTATAAATTCAGTTTTTTTTAAAATAAATGGTTTCTGTTATTTAGCAAGCTATTGTGTATCTTTTCCACTATTTTCTGATATCTTGCTGCAGTTTGTGAATCTCTTTCAGTGCTCTGAAATCCTTTCTGGATCAACACATACTATATATGATAGACAAACTAACAGACATGTCTCCCCATTCTGCCATAAGGATCAGATAAGATAACAAAAACAAGTTTTATGTAAGCTGTGAAGCAGGGCAACTCGTGAGAGGTAATCTATCCTGGTTTCTGTTTGCTGCAGTATTTGGTGTATTTATATATTTATAATATATTTATAATTAAATTTATATATTTATAATTAGATATATTTATAAATAAATAAACGTATAATTTATAACTAAATTATAATATCTATATATTTATAATCAAATATATTTATATTTATAATTAAATAATTATTGGTATATAGAATTAAATATTTAGAATTAATACATATTATATATATTTATTATTAAAGAAATTTATAATTAAATAAATATCTATAGTTTTAATACTTTATAATTATGATTTATCGTTATATATTTTAATTAAATAAATATTTATAATTAAATAAATTTATGCTTATAATTACATAAATATTGATAGTTTTAATTATATGTGAACTCTGTGCTTCCGTTCCAGCAAAAACAAAACATGTCAATATTTGGAAAACCAGCCCTTTCTTGGCAATTCCCTCCTTACAACCACCCATCTAAACTAAGGTGGTCACAGGGTAATGATCCTTGTTGACTGTAGTTGCCAAGGTTACAACTGTTTATGGCAGTTATAGAAGGTAAACCTACATCTTAATCATGCAACTTAATGCTGGTGCTTTAATCTCTTCCTTTTGCTTTTCCATACTCCCTCCATCTCCTGCTGAGGAACTTTGGCAAAAATTATAAACTGTGCTTCTCCCCCTTTCTATGCCCGTTGTATACCCTTCCTCCCCTTCCCATCCTAAGACTCATTCCCACTGGGTCTGCCTTCAGATTGAGAGGGATCTGATCACCCTATCTCCCCCTTTCCTTCTTCTACCTTAGGTGATCAAATAGTTTGTAATAGAAAATTACTGAGGGGCGCCTGGGTAGCTCAGTCCTTAAGCATCTGCCTTCAGCTCAGGTCGTGATCCTGGGGTCCTGGGATCGAGTCCTGCATAAGGCTCCCTGCTTGACGGGAAGCCTGCTTCTCCCTCTCCCACTTCCCCCACGTGTGCTCCCTCTCTCGCTTTGTCTCTGTCAAATAAATAAATAAATCTTAAAAAAAGAAGGTTACACATCTCAGATCTTCTGTGCTTTTGTTCTCTTTCTCAGCATAAAATATTTCATCTTGTTTTTTTTTTAAATCGTTCTCATAGTAGTTCCTATCTTTTATGGTATTAACAAGTATTAATTTTCTTCTGGTTAATTTTTGCCTGATAAATATTTCTTTTATTCTTGTTTTTTCTTCTACGTGTGGTTATCAACCTTTCGTATTAAATTTGTATCTCTTGAAAATAACATAGCACTAGATTTCTTTTTGATAAGTCTGGCCAGGGGGTTATCAATCTTATTAATTCTTTCAAAGAATCAGCTCCTAGTTTCGTTGATGTGTTCTATTGTTTTTTTGGTTTCTATTTCATTGATTTATGCTCTGATCTTTATGATTTCTCTTCTCCTGCTGGGTTTAGGCTTTCTTCACTGCTCTTTCTCCAGCTCCTTTAGGTGTAGGGTTAGGTTGTGTACCTGAGACCTTTCTTGTTTCTTGAGAAAGGCTTGTATGGCTATATACTTTCCTCTCAGGACTGCCTTTGCTGTGTCCCACAGATTTTGAACCATTGTGTTTTCATTATCATTTGTTTCCATGAATTTTTTCAATTCTTCTTTAATTTTCTCATTGACCCATTCATTCTTTAGTAGGATGCTCTTTGACCTCAATGTATTTGAGTTCTTTCCAACTTTCCTCTTGTGATTGAGTTCTAGCTTCAGAGCATTGTGGTCTGAAAATATGCAGGGAATGATCCCAATTTTTTGGTACGAGTTGAGACCTGATTTGTGACCCAGGATGTGATTTGTTCTGGAGAATGTTCCATGTACACTAGAGAAGAACGTGTATTCTGTTGTTTTGAGATGGAATGTTCTGAATATATCTGTGATGTCCATCTGGTCCAGTGAAACACATCTGATTTGGGGTGTATTTTGGTTGCTTTGAACAAACTACCTCCTAGGGTGCCTGAGTGGCTCAGTGGGTTAAGCCTCTGCCTTTGGCTTGGGTCGTGATCCCAGGGTCCTGGGATCGAGCCCCACATTAGGCTCTCTGCTCAGCAGGGAGCCTGCTTCCCCTGCTCTCTCTGCCTGCCTCTCTGCCTACTTGTGATCTCTCTCTCTCCCTGTCAAATAAATAAAAAGTGAAATCTTTAAAAAAAAAATAAGAAGAAAGAAAAAAACTATCTCCTAAAATTTTAAAGAAAGAAAAACTTACACATATATACAAAAATAAGGGTAAACACGATGAAGGGGTGGAATATGACTGTAAAGATAAAAATTAAAAAGAAGTCTAAAAAAGGAATTGATAAGATAAGGTAGTTGGAAAAAGAAAGAAGAAGAAAAAAAACCAGGGAGAGAATGTGCTCAGGCTGGAGACTAGACTAAAGCCCTGTGCTAGATTTAGGGTATATTTTGATCTATTAGAAGAAATTGTATCCAAAAATTTTTTAGAAAAAAACCCTTATATGTATATAAAAAATAAGGTTAAATTCAATGAAAGTTAAAATATAACTATAATAATGAAGGTTTAAAAAGATTTTTTTAGAAAGGTATTGTTAAGATAAACTAGTTAAAAAATGTTAAAAGAGGAAAGAAGAAATGTTAAAAAAATCAGAATAAGAAAAAAATAAAATTGAAAAATTTTAATTTAACTTTGCAAGACTAATGGGTCATGGGGAGAAAGCCATGAATTCCATGCATTATTTTCCCCTAGCTCTGGAGTTTCACTGATCTCCTTGATCAGTGAACTTGGTCTTGGCTGGATGTTCTTGCTGATCTTCTGGGGGAAGGGCCTGTTGTAGTGATTCTCAAATGTCTTTGCCTGAGGCAGAGTTGCATCACCCTTGCCAGGGGCCAAGCTAAGAAATCTGCTCCAGTTTACTCTCCAGAGTTTTTGTTCCCTGAACTCTTTCTGTAGAGCTCTTGAGGATGGGAATGAAAATGGCAGCCTCCCAATCTCCAGCCCAGAGGAGCCGAGAACTCGGGGCCTCACTCCTCAGTGTGCCCTCAGAGAAGAGGGGTCAATCACTCCCATCTCCTTGGTCTCCAGCTGCTCTCTGGGCTCACCCTGCCTGTGACCGAGAGTTTCTGTCTCTGGTGCACAGCTCTGTTTGGAGTCTCCAAACCCAGCAGATTCCTGCCTCCAGAGTAGGAAGGTGAGTCTCCCTGGATCTCCCATTTGTGGGGTTCCTGCTCAAAGAGCAATGGCCTAATGGTGCCGTGGATCACAGTTTAAGGTAATCCCTGCATTGAGAGCTCACTCCTTTGCTCTGTCTCTGTAGTCAGCTTCCCCGCTCTGACACCTGCGAGCTGTGCTACACTCAGACACCCCTGATCCTTCTGTGACCCTGCAGGTCCTGAGACCACACTGTCCCCATGAGGGCTCCACGCCCACTTAGCCTCTGGAGCGACATCTCTCAGTGGAGCAGACTTCTAAAAGTTTGGATTTTGTGTTCCAGAGCTCCACCACTTGCCTGGAGCTGGCCCCTCTCCTCTGTGTTCTATTTCCCATCGCTTCAGATTCACTTCTCCTTATGTTCTACCTTTCAGAAAGTGGTTGATTTTCTGTTCCTAGAGTTGCTGCTCTTCTTCTTTGATCTCCTGTTGAGTTTGTAGGTGTTTGGAACGGTTTGATAACTATCTAACTGAACTCCTGAGACCTGACATCATTTCAGTCTTCTACTCCCTCACCATCTTGCCTCTCCCCTCTGATTTTTGTTTTAATTTTTATTATTTCCCTCCTTCTACTTGCTTTTAGTTAGTTCTATGCTTCTTTAGGCTCTTGAAGTGAAAACCTAGATTGTTAACTTGAGACTTTTCTCTAATCTATGTATGTATCAATATAAATTTATTTTGCTTTGGATTCATTGGACTTCTTCACTTTGCGGAACAGTGTTTTTCATCAGGCCTGAAATTTTAACTACACTGAATTTTTACAGTTCTGAATAATTTTAACAGTTCTAAAATTTCAAATGATGCTTTGGCTTTATTTCTCTTTTTACCTGCCAAAACTTTAATTAAGCATGTGCAGTCTTCTTTATTCTCTATGTCGCTTACCTTTTCTTCTGCACCAGCAATCTGACATTTCATCCTTCATTGTGGGTAATTTTATTTCTTTTTCCAGTTCAGTGATTTTTTATCTGTGTCAACTCTGCATTAAACCCATTTGCTAAGTTTTAAATTTTAGTTATTTTATTTCTTACATCTCAAAATTCCATTTGATCTTTTAAAAATCTGTTTTATACTTTAAACTATAGAAAAGTGACTCTCTGGATAGTTTCTCCTTTTCTTTGGATGTTAATTATTAAACAAAATTTTAAACCTAATAAACTTGTAAATTCCAAGATTTGAAATCTTTGTAAAACTTTGACAGTCTATACACTCGGGTCTGTATTTCTGTAGTTCATAATTTCCACTGGCTATCACTTATGACATGTACTTCTTTATGTATCTCAATAACTTTGACTTAATATTGGATTCGAAAAATGTATTGGGTAAATTATCTGAGGTTTAAGAGAAATTTGGCTTTTTCCAGAAAGAATTTACATTTGATTCCAGGAGCTTGGAGGTGCTACCAGTTTAAGACAACGCCAACCCAAATTCAAGACTTGAAACTTCCTAAAAAAATAAAGGAGATGGAGAAGAGTTTAACTGCAGTTTTGTGCCAGGACTGGTGTGTATAAGGGTGCAGCCCTTAGCAGTCTAGAATTTTATGGGACGAATCTTCTATTAGACTTTCTATTTTATGTCATCTCTGGGCTTTGACTTCTTTCTATCTCCAGAAGGCCAGCAAAACAAAAATTCAAAATATTTAGGATGGATAATTACTCCGAGAGTGAAAGAAGCTTTTGTCTTTACTTGTGCCTCTGGGATCTTGATTTCCCTTTGTTTCAGGCCTAGTAAATCCTTACTACTACCATGTCAGTTCTCTGATTTATATATATATATACATACATATACATATATATGTGTATACATATATATACATACATATATATATATGTATATATATACTTTGTTTTTTCATTTTTTTCCCATTTAAAAATAAGCTTTTACTAGGAGCATTGCTCTGAATAACTTAACTCGGCATTTGAGAAAACAGGGTGGGCTTTGTTAAGAGAGTAAATGTCATAGAATTTACACATTGTGGGCAAAGGTACTCCCTTTTATTGTTTTTCTCTCTGGCTTCACTTCCTCTGAGGTCAGCAGGAATTGGTTTTCATCTCATCAGAAGTAGTAAATTCTGAAATCCAAGTGCTGTTTTCCTGAGACTATTGTGCACGTGGTATGGGTTAAATGAATAATTAATAGATACTGTCATCCTATCATTTTTTTTGTGTCCTTGAGATTCAGATTTCTCATCATAAAGGAGATGCATATATATGTAATAGGAAAGTAATTTTAAAAATCTTGTGGTACTGAACTTGGATTGGATTTGTCAATGTAGAGCCACTGGGTGGTTCAGTAGGTTAAGCAGCTGCCTTTGGCTCAGGTCATGACCGCAGGGTCCTGGGTTGGAGACCATTGTTGGCTCCCTGCTCAGAGGAGAGGCTGCTTCTCTCTCTTCCTTCTGTACCCCCGCCCCCCTCCACCACTTATGCACTTTCTCTCTCTCAAATAAATAAATAAAATCTTTTTAAAAAAAGAATTGTCAATATAAAGTCAAGAGGTATTTTTTTTTCTTCCTTCCCCGTTCTCCTCCTCCTCCTTATCCTTTTTCTCCTCCTCCTCCTCCTCCTCCTTCTTCTTTTTAATGTATATCACTGAGGAGGCATGGAAACAATAACCAAGCCTACAGCAAAAATGAAACAAACAAAAAACAGAAAACAAACAAAAAACCCAAGCCAGTAGCAATGAGCATTGCTAGTGTCCAGATTGTTTCCTGATACACTATTTCTTAGAAATAGGCTGATTCCATATTTGGGTAGAAAATATACATGATGATTCTGGAACATTATTTTACCAGATAGTGAGGAAGCTCTTAAAGACTCGTAATTCCATGTAAAAAGGACTTGGAAACCAACTCAGGTTTTAAATTGTCAGGACAATTTAAATTTCCCAGAGCAAAGTCTAGGTGAAAGGAGTACTCTAATTGGCGTAGTCCAGTTTAATACAATCTTGCACTGGGCCTGGCTTTTCTTGATGTTCAGTATCATTTCACACTAGGACCTTGCCCTGCTAAGAAGAAGCTGAACTGAGTCAAGAGCTGAGTTTTCCAGGTTCCTTGGTTTAATAATAATATCCAGCCTAAACTAAATCAGTGCACAGAAGTGCTAACCTACTCCCGGTCAGCACAAGCATTCTGGGAGAATTCTCTAGAAAATATGCCCCTCTGATAAACTGTCTCAAATATGACAAAATTATTGTTTGATGTCCTCTTATCTCTTATTCCTTCCTATTATTTTTTTTCTCAGTACTTTATAGCTAACATTTAAGTGCTTTTCTTGCCATATTATTTTCCCCAACTTTCTCAAATAGCCTTGTATGTAATACCCAATTATTATTAGTTCTTGTTCCTGAATGTAACGTTGTTTTCTTTTTTTTCTTTTGGGATGAAAACAGTTAAAACAGGTAGGAATGAGGTGCACAACTGGCAAGAAATTAGTTGTCCCTTCAATCATTTATTCTACAAATATATATTGACAAGTTACTCTAAACCAGGTCCTAGGCTAGACACTGGGATACGTGGGGAATAAAAACATGAGCCCGAATCCCAGGAAACTTGCAGTCCACAGAGGAGACTCTGTCTCATTCTAACAATCACACAAGTGAATTATTAATGCTAACCGTTGTTTAGTGCTATGTTTAGCACATGGAGCAGACCTATCATTAGAGCTATGAAGGCAAAGTACAGGTGCTATGTAAGGATTTAATAGGGATGTCTAACCTAGGGGTGAGAGAAGTTTTCATCAACGAAAGCTTTTGAGTTGAGATCTTAGGGATAAGTAGGAAGTAACTAGAAGGAGGGGAGAGGGGCTGGAGCACATGGAATGAGTGGAAGAGCGATCGATTCAAGGTAATTCTAGAGATGCTGTCAGGCACTGTATCAACAGATTTAGATCATGTTCGGTATTTTGTACTGTACTTGGACTTAATAGAAATGGGAGGTTATTAAAGGATTTTCATGGGGTCACTGTGTGTGGTGGGGGGCTGCTCTTGCTGTTGGGTTTAGGTGAAGAATTCAGAGCATGATCTATCTTGTGAAATGCTACACGGAACAATACAACTGTGGTCGATCAATGAGTAGATGATGCTCTAAGAACTTTCTTCCCACATTATGGGAAAACGGGTCTGGTCTAAGATTAAGCATTTTAAGTTTTGTTCTTTCTAGCTTGCTTTTCTTGGAGGGATATATGGTTTCAGTATTACATAGGCCTAGGGGCTCTGTTTTCTGGTAAAGTCCCTATTCTCCACTCTGTGAAACCCCCCTGCCCCCAACCATGTTGGTTTCTATTGCCTATTCCCCTTTCCTGCTGTAAAAGCATTACTGGAGAAGATTTCTGAATGTTTACTCTACCTCAGAGTTATCCTACAGACTCTTCAGAGTGGAATCCGCCTTCCTCTAGTCTCTAGTTCCATTTGATGGGCATCAGAGCCCCCTACTGGGAGAAACACAGCTCAGCTACATAAACACCCACACAAACAGCAAGAGTCCTGTAACATTTGGTGTATTTGTGTGTACGTGGTTTACCCGTCCCATGTTAAATGTCACTACTATGCGCCAGCTAAGAAACCTACTCATTACCTTTGCAATTAACGCTGACATATAATTGTAAATAATTAGCTTTTCATTTGGTACATTTTCCAATTACTTGGGGTTGGAGTACAATTAATTAATAATTATTATTAATTAACAATGAATACAAATTGCAAATTTATAGTCTTAACAAAATCTGGAATTGATGTGAAGAAACAATTCAGTCCAGTCTCCTGCTTCATGAAAAAGAACATCTACTGTCTTTAGGATGTGGAGTTCTTTGTTCTCTTCCTAAAATTTCCCAGGAAGGACACTCCACAGTATTATCAAAGACCAAATTTTGTGTTTTTAGTAATCCAGTGGTTTCTTATATTTTATAAGAATATCTTTTAAAACAAACTTATTTTACAATAGTTTTATTCTTGCAGAAAAGTTACAAAGACAGCGTAGAGAGTTCCTGGACATCCTTCACCTAGTTTTCCCTACTGGGAACATCTGACATTATCATGGTGGCTTTGTCACAAATTGGGAATCCATATTGGTATTGTACTATGAATTGACCTTCGTCTTTATTTGGATTTCACAAGTTTTCTATGAAGGTCCTATTTCTGACCCAGGAGCCCATCCTGGACACCACATGACCTTTCATCGTCTTGTCTCCTTCAGCCCTTCTGGTCTCTGACAGTTTCTGTGGCTTCACTTCCAATGATCTTGATGGTTTTGAGGAGTACTAGTCATATATTCAGTAGAATGTTCCTCTGTGAGGATCTGTCTGATGTTTTTCTCATGGTTACAGTGGGGTTATAGGTTTTGGGGAGGGAGACTGTGGAGGTAACCCATCATACCTAGGAAAACACTATCAACATGACTTACTGTTGTTGAGGTTAGCTGTGATCACCTCGCTGAGGTGATGTTTGTTGGATTTCTCCACAGCAAAGTTACTCTTGGCTGTTGCTTTTATTTTTTTAATTCAAGTTTCTTTCCTTTTATTTTTTTATTTTTTAAGATTTTATTTATTTATTTATTTGACAGACAGAGATCAAAGTAGGCAGAGAGGCAGGCAGGGAGAGAGAGAGAGGGAGAAGCAGGCTCCCCGCTGAGCAGAGAGCCTGATGTGGGGCTCGATCCCAAGACCCTGAGATCATGACCTGAGCCAAAGGCAGAGGCTTTAACCCACTGAGCCACCCAGGTGCCCCATCTTTCCTTTTATTTGATAGAGATAGAGAAACCTGTCAGCTTTCCTTTCAGAAGAGGGAAGGCAGTTGGTGAAGGATCGTTTTTAGGAGCCAGAGAGATCTGGGTTCGTGAGCAGTTACGCCACTCATCCTCTCTGTGATCGTGGGCAAGTTTCTTCCTAAGCTTTGCTATTAGAGTAGTAACAGTACTTTCCTCCACTGTTATGGCGACAAAGGACGCAGTGCACATAAAGCCCCTACTGGCCACCTGATGCACCAACAAACCCTCAGCCTCAAATGCTCGCCATGATTACTAACGTGAAAATGACAGCAGTGATCACAAGCATTGTGTATTCACTTTAAAGTCCCTGCTGAGTTTAGTCTTCAGTCCCACAGCAGCCGTTCCCCAGCATGCAATGTGTGCCATTAGTATGTGGAGCTGGGCTTGGGGCCTTAGGGTTAAGAGGCTGAGCCTGCTTAATTCATTCAGTCAAGGGTTTTAACAGTCTTCACTGAGCTCCCCCTAGATCCTGAGGATACAGGGTTGAACCAACAGATACAGTGTGGCCATAGCCCGGCCAGTCAGGTGGAGAATGTTCGGACAGAGAGACATGGGAGCTGTAGGCAGGGTTAATCAGGTGGGACCCTGCCTGCATGTGTAAGGGGAACCTTGATGACTCCTTTCCTACCTGCATGTCAGATAGTCTGAAGCAATAAAGCATTCTAGGGATGAAATTCACTCTTCTCCAAGTCCATTGTCATAGTATCAGAGTAGCCCAACCAGACTAATGACTTCACCCTGCTTCCATCTTGCTTTTGGGAACTCTGTGCTTAAATGACTAGAAAGGTGGCATCAACCTTAGGATATGTTGATATCAACTGGGGGACTCATCGCCCATGGATTTTATATCCTGTACTTGCTATTTCCCATAGGCAATCTTTCTGAGTTTGCCTCTGCACTCCCTTACAGTGACGTGGTTTCTCATATATCCTGAGATTTGTGATTGTGAGTGTAGGTTCTTTGGGAACTTGACGTTTAAGAATTTAAGACCTAGTTCAGAGTATTCCTCCAGTGGGAACAGGAGTTCATGAGTTGAAGTCTACCAAACACTTGGTGTAACTATCAGTCTGGGACTACTTTACACTAAATCCGTACCTTAGGTATTCAGGTCCCACTGGTGGTTGGATTGGGGTCCAGAGCTCATGAGAAGGCTGGTTTGTGATTAGGGCATCTGAGGGTGAGAAGTGGAACCAGGGGACTTATTTTTTCTACATTTAAAACAAACAAACAAAAAAAAAGGATTTTGTTTATTTATTTATTTATTTGTCAGAGAGAGAGCGAGAGCAAGAGCACAAGTAGGCAGAGCGGCCGGTAGAGGCAAAGGGAGAAGCAGACTCCCAACTGAGTAAGGAGCCCGGCATAGGGCTGCATCCCAGGACCCTGAGATCATGACCCCAGCCAAAGGCAGCAGCTTAACCGACTGAGCCACCCAGGTGTCTCTCTTTTCTACATTTTATCTAGAACCAATGCGAGCACTTACGAACATTTATTTTTATAGTTTATTTACCAAGGTCCTCCTAGTTTATCTACTACTGTGGGTGTTGGTCTTACGCCAGAGTCTCTGATTCTTACCCTGGACTTTGTCCCTATCCCTGGAAGGAGCAGCGTAAACCCCTCCTTTGGCCTGTTTTTGTACGGCCTTTGAACTAAGGACAGTTTTTACATTTTTAAAGTGTTTAAAAAAAACAATAAGAAAGGACAGTTACAGAAATCAAATGTGGCCGACAAAGCCTGAAGTATTTATTATCTGCCCTTTACAGAAAAAAAAAATCGTGGATCCGTAGACCACCAGGGATCAGCATATGTACCCAGGGCAAACTCCATTTCTGATGTTCATTTTCCCCTCTGGGTAGAACTTTTTCACAATCTCTAGTTTCCAAGAATCTCTCTTACTTTACCACCAGCTTAGCTGTTCATCTTTTTTTTTTTTTTTAATTTTATTTATTTATTTGACAGAGAGAGACCACAACTAGGCAGACAGGCGGGCAGAGAGGAAGGGAAGCAGGCTCCCGGCTGAACAGAGAGCCCAATGTGGGGCTCGATCTTAGGACCCTGGGATCATGACCCGAGCGGAAGGCAGAGGCTTTAGCCCACTGAGCCACCCAGGCGCCCCTTAGCTGTTCATCTTAAAGGAAATTTCTAATATGTGATCCTCATACGTTAAAGCATTTCGTAGTTTAGGGGGTTTCTTGGACATCTATTTCCCCATAATATATGGGAAAGGACTCCTTCCTCTACACTTCCGGTCAAGCAAGTCTCTGTGCTATGGCAGGGGCTAGACGGAGGGCAGTCTGTTGTCTGTGAGGCAGTTTGGGAAAGCACAAAATAGTCACTTTTATTTTGAAGGAGTGAGTCTAGAAGGTAGTAACTCACATCGGGATCTTGAGGCAGTGAGCTGTCCCGCACAGCTAAAAACAGAGCTGGCTCACGGGGATCCACGCTGCGGGGAGTGGGTTTCGCATGAGCAGGTGAGCGCGGGGGGCGTGTACGTGTCCCTGCACACGCCCCCCTGGGGTTGTCTCCCTCCTATTCTGTTTCCAGATCAGAATTGCTTCTGATCAGGGAGTGTTTCCCGACTACTCCATAACCTCCTTGTCCACATACTAAAGCCCGACTTTCAGTTCTTGCTTTTTTATTCCGGAGACTTTTGAGTAGTCTGGGGTTTCCTCCGCATTTGTGGAAGGAATATGGTACAGCCCAGAGAACTCTGGCAACTCAGGAACCCCGAGTTCTCAGCCCTCACTTTGGTCCTCATTTGCATTCTCCCTTTTTCTCCACTTCCTAATTTCAAACAAAAGGAGGGGGGCGGGGGAAAGGCGGGGAAGAGAAAGTGATGAGATAGATGGACCAGGTTCAATTTTCTCTGTCGTACAGGGAGAGCTGTGTGTTCTCAGACATCAATCAGCCCTGCCGAGAGTGATGGGATCTCATTTTCGGTCTACCTCTATTGTGTTCTCAGGTTATGTAATTAAATTCTCCGCTCTCACGTTTATTTAGAGATCCTGAGGCCATTTTTGAAAGCTGTGGATGATGTGGGTTATTTTGAGGCTTGAGACCTTTGGCTCCCACTAGATCTATAACATCAGTGACAGCTGTGTTGTGTGTACAGCTCTGTAGCAACCAAAGGCAGCTGCCCGCCCACAAAAGCTGGCCCTGGCTTCTCCCCTGGCGATTCAGTAAAGGATTCTTAAGAACATTAGAGGGACCCATGTAGGGAGTGCTTAGGTTAAGGGGGTCATGACTATGATCAGACCTTCTAGATGTTCCCACAGGGAGAGGATGGGAATGTCTTCCAGGACAAAAAGGTCTGAGGGGCTTGGGGAGTCTAATTTTTACCTCCCAGTGTGCTGGCTGCTTGGAGACACAGGGAGGCACCCCCTCCCACCCCGCACATCAATGAAGGGACATCTGCTCATGGTAAGCTGAGGGCCCCCTGGACTTTGATGGTGTCACTCTGTTCCTTATTCTCCCAGCCATGGACAAAGAATCACACAGACCTGAGGGAAACTATGCCAATGAATGTGATGGGACAAGAAGTAGACTCATTTTCTGTCCTTGGATCACTAAGGATGATGGAACAATTATTCTAAAACATCTTATAAATAGGAAACCTCTCGGAGTGCCTGGGTGGCTCAGTTGGTTAAGCGGCCGCCTTCAGCTCAGGTCATGATCCCAGGGTCCTGGAATGAGTCCCACATTGGACTCCCTGCTCAGCAGGGAGCCTGCTTCTCCCTCTCCCTCTGCCTGCTGCTCTGCCTGCTTGTGCTTTTCTTTCTCTCTCTCTCAGTCAAATAAATAAATAAAATCTTAAAAAAAAATAGGAAACCTCTCTTAGTCATCGGAATTTCATACCGGTGGATGTTATCTCTTCTATGTATAGTAAATATCCCAGCCTAGTGCAAAGTACTGCTCGACCAAGGCAAAGAGATGAGAAGAGACACCAATGCTGGTTTAGAAGGAATTAGGAGACCTAGATAAGAACTAAATAGATTTTTTTTTTACTTAGGAAAAAAAAAGATTTATTTATTTATTTGAGAGAGAGAGCATGAATGGGAGGAGCAGAGGAAGAGGGAGAGAGAATCTTAAGCAGAACTCTGCACTGAGCACAGAGCCCGACCTGGGGCTCGATCTCATGACCCTGAAATCACGACCTGAGCCAAAACCAAGAGTTGGAGGCCACTCAGGTGCCCCCATATTTTGTACTTTTATTTTATTTGTGTGTATGTGTGTGTGTGAGAGAGAGAGTATAAGCAGGGTGAGCGGCACAAAAGTGGTCTTGTGCAGTTTTGAGAACGATGACCTTTGAAAAAGAGGATTGTCATCCATCAGCTTAGGAAAAGCTGAGTTACATGCAATTGAATGGGTAACTCAATAAAAGGCTTCTTGAAAGTTTTTAATAGCTTCTAATGTGTTATGTGAAGTCTTATTCCAACGGAGCTGACCTTGGGACTCTGTGTTGTAACGTCTAACAGATCCCACAGAATGTGTCCCATAGAATCCATTTTCCAGTTTTGGAAAACCCTGGTCTAACAGGCGGAGGGTGGAAGTTGGAGAGATGCTTTCTAGATCCTGGGTCATAGCCCCCAGTACCCCCTCCACTGAGCCACATGCACAGATGTCAGCTTCATTGCTGACAATAGGTGTCTGAGAAGGTTAAATTGCAATAACGAAAGCATAAACAAAGTTTAAAGTGCCTTCTAATGTGGCACGATCATTACTGTCACTAACAATCCTCTTCGACTGTCTTCCTACCTACAAATTAGGCCAGGACCAGCGCTGGCAAATGGACGGTTTCCCGGCTATCGACACAGCAGTTGGCCACTTTGGCAGGAAGGAGCTCCAGGAGGCCACAGTACTCAACATAGGTGGACTTCCGCCAGCAGTTTCTGGCAGGTTCATTGGACCACCGTGTGTATGATCTGCAGACTGGCCAGGAAGACCTCATGGGGAAGCAAAGGGAAATTCTATTTACGACATCGTTCATTTTATAAGAAAAGCACACGCATTTCTGTTTTGGAAGAAGAAAATGAATCCATTGGGTTTTTTTTTCTTCCTCTTTTGTTTTTTCCCCCCTGCTAGCTGGGAAATACTAGACCTGCTAGAATCCGCAGCTCCTGGAGGGCTGCCCGGCTGGATGGACGTCTTCAGTCATTGGCTGAAGGGCACGGGGCATGTCTAACCCTGCCTGCTTCTCTCGGGGCCACGTCAGCAATCTTGGGTGGGCCACACGGAGGTTCGAAGGCACACCAAGGGGATTGGCGGTTTCGGGCAGGTGTTAACAGCAAATAGGGGTGCCTCTCCTTTTTTAACCTTCTTTTCTTACCTCCCCAGGCTGGCGGCTCCCATATTTTTCTATTTCCTTAGCATTCCCTTGCTAATTCTAAGGAATTGCTGTTAAAAATCCTTTAGAAAAGTTTAAGTAAATACAGAAAAAAGACCTTGAGACCCCAGCCCATCTGGTATTCCCCGCTTGAGGTAACCTGCTCAAGATCATGGGCAATAACGCTCAGTTCCCATGGAACAGTCCCTTGGGCTAATTCAGATGCCATTCTTCTTCGAAATTGCCCCAAATCTTTTCTTTTTTAAATAAAGATTTTATTTATTTATTGGAGAGACAGAGAGAGAGTCACACAAGCAGGGTGAGGGGCAGGACCAGGAGAAGCAGATGCCCCGCTGAGCAGGGAGCCTGATGTGGGACTCGATCCCTGGACCGTGGGACTGTGACCCGAGTTGAAGGCAGAAGATCAACCGACTGAGCTACTCGGGCACCCCTGCTCAAAATCTTCTAGTCACTTCACTTAGAGGAATAGCGCTAAAAGAAGGCTGGGTGCCTGGTCCCAGAGAGAAATAAGACAGTTACTGAAATCTCTCATTTTAATGTTTTTAAAACACAATCATGATTCAATGGTAAATACCAATGTATTAAAATCCATAGTGCCGCCTCTGGAACTCAAGACGAGCCAACGTGGTTAGGAAATATGGATGACATGAACACAGGCATCTGGTTCCATTTTATTAGAAAACAAAACCAAACAAAATTTTGCAATGAAATTTCCTGGAATTCACAATCCTTTTCAAATCTTTATAGTTGCATTTTTTTTTTTTTACCAGTACATAAGAACACGGTTGCACTTATTTACATGATAATTTTCTAAATAACAATAGCCATGTTGTACGGTTGAGTGTTTCCAACTATCGTCCTTAATATTTCATTACTAGCCCAGTATGAGACAGTTTTTACTCTCCAAACACATAGATAATAGAATAAAGCAAAATAAAAGTCCATGTCTTCCAACAGAAGACAAATAAATCCCTTTAAAGACAGCTTTTAAAACTTCTGTGTATTTCAAGAGAGATATAAAGTGCTCTGGAAAGAGTAAGGTGGGTGCCTGAGGTGGGGAAAAAGGAAAGAGAGATTTATACCACCTTCCTAGCCTCCCCACCCCAAAACCCCCAAACCAACACGGCCTTCACCAATAATTTAAATATACCTGTGACTTTGTACAGAAGACGATGTTTTGGTAAACAGACTACATAATCCACTACTTAAGTTCTCGGCAATGACGAGCTAACCAAGGTCCAAATTAAAAGCTACCCATGCAAATGCTATCAGTGATCATTTCTGTGATTTTTGAGTCATGTGGCAAATAAATCCAGGAAGCTGTCCCTGGATCTGAACGTGGAGGATGGGTAAATGGCAGGACGGCACCACCACGTGTATGATCTGCGGACTGGCCAAAGTAAAATTCTACCTGACATGACTTGTTTTACGATAAAAGCACACAAGTTCATGTATAGGGAGGAAAAACAAATCCACTGGATTCTTTCTTGCCAGCAGGGAAATGCTAGAGATTGATTTATGGTGCCACTTCTGAATATTTTATAATGGTAAATTCTTTGTAGCACATTTCCCCCCATGTGAAAACAATGTGTTATATACAAAGGGATTAAAAGAAGTCGTTTTTTTTTTTTTTTTTTTCCCTCTTTTCACATTATTGAAATGGCAATTGCTGGTCATGGTCTGCAGTCTACAAAATTGGGTATCACATATACACTGCTTGGGAGGCTCCCCTGGAAACTAGAATAGTCATCCTCCCAGCTCATGAGTATTTTAAAGAACAAGTTCCATTATTTTTGAGGAAATGAATGGAATGTAACTTTTCACAAGTACAAAATTACTTCAAGTTTTCTAAATATAAGGGACATCCCACTATAAAAATAACAGCCCCTCCAACCCTCCCCCACCCCCTACATCTCTTTCTAATTATAAAATGGTACAGCCATTTCAGATTACTAATGTGAAAGCGGGAAGTAAATATATTATTATGTACATGTACAAAACACGTCAGTATTTCACACCATTTACATTCATATGAAAGAAATCTGTTTATTGATCTTCCTTTGTGACTTGACAAGAAGAGAGTTGAGATAAGTTACAAAAACACTCAGGCCCTTGCCTTCCAACTCTGCACAAACATTCCAGCCAGAGGCATCTCCTTTGCCAACAGAGCTAACGATATGCTTTGACATTTGGCAGAAGAAAGGGCTGCGGACAGTAAGATCTTCTGTGGGGCTCTCCTTCAACTTTTCCGAGCTTGGGACATTCCTTCCTCTTTTGATAGACGGAAACTGTGTGAGGAAAGGCAAGTAACTAGTCCTTGAGGAAATGGTGACCCTAGTCAAATTAACTGGCTGACAGAACGGCGGTTCCTCCAGCAGAGGGCGCCCCGCCCCTCCTAGAACAGCCTACTGACCAGGAGGGACCACAGATGCCAACAGAGAGCTCGTATGCTGGCAAGCTTCCTCCAACTGCTCTGCTGTCTCTTCGCACAGGCAATAGTTTGGTATTTTCTTCAAAAGCGCGGGATACACTCTAATTAAGAAGCTCTCTTACATGAAAATTCTTTGGCTATTGAAAGTCTTCACATTCTCAAAGAGAACAATAAATCCGAGTACAATAAAGCGCTAGTTTTGTCTAAAACTTTTTGAGGGGAAAAGGGAGACGAAACACCAGACTTGAAAGATGGTGTGGTACTAAGGCCACAATATTTTTTTTTTTTTTAAGATTTCTGGATTTAGTAAGGGTCATCCCCAGCCTGTAAGAGAAAACCCCCTAAGGTTTCACAGTTCCGTCTGACTAGGCAACCCACCTTCACTTTTATTTACGAGACCATTAGGAGAAAATTAAAGAGGCAATGGAAGAACATGTGTCCATTTGGATGGTGATCTGTCTTTGGTTTACATAGCACACATGGTCCTCACATTTTCTTGCTTCTCTAAGCCTTTCAATTCAGTAAGGATGACAAGACCACAGACGTTCTGCCAGCGGCGGTTCTGGATACCTTGGGTGGAGCTAGCTACCTTCTCCCCAGAAGTTCTCCCTTGCTCTGTACAGACCCGCGGACCCCTTAAGAGACTGGTTCTTGCCTCATCATTATCATCAACAAACATTTCTCAGGGAGCGAATAGCTCCGTAGTAAGTACAAACATCAATCAAGAGGAGCACAAGGATGAAAAGGTCTTTGATCGCTGAGATTCCTGAAAAAGCCACTTGATTGAGGCAGACATAGTTCACAGGGTGATAAAGAGAGATGCGAGTGACCTTATCGGGTTCTTTGTACAAAAAGCAGGTTTTGTCCTTAAATGGTTTGATAAATAAGGATCTACGTATAGGACCCAGAATCACCTCTTTCGTTTTGGGATAATTTCGTGTCATCATAAGGGTCAAAGTGGAAGCGTGGCCACCAATCTATGGATTATTATTTTTTTTTTTTACAAATTGCTGCTGCTATTACAAAGGGCCTGGAGCTGTGAGATGGGGAGACAAGAAGGCAAAGAGAAGAGGTAAGTGATGCTGAGAAACTCATTTTGTTTCTCAGAATTAATTTATCTTTCAGACAACCCAACCTTTTTTGCAACCATGAGTGTTTAACTCATGAGTGTTAAACTCCTTGAAACACACACATACACACACACATACCCAAAAACATGGGGTCAGCTCTAAACCTAGGGGATGAGCTTTTATTTGGAAAGAGGGCCCATGTTCATGTCCAGCCATCCCTTCTCACTTCCTGCAGGCTAGTATTCCCACCTCCTGCCATCATCAGTTACATGCCTGTGACACACAGCACTGTGCAAGGAACCTTTGTCCCTCACCTTAGGAGAATGGTTTCTTTGCATCTCTTTTTCAGTCTTAAGGAAGAAATGGCCCTCGGATTCCTTAACAAAGAGGAAGTTCTTGTGCTAGGAAGCAGAGTTAGGAAGCATTAGTGGACATGGGATATGGTCTGGTCATTTTACATTTTGCTAAGAAGTCTTAACCTCAGGGGCCTCTGGTGGATTAGAAGGTCACAAATGCTCAAGGTAGAACATAACAGATCTCAACAGCATTCTGGAATTGTGACTGGCCATTATCTGCCTAGGAGACTTTATTGGCAAGGGAGCCTGAAAAAAAGGCAGTAGCTATGGTGGTCTGTGATCAAATTAGTGCTAGGAGAAGTGAAAACATGGCTAACTCCATTTCAGAGGAAGTTAATTTGCCTTTAGAGTAAACTGGTTTTCCTCATCAGAAGTGCAAATATAGACACTGCCACACAATAAAACAAGAAAAACACCAACAACAGTAACAATGGTATTCACAATAATGATAAGTCTACAGATCCAAAGCCACCAAGGTTTTTTTGTCCCAAAAGATGAGAAAAGGTTGTGTGTAGGTAGGTGTATGTACAGAAAGAGACAGCAGTCAATGAAAGCCAGACACACACACACACACACACACACACACACATATACAGGGAAAAAGGGAAAGAGATCTAAGCTCCACCATATAAAAAATGCCACTGAAAATTGCTGCAGGGGCCACAGTACCATAGGCGGCTGGGTCCTTGCTCCACAGAGGATGTGACTCCGTATCTTAGATTTTCTGAAAGAGTTTTGATTTAATGAGATTTCTTTGTTTTCAATCAGGTGATGCACTCCATGGATAACTAAATGCCACTTATTTTTTATGCTCAGCAGGAATTTTCATCTAAACACAACTCAGAGATAAAAAAGAACCCCATGTCAGGCTGTCACCATTTTTGGTTCTGAAGGTCTGGTGGCCGCAGGGATGTCAGCACGGTCTGAAGCAGCCCTGTAGTTTCTGACTTTTTTACTGTAGTAAAAGCACTGTAGTTTCTGACATAACCAAACCCAGACCCATGAATGTCCAGAATGAGGGAAATGCTGAAAACAAACTTTGGACAGGGATTTGCCTCCATGGTTACCATCATGACGAGGTGATGTCAGAAAAGGTAGATGGGTTTTGCCACTATCTTTTTTTTTTTTTTTAAAGGATTTTTTAAAAGTAATCTCTACATCCAATGTGGGGCTCAAACTCACACCCCCAAGATCAAGAATCGATTGCTCTGCCGACTGAGCCAGACAGGCGGCCCTCTGCTATTCACTTCCTGCTTCTCCCAACTCCCTTCTTCCTGCCTAGGGATGGGGTTACTATTTCAGGGGTAACTAAGCCCTGGAGACGAAATCAATGGTTAGCTGCTGTATTCATAATCAGGGCTTAGTTCCTCTCAGAGGATCAGTAGCATGGAAGAGGCAATTCCTAGAGGTGACTCTCCTTTCTCCTGAGGGAATGGAAATGCTCCCTCTCTTGCCCACAGCCTTGGGACGAGAAGATGCTGACTTCTGAGCTGAGAGCTGGCAGCGGGCAGCTATCACGATTCACCCAATAGGGCTGGATGGTCACAACCCCAAAGGCTTCTCCATAAGGCTACTCAGAGTCTTGTACCTGGAGTCAGTACGTAACTTCCCACTTTTCCCTCTTAAATCCCCAGGGAGCACTGGCACTGGGAAAAGGCCTTCGGCCAGTCCAGAAGCAGGAAAACTAGGGGTTGAGGTGAAGTTGGATGGAATTCTTTTTGGCTCCCGAGTGCCACATACCAGTCTAAGGGTTTGTCATAGAAGTGAGGGAGACAATTTCATTTCAGCACCAAATCAACATGGTTTGTGTGACTTAAAAAAAAAAAACAAACACAACTGGTCAGCAAAGTAACGGTAACAGTAATGGACATCAGTGTATGGTGAGAAAGGTCAGGCAGAAATTTCAAAAAGCATGGCCTATTTACTTGTCATAAAACAAACAGATCTTTGGGGCTCTCATTAGGCAACTTGGGTGGAGTCTAGTTCTCTCTGGAGGTAATTAGGTTTTAACTTTTTTTTTTTTTTCTTTGCAAGGGTCAGGGGATCTTGCGAGAATGCTGGAACAGCTTTGCACCTGTGCTATCCAGCTGGGAGCCATGGGCCACATGTGGCTGTTGACACAGGGCTGGAGATGTAGCGAGCCCAAAATGAGGCATTCTGGGAGCTTAAACACACTATGGGTTTAGAGGATTTCATACAAAAAAGAATGTACAAGATTTCATTTATGCTTTTTACACATTGAAACAAAAAGATTACATATATTATTAAAATTATTTTGAAGCATTCCTCTTTACTTTGTAAAATGTAGCCAGTAGAAAATGTAAAATTTACATGAGTGATTTGCATTATATTTCTATTGGATAGTGCTAGTCTGGACACTCATTATAGAGGAATGCGCATCTGTAAATATGCATGAAGTTTACATATGCTTCTAGAGGGTTCCCAGCTCAAAATTTACTCTTTGGGGGAGAGGGGGTGGTGGTGAAGAAGGCTATGGGAGAAGTTTTTCATTTCTTTTAAACGCTTCTATGCTGGTTAAACTTTTTTTTTTTTTTTTTTTAAACCACCAAAGCCACAGGAAAATCCTCTGAAAACAAACCTTTGGTAAATGGAGAGCCTCCTAGGCTCAGGGATTTTGCAACAGAACCTCCTTGGGGTAAAAGCCCACCCAGATGCCCCTCACCCTGCTCTGGGCCCCTCCTCATCTATTCAGCATCCTATGGGGGAGGCACAGTTGTGGTGTACAAAGGCAACCGATTCCTGATTTATCTGGTCACCAGCTGGAAGAGACAACACTCATCATATGGAGAAGTATGCAGTGCAAAGGGCATTTTCTCCCCTGGGTATGGAATACAATTTTATTTCTTTTGCTGTTGGATTATCCTTCTAATTCCACTTAACATAAGTTAATACCCAAGTGTGCTTCAGGTAGAGCTGACTCAAGGGTACACAGTGTAATGCTATGCTGACCAAGAACAAGAAACACTCTGAGATGAAGAATCCCAGACTGAGGACTAGAATTTGAAGGTATCCAGACATTACAGACTCTGTGACTAACAGCTGTTGTAAAACCAGGCGAAACAAAACCACTCCTACTTGGACTTCAACCTTGAATCATCTCGATAGTCATTCTCAGCACCAAAGCCATTCGTGTACGTTATGTGTCAAGAAACTGCCTCCCCAAGGTATGAAGTCAGCTATATGTCATCGCCATCTGCCAAAAAAGGGACACCCCACCCCCCTCTCCCCCCATCTTGGGGCAAAAAGCTCATTAGCAGTCTCAAGGCCAGAAGGAGCCTTGGCCATCATCTCGTGGAACGCCTTCATTTCACAGAGGGAGAAGGTGAGGCTCAGCAAACATGTGACTCAGCCCGGACTCCGGACTTCAGTTCAGTGCTGTGTTCACTCCTCCCTGCCTGCCTTCGCACACTGACACTGGGTTTCATTATAGGAAGTGTGAGACTCCCAGAGAGCTGTGACATTTCTGAAGGTGGTCATCATTTTCCTTGCCTTGCTGCCTACTTAGAAAGCATCAAATAGGAAATCATTAAAGATGGGAGCGGGGGCAGGGCGGGGAGAGCGACCAGTAGTCTGTCATCAACTCCCATGACATCCACTCTACGTTTCAGCAGGCAGCGGAGAGTTACGACACAGCCCAGCTCTGGTTTTTGGATGAGTATTAGTGTAATGAGGTGGAAAAGCCTTGTTAAAGATGTAAATAACTCAGTGAGAAAAGCCTTCCTTCTTAGTAACCCACGCAGCCGCCATCGCCTTCTGACAGAGGGTGAGGTGATCCGTGATTGTCCGGGGAAACCATTCACTGCCTTAGTCATCTCTGCATGTGGATAGTCTAAATGAATTACAAAATTCCCCACTGAAAAAATAGCACATCTCTGTCATAGTTACAAAAAAAAAAAAAAAAAAAAAAAGAAAGAAAGAAAGAAAGAAAAAAAGAAAGAAAGAAAGAAAAAAGAATAAAAATGTAAGTAGTTTTAAAAATGCCGGTGGGTTTCAGTATCCATTGGATGCCTCTTTTCCTGTCCCTCTTTGTCTCTCTCCGTTAGGAGAGACTTGGTTAGTAAATTCCCTATGCTGTACTTTTTAGACCAAATGGTTTATCAGATCACACGTCCCTCCTCATTTGAGATTTAGATGTACTTGGGGAGCCCAGGAAGCAAGCTGCCAAGGATTCCCATGAACTCTTCCTTGAGGTCTGGTGAGTTTTAACACAAGTGTGTTGGGATTAAGGGAAAACCCAGGTGCTCCCACACCTGGGAGAACCCAGTGTGTTTGACACTGGGTTCCCAGAGGACTGGGTCTCTTCTGAAGCCTCCATCACCTACAGAAGCCACTTGTGGAAGGAACAAAAGACTGTTTCATTCAGCCTTGCGGACACCACTATAACAGACATTTTACTTTTGGGAAGAATATGTGGTGACTGGTCTTAAAAACGGGCTTGCGGTCCCAGCTACAAGCCCTACAGTCATGAAGAACAGCGCTACAGCCCAGGAGGGGACTTCTGAGTTTGGAATTTCAGTCAAACACTGTAAGATCCAGGCAAAAATGAAGCTTCCTTCTCACATCACGGGGGCCATTAACAGAGCCTGGCAAGTGGGATCCAGCGTGATATGAATGCAAATAATGAGTGGTAGTCTCAGTGGATTCAGAGCTTAGTGTTGGGGTCTCTGGCAGCTAGGATCTTTAAGATCCACTTGAAAGAACTTAGATTCTTAAGGAAAGCTGGCCTTAGACTGTTTCGGGGTGCCGAGGCACGTCCCAAAGCCAAGCACACTTCATGCCGAGAGGTCAAGACCATTCATCTCAGAGACAGCGTACAAACCGGTCACAGCAGGAACTGCTGCTTCGAAACCGAACTCTGTACAAAATCTGGAGTCAACCGAAGGGGTGGACATCATGTAAACTGCACACAGTCTTTAGAAAGAAACTGCCAAAGAAATCAAACAACATTCCCCAAACAACAAAACAAGACCTGGAAGAAAAGGAAATAAAACTAAGAAGCCCTAAGCGTGTCCTTTCGGTCTGTTTTAGGAGCTTCTGAAGTGTGTCTACAAGGACATGGGAGGGAAAATCAGCTTTCGACTTCCCAGCTGCCAAGGCCATGGACTGTTGTACAGATGGAGAGACGGCTTCCTGATTAACGTGACTTTGGATATTGCTTTCGTTAGCATTCTTGAGCGGAGCGCCGTGGAGTTACCAAGTGAAGTGGTTCTGGAGGTGTGTGTAGCCGGGTCCAATTCTTGAGGTCCTCCTCCCTCCCTTCCCCTTGGGTCCTACCACCCCTTTGTTCTATAGTCACCGTTTCAAGACTTAACCTCTTCGCAGTCTTGGTCAGTGGAAAGTTCTACATCAGACAGTCCAACTTCCATTGCCATAATCAGCGAGATGTCAGAATCACTGCTTACAGCTGGCTCCTGCTCGCCTGGGAGGAGAAAGCAAAGTTCATGGTCAACACTGAACTATGTCTTTGGAGGCTGGCTATTTTATACGATTGTCTTTAGGAACATTTCTTCAATGGCCGAGAGACAGTATTAGAAAAATTGGCTATTTAGTAAAAACAGAAACAAAACACAAAAACCAGAAACTAGTTAGAGCCTCATCTCACACGATAGCCCCAAATAAGCTCCAAATAAGTTAAATGTAAAGAAGAAACTAATATAGCTATAAAACATAGATATATTTTATAAGTATATGTCTACATAGGAAAATATCTAATTTATCAAAGTAGGGCAAGAAACTCTATGTGGAAAAGCAGTTGAGCAATTCACAGAACAGATTGATAAATGTGCATAAAATTCAAAAAATATTAAAAACATGAAAAATAAGGGGCGCCTGGGTGGCTCAGTGGGTTAGGCCTCTAACTTCGGCTCAGGTCATGATCCCAGGGTCCTGGGATTGAGCCCTGCATCAGGCTCCCTGCTTAGCTCCCTGCTTAGCAGGGAGCCTGATTCCCCCTTTCTCTCTCTGCCTGCCGCTCTCCCTGCTTGTGATCTCTGTCTGTCAAATAAATAAATAAAGTCTTAAAAAAATACATTAAAAATAAGATCAAAAGGCATACATCAAACTTGAAATATTTGTGAACATTTCCCAAAGGGCTGCATTTTCAACATGTAGCTTTGAAATCAGTAAGAAAAACTAACCAGAAAAGTGGGCCCCGGTCGCTATGATAGAGCAATACAATATAAATGACCAATAACTATAAGGTAAAAATGAGCTACTTTTTTTTTTAAAATAAAATCTGCACTCTTATTAAAGAAACATAGCATTACACTGAGGCAGGTACTTTGATACACTCCATGTAGCACTGTGACATTCTCACTCAGTAATTTCATTTCGAGAATGTATCATAAATATCCACGCAAAAATATTCACTCAAGCACAATTTATAGCAGCAAAACATTTCAAGTGACAAAGTCTAACAATGTAGAATACCTAAGGAACGTGTGTTGCTTCTAGAGCACCATCTTCTTGTAACAACTAAAGTGATACTTCTAAAGAACTTGAAGTTACATAAGAAAATGCTCACAGGATTCTTTTAAGTGAGAACAGAAGTATCAAAGCTTTGTATGCAGTGAGGCTGACAAAGTTAACCAGAAGCAAGGAAGCCAACAGTGCTAGAAGAGTTGTCTCAAGTTTGGGGATTTATAGTCATTTTCTTAAAAAAAAATTTTTTTTTTCAGTTTTACTTCCAAACATTCTGCAGGGAACAAATATCATTCATTCCCTCAGACGCAGTGAGTCCCCACTATGTACCAAGGATCGGGCTCGATTCAAGGGACGTCAGTAAGAGTGAGATGATTCCTGTCTTCAGAGAGCTTACTATCCAGTAGGCAGGCCCTTCAGGAGACAGTCAGTCCCAACTCAGTGGGATATACATGATGCTGGAAGATGCAGGAGCAGGGGTTACAGGAACAGGGAAGAGGGCTATGTGACCCACTGCTGACTCAGAAAGCTTCCCGTCGGGGACAATGTCTACAATGAGTCCTCAAGAAGAACTCATATTCTAGCCAGAAGATTGAGAAGGAAGCATCCCTTAAGCAGTAGCAATAGTATGTATAGATAGCTATGTCTGAGCACGATTGGGAGCCTTGTACAGATGGGTATCTTTAATACATCATATAATAATATGTCATATAATACATCATATTTAAATACGGTCATATTTAAATACGCCTGGAGCGCAAGGTCAAGCTAGGGACTCTGAAGGGAGGCTTTAGAACCAGAGAGCTTGCATGTCCCATTATCCTGTTGAAGAAACTGGAAGACCGGCAAAATGTCTAAGCACAGAAGAAGCTGGTGGTTGTAATACTTTTGCTCTGATAATCACTGATATGATTTATTTCATGTTGATGTACAGTTAAGGAGATTATATGAGTTTTATGAAAGACGTGAGTTCTTTTTTTTAATTTAAATTATTTAACATATAGTATATTATTAGTTTCAGAAACAGTTTAGATTAATCAGTTGCATATGATGCCCTGTGCTCATCCCATCACATGCCCTCCTTAATGCCCATCACCCAGTTACCCATGTCCCCTCCTCCCCTCCAGCAACCCCCAGCTCATATCCTATAGTTAAGAATCTCTTATGGTTTATCCCCTTCTCTGTTTTCATCTTTTTATTTCCCTTCCCATCCTCTACATTCATCTGTTTTGTTTCTTAAATTTGACATCAGAGTGAAATCGTATGATGTTTGTCTTTCTCTGACTGACTTATTTTGCTTAGCATAATATCCTCTAGTTTGATCCATATCGTTGCAAATGGCAAGGTTTCATTCTTTTTGATGGCTGAGTAGTATTCCCGTGTGTGTGTGTGTGTGTGTGTGTGTGTGTGTGTGTGTGTGTGTATTACATCTTCTTTATCCATTCATCTGTTGATAGACATCTGGGCTCTTTTCATAGTTCAGCTATTGTGGACATTGCTGGCTATAAACATTGGGGTGTAGGTGCCCCTTTGAATCATGTTTGTCCTCTTTAGATAAATACCCAGTAGTGCGATTGCTGGGTCGTAAGGTAGCCTATTTTTAACTTTTCGAGGACCCTCCATGCTGTTTTCCAGAGTGGCTACCCCAGCTTGCATTTCCACCAACAGTGTAGGAGGGTTCCCCTTTCTCCGCATCCTCGCCAGCATCTGTCGTTTCCTGACTTGTTAATTTTAGCCATTCTGACTGGTGTGAGGTGGTATCTCATCGTGGTTTTGATTTGTATTTCCCTGATGCCGAGTGATGTGGAGCATTTTTTTTTCATGAGAAAAGACAATGAATTCTTAACATATTTAAAAGGAGACAAACAGAACTAACAAAAAGTTATGGCCTTAAGAATCAGCTTGAGAGAAATGGGCTGTTTCACAGGAATATATCCAACCTAACACCTGAGCTCTAATAGGTTTCCTAGGCCCATAAATGCATGCGGCTCATAGTAATGTAGACAGACCCCTGGCTAGAATAAGACTTTGGAAGCAGTTCTTGGCAGATAGAAGTATTTCGTATTTGAAAACGGGGGCACTCAACAAATATTCAATGAAACTAGTCATTTAGAAAAAAGGCAGAATTGGATCCCTGCCCCACACTTCACAACAAAATACATTCTAGGCTAACGAAACCTGTATCTGTACCTGTACCTATAGCCTGTTTTTAATTGTGCACATACACTTCCTTCCCATTTATCCTCTTCTCCAGAGCCACCTGGTACTTTCAATCCCTGACTTTTGGGGAATTCTTTTTGCAAATTGAGATAGTTCTCCCTTCCTTTACGGCTGCTTTGCATTTGTTTTCTCCGCAGGGCTCTGGCTTGCTGCTGTGCAGGCTCTGCTCAGCACCACTCCAGGGAAAGCCTTCACTTTGGAGACTGAGTGAGCAGTGTCCACTAGATTGGGACAGTGCACAACCTGCACAGCTGGACACAGGAGCTTGCTCTGTTTCTCAGATCCACTAAGTCCTTGGCCCTTCATCTGTTTTTTCCCCAGTTGCCCATATCTTGTTATTGTCTCTTTTTACCTTTTCCCATCCATGTTGCTTTACAAAATCCCTTTGCTATAGTTTATATGGGGTTTTAGGAGAGGCTGGAAGTAGTTTCATATGTTCAATCTACTTGTTTCGCTCAGCACTCTCCTAAAGCATCACTTTTGCAAGGAGAAATAGAATTCTATGCACAAGAACTGGGAACCTGTTTTACTTCATGAGACTATTCTCGCCTCAGGTATAGTAACTACACATATTACTTTGTCTAAGTCACTCTGTCCTCTGGGGCTGAAGTTCGGTTGTCTATAAAATGAGTTTGGACTGGGTCTTCAGTCCCTTCCAGTGGTTACAGTTTGTACCTGTACAGGTTGATGTCACCCTAGCACAGTCTTTCCTACCTGCTGCTTTCTCAATGAATATTTACAAGACTTCCCACCAAGGAACAAAGTTATAAGCCTCTCTTTCAGCACAGCCCTCCAAATTATTGTTTTTGTAATTGAAAATATTCTTTTCTTAATCAAAAAAGGTCTGTTGTATATTTAATACAAGCACATACTAAACGGGAGAATTCACTATTTGAGGTGTAGTGAATTAAATTATTCTTATTCTTGGAGATAAAAAATGAGGGTTAAATTATGGAGATATAATCTCTCTTTTTCTCCCTCCTTTTTTTCCTCCAGTGGTCCATGAACAAATTCAGCTCATGAGCAGCCAAAATTTTCAGCTCGCAATTACACTGCAAGTCAACCAAGAAGCTCATCATGGAGTGGTTCTATGACTTTCATAAATATCTAGTTTAAAACAACAACAACAACAACAAAAAAAAACAAAGGCAGCCCAGATGAAGGGCTGGGTTAGTCAGAGTTCGATAAAGATAGGTCCATGTAACCTGCAGTGGCAGCTTCTCACCCTAACTTCTGGCTTTTCAAGCCATCAGCCTCTGCGGATTTCAAGGATTCATTCCCACTGTGGGGTTTTCTAAACTGGAACTTGGGAATCGAAAGAAAGGCCATGGGGACGGATGGAACTACGGCTGCTGAATTCATGGTGCTGTTTCGGAAACTGACCGTCCTGCACAGCTCCAGGCAAAGAGGAATTCGAATCAATGAAATCAGATACTTGCCAAAAAGCGGCTCAGTTGGGGTGCCTGGGTGGCTCAGTGGGTTAAGCCTCTGCCTTAGGCTCAGGTCATGATCTCAGGGTCCTGGGATCGATCCCCGCATCGGGCTCTCTGCTCAGCGGTTAGCCTGCTTCCTCCTCTCTCTGCCTGCCTCTCTGCCTACTTATGATCTCTCTCTCTGTCAAATAGATAAATAAAAAATCTTAAAAAAAAAGTGGCTCAATTTTTACAATGTAGCATCGCATCAAGCATATCAGCTAATCATTTTCCATGTCAAAACTTAAAAGAAAAAAAGATCTGAACACATTCGAAATTATTTTTTTTACTCCATCTCGTATTTTTAATTGAACTTAGTTTGTGCCATAATTTTTAAAAGCAGGGCTTTATCTTTTAATTAAGGAAGATGTTTTACTTTGAGGCCACAATAATACAAAGGAAACCCACTGTCACTAAAACATTTAGAAGGTTCTACGTAGGTGGTACTAATTGGGAAGTGTAAAGTAGCTATTAACAATATAAATGTTCATGGAATATTACCTCCTTCCCTGTAAAAGCTGATATAAAAGGAATGCAGAAATAACATCGGCCTTTACTGCATCCTCACAACAACCCTTTGATGTAGGTATCTTGATGCCTGTTTCACAGATGGAAAAACAAAAAACTCTCAGTCCACTGGATGCAGTAGTATTACACCTACTTGACCTACTTTCTTCTCTTGGATATCATGCATTGTAAAGACATAAAGAGAACTGAAACAGCGATAGGATCCACTTAATATTTTAAAAGATCACCCTCTCTGTTAAGTGAAGAACAGATTGGTAGGACAAAGGGTGGAGGGAATCTGGAGGCAACTATTGTAGCAAAACAGACAAAACGTGATGATGGCTTGGTACAGCAGCAGGGCAGAGATAAGGGGACCCACTGAAGAAATATTTTAGGAAGAGGATACACAGAAGGGTGATGGGTTGGGCAAGGGCGGGCAAGAGAGGAGAAAGTGAAGGATAACCCCCACATTTCTCTTTTTCTTTTTTAAGATTTTATTTATTTATTTGACAGACAGAGATCACAAGTAGGCAGAGAGGCAGGTAGAGAGAGGGAGGGGGAAGCAGGCTCCCTGCTGAGCAGAGAGCCCAATGCAGGGCCCCAGCCGAAGGCAGAGGCTTAACCCACTGAGTCACCCAGGCACCCCTTACCCCCACATTTCTTGAGCAATATAGGTACCACTTACTCAGCAGGAGGAACTGGAAGATGAACCAGTGGGGAGAGATCAGGAGTTCAGTTTTGCGTGCGCCATGTTTGAGAGGCCCGTGAGACTCACAAAGGGAGATGGGGTCGGCAGCTAGATGCAGAAGTCGGGAGGGCAATACGTGAAGTGAGAGGCTTCAGCAATTTGCAACCAGGAGAGTAGATGAGGTGTTTCCAGCAAAAGATTATAGAGAAAAACACCAGGGACAGATCTCCCCGGAACACCGAAATCTACTGCCAAAACCTCAAACTCATGCCGACAACATGATTCGTTCTGCCTGTGCCATGTTTTCTTTTAAAGTATGAATTAGTTACCAATATTTAAATGTCAGGCTACTTTACGTACAAATTTAGATTTGAAATTTACCTTGGAAAAATAAATACCTGGCAATATATGCCCAATTCCTGGAACGAAATAATTGAGGGGAACAGAGGAAGGGCTGCCCCGCTTAGCTCAAGTCAAAGACGGTCTGGGTCCCCACAGCTGTCTAACAGTCTGCTGTCCTGGTTCATGGTACTTGGCTGTGTAGAGAGATCAGCTGAAAACCTCATATTTAGGGGGAGGGCAGAAGAACACCAGAGGAGGGTAAGCTCCGAAAGAGCCTGAAAATGGCCAGAGAATACTGTGTCATTGATTCATTTCCTTCTTTTCTTTTAAATATATTCTGTTTTACCTCCTTCATAGACACTGACTCACCATTAACAATCCATACCCAAGGAAATGAGGTACTCTGAGTATTACTGATTTGGTTGGGTGGGTTTTAAGGGTAATTCTGTCATCTAATTTCACAGTCTTGAGTGTCTTTATCACAGCATTAGCGAGCATCTGATGACAGAGTGGGCAGAAAAGACTCCATTTTACATGGAGCTTTGTAACCTATTTTCTTGACCCCTAACTACTGCTTTCATACATTTCCACATGTGATTGTAAGTACAATCCAGCAGTAGCCTAACTGTGATTAACCAAAAATTTCTTAGTGTTGGGACTTATTCCATTTAATCCATAAATTATAAATATCTTTGGCTTATCTCTTTCTTAATATATAAAAAATTACCTAAAGACTCACAGTTTCCCTTTGTAAAATGGGCATTGCAGTTGTAGTTCTGATGTGGGTTTGGTAGAAGAGTGTATAATAAAATGTGCCTGCATGACCAAGTTCCCTCCTGAGATTAGAAGACCCTGAGATCTGTGTCACCTGGTGTTGGGCATACCTCGTCTGTCCCTGGCACTTCCCTGGCTCAGCCCCATGTCTCTGTCAGTGTTCTCATTTCAGAATCCCACCATGCTCCTCCCGAAATAGGACGCACTTGGCAGATGTCTGCAGCACTGAACTTGAACTGAAGTTCCCTCTGGCCACTGTAGGGCTCAAGTTTGGTATTTTATTAGCTAATAGCAATCTTAATGCTTACTGAGTATTTAGTACACGCCTAGGATTACACTAAGTATTTAAACAGATTATCTAATTTAATATTCAAAATCAACCTATGACCTAGTATTATTTCTATTTTCAGGCAATAAAAGTAGAGCTCAGAAAGGTTAAAAACCTCCTGAGCTTAAACTGCAAGTAAGACTTAGAAGTAGAATTTGAGCCTAGATCTCACTCCAGAGTCCACGAACGTGACTATATCTATACTTCTTGGTGAGATCCTTAACCTGAGGATTAGTGGACTTGCGGGGGCACCCAGGTACCTAAAATTCCATACATGCTTATATGGTCATACGCATACATACATTTTTCTGGTATGAAAACTGCTTTCACTAGATTCTTACAGAAGCACAAAAAGGCTAAGAACCATTCACTGAAGAGATTTTGCATCCTGGGTGAGTTGGAGAACACGCTGCCGTATGCAAAAAGAGTGGCTTGCCTTTCTTTTCAATGCATTTTTGGTTTACATTTCACTGCCTATATGTTCTATTTATTTGACATGACACTTTTCATATGAAGTCACTGCTTTCCTACTTGTTTCTTTATGATGGTTATTCGAAGCTCGAGCAGAAAATTATCCTTCCTAGAATGAAGTTTGATATTTACTGCTTGTCTTATGAAAGAAGGCGTAGAGCAGTAGCGGGCTGGAATAAGTCCTCCTCTGTTAAGAATGAACAAACATTGCTCTCAGAGTAAGTGTTCTCTGTGTTGAAAGAACATAAGGTGGTGATGAATACAGTCCCCCAGGTGTCCCGATTCTCCAGGAGGTCTGGGGTTACATGCTGAGAGCCGCTCTGCATCACATAAAAGCTTATTTTTCCCCATGTACTTGAAAAATAAGGTCTCAGAGAAAAATGGCACCCTTCCGTCCACTGCGACCAACGCTTACATTCTTGAAAATAAGACATCATTTCCAATCACCACTGTATGATGCAAGAGCACCACAGGAGGGGGGCTCAACCAGATCGGCTGACTTAGAATATTATCTTATCATCTCTTCTCAGAAATGTGATATTTTAGAGCTGAGGTATTACCGACATACTCCCTGTCATAATCTTGGTGGGCAAGTTAGTCAACTTCAAATGCAGAGTGTTTTCAATAAGGAAATGTGTCCCTTTCACATGGATTCCTTGTCTTATCTCTTTTGTTGAACAAGAATTTCTGAGTAGATCAACTTCTGGTTCGGTTTAGATCTTCCCTCTTGGGAGGGGCTTCTGCTGTGAGAATGGCAGGCCCGAGAGCCACTTTCCTCAGAGGCTGTGCGATAATATCAATAATAGCTAGAATGTGTTGACTCCTTCCTACACGTCTCAAAATTACATAAAAAAAAAAAAAGATTTTATTTACTTATTTGAGAGAGTGAGAAAGAGAGAGCATGAGAGGGGAGAAGGTCAGAAGGAGAAGCAGATTCTCTGTGGAGCCGGAGGCCCGATGTGGGACTCTGTGTGGAAACGGATCCCGGGTCTCTGCGATCATGACCTGAGCTGAAGGCAGTGGCTTAACAAATTAAGCCGCCCAGGCGCTCCTCACAATGACATTCTGAAGTAGGTGTTACGATGACACCGATGACTGCTACACATTTTACAGGTAAAGCCAACTTGTCCAAAGTCAAGTGCACAGAAAGAGGCAGAAGCAGAATCTCTACCCAAGCCTGCAATATTGGCAACTATACCTTTCTGGAACACAGAGCTGTCAGATCTTTATGTGGCTGATAAGCTGTTCTTACAGACAACACTTGGCCACCTCTGGGAACTAAGTATTCCAGGGCTACAATATAAATTTACCCATCTGGAGACACCTGGGTGGCTCAGTTGGTTATGCATCTGCTTTCAGCTCAGGTCATGATCCCGGAGTCCTAGGAGAGAGCCCCGTATTGGGTTCCCTGCTCAGTGGAGAGCCTGCTTCTCTCTCTGCTTGCTGCTACCCTGCTCGGGCTCTCTCTCTCTCTCTGACAAATAAATAAAATCTTTAAAAAAAAAGAATTCATTATAAATTTATCCATCTGGCTAGGTCACTTTGAAATTGTTTTGATAAAACCAGCGCCGTGGCCTCTTTAAGTTCTCGCTCCATAATGATAAATAGATGTGTGTTGAGGTCAAATGGGAAAAATTCATTCTTCTCGTTCAGGTGGGAAGGTTTAAACATTATTTTTATGCGAACTTGGGGAAGGAGAATTCCTGGGAAGCTTATATAGTAAGATCACATCATTATGATTTCACTTTGCTTTTATCTCTTTGTCATTGGTTTTCCGTCCTTGTGACACTTCACGCAGGAGGGGAATGATTTCGTCCAGTTGCTCAAACTCCTTACAGATTTCATGAACAGTTCATTCATCGAGTAATTCCTCATTAAGTGCCAAAAGAAGGGACAATGTGCCTTTTGTGATAGTTTCATATTAGTTTGTGCAGGAAGGGACATAAAGCCTAGTGAACATTTATTAACATTATTAATAGCTATTTTACAATCTCCCATTAGTACAACCTACAGAAAACCTTAAGCATTAAGCACAGTATCTGATATATGGAAGGTTCTTGATAAAGGTGAATATAATTGGAATTAAAAAAAAGTAAAGAAAAGTGCAAGCTTCCAGATAGATTTAGAGAGGTAGGCAAATATACAGATGTACCCATTTTTATAATTGTATAAAATTATCTACAGACTTCATTATTCATTCATCAATTTATTTAACCACTCTTTTATTCAATGTGTATTTACTGAACAGCTTATTAGATAGGCACCCAACACTGGAGATGAGCTGTGAGGAAATAAAGATGAACTAAAACAGACTCTACTTTTATGTTGAATTTTATCTAGTAATTCTTGCTCAACACAAGTTTACTTCAAGGTGATACTTGCTAAAGGCAATATAAATAAAATGTTAAAGAAACAGAGGGGTGGGGAGAATTTTGCCTCCAACTGGGTAACCAAAAGGGTTCATGAAGTAGGTCACAGGTAAACCAGGGTGAGATCTAACTGGCACTGGGAAGTATGGGGAGGAGGGAAAACAGCATTCTTTTCAGGGGACCCAGTGTGACTAGGTGTCATCAGAGTATACGTCAAGGCATGTGGATCGGACTATAGCTTAGGATATTGGATGATGGTGAGCTATGTGCTGGAAGTAGCTCATAGCTACTCTGCACCACCCTGTCTGCCCTCTCCCGGTTCACAGGGAACTAGAAGACTGGGTGCTGCATTTCCCAGACTCCTTTGCCAGCGGGCTTATGTGAGGTCCTGCCAAGGAGGGAAGCTACCATACTTCTGGTTTGGGTTGTGGGTTCTGGAAGTGTTGGCAGTGGTTTCAACAGAATCAGAGTGGGGAGGAACGTGAGTTCCTAGGTAGACTCAGTGCTGGTGGCTTCCCCAGCAGAAGCAAGACAGCTCTGGCAATATCAGAATAGTGGGTGCAAGCTCAGGAGCTCTTAGTGACACCACTGGATACACTTTTTTTTTTTTTTTAAATCAACATCATTGAAGCATAATTTACCTGCAATAAATTGCATCTGTTTAAAGTGTGTAATTTGGATGGTTCAGTTTGTAGAGCGTGTGACTATGGATCTCAGGGTCATGAGTTTGAGCCCCATGTTATACATGGAGCCTATTTGAAATTAAAAAAAAAAACCAGTGTATAATTTGATGAGCTCTGATGGATGTATATATCTGTGCAACTACCATTATAATCCCGAGGGTGTTTTGAAATAGTGAGCACTTCTATTTCCTTCCCAGGGCCCCTTACTGTCAATCAATCTTCTGTTACTGCCCCGAGGTGACATATGATCTGTTTGTTTGTTTTTTCTAAATAACTATCAGATTTTTTCAACCCTGGCATAATGGACATTTAGGGGTGGATAATTCCCTGTTGTGGGGTGGGGGAACGTCCTGGGAATTGTAGCATGTTTAGCAGCACCTCTATTTCTACCCACTGATTGCCAGTAGTACCTCCCTCTCCCCAGCTGTGACAACCCAAAACGGCGCCAGACATTGCCAAATGTCGCTGGAGAGGCAAAATCACTCCCAGCAAAGAAGCAGAGCTCTAGTTTCACGTGCATTTTCTATAATGCCATTTTATAGCGTGTACTCTCTGGTGTCGGGTTCCTTTCACTCAGTACACTCATTTTGAGATTTGTCCCTGATGCTGCATATATCAATAGTTCATTTCTTTTTATTGCTGGATAGTATTCCATTGGGCGGATGTATCCCAGTTGGCTTATCTACTCACAAGCTGAGGAACATCGGATTATTTCCAGTGTTTGGCTGTTGTGAATCAGGCCGCTATGAACATTTGGTTGCAAGTCTTTCTGAGGGCATACATTTAAAAAATTTTTTTAATTTAAACCCAATTAGCCAACATACAGTACATCATTAGTTTCAGATGTAGTGGTCAATAATTTATCAGTTGCGTGTAACACCCAGTGTTCATAGCATCACGTGCCTTCCTTAATACCCATCACTCAGTTACCCCATCCCCCCACCCACCTCCCGTCCAGCGACCATTTGTTTCCTTTAGTTAGGAGTCTCTCATGGTTTGTCTCTCTCTCTGATTACTTTCCATTCAGTTTCCCCTCCCTTACCCTATGATCTTCTGTGCTGTTCTTATATTCCACATAGGAGTGAAAGGGCATAAATTTTCATTTCTCTTCAGTAAACACCTGGAGGTGCATTGTCTGTATGGTAAGTATATGTAAACTACATAGAAAACAGCCAGACTTCCTGTGTGTCAAAAGACACAACACATTAAATTCACTCTCAAAACAATTTTCAAGTATATAGTGACATACCGTCAAGTATATGTACATTGTTGTGCAACAGATCCCCAGAACCCTCTCCTCTAGCCCTCCTCACACTCTCTCCTTTTTTTTTTCTCCTTTTAAAGATTTTATTTATTTGAGGGGGAGAGGGAGGAGAGGGGCAGAGGGAGAAGGAAAAACAGACAAGCCGCTGAGCAGGGAGCCTGATGCGTGACTAGATCCCCCAGGACCGAGATTGTGACTGGAGACGAAGGCAGATGCTTAACGGACTGAGCCACCCAGGTGCCCCTTCTCTCCCTCTTTCCACAAATAAGTAAGTCTTTTTAAAAAAATGCCACTGAGATTTTGATACGAATTGCATTGTACTTGCAGATTACTTTGGGTAGTATGAACATTTTATCACATTAAGTCCTCTAAGCAATGACTATGGGGTATTTTCTCATTTATTTTGTGTCTTTTAAATCTCTTTTGTAAATGTTTTTTGATTGTTTTAGAAAGGGAATAAGGGGGGTGGGAAGAGGGAGAAAGACAATTTTAAGCAGGTTCCATGCCCAGTGTAGAACCTGACACAGGGCTCAATCTTACAACCCTGAGATCATGACCTGAGCTAGAATCAAGAGTCAGATGCTTAACTGACTGAGCCACCAGGTGCCCCTCTTTTGGCAATGTTCTGTCGTTTTTAGTACATAAGTCTTTCATCTCCTTAGTTACATTTATTCCTAAATATTTTATTCTTTTTGGTGTTATTGTAAATTATTGTCTTAATTTCCTTTTCAGTTTATTCACTGTGTTATAGAAAAGCAATTGTTTTTGTGTGCTGATTTTGTATCCTGAAACTTTGCTGAATTCATTGGTTAGTGCTAACAGGAATTTTTTTTTTTAAATTGTTGAATCTTTGGGATTTTCTAGATATTAGATCATGTCATCTTCACACCTAGCTATCTTTTTTCCTCCCAATGTGGATGCTTTCTATTTTTTTTCTTGCTTAACTGCTCTGGCTAGGATTTCCAGTACTATGTCAAATAGAAGTGATGAGGGTAGGCATCCTTGCCTTGTTCCCGATCTTAGAAAGCTTTTAGGTTTTCGCCGCTGAGTATGACGTTCGCTGTGGGCTTTTCATATGTGACTTTTAATACACTGAGGTAATTTCCTTCTATTTCTAATTTGTTGAGTGTTTTTTAAACCACGAAAGCGTGTAGAATTCTGTCAGATTTTTTTCTGCATCAAGATGATCCTGTTATTTTTATCCTTTGTGCTATTCATGCGGTGAATCACATGTTGAGATCTATGATCCATTTTAAGTTAATTGTATGTATGGTGTGAGGTAAAGCTTGGCATTCATTTTTACCAAAGGATTTTGTGATCAACTTCTTACATTAAATTCCCTTCTTTTTAACTACCAAGAGTGATTTCCTTTTCCTGACTGGTCTCCCTGATTATAGTGACGAGGTTGGAAGGATAGGCTATATGAAAATGCTGGGGAATTTGAACGCTAGGCTAACATGTCAAGAATCTTTTATTAACACACATGGGTTATATTACGTTGTGCATAAGAAGTACTTGTTTAAATCGCTGAAAAATAAACAATTTCAGTTTCTCTCTCAACAAAATAGTGATAATAATACGTTTTTGGCAGAGTGTAATGAGATCTGGTACATTTATGTAGAGACAGACATACGCATGTGCACACACAGCACTTTGCGCCACCGTGTGTCCAACAGGTGCTATGTCAGATGATGTCTTGCTATTATTGTACTTAATAAATTTACTCAGAACCTGCTCTATTCCTTTCCCATGAAGACTCTTGGCTTCCTTCTTTGCCCATTAATGTGCTGGTAAGACAAGGGGTACCCTCTCTTTCCCTGTCACTATCCTCCTGTTACTGTAATGTCCTATTTCCTCAGTGTTCTTGGATGTAGGCTGATGCATCAACATTTCTTCAAGAGCTCACTTGCCCTGTGACAGCCCTATCCCTCTTGCTTGTAGCAGTGTCACCCTGACACAAGATAGCCTAACCCAAGAGTCAGAGGAAACTAGAGAACAGGGCTCTGAGGGAAACACAGAGTCTGGCTTAAAGGTCAAGCTGCAGAACATGGCCAACTCGGGAATCTTTTCCTTTGCTCTGGAAGGGACTGAGGAGGGCAGAGGTAGGAACACAGTTTTTTACACATGCCTTTCTGAAAGAAAGAAGCATTTTAAATCGGGACTCTGCGGAAATATAAGTCCTCAAGAAGAGCAGAAGCAAACTGCAAGGTAATACAGAGTTGAGTGCTAGAGACGAGACACTGCCAGGAGCACATTTGAGTCTCTGTATGCAGGCATCATTTCACATCAATCTGTTCTCCTACCGCAATCAATTTCAAGTTTGTTTTTTTTTTTAAGATTTTATTTATTTATCTGACAGACAGTGAGAGAGCACAAGCAGAGGAAACAGCAGCAGAAGAGGGAGAAGCAGGCTCCTTGCTGAGTAGGGAGCCCGATGCGGGACTTGATCCCGGGACCCTGGGATCATGATCTGAGCCGAAGGCAGACACTTAACTGACTGAGCCACCCAGGTGCCCCTCAATTTAAAGTTTTTACTATGATTATCATTTCTGGCCGTTCTGACCATCTGCCCCAGGGAGCACACGGAGAAGCCTGCTTATAAAACTTCAAGACTGCAAGTCATTTGTTTAGAGGAACCCCTATCTCCTCCAACAAATACAGCATAATTCACCTTTGGCTGCTGTGAGGATAGGCTAGGACCTGGTGTTTTGGGGCAGGAGGGGAGGACTCTAAGTAGTGGCACAGACAAGCCCTCCAAAACTGTTAGATTCATCTCAGCCAAAGAGGCCCGATGTTCTGACCTAGAGCACGAGTTGATATACCAAAAATAAACTACTGAAATTCACAGTAATTGGGATGGCTATGCCTTCCTGGAAAATCTAATGGATTCTATCTAAAGCACATAGCTTTAGCAAGAACAGTGGTCCAGTCATACATGATAAGATGATAACTTAACCCATTCCTTTGGCTCACAGAACACAATTTCTAGCTCCTTGTGTTTAGGGTAGAAAACAGAATTTTAATCAGTATTTGGCCATGCAATGGGAATTCCTTGTCATGAATTTAAGGTTAAGATAGAGGAGATACAAATGATATAATGTGATATAATAATTAGAAATATATATTTGATTATTCAGATGACCAAAATCTATTTCTCAGATGTATTTGACCTTCATCCACAGTTTCTGAAAACACATCAGAGCCATAAAGGTGAAATGGGTGCCTTGTTAATGAAGGTGGCTTCTGAGACTCACCCAAGGGCAGGAGGTCCAACCATGTGGTTAGAGAGCCAGAATGTTTCATCCTGCCCTGACCTCCAGGGAGAGAAGAGGGGATGGAGGGTTGAATCAGCCAGTGACTTAGTCATGACTATGTAATGAAGTCTTCATAGAGACCCAAGAGGACACCTTTCTGGGCCCTTTTCTTCTAAAAGTTTCCACACGTGGGGGACCAGAATGCTTCAGAGCCAGGCACCAAGCTCCGTGAGGATAGAAGCTCCTTTGTTTGGGACCTCGCCATAGGTATCTCTTCCTTTGTTGTTCATTCATATCTTTTACTAAACTTTATCATATCCTTTAATAAACTGGAAAATATAAGTGTTTCCCTGAGTTCTATGAGCTATTCTAGAAAATTTTTAAGAAAGATCTATTTATTTGGGGTGGGGGGAGCGTGGGCGCACAAGCAGGAGGGGCAGAGGGAGGGAGAACCTCAAGCAGACTTTGTGCCAAGTGTAGACCCAGACATGGGCTTCCATCTCACATCCGTGAGAAAGGGACCTGAGCAGAAACCAAGAGGCAGATGCTTCACCAACTATGCCACCCAGGTGTCCCTGTTCTAGCAAATTAATTGAACCTAAGGAGGAGGTTGTTGGAACCAAAAATCTGTAACTGGTCAGCCAGAAGCAGGAAGAAACAGCCGGGGCCTGTGACTGGCATCTGAAATGGTGGGCGGGGCTGTCCGTGGGACTGAAGCCTTCACCTGGGGAATCCAACGCCATCTCTACATAGATGGGGTCACAATTGAGTAGAACGCTCAGACATGCGCTGGTGTCTCAGAACTGCTTGCTCCTGCTGTGTGTGTGGAGTCTCCACCCCCAACTGGAATTGGATGGGGGAACATTAAGCTGATCAACCAGGGAAGGGGGTATGATGGGAAAAGAGAGTGATGAGGTGGGGGATTTTTTTTTTTAAGATTTTATTTGTTTATTTGACAGAGAGAGAGATCACAAGCAGGCAGAGGGTCAGGCAGCGGCAGCGAGGAAGCAGGCTCCCCGCTGAGCAGAGAGTCCGATGCGGGGCTCCATGCGAGGACCTGAGCCAAAGGCAGAGGCTTTAACCCACTGAGCCACCCAGGCGCCCCGAGGTGGGGGATATTAAGCGGAGTCAGACATTTGTCCTCCATTCTGCCCCTTGGGGAGAGAAACCACGGCTCTTCCACTCTCCTGGGCCTTCTTTGATAACCAAGCAGATAAAGCCAGAAGGGCCTGAGAGTTTACTGATCACCCACTCACGCCATCAAATGAGATAAGGGACAGAGAACTTTTAGCCTAGTTTCTGGTTCAGAGAAGCCCTTAATAAAATGTAGGCAGTACTGATAAAGCTGGAGCTGCTCTTCATGTTGTTTGCAGGTGCATAAACCCGTCTCCCCCACTTCTTTTTTTTTTTTTTAAGATATTATTTATTTATATGACAGGCAGAGATCACAAGTAGGCAGAGAGGCAGGCAGAGAGAGAGAGGGGGAAGCAGGCTCCCTGCTGAGCAGAGAGCCCCATGCGGGGCTCGATCCCAGGGCCCTGGGATCATGACCAGAGCCGAAGGCAGAGGCTTTAACCCACTGAGCCACCCAGCGGCCCCTCCCCCACTTCTAAGTGAAGAGGCAGACAAAGAATCCATTGTCACACGCTGGTTGAATGGCTCAATGCTTAGTATTAGGTCAGTGTTGAGATTAGGTGTTCTAACTTCTTAAACAGCCCTTTCCAACTGTTTCCCTTTTACAAGCACATTCTCCAACTTAAAAAAAGAAAGCCATCCTCCCTTTGGGTAAACCTACAAATCTTATCCCTCCCCATGAAAAGTTTTGGTACCTGCATCCTCCCCCAACTACACCCCCCACCCCACCGGGCCATACGGGGAATTCACCCTGGAGAATCACTGCTATTTCTCTTGAATCCCCACCTGTCAAGAAGATTTTGTTGAACTTTAAGGTGAATATTTAAAAAAATCATTTGCATTTCATTTTTTTCCCAGATATTAAATTAAATCATTACTTTATGGGAGATTTTTCTAGATTCACTATCCCTACCACTAATCCTGCCTGACTAGAGGGGTAAACAACCTTAACTTGACTATCCCTGAGTCTTCTTTAGCATATGAAAGTTCCTTGGGAGACCTCCCTTTTTCCTTATCTCCCCCAACCCCACAGTATATAATCGGCCACCCCTCACAACTCCCCTCACAACTCCGGGGCAGCTCTTTCTGCCCAGGGATCCTGTTCCCCGGGCTTTAATAAACCACCATTCTGTACCCCGCGCCCCCCCCCCCAAAAGATCAAAATCCCCTAAATGCTTTATATGGGTTTGGTACCTCTAAAAATCTCACGTTATCTTGAAGCAGATTTTCTTGGTGGGGGTCAGGGGGATGGGGACAGATACTAAAAAAAAGTCGCAAAAGTGCAGGGAGTAAGACAGTAACCAAACTGCTATGTCTCCATCACCAAGCACTGTCCAATGTCCCCTCCTCAGAGAAGCTGTCCTTGTCTGTCTGACCTAATAGACCCTAATCATTCTCTAATGCCTTTACCTAGCCTTATTTTATTTTTGATAATCCTATCTTAATTTTATATTCCATACATTATGTCTTCTGTCTTGTTCAACACAATGTGATCCCCATGAGGTCAAAGACCACATCATTGCAAGATTCCCCGGCACAGGAAGAAGGGTCTGAGTTATAACAGGCTCTGAATAAATATTCAGTTCATAAATCATGTTCTATTTCAGTATGTCTTTTTAGTACAAGTAAAAACAACAAAGTCACATTCGCTCCCTTTGTACCTCATTTCCAGTTTTAAAGTCTCAACAAAGCAACCACTAATACAACCTGACACGAGTCTTCTAAGTACATTTTACACAAACGTGGGGGGAGGGTGGTGTACACGCATGTGCACATATATCTATGCAGGTAAGAAATACATTCTATGGGGGCACCTGGGTGGCTCAGTGGGTTAAAGCCTCTGCCTTCAGCTCAGGTCATGATCCCAGGGCATGGGGCTCTCTGCTCCACAGGGAGCCTGCTTCCTCCTCTCTCTCTGCCTGCCTCTCTGCCTAGTTTCTCTCTGTCAAAAAAAAAAAAAAAATACATTCTATGAACAAGTCAAGTGCAATGTTGTGTAAGCAATAAGTTTTTTACACAAATGAAAGCTTGCTGTACATGTTATTTTTAACTTATTTTTTAAAAAGATTTTATTTATTTGACAGAGAGAGACACAGAGAGAGAAAGAACACAAATAGGGGGAGTGGGAGAGGGAGAAGCAGGCAGGAAGCGGAGAAGGGAGCCCGACGTGGGACTCCATCCCAGGACCCTTAAGGCAGACGCTTAATGACTGAGCTACCCAGGCACCCCTTCAACTTATTTTTTTTTCTCAAACTTGTTTTTCAGATTTAATCATATTCTGTATTTAGTTCTTTTTAAATGCTGTTAAAGAGTCCATCTGAACGTATGCTACATTTTATCTTTCTAAAATGGAAGACATTTAGATTATTCATGATTTCTGACTATTACAACAAATTTTCCTTGTATGTATCTTCTAGTACACTCTCTATAAATGTTAGTTTTCTCTTCCTTTCCTTCTTTTCAGAATAAGAATACACAATCACTTTTTTCTCTAGGGAAGGGGCGTTTTAAGGAGTTTTATATAGCTCCTAGGTGCTATGATTTCTTTGGGCTTCCATAAAAAAAAACATCAGAAGAATAAAAGAAATGAAGTGTCAATGACCACCTTTAATCGCCAGTCCCAAAAAAGATGGATTATAATAGCTGGTCCCCTGCCTATATCTATCACGGTATTCCACGATTATGGCAAGGGTCAAGGGTCAATGAGGATGGAAGACGAAGGTGGGTAACAGCACCGGTAGAAAATGGTAGATTTGGCCCAGAATTGTTCTAACACCACTTTTCACATTTATAACTACTATTGTTGTCATCATCATCATTATTCACTCATTATTTGCTTTCATTTATAATGTTCTGTCAAAGATTTGAGTTAATTGGAAAGCCGGCTGCCTGAATCTCAGAAAGGCTCAGTTCGTCTCTCAAGATCTCCTGAAGTACCAGTAAGTGGCTGAGCTAGGACTTGAACCCGGCTCTCCTGTTCTTCCTTGGGTGGTTTTTATGGTGTTTTTTGCTTTGCTAGCGGTCCAAAGGGGTCTACTGTGGGAGGAACCTGGGGTACTGAGTGTGGTGCATGAGGATGGCGATGATGATGGAGGTGACGACAGTAACAGGTACAAGGAGAGCCTAGACTGTTCTTTCCACACTGCACTTCCCCAGCTCCCCTCCAATACCAGCATTTAGTGTGGCAATATTCAGAGGCAGACAACTAGTTAATAGGGGTAATAGATCTTTGTTGAAACCATTTGTTAAACCCCCTCATTTACTTTATTAATCTGATCTTCATTTCCTTTGCTCATCTGATCTTTATTTCTTGGAAAGCCAAAACAAAACAAAAGAAAACAAGCGCCTAGTAACTATAATGAACTTCAACGAATGCCTCATCCTAGAACGATATAGTAGGAGGGAGGTAGACCAGTACTTCACTAGACCCTGAGGTGGGGACTTTTCATTTCTCATTAGCCTCCACAAAACCAAACAGTTTATCTCTTAATGACATTTGAACTGTCCTACATTTGCACTGGGTTTGAAAATGGGTTTTGCTAGTAAAAACCCAAATAAAAAGAAGGGCATGGGCCAATGCCAGCCTTCCGCACAATGGCAGTTTGCATCCTGCTGATTTGGTCTCTAGTAAGTGGGGTAGGGACTCTTGAGTGATTTTCTTCTTGGCTCCTGTCAGTTCCTTCCCACTGGGAAGGGTGTGGCCAGAGGTCAGAAAGTAGCGCTGCCCACCATGATGCTGCTACTCCTTTTCTGAAGAGTGCCTGTAATCCACAATATCCCGGACACCTGATTAATAGCACTGCCTTATTTCAATATTTAAATATTCCACCCATGCATGTGTTTTTCTCTTAACTAGAGCAGACTGTTAGCTCTCGGAGGGCAGGGGTTTATTTACATAGACACAGCCAAACCTCCATCCCCAATGCTATATAAATAAAAGAAATATAATGGTTACCACCTCCATGCATTAAATGAAAGAATGGAAAGATCTGAATAAATCATGTTGGTTTTAAAAAGGCTAAAAACAGGATGGGAGACTCCTACTTTTCTTTTCTTTGATTCAGTAGACTCCATGTCCAGCGTGGAGCCCAGTTTGGGGGTTGAACTCACGACCCTAAGATCAAGGCCTGAGCTGAGATCATGAGCTGGGTGCTTGGGGTGCCTAGGTGGCTCAGGTCATGGTCCTGGTCCTGGGACTGAACCCCACCCTGGGCTCCCTGCTCAGCGGGGAGCCTGCATCTGCCTCTCTCTGTCCCCCTGCTTGTGCTTTCTCTCTGCTCCCTGTCAAATAAATAAATAAAATCTTAAAAAAAAAAAAAAAGAGCTGGGCTCTTCACCAACTGAGACACCCAGGCACCCGCTGGTCATGTTTCTAATAAATATTCCCAAGTTTTCATTGATATGAATCACAACTATGGATCAAATTTAAAAAACCATTGGGACTATGCCCAACTGACTGAGCCACCCGGGCGTCCCAAGACTCCTACACTTCTAATTTCAGTGCTGTGCGGGAGAATGTTACATTAGGACATCAAGTGGGCCCATAAAATTAGCTAAGAGAAATAAGATCTAGACTACATGGTAAGTGAGGTAAGTGTTTCATTTATTTATATGGGCCAGGAATCTTATTCTTGTTCTTCCCAGCCCCATCACCCTAGTAGGTATCTTCTAAGAACATTTTTTAGTTTCTTGTTTCTCTTTAATGCTTCCAGAGTTATGCTTAGCGCCTGTCTGAGAAGAGGGCCACCTCTGTGGTATTCTGTCACTGTGGCTGACATGGGTGGGGGTGCGGCTAAGTCAGGTGTTCTACCAGAAGCTTGCTAAACTTAAAAATGAAGAGATGATAAGAATTCAAAAGGTACCATTTCTGGGTGGACCATCATAGGGGTGAACATATCTATGATAAACATAGGACTAGGAAAATGCCTTAAAACTCAGCAATTTTCTAATATTAAGGACTGAAAATCGAAAACAGAGGCATTTCAACCTAATATCCTTGAGTATGTGTTTGAAAAGCCAAATCCCCTGAACAAGCCCACCGGGAGTCTGTGGAATTTAATGTGGGGTTAAGGTCGTAGCATTTCCTGCACCAGCCCAAGAGTGATCATTCCCCCCCGCCTCTGTAAACTAATGAAAGCTACATAAATCCCTTATGTAGACAAAGCCTTTAGCAGATCTGGCAAATGAGACCTATTTAGAAAAAAAAAAAAATAGCACTTGGCAAAGTAACTTCTATTTTGCACACATCTGTTTTACATCTGTTAGAATCTAAATTTCTTCAGAGGAGGGGCAATTTCATCCTAGTTCAAAACACGCATTAATAAACATGATACCACATCACCAACATCGTTGGCAAAGTTGCTTTGTTTAACTGATGAAAATGACTTCTAGGTTAACTTCGGGTGAGGTCGTCTAGATACTCTCAGAGTACTTTTCCTGCAGTTATACTTAGTATCTTTCCTGATCCTTGCATTATAGAGAGTCATTTCAACGTGGGGCTTATATTGATTCTGAATTTTGATTTTTTTTTTTTGATCATGCAGCTGTTATTTGGAGAGATTATTGATGTTCACAATGAGTTCTCCTGCTGGCTTCCCCCCATTTTTTTTAACCCCATGTTGGCCTAAATATTTGTCCAGGACAGAGCTCCTGGCCAACCCCCTTTGACTGCTGCACGCTGTGTTTATCCTTTTGCCAATGTTCCCTGGTTGCACATAATGAATGAACATTTTGAACTTGTATTTCTGAAGGGTCTATAGACACAAGCATAGACAGTGTCCCAAATAAGTGTTCTATCGCTGGACAGACCTTACCATTTGGTCGTCAATGTTTTCTTTTTTCCTGCTTGCAAATAATTTACGTGACTTTGCCACAGAAAAACAGCTGCCTCACACTATTGCCAAAGTCTCCTGTAACATGGGCTGTTTTGCCAATAATGGTAAATAATGGCCCAGGGTGGTTAAAGTCCATAAATCCCCAAATCACATGTAACCCACTCATCCGGTGCTGAGCTGAGTTTCCATGGATACCAAGGGACTGTCTTCAATTTTGGAACTCACAGAGAGAGAAAACTCCCTCGCTCCCCCAGGATCTGCAAGCCTAGAAAAAAGTAGCAAGAGTCCTTGAGAACCATCCTTTTACAGACCCTGTTTATTAACCCACTGGAGACCAAGGCCCAGGCCACCTTCACTTTTCTTATGCTCCCCTAAGAGAAAAATCTCCTGGAGAGGGGGTAATGGGCAGCATGAGAGCTGGTTAAGATTTCTGAGACTATTTTTCCTTGTAATTCCAGCATCAGAGGTGAGTATATTTTCCCATGTTATGGCTGCATTTTTAGAGATAGGGTTTCTATAAGAGGGGGATGCATATTTAGGCACTGAGAGAATCCTGGAAGTAGAAGATGAGCATGCCGTCAGCACAGACATGCATCAGTGTAAAGGCAAAGTCCCAGCAATAAGACTTGGAGGATGAAAACATGCTCGACTTCAAGAAATCAGCTGTATACATAATGAGAGCAAAGTCGTGGTTCCATGTGCTCCATAATGGCTCATGTTCATCAAGGTAAAAAAAAAAAAACTTAAAAAGAAAGAGTTCTTGCGATTATTACCTCCTTATAAGTACAGCTGACCCTCGAACAATATAGGGGAGAGGGTGTTGACCCCCACACAGTCGAAAATCTGAGTCTAACTTGTGGCTGTCTCCAAACTTAAGTACGGATAGCCTGCTGTTGACTTCAAGTCTTCCTGAGAACATAAATAGTTGATTAATATACACTTTGTGGGTTGTAAGTATTAGATGCTGTATTCTTACAATAAAGCTAGAGAAAAGAAATGTTATTAGGAAAATCATTAGAGAAAATACATTTATAGTACTGTACTGTATTTATTGGAAAATATCTGCCCCAGGCAACTCAAACTCATGTTGTTCAAGGGTCAACTGTATTAAGCTCCCCAAACATATTATCTACACTGTCTTGGACAGAAGCTAATGCTGCTTAACCCTTACTAACTAATCAGTGCTATGCTACAGATCTTAGCTGCCATAAATCCAAAGGAACTATAAAATGTAACCTTGTTGCCTTATCCTTTTTCAGTAGTTAATTTTACGACACTAAAGACCTCTTTCCTCAATAAAGTTATACAGTTGAGAAAACCAATTATGATTTTTTTTTCCCAAATTCATCTTTTGTTTTACTGGATCAAGGACTTTAGTATCTCAGGATTGTTGGAAGTATTTTCTGTACAGAAAACACTTCCTGTGTGCCTAGGTGGCTCAGTTGGTTAAGCGGCTGCCTTTGGCTCAGGTCATGACCCTGGAGTCCTGGGATCAAGTCGTGCATCAGGCTCCCTGCTCAGTGGGGAGTCTGTTTCTCCCTCTGACCCTCCCCCATCTCGTACTTCTCTCTCTCCAATGAATAAATAAAATCAAAAAAAAAAAAAAGAAAAGAAAAGAAAAGAAAAGAAAAGAAAAGAAAGAAAGAAAGAAAGAAAGAAAGAAAGAAAGAAAGAAAGAAAATTGTGGTTTGGTAGATCTGGGGTGGGGCCAGGAGTCTGCACTATGATTACAGCCCAAGCAGATGCTCAGATCACAGCTGAGAAATCCCAGTGTGCTGGAAAGAGCCTTTGGAGAGAGTTAACAGAGCTCTTAGCCCAGCCTGCCATTTATTCAAGGTGGGACTTCTGGTGAGGTTCCTGGACCACTCTCACATCAGCTTATTATTTATTTATTTATTTTTAAGATTTTATTTATTTGTCAGAGATAGAGAGCACAAGCATGGGAGTGGCAGGCAGAGGGAGAAGCAGACTCCCCGCTGAGCAAGAAACCCGATGCAGGACTCGATCCTAGAAACCTGGAATCATGACCTGAGCCAAAGGCAGATGCGTAACCAACTGAATCATGACCTGAGCCACCCAGGCTTCCCATGCCAGGTTCTTATATGTAAAACAGTGATAATAATTGTGAAGATTAAATAAAATACCCTAAAAGTTCTCTGCAAGGTCTTTGCACATGGTCAATGCTTCCAATACTGGGGTTCCCTCTATCTCTTCCACTTTAGACAGTAAGAAAGAACATTTTTTAATACTTTTGTGGATCAGACCCTCTTCCAAGCAGTTTTGATAACATTTAATCCCATGAGGCAGGTGTTCTTATTACTTCTGTTTTATAGGTGAGGGAACGGAGCTTCACCTGTATGTGAAAGATGTTGAGCAAACTGCCCAAAGCTGGGCTTTAACTTAGCTCTACTACCTAGAGTGTGCATTCTGTACGAGTACAAATCAGGGACAGGGAACTTGAAAACCTTGCTGCTGTCTAAAAAAGACCCACCCTTCCCTTTCCAGCACCTCTGCCATTTGGTCATGTTCCCTGATGCCTCACTAGCTGACGATGACCCCTGCACTCAGTGTGGACAGAGGTCTACCCAGCTGTAACTTGGCTATAATTGTGTCCTTCTCTTGTAGGGTACAGGGGCGAGGAGTACATGATCTAAGACTAAGGACTGCCTTACCTGTAGGGGTCCATTTCCTTTTTCCAGATTTTAGGGAGCGTAAAAGTCCGTTAAAGAAACAATGATACATAAATTTGTTTGGGATGCTCTTCCCTCTCTGACAAGTGACCGTGGAGCCACGGTTTCATTTTCAGGAGTCCTAACCTGAGAGTCGTGACCAGAAACTTCACTGATCCCTGCTGAGATGCTGCGAACTACCGTGACACAGAGTGGAGCGTACTGAGTCGGGCACATACACCTGTGCGGGCACGTGCGTGCGCCACATAAATGTAAGATGCATGCGTGCGCGTCACTCCCACCTGCGGCGCACGCGTACACCACACGCTGTGCACCTATGAGTGTGCGTGTCGGCGGGTGTGTTCTGGCACCGTCCGTGCGCACACGTGCACGCTCTGCGGATGACACTAACCTGATAGTGAACATGGCTTTCCAAATCCAATTGTCTAATGAACTCCTTATTTAAACAACAGTTGCAATATTATTACGGCATTATGTTTCCTTAAAAAATTCATTCCGTTGTTCCTGTCACACAGCAGGAACCTTAAGTGCAGCCAACACTTTCTTGCGCTGACAGCTCTGATTAAGGCACGAGTCTTTGTTTATATAAATGATGTTTGACAAAAATTTTTTTGAATAAACGTTGGTCTATAAATCTACTAATTGTTTCTCCCTGCTGGGAACAGAGTATTAACTGTGTCTGCCGCTGCCTGAGAGGCACACACATATTTACGCTGCATTTTACCAATGCTGTTATTTTAATGGGACCTAATAGGACAATTCCAAACTGTGATTGTCCCTTAGACATCAGTGTTGCTGAGGGAAGCCCTGTTTGTGCTGAAACTGTCCCTAAATTTGTGATGACAAATGGTGGGGGGGGGGTGAGCTGCAGAGGACAAGCTTTGCACGGAGGGACTCAGGACTCAGGTCTCACCAGTTAGCACCATAAAGGAATGAGGCCCAAGATCACTGCTGCTTCCAGGGCTTTCAAGTTGCAAATGCAGATCCGTATGTTAAACCTGGCCGCATTTAAATGCTGACTGCTAACTAAAGCACTGTCCCATGCATTCTCAAGCTCAACTCATCTGCTAGCAAGAGGAGCTACCCCTGATAAGTTTGCTACCTCTGCCCACAATAATTCCTCGGAAACCCTAGAAATCTATCTCCTAGTGGTTTTGGGGGACAAGCCAAGAGCCCGGGGATTGGCGGTAGTGGTGTGCGAGTGCATGTGCACACGGGATCTGTGTATGTGCATAGGAAGCCTGGCTTGATTCCCACCCTGGCGTGTGCTCTGTGGGAAGGCTCTGGAATGAGGAGGATGGAGAGCCTTCGCACCATCCTGGTATACTGACTTAGCCAGTCCAGTAGAATGTGACCTAACTGATCACACCACAGCTGGGGTGAGTTTGGCTGACGCACTTAACCACCATGCATTTTCTTCTCTCTAGACGTTTCCCTGCAAATTACCCCCAAAGGAGGAAGCACAGTGAGGACCACCCCAGAAAAAAGCCAGTGAGTTAGATCTTTCTGTATCTTTAAAGTCTCCTAGTGGATTTTCTATGCGGGGATGTGGCACCCATTCGCTGAAAACTCAGAGGTTTCTATAATGGGTACTTCCGAAATTTTTGTTCGAAGCTGTTTCCCTGACGGATCCAATCTGAGAGTACTAGTTTATCCCCCAATCATTCATCTGCGGGGTTGTCTGCTCAAAACACTCCCTAAGGTTATTTGTAGGGCTGTGGTGTGCTGAGTACCATACAGAGCCCTGTGCAGAAAGACCTAATTATGACTTTCTAGGAACTGACACTAATGGATTGTTGATTGATTGATGGGCTGCCTTGTGATGATCCTGATAACCTGAGTGGTTTCTCTACAAATGGTGTTAGAAGGATGGTCATTATTTTCTATGAGATCATGGTCGTAAAGCTTGCAGTTTATAACTCAGTAGTACTCAGATGATCAATTAGTGAAAAAGAGCATGCAGTTCTGGCTCGGGACATAAAGCCATTCTGGTAATTGAAGAAGAGCAAGGGAACGTCCGTTTTCCTCTCCGCAAGCAAACAGTTCAGGATACAAGCTACGGCTGTAGGATCTTGGAGTCTATCAGAGAAAGGTGCTCTGTAGATACTTTTATAACATGAGGACACTCAGGCTGCACTAACAGGGACCTGCAATGTGTCTGTCCAGTGTGTGTTCTCATGGAGAGGTGCCGGGTGGGTGGGGAGAGGCAACATGTGGGACTTCCTGAGTGCCACACGCTGAAATGGCAGCTGCATATACATTGATATATTTTGCCCTCACAAGGGTTGGTGAGGTGGACTTTACTGGAATGATTCTAAAGGAAATGAAGGCTAAGGGATGTGAAATTGAGTTGGCCACAGATACCGGCTCAGTGAGCAGCCAGGATCTGAGCCCAGATATCCCTGATGCCAAAGTCATCCGGTCTCCCCCCCAAGCCTGGATTCTCTCTCAGTAGGGTTATCTTCACTCATCGCAGACAAATATAAAATAGTAAGAGCAGGGGCACCTGGGTGGTTCAGGTGGTTAAGCATCTGCCTTTGGCTCAGGTTATGGTCCCAGGGTCCTGGGATCGAGCCCCATATCAGGCTCCTTGCTCAGTGGGAGTCTGCTTCTCCCTTTCCTCCTCGCTTGTGCTCTCTCTCGCTAGCTCTCTCATTATCTGTGTCTGTCTCAAATAAATAAAAAAATCTTAAAAAAAAAAAAAAGAGTAGTGCCAATTGTATCATGCAAAAAGGGAAGAGCTTCCTTCAAGCTGTCCCAGCATTGGGGCCTTTGGGCTGTGTTCTTTCTAGGGCCTCTGCAGAAAGTGCTGGGCTGTGAGGCAGAGGAACCCTTCTCCACATCCCCCTCCGCTGCTGTTAAAGCCTCTTTGGCTCGCTGCTGCTTTTAGTCCCCCATTTCTGCTGTGCAGTCCAATATCAATAATGATAAATAATACATCATCAGTCCATTTCCATGAGGCATTAGTCTCCCTCCTTCCTGGCGGTGGGGGACTGAGGTAGCATTGGTGCCCCTGTCACATGGGGATAGGGGAACAGAATCACCCCAGAGGAACAGGCTATAAGGGAGGCTGGTCCACTGCTGCCTGGGTCCAGCTTGAGGATCCTTGGAAGAATGTCTGTATTTTCTTTTCGTTAGCAGACAAAATACAAAAGCATATCACAATGCAGCCTCTTCTTCTAACTATTGCTATTGTTGAGTTCTTTAACATTCTTTAGCATATTCATTCATTCATTCATTCATTCATTCAATGAATGCTCATTGAGTCTAATGTTATGCCTGAAACTGTGCTGGATTTTGGGACATGAAGACGAAAAGCCACAGTCCACACATTTTAAGGTCCGATAAATTCAGTGGGGGTGACAGATGCTTTCTTAAGAAGCTGTAACATAATTGTTTGGAAGAAGAGAATTCTAAAAGGAACACCAGATTCTATTCTATTCTGCGTGGAGTAGCAGAGAAGGCATCTGAGCGAATACAGCAGAGGACATGTTCTGCGACTCGGCAGGTGAGGGAGAAGGGTCGGGGGCAGTGTGTCTGGAGCTATGAGCGGCTTGGAAAATGCTGTGTGTCAAGTACCTGGTGGGAGTGGTTAGAAACCAGAAGCACAGACGCTGCTACCCAGCTGGAGATTTTTAACCCATAAGTGATAAAAAGGTTTTGAGCAAAACAGGGACAAGATCAGATTTTTGCAGATGGTTCTCCAGGAAGCAGGGTGAGGACACATTGGTGGGGGTTGAGGCTAGAGACAGAGAGTTGTGGTGGCTGCCGCAGAGAAAACGGAGGGAAGAGAGGATAGAGTCTTGCGTTACAGTAGCAGCAGAGGGAAACGGCCCATGGGCAGATGTTTAAAAGGCAGACTGAACATTTGGTGACTGTTTACAACAGAGGGAAATAGAGTGGAAGGAACAGAGGTAATCCCAATTTACTGGCTTGAGCACTAGGAAGTAATTTTGTGGTAAAAACCGTGGTCACTAATTTATCTAATAAACCTATAGGCTCATATATTACAAGTATAACACAAGGGTAGCCTGGGAAAAAGAAAACACTCTTAAAAGTTTTGCACCGTGCACATTTGCTGAAGCAAAGTATGTCATACAGTTTTCACTGTAGTAAAAAAATACATTTTGGGCAGAGGGGATGCTGATAGAAAATGTACATGCAATTAGTGAATTCAGTCTTCAATGGTATGTCAAATGACCCTTTTTGATTTTTCTTATTTTTAAATATAACTTTTAAATCAATTTTTTTTTTCATCCTAAGACCATAGTTTAACAAGACAAATAGCATTTTATCTTTTCATCATTCTCCGGGAATTGTCACTCTGCTATAATTTTTAGTATCTGAGCATTCTTCCCATTCTCTGAAAATTCCTATTTCTCGCAGTATCTGTTTCAACAGTATCTCCTGCAAGATAATCTCTTCCGTAAGGACACAAAATATAGCTTATAGAATTCTGTGCTCTGCGTTCTCTTGGTTTCTTTGGGATTTCTCCTTGTTTTTATTTGTCGCGGTCTCTCTCTCTCTCTTAGATTTAGGGCCTTCTCATAACTCTCTAGCCATCCTTGCTCTCCACTTTTGTTTACCAAGGAAGCACTCTGATTAAGTGTGCATGGGTGGGGCTTGCAACTGGGAAGGGACCTTGTTATGGGACTAAGACCACCAGCAGATGGCTCAGGATGGAGAAGGGCATGCGGGGGGGAAGGACCTAAATATTCTTTACATGGTCTATCACTACACCTTCTTTTGAGCACCACTGCCTACCCTGGCCTTCCTGGGCATCTGGAGCCCTACACCTTGAGGATCCCCAGGGTTCTGAGTGCTAGACTGGTTGTTCTTATCAGCATCTTCCTTAGGAGGTCCTTCTTAGATTTTGCCTTTCTCCACTTTGCTAAGTGAATTTCCACTCATTTGTCACCCAGAACTTGTTGGTCTGTTGTCTGTTGTAAACTTTTCTCTGTTCTTAGTGCCCACATAGGTTTTTATTTTTTACAAACCCTTTGGTGGGACTTTGTTAGGTAGCAGAGATAAACCTGTGGGTTCAATCTCTCTTGGGTAGGCAGAAACCCCAAGTTGATTCTAGATGGTTCCTTCACCAAGAAAATCAGTCCTGATGCCCTCAAGTCTCAACCACTTCCTACGCGCATGCTTTCATTAGATTTTTAACTATGTACTAGTATTAGACTGGAATAAGTGAACTTTCCTGGCATTTCTCCACAGAGAACCAGTGTAACTCTGTGGTCCAGTAATGGAAAGATAATTTGGCCAGAGCAGGAACTTGATTTGGTGCCTCTTTCCTTCTGGGGTAGATATACCTGCTTTCTTCTGCTGCCCAAGAACATTATGAAGACAGAACATGATATTGTGGGTGAATTATGCTTTGAGACCTTAGGAAGAATGGCCAATCATTGGATTCCAAGAATTCCTTTCTGCCAGGAGAGAGGAAGCCTCAGATCCTTGAAAGAGGGTATTAAGATTCCTTACTCTTACTGCTTTAATAACGAATTAGCATTAATTATTAAATTAAGTGTTATTTATAAAACATGCTTCTGCCTCATAATTTCTAATAGAGAGGGGAATCTAATTTTTAGCGTTCAACTTGTTAACCAATTAAACTAAATCCTTAATAAAACATCTGGTGCTTAAATATTTTAGCGACAAGTAATACAGAGTTTGTTCTAAAATATTTAGGTGAACTGGAGCTATTCTTCTGTGATTATCAGTTATTTCCGTTAAAATTACACGAAGGATACATGAATGGAGCCACACTGTGTAGCCTGCCCTGGAATGGGGGTCCACAGAGGGAGATTTTCTTCCTCGATTTGGGACCAACAACTCTGAATGTGGTACTTGTGGCTTGGCACCCTCGTTCGTTAAATGGAAATAATACCACTTCCAAAAGATGTCACAGGGATTTTTTTTTTTTTTAAACTACTTCCTTGAGAAGAGAAAATGAGATATATGTGGTATCTACTATAAAAATAAAAAGCATCATAAATACACAAAAATCATATGTACAGTGGTTGGAACTAAACTCCAAACTGTGTATTCATATACATATCAATACCTAAACACAGACTTCACCCCAACACCCCTATCTACTGAAGAAATTCATTGCTTTTTTCCAAGTACTCTTTCCCCTTGCCTAGCATCCAGGCTAAAGCAGAATCAAGACTTGCTCTGCATAATACTTTGGTTTATGTAACATGCCGCCATAACTATCCTTTTAAAAGTCACCACTAAAGGCTCCATAAGAGCCAGGTGAGTAGAGCTTAAGAGCTTCTGTGAACAGACGGTTCTCACATTCTGGGTGCAGGGTGCACTGTGTGGTGGGCTCCTAGGGGAACTGCGGCTCTGGCAATGTCATTCCAGCCGTCTACACCCATTGTCCTTCCAACTGTGCATCTGACTCAAAGGTGGACAGATGTGGCATCTTTTAAGACTGTCTACAGTCTCGGAGAATGTGGCAGTAGGGAGAGAGGTGGGGCTCGGTTCTTTGCTAGTTGGCTTAGTGGTGTTGGAAGGGGGAGTGTAGCAAGAAGAGCTGGTAATTGAGAATGGAAGATCTTGATTTGGCCTTTCCCAGTGGGACCTGGAAGGGTGCCAAGAGGGAGTCTGATTTTAATCATAGAGCCATGGAACTGGAAAGGATTTTAGAAATCATCTGCTAGGAGTGTCTGGGTAGCTCAGTTGGTTAAGCATTCAACTTTTGGTTTTGGCTCAGGTCATGATCTCATGGGCTGTAGGATCTAGCTCCATGGCCAGGTCTGCACTCAGTGGAGAGTCTGCTTGAGGACTCTGTCTGCCCCTCCCCCTACTCACAAACACACACACTCTCATTCTCTCTCTCTCTAAAATAAATAAATCTTATTTTAGAGAGAGTGTGAGAGAAAGAGATCACAAGCAGAGGGGAGAGGTAGAGGGGGAAGCTGACTCCCTGCTGAGCAGGAGCCCAATGTGGGGCTGGATCCCAGGACCCTGGGACCATGACCTGAGCTGGAATGCAGCCGCTTAACTGACTGATGGCTCCCACACAGGTGCCCTAAAATAAATAAATCTTAAAAAAAAAAGAAAAGAAATCACCTGCTAACACAAGTGCCTTATTTGACAAATGAAGAAATGGAAGTGCAAGGAGGCTAAGTGACTTGCCCAGAGTCACATAGCTAATTGGAGGCCAAATGAAGACTAAGACCCAAATTTCCTGGCTCAAGCTAGTGGTATTTCCCTTATATCATCTTACCTCAAGTACCTCCAGTAATGTCCTGCTAGTTGCATTTTTTCCCCTGTACCACTGAATATCATTTCTGAAATATTTTAACTTACAGTACCCTGAGACTGAATTTCCAGAGCCAATTCTTATGTCATTCAAAAGGCATTTTCAGCTGTTCCTGCTTTCTTAATCTTTGAATAATGGAATTTCCTCATGATACGCTTTAGAATTGAAATGCAAAGAGAAATGTTATCTTGTTCACCCTCCGTGCTTCTCAGATATTGAAAAAGTGCTGACCTGTCAATTGTGTTTCCTGCCATCAGCTGCCACCTTCTGCTGGGATCCATGTTCAGCATGACAATGTCTGGCAAAATGCAGGTCTGATCAACAGTCCTTTCCCCAGCCCACTCTCCCAGCTGCTGAGCCAAGATGCTCACCCAGAGCCACACAGCCCTGGGAGAAATTCATCAAATTGGAGATGGAGTTACTTTGTTTCAGGAAGACAGCTTTCTTGCCTGTGTGGATGGTGTGTGTCACGCTCTGGCTGAGTGCTCCAAGGGGCAATATAGCTGTGGTCTAAATTGATTCATTCTCTCCCAGGCTGTTTGCAAATCTACAGGTCTGCAGTACTTCCTGTCAGAGGCACCAGAGGCACAAGACAGGAAAACCCTGGCAGCCTGGTCCTGAGTGGGCTTTCTTGAATTAGCAAACGCTTTTAATCGAGGAGAAATGTGGGTTTGTTGTTGTTGTTGTTGTTGTTGTTGTTGTTTGTTTGTTTAAACAAATAATTTTTAAAGATTTTATTTATTTATTTGAGAGGGAGTGAGAGAGAAAGAATGACCAGGGAGAGCAGCAATGGGAGAGGGGGAAGCAGGCCATTTGCTGAGCAGGGAGCCCAACATGGGGCTCGATCCCAGGATGAGCTGAAGGCAGACACTTAACCGAATGAGCCACTGAGGCGCCCCAAGGAGAAATGTTATCCTGGAAAATCTGGTGGCTTGTGGTTGCACAGTCGCCATTTGGGTCACTTGATGATCAAGGCATGTACTTAACGGAAACAATCTTTCCTCTCCAGAACAACTGTGTCTCTGCCAAAACTGTCACTGAGCTGGTGAGCTGGGCGGCTTAGGATCAAGGGGGTGAGGTGGTTCTGGGGGCCTGGCACGTGATGAGACATGGCAATGATCGTGGGGAGCCATCTCACAATCTGCAAATGCTTTATTCTGTACAGAAGCAGTCCACCTGTGGCTTAACTGTGTCCTGCAGGAGAGATGACAGTGGGGTCTAGGCTCCTAAATGGTTGGTGGATCCTGCTGTCTACCACGGTGGAATAGCCCCATAAATCAAAGCAATCATCTTTCCGGGGCTAATGTGACTCTTATGGGCACCCAGGGAGATCGTTTTCATTGCTGATTCCAGCCAGCATATTTATCCAGAGTCAAGGGTAGCTACTGTGCCATTTCAGGCTTTGATGCAAGTCACAAAGGCAGATGTGGCTACTCACGCTTGTCCTCTCTCATAAACAATGAAAGACTTCAGTCAGATGTGTTTATTTCTAGATGCAACAGTATATTTTGCACTCACAGAAAACCTGGAAATTACTGCTTTGCAAATATAGCGGAGCATAGCTCCACATTTGAGACAGAAATGGGATGCTCACGCCAACCCTCCCTTTTTTCTCTCCGTTGTCTAGACTCAAGAGGTTCGAAACTGGGTGCCCTGGAAAGGTCCTGAACGTACAGCCCGTCTCATTTTCACGTTCAGGCTGTGGTCAGGGCAAGGCTAGGGGCATTTAAAACTTCGCAACATAGATGTCCTGAATGCTTCACCAACTGTTTCCTAAATAGTAAACAAAGAACTTAAAAAAAAAAAATGAGTGAATGTCACCTCTGGCCTAATTTTAAGAGAATGTGTCTTTAGGAACAAAGAATCCTCAGAGAGGCTTATACTGAGTCCCTCAAATCAGAGAAAGCACATCATTCCAGAGACCATTCATGAGTCTCTGAATGAACTTTTTGGAAGTTTTTTCCTGTAATTAGGGTGGAGACTGCATCTCTGGAGAGCTCCCTGGGATTGCAGCGGGAGCTGTTGGAGGCTTTTTATTTTTTATTTTTTTTCTATAAATGGCTTTTTTTCCCCCTGGGCTGCAGTTTTAGCTGTGCTTTAGCAATTATTTTTGTCTCATGAATGCATTTTGGAAGACTATGAGCTTTTTTTTTTTTTCCCCGAAAAAGGCTGACCTATCTACAGGTTCTTTCAAAAGAGACCACAGTTTAGTAACTATCTGAGCTAAGAATGTGGTCTCTCCAGTAAAGAGCATCAGGATGTTCAGAAACTAATTCTTTTTTTTTTTTTTTTAAAGATTTTATTTATTTGACCCACAGAGATCACAAGTAGGCAGAGAGGCGGGGGGGTGCGGCTTGGCGGGGGAGCAAGCAGGCTCCCCACTGAGCAGAGAGCCCAACCTGGGGGTCGATGCCAGGACCCTGGGATCATGACCTGAGCTGAAGGCAGAGGCTTTAACCCACTGAGCCACCCAGGTGCCCCCAGAAACTAATTCTTTTGCAGTCTCATAGTCTCATAGGATTCTTCCTGACTGTTTCTACTGAAGAGGCCTGGACAGTCTGTCCCACATGTACCCACCCCTTGGCTCCCCATCCCACTGCTGGATGTATAATGGACATGAAAGGGAACCTATTCTGTCATTTTTAAAAACAAATATTTTTATCAATATATAATGTATTATTTGCCCCAGGGGTACATATCTGTGAATCATCAGGCTTACACATTTCACAGCACTCACACTATTCTATGATTCTTAACTGCGTCACCCATTCTGAGATAATAGGACAGAGAAGGAGAAGAAGGTAAAGAAACTGGTAAAGAGATTGAGGAGAGAATATGGTCCTGCTGAATCCCGCCCCTTCAGCAAAAGGGGTCGGGAAGGGCTACCTCCCACACCCAAGCTCAGTGAGGGGTTACTCTAAGGGCACCCTAGAGGGGATTCTGAAATATGTTTTTGGAGGTGGGACTCAGAACTGATTTCAGCCTTTGAAAACCTGAAGCGGACTGTGGACTCAGGGCTCTCTACTGTCCAGAGGGTAGAAAGAGGAGGCAGATGCCCTGTATGAGGTCAGAGGCCAGACACAGCTGCTGGTCTGGAGAAGACTGTCAGGACAGGTGATATGTGAGGGTCCAGAGCTGGACTGGGCTCAGCTTGGGCCCTATCCAGAAGGGCTGAGAGGGTAAGGGCACTTCAACAGACAGCAGGTGCAAATGGACTGTGGATGCGCTGGGGTGGCAGGGGGACCTCTGAGAAAGCGAGAGATCCACCTGTCCCGAGGCATGGAAATTACAGGGAAAAGGGCCCTGCTAGGTAACTGCCAGTTACATAGAAGTGAGCAGAAAATTCATAGGCCTGCTGGAATTTTCACCCAGGGGAGGAGACCATTATACCCACTCAGTACATTTAAAGCAGCAGTGAGGCAAAAATAAAGGTGCATTTTAAACACATCACACATCATGTTTGCTGAATACATAGGATGCACCATGCTTCCCTCAAGGATCAGAGTCAATAGAAAGTTAGTGAAAGAAGTCTCCTGGAGGAATCCCATACCGCATTTCATTTCAGCCAACCAAGTACATAATAATTCACGTGTACTGCTTAACTTCTGTGCAATCTGAAGACCAGGTCTCCGAGCCACACACATTCTGTCATGTTCCCAGGAAGGTACAGGGGCAGCTTGGAAGTATCTTGATTTGACCCATTTTCATGTCTTTTTCCAGCTTCTGACTCCCTCCACCCCTCCTGTCTTCCACTCTCCACCCTCTGGACTGAATGCTGCCTTCTTCTAGAAGGAGCGGCAGGTGGGTATGACCGAGAGACAGTGCTAGAGAGCTGTGCAGTGCAGTGACTCGATAAAGCAAACAGGCAGCTTCCTTGAAAAATAAAGGGAAGGTTTCAGACCCTCCTGAGCATATGTGGAGTAGCACTGAATGTTTCTGGGGAGTGGTGATAGTCTTCTCTTTTGTCTTTCTCTAGCTCCTGTCTGGAGTCTGCAAATACACAGACTGTTTAGCTGTGGGTTTTTTTTTTTTTTTTTTCCCTTAGGAACTTTTTTCCCTTGCTGAAGCAAATCCAAAAACCTGCAGACTGGGCCTGGGGAGACAGAAGGTAATGTCTGTTTGGGGTGCAATTGGGACGCATGCAGGTAAAGACCGGTGAGGGACATCTGAGCATCCAAGTGCACGACCCCTTGCGCTAATGCAGGAGAAACAGCGTGCGATTTGAGACCGCCATGTGAGGCTGTTAAAAGGCGGAATGCCAGAAACATTCAAGATAATGCCTACGAGCTCATCTTCCTCCCAAATGTCAGACTTGCAAGAAGTCTGGATTTCCTTTGCTGTGTAAATGCTTTTCTTTTTTCCCTTTCCTGAGTGCTGGAGATGATCCTTTAATGCCAGATTTTTCCATCTTCACTCTACAGGCAATCTGTTCTACATGCCCCCCCTTGAGTGCTGAAATGACTTCTATGTGCATCTGATCGACCACACACCAACACCATTTGCCAGACAGGAGGAGCAGAAGTAGGGCTGAGCACGCGAGGAGGGTTAATCTCTCTGTGTCTCCATTTCTGCGTCCGTAAAATGACAATGAAAGTGAAATTTCCCTCACAAGGCTTTAAACGGTACTGTGCATGGGTGGTGTGGTGTATTTGCTAGCTACGGTTATTTCCTCATTATCTAGTAATTTCCTGGGTCTGTGGAAATGTGAGGTGGGAAAGGATAACATGAACCAGAGTTAAATCCAAGCTCTCCTGGGTTATTTGTGATTTGCAGCAATATTGTGGGCCAGCAACACTTAAATCTCCGACCACATTCTTTTTAGATAGCATTAGACCTGGTTCTAACAGCGTTGATGAGAATTTGAATCTTTTCACCCATTTATTCACACATCTGTGTCTGTTCATTTGTGGATCAGTTATCTGAGTTAGGGCACTCGGCAATTTACAAACTTGTATACAGCAAAGGACTCCCCTGAAGGCATCTATGGCCATTTGGTTAGTGATATAAGCAACTGATACCTTGTCAGAATGACCAGGTTTGGAATATTCTGTTAGATCCCAATAAATAAAACTAACCAGAAATAAAAGGGCTAGGAAAAACAGTTTGAGAATAACCTCAGTTTCTATACTAAGAGACTGTTCTCTCTAGCCATATTCCTGTGTACCATCAGGCTTCTGATCACAGAGGTGCTCTCAGGATTCCTGTTTCCTCAAATCTGCCGGTACCTTCCTCTACAGTGACCTGGCAGCTTTCCCTCTCTTGGTCAGGAGCCCCCTGCTTCAGGATTAGATTGGACACATCTACTGAGTGCCTGCCATGGGCTCAACACTCTGAGTCTGTTTTAGGCAAAAAACCAGTTTTGAGATTACGAATTACACGGGTGCAGACCAGGATCTTGTATTTCAGTTTTGGATGTATTTTAGTGCACAAGTTATGCCTTCCATTTGTCATCTGGGCTTTGTGGAGATGTATGAAGCATGTATCCACTTTCAAGAATAAGAAATCTCACAGATGACACATTTTCTCTTGAAAACGAAATAATATTTTATGGCAAGGAAGATGACCCATTTTTGATTGGGTCTTTACAGGCCTGAGAACAGCTATGCCATCAGTGTTTTCAAACTGCTAGCAAAAGGTCTATCAGGCCTTCCAATATACTTCACAGAGACAATAAGCAGTGAAGTGTCTAATGGTAAGCAAAGATGTCAATAAATGGAAAAATTACAGGATGATCTTATACCTTTGAAAAGGGAACTTATCATTTGACCTGCGTCAGCCACTTACTCTTCTGGGCCATGACTCTCTCAGGTTAAAAATTAGAAGTTTATCAGGGTAAAGATTCAGTTACTTTTACGGTTCTTCTCTCCCGAAAATGACTAGGATTCTAGGTCTGTGCTCTTTGGTAGGGTAGCCATTAGCACCTGAAATGCAGCTAGTTCAAATGGAGAAGTTCTATAAATATAAAGCACACACCAGGTTTTGAGGAGTTAATACAAAAGAAAGAATGCAAAATATTTTGAGTATATGGGGTTAAATAAAATAGATCATTAAAATGAACTGAACCTATGTTTTTTACTGTGATGACAGAAAATCTGAAATTCCATATGTGACTTACATTATATTAATACTGGACAGCACTGCCCTAGACCTTTAAAATAAAGGGAGTGGAATTTGTCTCTAAGGACTTTGAATTTTTTTAAAAAATTTTATTTATTTATTTGACAGACAGAGATCATAAGTACACAGAGAAGCAAGCAGAGAGAGGAACGGAAGCAGGCTCCCCACTGAGCAGAAAGCCCCATGCGGGGCTGGATCCCAGGACCCTGGGATCCTGACCTGAGCCAAAGGCAGAGGCTTTAACCCACTGAGCCACCCAGGCGCCCCAGAACTTAGAATGTTTAAAGGTCATTTTTTCAATGTTGAGGTCATTATGCTTCTAAAAGTCAAGTTTTCAAAGTCAAAATTCTTATCCACTCAAGACTAATAAACTGTGTGGGGGCATATTTGCTACCAAGTTCCTCTTGAAGTTACTGTCTGTTGAGGACCTCTGCAAGTTCTACAGTTACAACACTCCATATTCAACCACTATGGTAATGTCTCAACTATCCCATAAGAGATTATCAGGCAATACACCAAAAGGTTAAGTGTGATTATTTCCAGGTGGGGTACTGAGTGATTTTTGCATTCATTTTTAATTCTTTTCTTCATATTTCAATCTTTCAACAATAAGGTTCATTAATTTCTTCATCAGAAAAAAGGCTTATCTTTACATTTCAGTCTAAATAATTTTACAAATTCTACAAATACCACAAATAGGTAAAAAAGAACTTAAAAGGCAATATTTCCAGTGGCTTTAATCTGCTTTTCTCCATTTCCAAATTTTCAGTAGTGAATAGGTTACTTCTATCAAGAGAAACAATACACCTTATTTTCACATCTTGATATCCACCCACCTTTTAAACCTTAAACCAAAGTTACTTTGCATTCTAGTTTTCTTAAAACTCCTGAAGCTTTTCTCTTTCCTCTATAAGACTTAAGAGCAGATAGTTTAGGTGTGAGCTTCCATCTTGATGCTAACCCAGCTCTCTAATATTTTTATAACTGCAATCAACTAGAACAGGTGTTAGAATATATGTGGAGGATGGGGAAGAAATCCAGAAGATACTTGAATATGCCGCCACGTACAGGGCGTTTAGGTTGGACCTTAAAAACCTGAAGGAATGCCATTTACATCTGAGTCCGGGGACAAAAGGGGACAGAACCCTCCGGCATGTAGCCGGGACCAGCTCGTACAGCCACGTGTCTCTCTCAAGCACACACACACACACTCATTCATACATAGAGTGAGCAGGGTAGTGCCCTAGCCCAATCCCACATGCCCTGCGGTTGCTTTTTTCACTTGCCCTTCCCCGGACTAGAACCAGCGTCCTACCCGCCTCAGATACCATGGGGTATGACACACTGTTGTGTGTGAGCAGGCAAGATGCACAGCCAGATGGGCCATCCGCCCTTGGAAAGCGATGGGCTTCTAAAGGTCTGTCAGGAACGGCTGTTCAGCCTGGCAACATTGCACACTCAGTCCACTTGTTTTCTTCTTGAGGAAAAGTAGTCTTTTTCTAACTCCCATGTGGTGACAACCCTGTGGACTATGGAACTTCTAAGCAGAGCAGAACTTACTGTTAGTGGTAAAGATGACTTCTCCTTCCTGCGGGGTGGGATCTGTATCCGGGACCACCTGCAAGGCTCCCACCGTCCGGACAGCAGGGTCCAGGGTGACTGAACTTTCATTCACAGTGGTGTCGCTCGCGCCTGTGATCTGGTTGGTGGGTGGGCCTCCTAGAGATCCCTCGAAGTCGGTGGGCAAGTCATCTATGCAGTCGGCATTGGGCTAATATGAACAGAAAAGGATCTGCCCTTAGTGTTGGTCATCAAGTTAGAGATGAAATGTTCACAGCCTAAGTCTTTTGTCTCAATGGAAAACCAAGTTCTTTAGGGTTCTCTTCCTGAATCGCTTAAAAAAATTTTCTATTATAGTTTCTCTAATTAACTTGAAAACCACTTTCAAAATTTCCTTTCCAAGGGTTCCACTTAGATTTAGAGAGAACATTTTAATTCCAGGAGAAGCAATATTCATATATTAATATAATGGAGGGTGACACGGCATTTATTTATAATGATAGTCCTTCCTTACATATAGTGTGTACTCCTCATATAGAATGTAGTTGACAGCTGATAATTACCCCCAAAGACCCATGCATTGTTTGCAAATGCACTGATGACAGTAGAGTAGAGAAGGGGCACAGAATCTGACTCATGGTGAACTGTTTAGTAGAGCGACACACAAAGCTACAGGGTGAGGCTATTTTTGTTGTGGTGGTTAAACATGAGCCAAAAGCCAGCTGTAAAAAATAACCTATTTACTTACCATGCAAACTGATCATACATTTGTCAAATCCTCTAAGTGAAAACTTTACTATCCTAAAACCAGGGTGATGCCATCTAGCTTAACGATCCACTGCAAGACTTCCTCTCCCTCCAGGCCCTCATCGTCAGATCTCTGACAGCCTCACTTGAAGAACAAAAAAATGGGGAGCTCTCTGCTTTGCAAGGCAACCTGTGTTGGCTAGCCTTATTAGACTATTCTATCATGGGGCAAAATCTTACCCGTTGCAAGTTTTTCTCTTTGGTCTTAGTTCTGTTATTTGAAATAGTATTGAATATATTTATATGTCTTCCACAAACAACTTTTAAGATGACTTTCAGTTGTTATGCCTCTTTCTAACCTCCAAAATTATTTTAAAAAGATGGTGTTGCAGAGATACAGTGTTGAGATATATTAAGAATAGCTATGAATTAAAGTTGGTTTTGCACTCGTAATGGATGCAGATCAGGACAGGTAGGATTAGGTGAGGAAAATTCTAGATTGGCACTGATTGAATTAACATCACAATGACTACACTGTGTGTGAAGTTCACCCAAAGGGAAAATCTATAACTCATGGACTCTCTGGGAGCACAAAGCAAGGAACCCAAAGTGGGGGACTCTTGTTCTAACTTTCTACTCTTACAGCAGTCTCCCAAGCTGCACACCTGTGTTTCCAATAGTCAGCTGGAAATTTCCATCAACCTCATAAAAAACTCAAATTCAGCTCATTTCACCTTCTTCATCTCTATGGGAAGTGGGCCAATTCATTGAAACTCAAGTTATCAAGAGTCAGTTCATTGAATGACCAACCCACCATGTTTACTAAACTTAGAGATCATAATACTGGGCATGAGCAGGTATGTTACGAATTTTCTCTCTCCATTTCCAGCCTTCCTATTTCCTTACAGTTTCTTCCCTGGTATATTCCATTCTCTACTTTCTCATCAGAGCACTCTTTAAAAGACAAACAAACAGGGGCGCCTGGATGGCTCAGTGGGTTAATCCTCTGCCTTCAGCTCAGGTCATGATCCCAGGGTTCTGGGATCTAGCCCCGCATTGGGCTCTCTGCTCAGCAGGGAGCCTGATCCCCGCCCCCCCACCCCGCCCCGCCTGTCTTTCTGCCTACTTTCTGATCTCTGTCTGTCAAATAAATAAAATCTTAAAAAAAAAAAAAGACAAACAAACAAATAAAAAATGGGGCACCTGAGTGGCTCAGTTGGTTAAGCCTCTGCCTTTGGCTCAGGTCATGATCCTGGAGTCCCAGGATCAAATCCCAAGATAGAGTCCCATGTTGGGATCCCTGCTCAGTGGGGAGTCTGCTTCTCCCTCTGACCACCCCCCATGCTTTCTCTCTCTCACTTTCTCAAATAAATAAAGAAAATCTTAAAAAAAAAAAAGGTATGATTTTCTTTTTTCTTAAAGAATGAATTATAAGGTCCTTAGTGCGGCAAAACAGAGTCTCTACACCCTTGCCCCAGCCAGCTTTTCTGACCTCCCCTCAGCCCTTGGAAACACAGACCATATATTCACTTCTCAGGGCTTTAGCTAATGCTGTTCCTCTGCTCAGCCCCCATCACCCACCCCCTTTTCCATCCCTAGGTCTCCAAATAACCATGGTGAATTCCTAACCATCCTTCAATTCCCAGGCCAAATGGTATCTTTTTTTTTTCTAAGTTGTGTTCCCTCCCAGATAGCATCCTCCATACTGTGACACTTTGTAGGCATTTATGGTTTATTTGTAACTGTGCTTGTCTTTGTCTATCTCTACTAGTCCACAAGCTTTCTTTTCTGCCCAGTTTTATTCATATATAATTGACATGTAACACTGTGGTAGCTTAGACAACAGGATGATTTGATACACACATATACACTGGAAAATGATTAACACATAGGTTTAGTCAATATCCATTATCCCATATAGTTACACGTTTGTTCTTGTAATGAGAACTTTTAAGATCTATACTCTTAGCAACTTTCAAATATACAATACAAGATTGTTTCATGCTGCACCTTACACCCCCAGGATTTATTTATCTTATAACTTGATCACCTTCACCCACTCCACCCCCACCACAACCTCCAGCCTCTGGCAACTACCAGACTGTTCTCTGTTTCTATGAGCTCAGTTTTTAGATCCCACATATAAATGGGACATAAGCTTTTTAGAGTGAAGCCACTACATCATGTTGATCTTAAATTCCAAGCCCTCATATAGTGTCTGACAATTATTAGGTGCTCAGCAAACACCCACTTGAGTTTTTTATCGGAGTCTCAGTTTACTACTATGAGAAGCTGGGAACATTAGTATCAGCCCTAGATCAACGAAGGGAAGATTTGAGAAAATGCTTTTAAAAACGGTTAGGTTCTGTGCAGAGGTAAGGTATGCTGTTCAAGGGCAGCAGAATGTGTCACCCCAGATACACTGTTGGCGTAAAGATTATTTTGAGTCAAACACAGTGGAGAAGAAGCAGATAAAGTAATGGTCTCTGTCCTCCGATCTGCCTAAAAGTAGGACACAAATTTGTAAAGGTGGCTTCCCTCCTTGTACCATGAAGAGAAGAACATTCTTATTACCAGAGTCTGAGAGTTGATGCCAAATGGGTCTGTAATAACATACCTCATTACTATGCTTTTATCTGCCATTAGTTTTCCTCATATATGTACTTCCTCAGAATCTGCTGCCCTAGAAGCTCAAGGTCCTTTTCCTTTGTCTTGCCACTTCTCTAAAAATTTGTTCTTTCATGAAGATGCGATGTCCAAGTTCTGACTGCCCCTTTGATTTACTCATCCCTACACACTCCTATATGCATGGACAACGTATATGTGAGTAAATAAATGTCTGGTTGTTTTTCTCTTGAAAATCTTGTTTATTTGTTTATTACTTATTTGTTTGTTTACATGACAGAGAGAGAGAGCAAGAGAGCACAAGCAGGGGGAGCAGCAGGCAGAGGGAGAGGGAGAAGCAGGCTCCTTGCGGAGGAAGGAGCCCAATGTGGGACTCGATCCCAGGACCCTAGGATTATGACCTGAGCTGAAGGCAGACGCTTAACCTACTGGGCCACCCAGGGGCCTCTTCTCGTGGTAATCTTTTTCTAGTTTCATTTACAGGAGCCCAGCAGGAGAACCTAGGAGGGTAGAAGGAAAAACCATGTTTTTGTCTTCCCCTACAGTATATAAAAACCCTTAAAAGCAAAACTGATTGTGTGTGGGGTGTCAAGGAAGAAAAGATTTCATGAGACAATACTGTGCTGGTTGGTCTTTCATCCAAAGCATCTGGATGCAGTTGTAGATGCGGTAACAACTGACATATTTTTCAAAATGTTGACTTCTCTTGTTGATATCATTCATTTGTTTTATCTCTTTTCTTTAAAAAAAAGTTATTGATTTTGACGTAGAATGTTCTCTTTTACTTTGTGGACTAGTAGGATCAGTATTATATCCTTAACAGAAGGGGAAAAGAGAAAGAGCTAATTAGCTCAGTGAGATTGTTAATGGTGGCACGTGTGAATAATTTGGCTTAGGTATAATATTTAATAGACCACAATTTCCAGAAACTCACAGTTTATGTCCACCCTAAGTAGTTCATCAAATAGATATTTTGAAAAGAAACCCAATTTATAGACCTCTAAGAGAAATTACAGTCATATATTTAGCAGAGATGTCAAATACCATCTGCGAATGAATACGGTATAGGTCTTCAGATTTAGGTGAGCATGGGGAAACGCCTCAAATAAATCAATCTCTAAACAGTCAGGAACTTGGGAATACCCCAGCTACATGGAATTTCTATTTAATAACTATTATCCTATTCATGCCAGGACAAGAGTGATAGGAGAAGGTATTTGCTGGGATACGAATGGCCTGGGTGTCACAGTACCTTGTAGGAGGACTCACTGAGACCTCTGTTCTGTCGTCTACAAAGACATACCTAGACCTGACAGGAGAGAAAGGAACGTGAAGCACTGTTGTGTAGATAAAGGGGTGAAAACACTTCAGACAAGAAAGGGCCCCCTGGGGGCGCCTGAGTGGCTCCGTGGGTTAAGCCTCTGCTTTTGGCTCAGGTCATGATTTCAGGGTCCTGGGATCGAGCCCTGCACTGGGCTCTCTGCTCAGCAGGGAGGCTGCTCTCTGCCTACTTGTGATCTCTGTCTAATAAATAAATTAAATCTAAAAAAAAAAAAAAAGAAAAGAAGGGGCCCCCTGCCCCTTTACAGTCAGTATTTTATTTCTCTCTCTCTCTTAACGGTTTATTTATTTATTTGAGAGAGAGAGAGAGAGAGAGAGAGAGAGATTGTGCACGCAGGGGACGGGTCAGAGAGAGAGAGGGAGAATCCCAAGCAGAACTCATGATGCAGGGCTCGATCTCACAACCCTGAGATCATGACCTGAGCTGAAATCAAGAGTAGGATGCGTAACTCACTATGCCACCCAGGCACCCCAGTATTTTGTTTCTCTTGGTAACATGTAATAAAAACAGATACCCACTGTAATGGGAACTTCATAATCGGCAAGCTTTCGTTCTTTAGCTCATTTGAGAGATATCCACTTACAAAATGAAAATGTTTCCAGGTTCCAGCTTTCAACTTACATGGATTTGCCTTATAGCACAGGTGCGTACAAGGATACTCAGTTAAAGTCAACCAAAACCAAAATGGAGCCCCCCCAAAAAACCTTACCACCTGTAACTGGACAACTCAGTTGGCCAAGATGACCACTGAACAGTGCCTTGGTGAGTGGGCACTGTTCAAAGGAGGACGAGACTGAATTTCATAAATACGATTCTGTGACCAGCAGCCTTCAGACTCTGAAGGGCAATGAGGCCCCAAGACATGTGTTGATCAACTTGGCACATGAAAGGGCTACAGAGATAAGAACCAACAGGCACTAACTGTTAGAGACTGACAAGCTCTTGTCACTTTTCCTGAAGAATGGAATGAATATAAGAAATTTAGAAAACTGATGAAGCAGTCTCTGTAAGCAGCATACAAAGGGTTTCAGTTAGCTATAGGAAGTATTTACTAATTGAGAAGGCTGTGAGCTTGTCCAGTGACAGGGGAAGTTAAACGAATGCAATAAAACATCATCTTTTTGGAGTTTAGGCATGGTGCTGCTACCCAGGGGCGAAGTATAGAGTGGAACAACATTCCAGATTCCTCCCAGATCCTGACTTCAGTGTCATCCTCTAGGAAAAAAACAGAAAAGTCTTAGAGAGGCGAGAGGGTAGCCAGATGCCTTGGTGCTTCCTGAGAAGTAGCCCACAGGCTTTCTTCTTCCCAGAGGATGTTCTCTTCTCTGGGTCGAGCTCAGATACATGTCATGTTCCTGTCCAGCTCCCTGGTAAAATCCAGAAGATGCTACCCATGTTTATTTTTCTTGAAGTCCAGTGTGCTAAGTAAAATCTCATCCTCCATACTTGGTCAGCATGGAACCATGAACAACAACAAAAAAAACTCCTAAAAGTGAAAATGTTATTAATTTTGGAAATAAGCCCAAAGGCCACCCAATACTTCTATTTTAAAAACAGTATCTGTATTCTCAACTCCTTCTCAAGTACCTTCTGGAGAAGTCCTACCACCTCTGGCAAAGTCTGAAGTCAAATGCTGTTTAGTACAAAAGTTAACTACCAGGAGCGGTTTGGTTTCATCGTCCTGACCAAGAAGCACTGGGATTGACATTCAGGAGCTTCGAGAACATCCTGAGGAATAGGAACTGCGTCAGATAATGTGACTCTCTTTCATTGTTAAGTATTCTGCAGATGTTGGAGACCAAAGACACACACACACACGCAAGTACACACGTATATGCATTTCCTGGCTCCCCCGTATGAATCTGCTGCAGCCAACAACGTGAGAAGTGCAAACCCTGAGTTCAATTTTCTAAGCTCCCAATGTCTGGTGGAGAGGTTGGGTGCTTGGTAATATTTCACGTCCGCTGTAATTGACTTTCACCTTGAACGCATTATGCATTTACAACTCTGGTCTGAAAATTTAATGCATTGGCTTTCAGAATCTAGCTCAAAGCCACAGTCACATGAGTTGATTTGTGTTTGGTGTACCAGCCATGAAAAACAGCAGACAGCTGGCATGGACGCAGCTGCTACCGGGTAGAAAATTCAGCCAATGCCTGACCTCCAAGTCTTCAGGTGTGCCCTCTCCAACAGAGCCACTCTGATAATCCTAGGATAATTAGCCCTTTGGCATTAAAGGGATCCTTTGATATCTGATCCTTTCTTCTTCAGTGCTATCTTGGGACCCTTAACATTCTCTTTATTCTCTGCCATTAGTGGTGAGAAGTGACAAGAGAGAGGCTGCGGCAGAGCAGAGGGGATGGGGAGGAGGTTGGCCTCCGTATCCTGTTTGTCTAGCTGCTTTTAGACAGTGCCAGCATTTTTTTCACATCTCTGTGCAGCCCTCGGATTTGGTGGCCTGGCTTGCTTCCTGCCCTCACCACAGCAGCTGGTGTCTCACCAGCCACCAGCTGTGGCTTTGCTTGAATACGGTCCTGGGAAAGTCCTTCCCCGGAGCAGCGAGCCAGCCAGCTGGTGGGGTTCTCCTTGCACTGGGGGAGAGACTACATTTTATAAACACATAACTGAGGGCACAAATGGGACGGTAGCGCTAGAGTGAAGGGGTGCTGGCTCTGCCTTCCTGTTCACTCAAGGTCTCTGCAGAGACCTGAGTTGAGCAGAGGCTCTGGGCCAGGTTCCCAGTGGCTGGCTTTCCCTCCCCTTGTTCAGAAGAGTTCCTTTCCCGGGAAAGCTAGGCACTTTAGACTTTTCCAGAGAAGGGCAGCCTCAGAAAGTTGGCATGCAGAAGCCCTTGCAAACAATGCCGTGAGTAATGCCACAGGAGGCGAGCACTGGGCACCAGGACCGTCCTGCCTCTGCTGGGTCCTGCCTGCGCTCACACCCCGGAGCCCAGGGGAGAAGCCTACGAGCTGCAGGAGCAGCATCTCGAGTCACAGGCGGGGATGTGGTGAGAAGGTCGTGGTGTTCTCCGACTGAGAGAAAGTGAGAGGACAGATGTTTTCAGACATAGGCGTTCTCTTGGGGGCTCATCAGATGACACCCCCCGCTGTGCCGAGGAGGGGGTCAGAGAAAATCCGGGTGTGTGGTTTTCTCCCTGCTTTGGGGGTAATGCAGAAAGACACACATCACGATGCTGTAGGCTGGGCTGTGCTTACCGGGATCCCTAGGGCTTTAAGAATGTTCATCTTGCACATGGGACAGGTGCGATGGTCTAGAAGCCAGGGGTCAACACAGGACTTGTGGAAAAGATGCCTGCAATGAGAACCATACATCTTAGAGTGGCGGTAACTGCAGAGACGACCTAGTCCACCACAGCCCAGAGACTTGTCCAAGGTCACTTGACCGCTCAGAGGCAGAGCCGAGACTCAAACCTCCATCTCCTAGCTCCATGGGCCAGGGAGCTGCCTCTCACACCGGGTACTGATATAGTCAGACTTTGTCTGGATCCCAGGACTGTCCTCTGGGATTCACAACTGAGTCTTCCAAGTTTTAGAAAATGTAGAGAATGGAGACGCAGAGAGATTTTGCTCTTTCTCAGTAGGAAGAAGGCTTAGTGGGAAAGAATGCAAGCAGGGAGGCCTGCCCGGACCTTTGAGAATAGACCTTGAGAGAGAGAGAAAGATTACTTGCAACTAAATCCAAAGTTTCTTTTTTCACAGTCAGAAGACAACTGCAAAATAAAGGCTTGTTTCCATTAATATTTGGGCTGTCACACAGAAGGGCAGCAGAGCTCCTGGAAGCATTTCATAACACAGATGACATTTTATGTTGTGATGGCTGCTGGCTGCTGAAGCAGAAGCCGGGCTGAACCGTCCTGTACCCTTTACTGTTTGTACAGCTGACGTGCTCATCGCCCCTGCAGTGCCCATGCTCCAGGTCCGCGAGCCTTCCCTGCATACCAGTAGAAGTGGTGCGCTCAGGACGGGCAAGAGGGGGGCCTAACTGACCTTTCACTCAACTTGGCTTTCCAGGGGCCCAAGAGATCAGCAGGGACTTCTCGAGTCAGAAGCTTTTCTTCTCACTCGCAAGACTCCGGGCCACCAGCAGAAGCAGACAGAACTTCCTGCCTGGGGCAAGACCGAGAGCAAATGGTCTGCCTGAAGTACGAGGGCTTCGCAGGAAATTCCGTCCACCCTGACCGCATCCTCGGTGCAGCACTGTTCCCGGAATATGTTTACTCTCTCTCTCACCTTCGTCTTCTTCCTTTCTAACAGTTCTGTTTTCTTTGTGTTAGAGGGCTTTCTGCTCAGATGCTTCAAACGGACCCCTAAATGAGGGAAGAGGGAGGGAAGGGCCAGCTTTTAAATGGAAATTGAGAAGAGACCCACGTGCTGAGGCTGGGGTTGGCAGTAGGCTGGATAGGAGTAGGTTGGGGATTAGAACAGGAGAGTAGCAACTTGCACGGATCATCATGTTCCCAGATGATCGCTTGGAATGCCTGCAGATTTATTCCTTGGTAGATATGTATCACACTCATTTGTTCCTCTATCCATCCGTTCATCCAACAAGTAATAAATGCCAAGGATTGTGCTCAACTCTGGGAATGAGCATGGTAACGATTTGGCTCCTTTCCCTTCAGGAGTGTAACAGGAGGAGCAGATGCTAATAAAATAATAGAAATAAACTACTTAATGACAACCGTGCTAAGTATCACATTAGAAGAACATGGAGTTTGGGGAGGCTTCTAACTGGGAGATCTATCCCGTTGGGGTACTCAGGGAAGACCTTCCCCATGAAGAGCCAAAGCGAAAACACTTGAGGGCTACATGGACACTATCTGCATGAAAGGGAGGGGAGAAGAAAGAGGGTGTTCTAGGCAGAACAATCGACTGGCACAAGAGCCCTGAGATGGGCACTGGCAGGAGTGAGGAAGGGACTAAAGAGGGATGAAGCCACCCTTCTCCACCCCCCTCCCCAACAGCAGTATGGACCTCCCCATGTTCAGGCTCTGCTCTCAGGGAACAAGTTCTGAATCTCAACTTGCTCACCAACTGGCGCTCCTTTGGGGAAAAAAGCCAAACATCATGATCCTTCTGACTGTTCCGGGGAGTCAGCCTCTCTGCGTCCCCCGCACACGTGCTGGCACCAGAATGATGGGAGGGCCAGTCAGTAGTAGCTGTCTGAGCTTCAATAAGTCTTTTACTATCCCCAAGCTGCAGGTACCCCCTCTGTAAGCTGGAGATACAGCTACCCAGGCAGAGATGTCTTCCTAGAGTCTCCACCGCAAAAGCTGACTCCTGAACATCTTGAATCATTCCTCTCTGCGAACTTGTCATTCTGACATCTCTGTGATGCGAAGTTTTGTGGGTCAGCTCGTCTAGGCTCTAGTGCCCAGTCATTCAGTGAAACCCTCATCTAGGGGAATGTCATAGATCTAGTTAATACCTACAATCGGTTGACTTTAAATAAAGCAGATTATCGCAAATAGTCTAGGTGGGCCTTATCCAATCAGTTAAAGGCCATAAGAACAAAACTGAGGTTTCCTGAGGAAGCAGAAATTCTGCCTCCAGTCAGCAGCGTCAGATCCTGCTCGAGTTTCTAAACTGTAGGCCTGCCCTACAGATTCCTGACTTGCCAGCCCTATGATCATGTAAGCCAATTTCTTGAAAACTCAATGCCTTGAAAACTCTCTCTATATATACCTATGATATGTAATATAGTGAGATACAGTGGGATTCTTTGGAGAACACTGACCAGTACATCCTCCAATGAGAATATAAGGTCCATGAGAGAAAAATCTTCATTTGCCTAATTCACTATTGTATCCCCAGCCCCTAAAATAGTTCCTGGCACAAAGGTGATACTCAAGAAATATTTGCTGTATGGATGGATACTTATCCAGAGACCTGGTCCCCCTCACCGCCTATGCACGGTCATCAAGCCATGTGGCCTCCCTCGGGCAGAATTTCTTCCACACGCCCCGCTTCACGTCTATTCTCAATGCTTCTCCCTCACTCCTCATCTTGTTGATGGCCTTTATTATTAAAATAACATTGCCACTACTCTCCATGCCACCAGCTTTTCCTGTTCTTTTCATCCCACTCATCCTTGCCAGATTTATCTTCCTAAAATACAGCACTAGCTGCGTCACCCGCTCATTCCATTCTGTTCTGTGCGAGGAGCTGGGTACAAAGATGAATAAGACAAGGACCCTCCACCAGTGCAGGAGCCCAGGGCTTCGGTGGCTCCCTGTGAACTGCAACAGAAAGGCCACTGCAAAGCCACACCCCTGGATCCACTGCTTTCTGGCTCTTTGGTCTCGGGCAAGTCTTAATATCCCCAAGACTCTGCTGCTCACGTGTGACATTTTCTTCAAAGCGTGGAGTTTGCGAGTGAATGAGTCCGCGCATGCACTCGCATATGAGTGTGTGTGTGTGTGTGTGTGTGTGTGTGTTGGGGTAAGGGGTAAATAAGGACTACAAAGCTGAAAACGTAACTCTAGGCCCTCCTCAATTGTAAGCTACCCTTAATCTTATTGATACCACTGTACTGCACCTTGTTTTTGGATACTATGTTACTACTCTGATCGCTACTCTTTAGAATATTCTTTTAACATTTTAACAAGTAAAGGCAAATTTTAAAAAATCAGAGGGAGAGCTAGGGCAAAAACTACGAGTGCTCAAGTGACATGTAGAGCGATCATGCTGATTAGTAACTAACATTCATTTATTTCTAGCACCATATTTCTTGTGTGGACCATGAAGTATGAAGTTGATGTATCTTTATCTTTATCTATCTTTATAATTGGGATTGCAAAAACCATTTTCCCCCCAAGTGGAAAGAAAAATAAAAGTTACTAGGCTAAACAAATAAACAAAGAGGTAGGGAAAGAGTCCAGCCTTTAGTGAGAAGCACCAATGGTTGAGTAAACGTCTCTACCACAAAGTCAATGTCAACTCATCCTGTTTGTATGATTCACAGTAGAGCACTGTTCCTTCCCATTTATTTAAAATTTTTAAAAAGTTTTATTTATTTATTTGACAGACAGAGATCACAAGTAGGCAGAGAGGCAGGCAGAGAGAAAGGGTGAAGCAGGCTCCCTGCCCAGCAGAGAGCCCGATGCAGGGCTCGATCCCAGGACCCTGAGATCATGACCTGAGACAAAGGCAGAGGCTTACCCCACTAAGCCACCTGGACGTCTGGCTTCCCATGTTTTTAACAAAGGCTGAGTGAGAAAGTCCATACTGACGAACAAGGGGACAAGATATTCTATCTTGTAACCATCCTGACAAGCTGGAAATACAACAGAGGATCAATCAAAACTCTGCTCCCTCTTCAGTCATCAAAGTTAAGCAAACGTTTAAGAAAAAGTTCTTTAAACACCTGACAAAAGATGATGCCGGCAACTGCATAACGAGGCTGAGCTGATTATGAGTAATAAGTTCTCACATTTTTTTTTTTTAGCAGTAATGACCCCGTTAAGCTCGTGCCCCATTTATTAATTCTTGTTTCCCATTGTCCTTTTGCCTCTATGTGTGACACCCTCTCCAATTAAATGACCTTTTTTTTTTTTTTTTTTTTCCCCCCTCTACCTGGATGAAGAATGGAGACCTTCTGGCCTTTCTATCTTATTCATTTTTGTAAGCTTCGTCAGACCCTGTCACCCTGACATTGACATTAAAATTCCGTGGCTTTCCTTTTAGCACCAATACAAGCTGTTGCACTGCCTTCAGCGAAATGGTTATCAAGGAACATGAGTCACTCAGGGACCCAGGCAACATTAATTCTTTAAACGGAATACATCCAGTGTTTCTCTGGGTAGTCAGGATACTTCTTCATAGCCTCAGAATCTTACTTGTAAAGTTGTCGATGAAGTCAGGGTTTCTAAATGGATAACACTAATTAAATTAAATTAATAAATCTCTACTGGTTACTGAACGCCTACTATGCACCAGGCATGTTATATACATGAGTAATGCATAACAGCCCTATGAGGTAGAAATTATTATTCCCATTTTATGGGAGAAATAAGCTGAAGCTCACTGAAGTAAGTTCAGTTATCCAAAGAGTGAGGAAGCTGTCGAGCTAGGGCTCAAACTCAGTCCTACAGTCAGTGGTTTTACCTAATTCTGCACTCCACCACCCTCCTTCCCCTACTGAATGTCATGGGTAGGGGTTGGGAGGGTTGGGGTAGGGGGAGGTGGAAGAATTCAAATTGTTATTCTTCCCCAGTGAATTTTTGTGATTCTGCTCTAAGGAGGCAGTATCTTAGCTACAGGGGTTGGGAATCAGGCAAAACAAAAGGGAAAAGTGATCTGCCTTAAGCGTGTTCACTTGGCTACAGAAGGAAAAAGCTGTCAAACAATGGCCTCATCAGAACTATACTTAGATATTAGTGTGCCTGATTTATTCGGGAAGAGGATAACATTGGCCTCTAAATGCTCTGTACTCCCCCATTCTCCACTGCCCAGCAGATCTGGTAAATGAGCTGGCAAGCTCTATCACCTTCCCACAAGATTTTTGTATTTGAATTATGAAGTACCAGAGAAAGTTATACCCAACTTTTTTTCAGGGCTCTTCTTGACATGGTCTGGTTTCCTTGCTTGCTTTAGCTTTCTAAAATACAAACATGATATCACTCTGGAGACTTGAAATGCTTCAGGACCCCCTCCCCAAACCCCCCACCCCTGGCACAAAGTCAAGATGCATGAACACAGAGCGCACACAAGGCTCACCCGACCCGGCACTTGTCACATCTTCTGTTATGTCCCCACATTTACCCCACAATTTCACCATAACTCTGGAATGCCCTTCTCATTTTTTTCCCCTCTGGTGTGTCAAATCTTACTCACATTTCAAGTCATAGCTCAGCTATCCCTTCTCTTCTCTGAACATCCCAACCCTTTTCTTGAAACTCTGCCAAGGAGAGTTACTTTTCCTTTTTGGCCTATTGTGTTTTCCTATATATGTTGCAGTAGCTGAGTATGTGTCTGAATTTCAGAGTTTGACCATGACTCCTTAGCTTTGTGACCTTGAGTAAGTGATTTAACTTGTCTGAGGCTCAGTTTTCTCTTTCGGTTTTTATGACAATATCCTTTAATTGGTGTAACAACCCTCCAAAGTGATAGTTTATGATAATCCTTCAGAGGGCTGTTATTATAATCAAAGGACAAAGAACAAATGAAGCACAAAGTTAGTAGACCAAAGGAAATAACAGAGATTAGAGCCGAAATAAATGAAATAGAGACTAAAAGGACAATAAAGAAGATATATGAAATTAAGAGCTCATCTTTGAAAAGATAAACAAAATTGACAAGTCTTTAGCTGCACTCACCAAGAAAAACAGGGAGAGGACTAAAATCAGAAATGAAAGAAATGTTACAGCTGATACCACAGAAATACAAAGGCTCATAAGAAACCACTACGAATAATTTCATGCCAAAAATTTGGGCAAGGTAGAAGACATAGATACATTTCCAGAAGCATACAAATTACAAGAGTGAATAATGATGAAGTAGGAAATCTGAACAGATCGATGACTAGTAAAGAGATTGAATCACTAAAAAAAAAAAACCTTCCCCAAAAATAAAAGTCCAGGACCAGATGGTTTCACTGGTGCAATGTACCAAACATTCAAAGTAAAAGTAATACCAATCCTTCTCAAACTCTGCCAAAAAATAGAAGAGGAGGGAACTCTCTCACACTCATTTTATAAGGCCAGAACTGCCCTGACACCAAGGAACCAAAGAAGGACACCACAAACGCAAAAAGAGTATTTTATATGCCAATATATGCCAATATATTGCCATATATATGCCAATAACCCTGATGAACACAGATGCCAAAATCCTCAACTAAATATCAGAAAAGCAAATTCAACAGTACATTAAAGGGCTCATACACCATGATCAAGTGGGATTTATTCCAAAGATGCAAGGATGGTTCAACACCCACAAATCCTCAATGTTATACCACATTATCAAAATGAAGGATAAAAATCTTACGATTATCTCAATGGCTGCAGAAAAAGCATCTGACAAAATTCAACATCCATTTATGATAAAAACTCTCAACAAAGAACGTATAAAGGGTAAGTACCCCAAATAATAAAGACCATATATGACAAACCCGCAATGTTAGCTATCAAAAGCTGACTGAACGGTGAAAAGCTGATAGATGTTCCTCTAAGATCAGGAAAAATGCAAGGATGCCCACTCTTGCCACTTTTATTTAACACAGTATTAAAATCCTAGACAGAACAATTAGGCAAGAAAAATATTGGCATCAAAAGTGGAAAGGAAGACATAAAACTGTCACTATTTGAAGATGACATGATATTATATATAGAAAATCCTCAAGACTTTATCAAAAACTGTTAAGAATAAATGAGTTCAGTGAAGTTACAGGAGACACAAAATCAGTATGCAAAAATCAGCTGCATTTCTATATACTAATAGTGAACTGTTAGAAAGAGAAATTAGGAAAACAATCCTACTTATAACTGCATCCAAAAAATACCTAGGAATAAATTTAACCAAGGAGGTGAAAGACCTGTACACTGAAAATTAATGACACAGATGACAGCAACTGAAGACACAAACAAATGGAACGATACTCTGTGCTCAGAGATAGGAAAAAATCAATATTGTTGAAAATCTGTACTACCCAAAGCAATCTACAGATTCAATACAATCCCTAGCAAAATTCCAGTATCAATTTTCAAAGAGAAGGACAAATAATCCCCAAATTTATATGGATCCACACACACAAAACCCCAAAGGGCCAAAGCAATCTTGAAAAACAACAAAGCTAGAAGCATCAGGCTCTCTGATTTCAGATCGTATTACAGAGCCATAATAATTGAAACAGTACGGTATTGGCATAAAAACAGACACATATAGATCAGTGGAACAAAAGAGCTAGCCCAGATATAAACCCATGCAGATATGGTCAATTAATTTATAACAAAGAAGTGAAGAATATACAATGGGGAAAGACCAGTCTCTGTGATAAATGGCGCTGGGGAAATTGGACAGCCAAAGAATGAAAAGTATACCCTTATCTTATACCATACACAAAAATTAACTCATGGACTAAAGACTTAAACATAAGACCTGAAACCATAAACCCCTAGAAGAAAACATATGCACTAAATTCTCTGACATAGGGCTTGGCAATTTTTTTTTTTTTTTGAATCTGACATCAAAGCAAAAGCAACAAAAGCAAAAATAAACAAGCAGGAAAAAATAAACAAGTTAGATGACATCAAACTAAAAAAAAGCTTCTGCAGAACAAGGGAAACCTCAACAAAATAAAAAAGCAATCTACTGAATGGAAGAAGATATATGCAAGTCACATATCTGATAAAAGACTAATATCTAAAATATACAAAGAATTCATACAGCTTAACAGCAAAATATAATCTAACCAAAACATGAGCTGAAGATCTGAATAGACATTTTCCTAAAGAAGACATACAGATACCCAACGACTACATGAAAGGACGCTCAATATCACTGGTCATTAGAGATATCCCAATTGAAACCACAATGAGGTATCACCTCACACCTGTTGAAATGGCTTTTTTCAAAAATACAAGACATAAAAAGTGTTGGAGAGGATGTAGAGAAAAGGGAACCAGCATACACTGTCGTGGGAATGCCAACTTCTGCAGCCAGTGTGGAAACCAGGACAGAGATTCCTCAAAAGATTAAAAATAGGACTACTGTATAATCTAACAACTCCACTCCTGGGTATTTATCTGAAGAAAATGAAAACATGAGCTCAAAAAGATACCTGCTCCTCCATATTCCCTGCAGCATTATTTATAATAACCAAGATATGGGAACAATCTAAGTGTCCATCAATGGACGAATGGATAAAGAAATGTGGTGTGTACACACACACACACACACACACACTCTCTCTCTCTCTCTCTCTGTGTGTGTCTCATGCACACAATGGAATATATTACTCAGCCACAAAAAGAATGAAATCTCACCATTTGTGACAACATAGATGAACCTGGAGGGCTTCAGGCTAAATTAAATAAGTCAGAGAAAGATAAATACTGTACAATGTCTCTTGTACGTGAAGCTTAAAAACAAAGACAGTAACAACAACAGCAAGACAACAAACAGATGCAGAATAAACTGCTAAGATGCCGGTGGTGGGCAGAGAGGTGGGTGAGGAGGTCAAAAGGAAAAAAGATAAATAGTTTTGGTACTGCTTAGCTAATACCATTCCAAGGAACCGAAAACCACTGATTACATGTTGATCTTACATCCAGATACCTTAAAATTGTTTTATTTGTTCTAACATATTTTCACAAATGCATAATTACTGTTGAGGAAAGAATATTCCTTGCTGATATTTTTGCCCAAATTGAATTTAAGACTTCAGATAAATATCTTAAAACACTTGCAAAAGTGGGGCTCCTGGGTGGCTCAGTCAGTTAGGCTCTGGACTCTTGGTTTTGGCTCAGGTCACGATCTCAGGGTGGTGGGATCAAGCCCCGTGTCAGGCTCCATACTTTGCGTACAGTCTACTGGAGACTCTCTCCCTCTGCCCTTTCCTCTCCTCCATCCTCTGTGCACACTCACGTGTACTCTCTCTCAAATAAGTGAATAAATCAATAAATAAAATCTTAAAAAAAGACTTGCAAAAGTGTTTCCTAACTAAAATAAGAAAAATGGAAATTAAAATAATGAGAAATTTTTTGTGGATAATTTGCATTTATGTTTAAATTTGGTAATAGATCATGCTGGCAATGGGGTAAACATTCATATACTTTTGGTGAGAACATAAATTGGCCTAACCATATTAAGCAATATGGCAGACTGCACTAATATTGAAATGCATAATCCCTTTTATCCGGCAAAAAAACAGAATCTGGTTTTAGACTTAGGTCTTTAAACTGAGAAGAAATTTAAGCTGTAAAAGAAAAAAGGACGAAAAGTATAAAATATTTACAATACTCCCTGGCACATTAGAAGCTAGAGCATCATGGGTTTTGTTTGTTTTCATTTTTAAGAGAGGGAGGGGTGAGGAGCAGAGGGAGAGAGAGAATCTGAAGCAGGCTCCACATCCACCATGGAGCCCAACACTGGGCTCGATCTCATGACCCTGAGATCATGACCTGAGCAGAAATCAAGAGTCGGACGCTTAACTGACTGAGCCACAGAGTTTGAGACACTCTGGGGGGGGGGGGAACAGAGTCAAAGTATTTCTATCTCCAAAACCCAGTAGAGTACCTAGAATAGGATATACTTTCAGTATTGTGTGCTGAAAAAATGAATTCTGAAAGTCCGTTTTCCCCAAGTCATGATTTGATTAACAACAATTTAATTCTTATTTCTTGCAAGTGAGCTTACTGTGGTAAAGCATACTCAGAAAGCACTTTCCTTAATTTTAATAGATTCTCAAATATAAAAACAATTCTGCCTTCTTCTGGGGGCCAGTGGCTCCCAGCAAGAACATTAGGGACATCGATGAGCCTATATTCTGCCTAGACTGCCTGGTAGACATCACAAAGAGCCATTCCTTCTATGCAAATCTCATTTTGGGAACATCGATTAACGGATCTGAGCATGAGCATTACCAAGGTTAGAATGACCAAAATGGCAGTAAAGATGGCACTTACAGAATGTCAACTGAGCCCAGACAGTGTTATGCATGTTGTACAGGAGAACTGTATTCTATTCCTCCCCAGAGGACAAAAGAAATCTAAATTGTTCTCGTTGATTTTCTTACAGGATTCCATTTGTCTAGCTGCTCCTAAAATCAGGTGAATTCAATAAGAACTTCACCAGACTTTGACAGTCATGGCTTTGAAAGACACATGGAAATCACTGGCTTCTTTTGTGCATTATCTTTGGCCCAAACACCATGCCTGTGGTCCAGAACTAGCAACCCAGGCATTCAATGTATCATAGGATTTCTCTACATTTTCTACTGTGCTATATTATGCAAACCAGTAGCTTATTTCCATTCCTATTAGTGAAAAAAGAACTTGGTTGACACAGCAGCACTTCAGTCTGGTATGGAAGGTAGATTTCTTAGCTATACATGAGAAAATCTGGAAAAGAGTATTTCTGTATATTGCTAAAGAGATTCTAAAGCTGATACCAGAACTCACTACTTGGAATGTTTAGTTCTGAGAAGTAGGAACATTAATGCAGAATAACATATTCATTAGTGCTTTTATACAGAGCATTGTGGAAGGCATTGGGGCTGCAAAGATGAGTCAGACATGTGTCCTGTTGGTGAGGTGTTTTTAATAAAGAATTGATGGGCTGATAGGAAGCTGCACAGTCCATACTGTGCAGGTTAAAATCTCAGGCTTGCAGGGGGGCAGAACAAGTTTCATTTTGACACATTTTGGCTAACAGTCCTCAGATAACCCTTAACTTCTCTGAGCCTTAGTTTCTTTGTCTGTGAAATGAGGATACTAGTACCTACCTGAGGCACTCATTAATATGATTCAACCGATATGCTACCTCTGCCTTTTTTTTTTTTTTGAAGATTTTATTTATTTACTTGACATAGACACAGCAAGAAAGGGAACTCAAGTAGGGGGAGTGGGAGAGGGAGAAGCAGCCTCCTGGCAGAGCAGGAAGCCCAATGAGGGGCTCGATCCCAGGACCCTGGGATCATGACCTCAGCCGAAGGCAGATGCTTAACGACTGAGCCACCCAGGTGCCCCCTACCTCTGAATCTTTTAAGCATATGGGAAAATTACAGGCTCTCCTGTTGGTAGCTATGGCTATGTGGCTAATTCTGTCCAGTAAGATAAAAAAAGAAATAACAGATTTCACTTCAGGCCCATCAAAATTCACAACATTTGAGATGGTAACTGCTTCAGTTACTTCATGACAGCCATGAGCAAACACTCATTGCTGATGCACACGTAAAACACAAGACATAAAAAAAATCTCTGTTGTGTTAAGCCACTGAGAGTTGGGAGTTTTTGGTGTCGTTGGCGCTGCAGCAAAACCTAGACTATCCTGGCTAGTAAAATGCCTTACCAGGTTGCTGTAAGGATTAAATACTTGTTTGATAAATGCTTGGCTAGTTAAGGGTTCGGTGGATAATGGTGCCATTAACTATATTAAGTGATGTTAGTACAACATACAAAGGGATGGGTCATAAAGAGATATAGATAAAAGTATCACAGAATTCAAGGAAGGAAGTGGTTACTCTGTGAGGACGGTAGGAAACGGTAGGATGGGAAGAACTTTGAAGTGCAGAGACTGGATGCAAGAACCTAAGGAGAAGGAATTTATGTAAGTAAAGACAGAGCAGCAGTAGCACACGAGATGTATGAGAAACTCAGCTGGGTTGAAAACTAGACTATTTAAAAAGTAAGAACCGGGGGTGCCTGGGTGGCTCAGTCGGTTAAGCCTCTGCCTTCAGCTCACGTCATGATATCAGGGTGCCAGGATAGAGCCCCGCATTGGGCTCCCTGCTCAGTGGGGAGCCTGCTTCTTCCTCTGCCTCCCCCTTTCCCCTGTTTCTGCTCTCTCTCTCTCCAATAAACAAACTCTCAAAAAAAAAAAAAAAAAAAAAAAGTAAGAACAGGAGCTAAAGCTGGAAAGGATGGCTCCAAATCAGCATTTTGAAATAATCTCAAAGGACTTAGTAGCCGAGAGGTATGAACAACGTGGAGAATAATCACGGAGCTGAGCTAGACTTCCCTCACTCCTTGTGATGATGGGCTTCTCCTTATCAAGTTATTTTCTTCCACGTGTTCTCCTTTTTCTATGTCTCCTATAAAGAAAGTCCTCGCAGAGGTGACAATGTGGTGTTTTGGGGTGTGGTGGGGATCAAGTCGGCCAGTTAAGCAGACACCAGCTTCCCCTAGTGTAACCCTTGCCAACTGGCCCAGTGCCTCACTGGGGCAGGGGTGGGGAGGGTGGTTATCTCTGCTATTGGGCTTGTCTGAAATGTTTGGACCAATTATGAGAAGCTGCATTTCCCTGATTCCCCCTATTTAGGTATTGGAAACATTGTTTAAAACAAACAAGAAGGAAAGGAAAAGGGTAAAAAGAGCTATCACACAGAACCAGCAGTGACCATATTCTGGCTATTGTTTAACAACCTAATTCCTTTGTTTTGGCAAGCTGTTGTGCTCTGCTAGCAGTTTTACCTGAGGAAGGGAAAGAAAAAGAATGCAGCTGAGTACATTCTGCTCCCCTCAGGAGTACCAGCACCGGCTTCCTCTGAGAAAGGCTGGCCTGTTTTCAGAGCCACAAAACCCAGCCTGGAATCACTGAGGAGAAAGCAAAACCCTTAAAGCTGGCCTCGATTAGATTCGTTTCCCTTGGGGTGCTCAGACATTTGGCTTAGAGTGAGATGGGGGTTTCTGAGGCTGACTTAGGCAAAACCACACTCCCAGAGCTGAGGGCTGGGCAGAGCTCCCCTGCGGTGCAGGGGTGAGGGCGGGGCGGAGCTTTAGGGTGGAAAGAACCCAGACTCTGAAGTCCCAGAAGATGGCTTGCTTTGGGCCCTGTGACCAGCCTCTTTGAGTTAAGTGTTTCTCTGAGTAAAATAAAGGCACATTAATGGTACCCACTCTACCTCGGTTATAGGCTGCTGAGATGTAAATTAGATATTATATGTAAGAGAGCTTTACATGTAAACCGTAGAGTGCTTTTCAAAGTTAAAGTTTTGCAATACACAGCCATTTCATTTCACCTGGTGTCCACAGCATTAGGTTTAAATAGCATTAAAGAACACCCAGCAAAACTTTAAATCCTAAGTTACTGTATCAGATCCTCTAGCCACTAAACTCGATTTCTCTTTTGGCTACAATGGAAGAAATGGATCCTTTGGGAATGCGAGTTACAAAGGAATTGCAGAAACCCTCATTTTATAGGTGCCTCACTCCTTTAGGTTCTGGTAGAGAGCGGCTCTCAGCTTCAAACTTGACCCTGGTGTAATTATATCGTTTGGCTGGGGCAGCAAAGCTGGTTGGCCTTCGTCCCGAGTGTCTAGTTGATTAATATAACTGGGGATCAGGACATTTGAAGTCAGAATGCCATATTTAACAAGGTTATTACAGTTCAAGACTTCTTTCCTAAGGCAGCATTTGCTCTGTTGAAAATACAACAGAAAGTAACTCATCAGACATCATTTATCAGCATTGCCATTTCCTTTCATGTTTCCTTCCTTTAATCCCTTAGATTAAGTGATAACTAATTTTTGGCAGTGTATATATGTAAACCCAAAGGAATCAGAGAAAAAAAATTACTAGAAAACACGACCAGCAAACTTTGAATTTAAATTTCATGGAATTCTGACTAATGTACAAAGTGAGCTGCTTTTTTAAAAAAAGTCTACAACATAGCTTCTTTGGTGCTTAAAACATTTTATTTCCATTATTAGAAGTGAAGGCATAATACATGGTGAATTGCATAGATCTTAAGAAAGCTTGATGGTTTACTGAGTACCTATATATTTGCACACAAATATCCAGATATGGATATAAAGAGTTTCCATCACCCCAGACAGTTCTCTCCTCCCCTTACCAGTCAATACCCACTCCTTGCCATGAAACGACCATTATGACTTAGTCACCACAGGTTAGCATTGCTGTGACTGAATTTCATGTAAATGGAATCACAAAGTATGTATTTATTTTTGCCTGACTTCTTTTGCTCAACATGATGTTTTCAGATTTATCTGTGCTTTGATAGACATCAATAGCTTGTTTCTTTTTATTGCCGAGTAAAATTCCATTGCATGTGTGTACCAAACTGATCCATAGATTCTCCTATTATTAGACATCTAGGTTGTTTTCATCTTTTTTGCCCATTATGAACAAACATGCTATGACTACTCTTGTACAAGTCTTTCTGTGAAGGTATGCATTCCTTTTTTTGGACATAGATCCAAGAGTGAAATGGCTAGGTTAGAGGGTAGCATGTGTTTAACTTTAGTAGAAACTGCCAAACAAATTTCCAAAGAAACTGTCCCATTTTATTTTATTTTATTTTAAAGAAGTTATTTTTTTATTTGACAGAGAGGGACACAGCAAGAGAGGGAACATAAGCAGGGGCAGAGGGAGAGGGAGAAACAGGCTTCCCACTGAGCAGGGAGCCCAATGTGGGGCTTGATCCCAGGACTCTGGGATCATGACCTGAGTAGAAGTCAGACGCTTAACGACTGAGCCACCCTGGTGCCCCACAACTATGACATTTTAAACTTCCACCACACTATATAACTTTTAATTTGGCAGAGTATATAAAATTATGTTTCTGAAAAAATGACTTTTTTAAGTAATAGTTTTCATACACAGTGACTTTTGAGGGAGATGCTTTATACCAACATAAATTTCAGATAAATTTGAAAAATACAGTTAATTAATTCATCAGTTATGTTGTTTCTTGATAGGGAAGTGTTAAAGAGATAAACTGAAGAGTAAAAATTCATAAATTTTTTAAAGTATCTTTCTCTGTTAATCAAAAAGCATTATAAAAACAAAATAAAAATACCTGAGAAAAAAATGAGAAATACCATTTACTAAAAATATGAAAACAAATACTAAAAAGTCAATATCATATTTTACCAATTCTAGGCCATACCATTCTCCTCCCCATTTTCATATCTCTGAAATTAGGAAGTGTCTACAGCCAATGACAATTTACATTAGATATCATATATTGATTAATCAATAGTAGTAGACTAAGTACAAAGTACTATGGTAGTCAATTGTAACATCTCAGAGAAATCAAAGACATGGGAACCGAAACTAAGCATGCCCCTTATATTTGGTGATCAGATGAGAAAGAGGCTTAAACCATGCTACTTCCTGGTTCCAAAGTTACATTAACACAAGCACCCTCTCATCCTGCTAGTGGGGAGTAAATCATTATCATCTTTTAGGAAAGCAGTTAGGCAAAACTTCCTACTCTTGACCGGGTAAACTCACTGTTAGGAATGTATCTTAAATGAGAAATACAGAAAAACACATCAACAATTAAGGTCATGATTTTGTAATGATGAAAACTACAAGCAATTAACAGTAGGGGATGGTTAAATAAACTCCAACAATGGACTATATTATATAACTACTGAAGTATTTTAAAATAATAATAATAATAATAATAATAGTTTTGTTTTTCGTCTTAAAGATTATTTATTTGAGAAAGAGAGAGAGAGAACATGAGCGGGAGGGAGACAGAATCCTAGCAGACTGTGTGCTGAGCAAGGAGCTCCACACGGGGCTTGATTTCATGACCCTGAGATCATGACCTGAGCTGAAACCAAGAGTCAGATGCTTAACCTCCTATGCCACCCAGGCGCCCCTTAAAATAATTACTAAAATTAAAGGAAAATGCTTACTTTTAAATGTCAAATAAGAAAGTAGAATAAAACTGTATGTATGAATGGGCTGACTTTACAATGTTTAACGACATACATATGATGCTTACGTCTATGCAATAGAGAAAATTAAACTATCAATATTAATAATGATTATTTCTGGGTTGTGAGATTAGATTTGTTTACTTCTTTATACTTCTATTTTCAAAATTTCCTACAATTAGCAATAAAACCCTGAAGTTATTTTAAAAATCACTTCTATAAAGAAACAGCTGTGAAAATGAAGACCAATAATCTAATTTGCATAACATGGGCATGAAAGGATAACTCAAACCTCATGAAAATCAGTCAACACTCATCGCTCTTTTAAAAAATAAGGAACTTGGAAAAAAAATCTGCTCCTAATCAAGCATATGTAACAGGCATGGCAGGGTAAAGTCAGGACAGACCATCTCTGCCTGGCTAGGAAGCACCCCTTTGTTTTCCACTCATGAGTCCTAGGACTCAGAGTCAGAATCCTGACCATATTACAGAGCTTTTTTTTTAAACAAACAAACAAACAAACAAACAAAGAAACAAAAACTAAAAAACTCATAAACAGTTTGGAATTTTCTGTCCACACAGACATTCAGTTCATTTGACTGATCTTACAATCATATTGGTCCCTGGGGGCTAATATCTATTTTTAGTACTTTCAGTAAAACTTGATTCTGATTTTTAAAGTTTTCAAATACTGAAATGATGTTCATTTTTATATGAGATGATAACTCGTTTTTATGATATATGGTTTATTATGATCATGTAGTATCTGGCAGGGAGAGTGAATGAGAGACCCTTTGCGCCCTAAAGAGGGAAGTTCACAGATGACTATCAGGGCGGAAGTGAGATACTGCCTTGTGTTGTTATTAAAAAATCAGAGACCTCGATCTCCCATCAGAGTTTCAGGAGAAGCAGGGGAGGCTAGGAACTGCTCAGGTGGGTTCGGCTGGAAGCATCCAATGAAAACAAGGAAATTCTCTGAGACATAGTGAACAGTTTTCTAAGGAGGCCCATTGGACACAAGCCACTGTTAGCGGCGGAGACCTCCATTAACTCCATACATCTTATTAATTTGATTTTAAGGAAGCCGGGACTTGCCAGGCAAGTCAGTCTGGAAGTCACAGGATACATGCTTGTTCAGAAACCTTTACAAATGGATGTCTCCACTGTTTGCCAACATACTTTATACTAGATGTCTCCCAGAGCTGCTTCTCTGGTAGAGGACAATGTCACCTGTCATAGAGCACAGGCATCAATGGATCATAATATTTGAGGAGTCAATAATTAGGTCCATGTTAAAACGATCTATCAGTTACATTAACTAAGAAAGGAAAGCAGCTGGATGTCTGATTGGTTAGACAGACAGGGATTGAGGTATGAGCATCTTGTCAACTGCAGACATCTAAAGAATTCAAAGAATTCATCAAAACTCGCAGAACAAAGAATTCATCAAAACTTGCAGAACAAATTTCAGCATGGACTTTTCATCAGCCCTCAAAAACATTCCTTTTCCAAATCTCCAGGCTTAACCCTGTTAGGTCCTGTCTGACTCAGATGTTGAAATGTCACCAGAAATTCCTTCATAAGCAAGGGTATCTATTGCCCCAATTTGCACATATAAGCTTCATTTGTCCTTCACTATAAATTTTTTCTATACTCGAACAGTACATATACTCTTCTTTTTTTTATTTATAATTTGGCATATTTTGTGTTTAAATCTCCACTTCATCTCTTTCAAAACAAATGCTGTTACTTGTGCTCTGATCTTTGTAAAAGTGTAGACTTATGTTTAAAAAAAAAAAAAAAAGGACAGTATGATACATTCTATGTCCCCAACTACTAAAGAGAGCTCTTAAACTGATACAATTGAAGTTCAGTCTCATTTCTAAAATGGAGAGAAGAGAAAGAGGCAGGGTAGCGTAGCTCTTACCAACAATTATCTGTCCAAGATGGAACCTTGCCTAAATGACCAAGTTATGGGTGTGTTCCAGGACCAATAACTCAGAAGAAAGTCTTAAAAAGATAAGCCAAAGCTGGTCCTCAAGGTTGGGGTTTTCCTTGTTGTCATTGTTGTTGTTTTTGTTTTTTAAGTGATAAAATCTGTTTCAGTGCTTAAAATCTCTTTCTTCTGTTACAGTTTTTGAATAACTATGCTACTTGCTGGATTTTTCTCTGTTGTTTAGAATCAGAATGGAAAGATACAGGCATGTTTTAGTTATAAACAAATACAGATGTATCTATCAGTCACCAGCTGATATGGGCAGCCATTTTCAACACTCCAAATGCTGTCTCAAGCTGGGTTTACTTCCCAAATCTCTCCTGACTAGATCCAATTCCCTGCATTCCCAGTGCCAACACTGCAGTTCAGGCCTTCAGCATTTCTTACCTTGACTTTGCAGTAGCCTCCCAACTGGCCCCCAGACTCCTGTCTGATCCCTCTGAGCTCTATTCTACATGGTGCTGACATGCTATGTATACAGCAAATACAGAACCTCTCAGCAAGGCCCCCATCTCCTGGCTATAACTCACGTGGGCATTCAGGTTCTATATGATCAGGGCCTACCCACTCTCTACCATTATCCTGGGCTTGTGCTCTACACCCTGTTGGTTCTAGGTTACCTCTAGTTATCGTTGTTGGAGATACTCTTAACTTCTGACTAACTGGAAAACTCCTCCAGTACAGCTTTATGGAAAACACTTAGGCAATCTGAATTCATAACCTCAGGAACAAGGAAATAATCTGAAATGTGACCTCCGGTCTATATATGTAGCTATTTATCACAGCAAAAAAATCTGTATGTGCAGGGAACAGCTTAAATGTCCCCAAATACTCAAATAAAGTACAGAATATGAGATATATTCATTGAAAATGATGTTGACAAAGTTTTAAAAACATGGAAAATGCTTATCCTAGAAATTAACTTAAAGTGACTGAGGAGATGCAGATATTCAAAAAGGTGCCACAGACAGGTCTGAGAGGAGAATGCCTTCCATGATGCCTTCATCAGTGATCACCTCTTCTCTGGTAACCCAGTGTGTTAGGTAGATTAGGCTTTGCTAGGATAACAAATTAAACTCCAAATCTCTGTGATATGCCCAGTAAAGGTTTATTTTCACACAAAGTTGTATGTAGTTTAGCTCACTCCAGAGCAGCCGTCTTCCACATGGTGACTCAGGGACCCAGGCTGCTTCTCGCCTGTGGTTCCATCCATTCAGCTTGGTTCTCTGGCTGCTGAGGCTGAGGAGATATGAGCTGGAGGGCTTTCCTCTGCCCTCGAGTGTTCTCTGAGGACTGAAACCAGTGCTATGGCCCTCCTGTGAGTAAGAGGCTGAGAAACATGGGGGTACATATCGATATTTGGGGAACAGTTACTGTTTCTGCCACAGCAAAGGTAAAGATGCCTACCACTGAAAGGTCCCCTCAAACTGGACTGGCCTTTCCCAGAGTTACATAATTATGGCACCTCTTAATATGTTCGGATTATTTTTTTAAATAAAGGGATAAGCATTGTTAAGTAAAAAAAAAAGTTATCATGGGGTGCTTGGGTGGCTCAGTCAGTTAAGCATCTGCCTTAAATCCAGGTCATGATCCCAGGGTCCTGGGATCGAGCCCCGCATCAGGCTTTCTGCTCAGTGAGGAGTCTGCTTCTCCTTCTCTCTTTCTCTGCTTCTCCCCACTGCTCATTTTCTCTCTCTCAAATAAATAGATAAAATCTTTTTTAAAAAAAAAAAAAGTATCATAAAAGCTAAAGAAGAAATTAAAACAAGAATGGAGACATAAAACAGTCGGGGCTGAAGCTAAAAAAAATCCCTTTTGGCTAGGAGTGGGTGACAGATTTGGCTCTCGACTTTCCATCAACAAACACAGAAAAAAATCTGGACGGTATCATAATTCAGTACTCACAGTCTAAAAACATTCCCTTGCTGGGAAGAAATGTGGTTATGATGTACATGAACTTCTCTGGCAAGCCCCCATGAAGGAGTCACAGAATAAAATCCTAATAAGAGACACAATGGCAACTTTCTGAAGATTGCTTCTTAGAGCAATCCTTGATAAAAGTGATGGCAATGGCACCAGCCAACTCAGGTCTCCTGGAAGGAGCTAATACACAAAAGGGCATGATTTCCAGCTGTCTGTGAACCTACCTTGTTACAGAGGTACCCTTCAGAGAATCAGAAGGACTGAATTCTACTTCAATTACTCTTCCCAAAGGATAGCTTTTTTAAAGTCACACTTTTGAGTTTAAAGTTGTACTTGCTGAAAAAGTACTTGGAGTCCAGCTCATCTAGCTGGATAATTAAAAATAGGCTTATCAGAATGAATAATTAAGGGGCAGGAGTTGAAGCAGGAAGATTAGGGAGAGAGCTGCTGCAGAAAGCCTGGGAAGAATTGATGGTGGTAATGATGTTAGTGATCATAACAGGAGCAGTGAGAGTTCTTCTAATCATAATAAGAATAACATCATGTTAGTATTGCAGTAATAGCAACAAGAACAATAACACCAGAAATATGTAGAATTATCATTCTTTGTTAGGTTTCAAATTGAATATGTAAAAACCAATTTTTAGTTAGCCAGCTTAAATGAGATGCTTAAATCAAAATCTAACTTTCTTCATTGATATATTCTTTTTAATAGAGGTCAAGGCTAAATTAAAAACACAACACACACACACACACAGGCACTCATACACACACACATAAAACCTCCAGACTAGGGGAATGGGGAGTTAGTGTTAAATGCTCACAGAGTTTTACTTTGAGAAAATGAAGTTCTGGAGAGGGATAGTGGTGGTGGTTGTACAACAATGTGAATGTACTTCATGCCACTGAAATGTAAACTTATAAATGGTTAAAAAGGTCAATTTTATGTTATGTAATTTTATCAAAGCTGGTGGCATCACAATTCCAGACTTCAAGCCCTATTACAAAGCTATAATCGTCAAGTTGGTGTGGTACTGGCATAAAAACAGATATATAGATCAATGGAAGAGAATAGAGAGCCCAGATATGAACCCTCAACTCTATGGTCAATGAATATTGACAAAGCAGGACAGAATATCCAATGGAATACAAGACAGTCTCTTCAACAAATGGCATTGGGAAAACTGGACAACAACATGGTGAAGAATGAAACTGGACCACCTTCTTACACCATACACAAAAATAAATTCAAAATGAGTGAAAGACCTTAACATGAGACAGGAAACCATCAAAAATCCTAGAGAATATAAGCAGTAACCTCTTTGACCTTGGCTGTAGCAACTTCTTACTAGACACATCTCCAAAGGCAAGGGAAGTAAGGGCAAAAATGAACTATTGGGACTTCATCAAGTCAAAACCAAAGTCAACCGACAGAATGGGAGAAGATATTTGCAAATGACATATCAAATAAAGGGCTAGTATCCAAAATCTACGAAGAACTTATCAACCTCAACACCCAAAGAACAAACCATCCAATCAATAAATGGACAGAAGACATGAACAGGCACTTCTCCAAAGAAGACATCCCAATGGCCAACGGACACATGAAAGAAATGATCTCAACATCACTCAGCATCAGGGAAATACAAATCAAGACCACAATGAGATGCCACCTCGTACCAGTCAGAATGGCTAAAATTAATAAGTCAGGAAACGACAGATGTTGGCAAGGATGCAGAGAAAGGGGAATCCTCCTACACTGTTGGTGGGAATGCAAGCTGGTACAGCCACTCTGGAAAACAGTATGGAGGCTCCTCAAAAAGTTGAAAATAGAGCTACCCTACAACTCAGCAATTGCACTACTGGGTATTTACCCTATAGACACAAACGTAGTGATCTGAAGGGCCCCTGCACCCCAATGTGTACAGCAGCAATGTCCACAATAGCCAAACTATGGAAAGAACCTAGATATCCATCAACAGATGAATGGATAAAGAAGATGTGATGTGTGTGTATGTATGTGTTTGTGTGTGTGTGTGTGCATATATATATATATATATATATATATATAAAATGGAAAATTCCTCAGACATAAAAAAAATGAAATCTTGCCATTTGCACTGACATGGATGGAACTAGAGGGTAATATGCTAAGTTAAGTAAGTCAGCTGGAGAAAGACAATTATCATATGATCTCACTCATGTGTGGAATTTAAGAAACAAAATGGAGGATCATAGGCAAAGAGAAAAAAATAAAACAAGATGAAACCAGAGAGGGAGACAAACCATAAGAAATTCTTCATCATAGGAAATCGAGGTTTGCTGGAGGGGAAGGGAGTAGTGGAATAGGGTAACTGGGTGATAGACATTAAGGAGGGCACGTGACGTAATGAGCACTGGGTGTTATATAAGACTGATGAATCACTGACTTCTACCTCTGAAACCAATAATATATGTTAGTTAAATGAATTTTAAAAAAAGAATATGTAAAAACCAATTTTTAGTTAACCAACTTAAATTAGATGCTCAAATCAAAATCTAAGTTTCTTCATTGACATTTTCCTTTTAAAAAAAGTCAAGGCTAAATTAAAAACACAACACGCACACCCACACATAAAACCTTCAGACTAGGGGAATGAGGATTTAGTGTTAATGTCCACAGAGTTTTGCTTTGAGAAAATGAAGTTCAGGAAAGGGATAGTGGTGGTGGCTGTACAACAATGTGAATGTACTTCATACCACTGAATTGTAAACTTAAAAATGGTTAAAAAGGTTAATTTTATGTTATGTATATTTTACTTCACCCCACCCCTTCCAGAATCATCTAAGCAAACAGATAACCTTGCTCAGGACAAAAGTGACATCCTGTTGTGAAGAATGAGGAACCTGACAAACCCCTGACCCACAGTCCACTCATTGATCTTCTCAGAGGCTGCTCAGAGAGGCCATAGCCATGGCTGGCCTTCAAACATGGGAAGCTGGCTCTAAGCTCCAACACTAAACAGTTAGAGTACCATGCTTCCTAACCAGAAATATTTCCGAATAGGCGTTTCTAGCTGCTTCTTTATCCAAACACTACCCCCTGCTCTAAAACATAAAATACAAAGACCTCAGTCAAAGTGTGGGCAGTGGTCACAATGTCTCCTACAGCGTCCTCCAGGAAACACTGTTTACAAAATAGAACTCCAGGAGGGAATTTGTCCTATGGGAACTCTGTTTAGGAGCAAGGTAAAAGTGGGGGCACATCTATGGAAGATAAAGACTTGAGTTTTGGATTATTTTATTTGCAATCCAACTGTAACAACAGGAAGCCAGAGGGGCTCGCCGCCTCCATGGGCCACTTTCACACACCCAAGTGATACTGACATCGGCTGTATATGGAACACTGCTTTTGTTTGTCCTCTCTAGTAGGGTGGGATGCTGAAATGTGAACAGTGCATCAATGGATTATTAAGAAATAAGCTAAAGGGAGCCAGGACACATTCCCGTTTAACCTCAGTAGAAAATTCTGTCCGTCCTGCGAAAACATCCTGACTCCTGACTAGCAGGTTCTACGTAAGCACCAAAGTCCCAGGGGCTTGGGTTTGTTTATTTAACTTAGACCTTGATCAACATCTGCCTACGGAGTCAGAGGCCAAAGGAAAGTCAAGATGTGCCACTAATAATCTAGAACCATTTCGAACATATTCCTAGAATATTAAGTGAAAAGAGCAGGGTAATAAATGATGTTGACAGTAGTATCTCAAACTTACCGGAATAGGTATAGCACATAAAAGCAAGGAAATACATAAAAATAGTTAACAGTAGTTATCTGCCTGGGGGAGTTAGATAGCTAATTACATATTTATCCATTATACAGATTTTCTATAATGAAAATGGCAATTGGCAAGACAAACCATTGTTAGAAATTACGAAGATGTCCTTTCTTCTGCCGAGCCTTTCTTGTGCCTGGTATTGCTTCCTCCAATTTTTAAAAACCCGTTTTGCTATTGTTGTTGCACACCTCATGCTGTACTGTGATTTACTTATTTAAATTCCCTTCTCTCTCCCACACTAGACTGATTTCCTTCAGAGCAGGGATAAGGCCATTTATCTTTTCAACTCTGGTACTTCTTACTATTCCTGGCACACAGTTGCTACAAAATAAATGTTTATTGTTGCAAATGAAGCATTTGGTTACTAAAAAGTTTAGTTACCTTGCTGTTACCAAGGAGCTTTAAAATTTTTCCTACATTATAGAAGAGTTTCCAAAGTCAAAGGAAAAAGTAATAGAAACCAATATCCTCCTAAATTAGTAATAATGCTATAGGGATCAATCCAAGAAAGGAAAGAATTTTAAAGGTACCTAGGGTATGGATGCATACATTGCATTTTTTTTTTTTTTTTAAGTGGCATACAAAGACTTTTGCCCTGCCTGAAGAGGTGTGTTCTTTCTGAGCAGAGTGTTTGAAACTGGGTAGGTAAATAGACTGAAATGAGTAACCACTGAAGAACAGTAGAAACACCAGAGGATAAAAGCTCTGGAAGAATCTGAGAGCCCAACTTATTCTCTGGACAAGGGAAGACAATACAATTTCAATTATATGCTTCAATAAAATATCTTCTGTAGCTAAAAATGATAATCACAAGAATAAACCTAATTCACAAAAACCAGCCCTAAAATACACTATAATTTAGGTTTCGGCATGTATATGCTCTAAGCAAAAACCAAAATTCTTTGGAAAATACCCCAGTGGTGTATTAAGATCAAACCCAAGCCACACAAGTTAGAGCTGTCTGACCCTTAGCTGCTTAGGCTGCTGCTGCACGCGCATGCCCAGCTGGCCCCTGTGGGGGCGGGGGCGGGGGCGGGGGCGGGGGCGGGGGCGGGTGGGTGGTGGGGCGCCTGCTCAGGATAAGTTCCCTGGGGAAGACATTAAGAGGGAGGCGATGAGCGTGTATGCGCATGATTTAACTTTAGTAATCGCCATGACGACAAATGAAGAGGGGAAATCATTTATTAATTCATCCTAATTTGTGCAATGGTTTCTAAAAGAGGCAAACAAAAGAATGATTCTGAAAAAAATCACGGCACAAGAATATCCCAGGGAGATTTGGAAAGACACCCCAAGTGGCCACACTATAGAAGTGATACACCCAGCGGGTGAGGGGTTATGAGGCCACAGAAAAGAATATAAAAGAAGGAAGACAAAAACTGAATTATTATTTTTTGAAATGGTTTATACTCTAAGGGATGCAAAAAATTCTGTGGCTGAGTCAGCTTGGAAATAATGAGAGTCTGTAAAGTTCATAGGATCTGGGGCTTAATAATACCCCAGAGGAAATTATGTAGCAAAAAGCAAATGCCAGTGCATTTGTTTGATGACATCCATTAGTGCGAACTGTCTGGCAGAAACAAGCAACAGGCACCAAAATACCTCGATTTTAAAGTCAGCATGGAAAAAAATGGATGAGCTCTTCAAAGAGTAAATCTATATGATTCATCTAAGATCAAACAATAAATAACTCTAACCTGTGCTTGCTGATTCTCAATGTATTATGTTATTTAAAGCCGGGCCTATAATAGGGAAATAAAAGCAGATGGACAGCAAGAAGCTTGAAAGTGTCAAGAAATGAGCCAAGAATCAAATAATAATGTAAAAAGGGAAGAATCGTAGGCCACACTGAACTGGCTTAGGGCAAGGGCTAGTATAAATAAAATTAAACTTCCTAAAGTTTTTTTTTTTTTTTATAATTAAAAAGCTATTTCTTTGGTTAATCTTTCCAAAAATTCTATTGTAAGAGATCTGGAATAATACATCATGACAATCTAAACACTGCTAAAGCAGAGTAATTTGTCTTAATTAAGAACCGAAACCAGCCAAATGTTGCAAAACAGGAGCACGGTAAATTGAACTATGGCCCATGTATGGCTTGGATATTACGCGGCTTCTAGTAATTCTATGCGGTAACGTGGGATAGACTCATGGCAGAGCTCCAGATGAATGTTATTTTATACAGTAGGGATTATGGAGCTAAAGTAATGCTTTATATAGTTTTAAAAATAGATTTTCTTAATTACATTTAGATTCTCTAAAAAAAAAAAAAAAGGAAAAAGTTGCAATTTAACTTAGATTTGCTTTGGATATTTTTTATGAGAAGTACCCTTCCGGGGCTGTAAACATTCTCTGAGGAGTAAAGCAAAGGAAAGCATGTTCCTTGCTTATCACTATGAGTTTGAATAACAACCTTAGTAAAATATCGAAGAGATAAAAGATGCTACCCTGAGAGGCTCTCTGTGGCTCACAGGCTGCCCGCCATTCTTTGCCAGGTTTCTAGAAGTCACTAACTAAATACCAGGTTTAATGTCTGAAGAAAGAATTTCTATATTCCCTCATAGGAAGAAAGCCACCAAGTCTTGATGTGTTGATTTTATGGTTTTGTCTTAGAGCTAGTCAGGCATCTAAAAACTAAGGAAAATGCATCTGCATTGAAGGCTTTGGCTGGAGCCAGCAGTGTACTTTCCCAGGCCTGTTTCCTGATGATCAATTTGCCTAAAAGCATTTCAAGAAGGATTCATTCCCCTCGGGAGTTTCTGCATCTATTTACATATCCTGTCCTTTTTTGACACTTCTTTATCATTTTGGGATTATTAAATTAATTCCTCCACAGGCATATTTTCTTTCTTATTTTAGAGAAATATTTCCTAAAGGTGCATTGCTTTATATCTTTGTGTATTTTATCTACTTGATTAAGTACTCTAAGAATTTTTTCTAAGATTTTATTTATTTACTTTAGGGAGAGGGAGGGACAGAGGGAGAGGCAGAGCTCGGAGCCTGACTCAGGTCCTGGATCTCATGACCCTGAAATTAGACCTGAGCGGAAACCAAGAGCTGGATGCTGAACCAACTGAGCTGCCCAGGTGACCCATAAGACTTTTTAAAGCTCACCTTTCTAAGTGAAGAAATTTTCTTCAAGGAATAATTTTTTATTTTTAGGATACTTGATGCAGCAACACTAAAAAAAGGTTTTCAGGGCGCCTGGGTGGCTCAGTGGGTTAAGCCTCTGCCTTCGGCTCAGGTCATGGTCTCAGGGTCCTGGGATCCAGCTCCGCATGGGGCTTTCTGCTCGGGTGGGGGAGCCTGCTTCCCCCTGTCTCTCTGCCTGCCTCTTTGCCTGCTTGTGATCTTTGTTTGTCAAATAAATAAATGGAATCTTAAAAAAAAAAAAAAGGTTTTCAATGATAGGAAGACCGTTTTTATGCAACTTAAAAATATTTGATTTTATTGATATATTTAAACTTATTTAATTTTAACTATATATAAAAATTCAAATACCTTAACAGTAAATTTCAATTAGGGAGAAGGATTAGGGTTATATGAAAATCCCACTTGGGGAGTTTTTCCAACTACATACGTTGGCATCCTCCCCTAGATTCTAAAAGTTTTGGGGTGACTGTCACATTTCTTTCCTGCTGATAAACTCCTACCCCCCCCCAAAAAAAAAGAAAATCCAAAAGGAAATGGAATTTGCCTTTGGCTTCCCACTCACTCCAGACCATATTCTGACTGTTGATCCCTTCATGATTATTCACAATATATATACACTTTTTTTTTTTTTTTTTTTAGAGAAGGAGAGAGAGGGAGACAGAGAAGGGTGGGGGTAAAGAGGGAGGGGGAGATAAAGAACCTTAAGTAGATTCCACACCCTCAGCGTCGAGCCTAACACAGGGCTTGATCTCACAACCTGGAGATCATGACCTAAGCCGAAAGCAAGAGTCAGACGTTTAACCCACTGAGCCACCCAGGTGCCCCAATTCACGACATATCTTTCTGAGTTCATTAATTAAATTAAAACAGCACTTGTGAAAGTTAGAACGGATTCTGAATATCATAATTCTGTTGTTAAAGAAAACTTATAGTTGGGAGCCCCATCATCAATATCCATATCATGAGGTTCTAATTCATAGCACTATGCTTCCTTTGGTACAAAGGAGATCAGAAAAATATTTATTTTGCAAGAAAACATGTTTTCAAGGAGAAAGGTTATACTTTTTCCACTGTTTGCTGTTTAAACCCAGAAAGGTTTGGGCAGCCTGACCTCACAGGGCTAGGCAAGCAGGTCCGCGCCAGTGCAGCCAGGAGGCCCTCTCATCTCCACACACACATTCAAAAGCATTCAAAAGCAGGTGGCCCAGGGACTCACCGGCAGGGCAAGATCCGCACAATGTCATTGGGCTTGTACCCTTCGATGCAAACTGCGCAGTTATCAAAATCGGGCTCTGTTTCCTGCAACGGAGAAAGTACAGATGAGTTGACTTGTGTAGCTTCAACTCCTGTGTGAAGAGGCAAACAAGCAAGGGGAGCTTGCCTAGAGACAGGCTTTCGATCGTCTGTGTGCCAGTTTTCTCAAACAATAATTGACTGTCTATTGGCTCAGTTTCCATTCCTTCCAACCTCCACTTTTTATTTCTGGGTTCTACTGTAAGTGCTTTTGTGAGGGAATAATTTTTTAATGTATTGTTACTATAAAATAAAATGCTGTTTATTATGAGTGTGAGAGAGCAATTTTTAAGTATACCATTATTAGGAATGCTATTTATTATAATCAGAAGTGACATCCAAATCTCAAGGCTGAGAAACACTATTTATGGAGAAGTGTCCAAATGATACTTAATCTATCAGTTCCTTGGGAATCTTGTGTGTATACATACAACTCTAGAACCATGGTTTTAACTTTTTATTCAAGTATATACATCTCTCTTTATTCGAGTATATACATCTCTCTTTCAATACCCCATTTCATATTCTGTTGAGGGGAAAAAAGTAATGCAAAATATACTTTAAATTTAGTAATGCTTTTAAATGAATTTCATCTTAGGAAGCTCAGTAGTATTTTTTATATAGTTGAAAAATAGCAGCGCATAGTGAGATAAATCAAGTATTCAGACTAGAGATGGTACCTGGTTATACATGCAGACTTGTGACTCCCTTACAAATGTCCCAATGAGCCCCAAATACATGTACCACAATCCACTGCTCTAAAATTTATTCTGGGGAGAAGAAAGACCTTTAGAGGTCTGCAGGCCTTGGATTGCACTGTTTCCTTGTTCCTTCTCAAGATACACTTCTGCTTCTGATATGGTTAGAGCATCATTGTTTACAAAAGCTGAGATATGGAAACAGCCTATGTGTCCAATGATAGAGGAATGGATAAGGAAGATATGATATATATACATTTAATGGAATTATATACACACACAGAAACTATAATATATATATATCATATATATGATATATATACAATGGAATATTACTCAGCCATAAAAAAGTGAATGAAACCTTGACATTTGCAATTGCATAGATAGATCTAGAAGGTATAATGCTAAGTGAAATAAGCCAGTCAGAGAAAGACAATTACCATCTGATTTCACTCATATGTGGAATTTCAGAAACAAAACCAATGAACACAGGGGGAAAAAAGGAAACAAAAAACTCAGACTCTTAATTACAGACAGCTGGTGCTTGCCAGAGGGGAAATGGGTGGGGAGGTGGGCGAAATATATAAAGGAGATTAGGAATACACCTATCTTGATGAGCACTGAGAAATGTATAGAATGGTTGAGTCATTATGTTGTAGACCTGAAACTAATATAATACCGTATGTTAATTATACCAGAATTAAAAAAAGATAGGCTCTTGGCTTTATGTCTTCATTCTACAGCAAGGGAGTCTGCTGTAATGACTGTGGGGTTGTGGATGCTAGATTTCAGAGGGACTGAATATGCTTTCTGTATTTACTGCAGATATCAGTGGAGAACATCACTCAGCATATAACACTTTCCTCCTTGCAAGGATTTATGGAAAAATTTTCTTTCTCAAATTGTAATACCAGGAATAACCATCTCATTTTCACCTTGTGGACACTGCAATAAGGTAATTAGATATTGTTTGAATATTTCTTCCTTCTTTGCATTGGCTGCTAGAAAGCCCCAAGCTAAGTTTGGGATCCATTTTTGTTACACATTTCAGGTAATGTATTTGTCTAAAAAATTTATTCTAGCTTCATCTATTTTTCCTATACTTTTCATTTTCTAACACTTTGTTTCCAACTGCTTTGTTGTCCTTTGTTGTCCAACTGCATGCATTTTATAAATTGTTTTAAATTATATCTAATAAAGATGGGTATAATTACAGACACAGGAGAGCTATTTTCATGGATACCCCTTTTCCCATCCTTCCATCTCTTCTACCCTGGCTGTCAGAAAAGTCAGGGACTTTTTTGACTAGTCCCTCACCAAAAAGAAAAGAGTCTGCTGTTACCTTATCACCCTTCTTGATGGTTCTGACCTGGAGCTTGCTGATCGCTTTCTTTGCCGCATCTCCCAGTCGGCGCTAAAAAAAGAACCCAAAAGCCGCTTGTTAGCAATAGAGATGTGTAATTTTTGACTTTGTTGCTGATGGCGTTTACTAAACCAGGGCAGCTGTCTCTGAAATCACGCACACGTGGCATGAATGTTAAGGACAATGGCTGGAAGAGATGGGGCAGTGCCGTCTGTGCAAGACCTCTAGTAACTGAGGTCTTTTAAGCACTGTCATCGGGAGAAGCTCTTCATGCCCAATGTTAAGCAAGTGGCAAACAGTGTGGAAAAATCCCACCCTACAGTGACTCCAGCACGTGGTACATTTACGCAGACTGGCACACGCACACTCAAGTTTAGTAATTTGCCGCTCTAGCCACTTCATCTGTGACCAGGAGTTAGCCAATCTGGACCCTTGGAATAAACCTCATGTCCTCTTTTTCACAGTCAGGATTTACTGCGTGTGTATTTCTTTCCATTTGCAATTTAAGGACTTTCCTTTGCTTATAGAGACCCGGTATAGGTTTATATATTTCATCTGTACGGTCCTAGTCCATCACATTCTTGCATGCCAATGTCACCTCCTCTGGTGAGGTTTAAGTGTGGGTGTGCCTAGAGGAAGATACATAAAACATACATGTTCAGCTTAGCAAATAATTATAAAGCAAACACCTGTGTAACCCCTGTCACTCATGTCGACTAATATATTAGCACTCCCTAAAAAATTTTTTTTTGATAGAGAAAGTTGCTATCCTGATGATCCCTGCAGTCATGCGATGATAGGCCAGTCAGGAAGAAGGGGAAGGTGGAGGGTGGTGAATTCAGTTCTAATCTGTCCAGATCTGCTTGTGTGCTTGTGAGTTTCCTACATGTAACAGCTCCTTCTTAGCTTTGTGTACTATGACCCTGTAACAGATGCATGTTGGCAGCCGTGAAACATTTGAAGGCTATGATAAACGAGACAAACATTTAAACGGAATCATCACTTGCTTTCACTAATTTGGTTCCTTTCAGAAACAACACTCAAGCTTCTTTCTTTTCTTTTAAATTGTGAACATATACTAGTGAATGGTTAACACATCCTACGTACCACGCTAAAACTTTATATGCAATATCACCTTTATTCTCACAACAACCCTGTGAGGAAAAAAAAATACTATTTTATAGAACGAACGGAGACTTAGAGAGGTTACGTAAGTTGTTAATCATTATCAGTGAATGGTCAGTCAGAATCTGAATAAAATTAAGTCTGACTTGAAAGCTAGAGCTAAACCACCACTCTTATTACTCAATAAACCACCCTAGTCACCCAGCCAACCAGCGTCTACCCAGTCAGCCAGCCAGCAATCAACTGACATTTGGCCAACCAGCCAACCAACCAATATCTAACAAGTTAGCCAGAGAACCTACCAATCACTGAGCAGCCAACCAACATCTGGCCAGCCAGTTAACCAGTCAACCAGCCATTCAGCCAGCCAGCCAAGCAACTAACCAACCAAGATCTATTAAGTATTTATCATATGGCACTTCCTCGAGCATACAACAGTTAAAGTAAGTTGAAGAGAGGTGTTCTCCTTGTTAATTCATTTTCTCTTTGATATTTTGTCCTTAGTTTCTAAAATGATTACTGGCCATTTTCACAGAAAAGTAAGTTTGGTTGTTACCTAAAAGGAGACCTACATAAACTTGAGTTTATGCAGAAGTCCACAAGTAGCTATCAAACTAAGGTTGCAGGAAAAAAAGGGAGAGTCTATAATGATAAATACCATTATGGACATTAAGTGAGAGGGAAAAACACCGAGAAGAAACTAAAAAAGAATGGAACTCTCTGTCCTCTCCTCTTCCTCTAATTACTGTATGATCATCCTCTGATCTCAACTCTGGCCACTTCTTCAAGGAGCTCTCTTCCCCCATGTCTCCCAAGAGAGACAATCCTTCTAAGTCTATACCTTATGGAACCTGGTCGCTCTGCTTCATAGCACTGTCATAAAATTCGCAATTTGACATTTGTTTTTATGATCGATCCCCGTTAAATTTCCTTCATGTAAACTCCCTGAGGGCCAAATTGTGTTTGTTTTTGCTTCCCATTGTGTCCCAGCACCTAGAATAAAGCTGCCTTTGATAACTAACAATCATTCCATGCATATTTTGGATCACTCGTTTTGTCTCAGGCATAGCTTGGGCTTCTGGAAAGAAGGGTAGTGGAAGGGGGCACCTGGCTGGCTCAGTCCGTAGACATGCAACTCTTGATCTCAGAGTTGTGACTCTGAGCCCATGCTGAGGATGGAGAACACTTAAAATGTTCTTTTTAAAAAATCTTTTTTAAAAAATGGTAGTGAAAAACACACACATAAATTCCTGTTCTTTTTGGCTTACGATCTAGTGGCAATGCCATAAATCACTGGTAAGTGAATAAAATTTTAAACCAAAAGATTTTTTTTTCTAAACATGGAAAACCACCTGTGAGGTTAAGCCAGTTAATGGGAAAATTAATGGACAAATTGTAAGCAATATATGTGGTGAGATAAGAAAGCTGTGAGCTTGGCCTTGGCAAAATCAGTCCGTCAGAACATTATGTTTAGAATGTGAAATCTGGACCCAAATAAACACGTTGATTGTTTATCATGAAGAGCTCAGATATTTTTGCAATTGTGTTAATTTGTTTTTAAGATTTTATTTATTTACTGGAAAGAGAGAGAGAGAGAGTGAGCACAGGCAGGGGGAGCGGCAGCCAGAGGGAGAGGGAGAAGCAGGCTCTCCTCTGAGCAGGGAGCCCGATCCTAGGTCTCTGGGATTATGATCTGAGCCGAAGGCGGAGGCTTAAGCTAAGCAGAGCAAATAAGTGGCAAACACTATTTTTAAACAACAGTCACAGAGTATACTCAAAGGAAGACCAACATTTCTTAAGGAAGTGAACCAGAAATTATTTTGTCAAAGTTTAATTTTACCTAAAACAATTCTTTAAAAAATTTTTCATAAATTTTTATTGAAATTCAAAACATACGGAGTACATTTTTTTTTTAAACTAATGAAGAGAATGGAATTATTTTTGGTGGGAATAACATTTCCTTTAGCTGGGGTTCAGAGTTCATGTTTCCTATCATCAGAATCACTTGCTGATCTGTACTATACTGATTACATTGTTTTCTATGCATAATTCTGTGTGATAGCTATTACAAGGGGAAAATAATGAAACATAAGGCATAATCTCTATTCTCAGGGAATTTGCAATTTATTTGTAAAATTGCTATTGTGGTGGGAGAGCTACCTTGATAAGTATAGTATAGTAGTACTGCTTTAGGAGAGAGATGAAATAGTTTAAAACTGCCTAAAATAATTTTTAAAGACAAACAGTTCTCAAGGATACAGATAAAAAAGTGAAGCCAGACAAGTCCTTAATTTTATTAGAAAATTTGTAGAGTGGCTTATACTAACTTATACTTTCAATATTCATTTTCTCTTTCATGTGACTGTCTCTTAGTATTGTTACTTCATTATGTAACAGCTATTTCTTTTGAAACAACCCAAGAGAAATGTCACTTTTTAAAAAATGTTTTTATTTTAATCACCTGGTGCTCACCATAATAAGTGCATGCTTTAATTTCTATCACCCATTTTACCCATTCCCTTCCCACCTCCCCTCTGAAAACCATCTGTTTGTTCTCTCTTTTTTTCCCCTTTGCTTAAGTTCCACATATGGGTGAAATCATATGGTATTTGTCTTTAACTGACTGCTTTATTTCACTGAGCCTCATACTCTCTAGCTCCATCAATGTTGTTGCAAATGGCAAGATTTCCTTTTTGACGGCTAAATAATATTCCACTGAACCTATAGGATACGTCTTCTCTATCTATTCACCCATCCCTGGACACTAGGGCTGCTTCCATATCTTAACTACTAGAGCTAATGCTGCTATAAACACAGGGTGCATGCATCCCTTTGAATTAGTGTTTTTGTATTCTTTGGCGAAATACCTACCAACGTGATTACCGGATCATAGGGTAGTTCTATTTTTAACTTTTTGAGAAAACTCCATACTGTTTTCCACAGGGGCCGCACCAAGTTTGCATTCCCAGCAACACTGCAAGAGGGTTCCTTTCTTCCCACATCCTCACCAACATCTGTTGTTTCTTGTGTTTTTGATTATAGGCATTCCAACAGATGTGAGGTAGTATCTCACTGCAGTTTTGATTTGTATTTCCCTGATGGTCAGTGATGATGAGCATCTTTTCATGTGTCTGGTGGCCATCTGAATGCCTTCTTTAGAGAATGTCTGTTCATGTTTCCTGCCCATTTTTAAACTGAAAAATTTTGGGGTTTTTGAGTTTTATAAGTTCTTTACATGTTTTAGATACTAACCCTTTATCAGCTATGTCATTTGCAAGAATCTTCTCCCACTCTATAGGCTGCCTTTTAGTTCACTGACTGTTTCCTTTGCTGTGTAAAAGCTTTTTATTTTCATATAGTTCCAATAATTTTATTTTTGCTTTTTCTTCCCTTGCCTCAGGGGACGTATCTAGAGAAAAGGTGGCCAAGGCTGATGTCAGAGAAGTTTTTGTCTGTGCTCTCTTCCAGGATTTTTATGTTTTCAGATCTCACATTAGGTCTTTAATTCATCTTATCTTCATCTATGGTACATTTGCATGTTAATTCATCTTATCTTCATCTATGTTATATTTGCATGTTGCTGCCCAGCTTTCTCAACACCGTTTGAAGAGACTGGGTCTTTTTCTCATTGGATAGTCTTTCTTGCCTTGTCAAAAATTAATCGTCCATATAATTGTGGGGGGTGTATTTCTGGATTTTCTGTTCTATTCCATTGATCTATGTATCTATTTTTGTGCCAGTAACATACTATTTTGATTATTACAGCTTTGTAATATAAATAGAAGCCTGGAATTGTGATACCTCCAGCTTTGATTTTCTTTTTTTAAGGTTGCTTTGGTTATTCCACACAAATTTTAGGATTGTTTCTGTTCTAGCTCTGTGAAAAATGCTGGTGGTGTTTTGATAAGGATTGCAATAAATGTGGATTGCTTTGGGTAATATAGACATTTTAACAATATTTGTTTGTCCAATCCATGAGCATGGAATGCCTTACCATTTCTGTGTGTCATCTTCAGTTTCCTTCATCAGTGTTTCATAGTTTTGAGAGTACAGGTCTTTCACTTCTTTGGTTAGGTTTATTCTTTGTTATCGTATTATTTTTGGTGCAATTGTAAAACGGGACTATTTCCTTAATTTCTCTTTCTGTTGCTTCATTATTGCTGTACAGAAATGTAACAGATTTCTATAGATTGATTTTATATCTTGTGACTTTACTGAATTCATTTCTTAGTCCTAGCAGTTTTTTGGTGGAGTCTTTTGGCTTTTCTACATATAGTATCATATCATCTGCAAATAGTGGAAGTTTTTCTTTCTTACTGATTTGGAAGCCTTTTATTTCTTTTTGCTGTATGATTGCTGTTCTAGGACTTCTAGAACTATGTTGAATAAAAGTGGTGAACGTAGACATTGTTGTCTTGTTTCTGACCTTAGGGGAAAGACTCTCAGTTTCTCCCCATTACGGATGATGTTAGTTGTGAGTTTTTCAAATATGGCCTTTATTATATTGAGGTATGTTCCCTCTAAACCCACTTTGTTAGGGTTTTTATCATGAACCGATTTTGTACTTTGTCAAATACTTCTGCTTACTGAAATGATCATATGATTCTTATTCTTTCTTCTATTGATATTGACTTGTGAATATTGAATCACCCTTTCATCCTGAGAACAAATCCCACTTGATCATGGGGGATCATTTTTAAAATGTATTGTTGGATTCAGTTTGCTAGTATTTTTTGCTAGTTGAGGATTTTTGTGTATATGTTCATCAGAGATATTTGCCTGTAGTTCTTTCTCTCTCTCTCTCTCTCTTTTTTTTTTTTTTTGTTTTTTTTTGCGGTGTCTTTATCTGGTTTTGGTATCAGGGTAATGCTGACTTCCTAAAATGAATTTGAAAGTTCTGCCTTTTCTGGTTTTGTTTTGTTTTGTTTTGGTAGCAGTTTGAGAAGGATAGGTATTAACTTCTCTTTAAATGTTTGGTAGAATTTAGATGTGAAGCCATCTGGTCCTGGACTTTTATTTTCTGGGAAGTTTTTTGATTACAGTTTCAATTTCTTTGTTGATAACTGGTCTGTTCAAATTTTCTATTTCTTCCTGCCTCATTTTTGGTACGCTAAATCATGTCCAATTTGTTGGCATATAGTTTTTCATAATGTTCTCTCATAATTGTTTGTATTTCTGTGGTGTTTGTTGTTATTTCCCCTCTCTCATTTGTGATTTTTTTAGTTGAACCCTTTCTCTTTTTTTCCTGGTAAGTCTCACTAAAGGTTCATCAATTTTATTGATATTTTCAAAGAACAAGCTCCGGGTTTCACTGATCTCTTCTACTGTTTTTCTAGTTTTTATTTTACTTATCTCTGTTCTAATCTTTATTATTTCCTTCCTGCTGGCTTTAGGTATTGTTTTTCTTTCTTCTTCCTTTTTAAAAAGATTTATTGTAGAGAGTGAGACACCCCGGGAAGGGGCAGAGGGAGAGAATTTTCAAGCAGACTCCCTGCTGAGTGCAGAGCCCAATGTGGGGCTTGATCTCACGACCCATGAGATCATGACCTGAGCCAAAATTAAGAGTCAGATGCTTAACCAACTGAGCCACACAGGTGCCCTGTTTTTCTTTTTCTAGCTCCTTTACGTATAAGGTTAGGTTGTTTGAGATTTTTCTTGCTTCTCCTTCCTTCTTATAACTGCTTTTGCTGTGTCTGGAAGACTTTGAACTTCATTTTCATTTGTTTCCAATATAGTTTTTATTTTTTATTTCCTGGTTGATCCATTCATTGTTTAGCAGTATTTAATTAACCTCCATGTATTTGTGGTCTTTCCAGATTTTTTCTTATGGTTGACTTCCAGTTTCTTGGGGTTCTTGTCAGAAAAGATGCATGATATGACTTAGATTTTTCTGGATTTTTTGAAGCTTGTTTTGTGGCCTAATATGTGATCTATTCTGGAGAATGTTCCATGCACACTTGAAAAGAATGTGCATTTTGCTATTTTAGGATTGAATGTCCTGGATATATCTGTGAAATTCATCTGTTCCAGTGTGTTATTCAAAGCCATTGTTTCCACGTTGATTTTTTGTTTCGATGATCTGTCCATTGATATAAGTGGGGTTTTAAAGTCTCCTACAATTATGACATTATTACTGATTAGTTCCTTTATGTTTTTTATCAACTGTTTTATGTATTGGGTGCTCCTATGTTGAGTGCACAAATATTTCAGTTGTTTTATCTTCTTGTTGGATTGTCCCATTTATTATTATATAGTGTCCATCTTTGTCTCTTGTTACAGTCTTTTAAGTCTATTTTGTCTAATATAAGTATTGCTACTCCAGTTTTTTATGGACATCCATTTGCATGATAAATGTTTCTCCATCCCCTCACTTTCAATTTGCAGGTGTCTCTGGGTCTGAAATGAGTCTCTTGTAGGCAGCATATAGATAGGTCTTGTTTTTTAAATACATTTTGTAACCCTATGTCTTTTGATTGGAGTGCTTAGTCCAATTACATTCAAAGTAATTATTGATAGATATGTATTTATTGCCATTTTATTACTTGTTTCGTGGTTGTTTCTGAAGTTTTTCTCTGACCCTTTTTTGTCTTTCTTTCATGGTTTTCTGGTTTTCTTTAGTGATGTATTTGGATTCCTTTCCCTTCTTATTTGCATATTTATTAGCTTTGATTTGTGGTTACCATTAGGTTTGTATAGAACATCCTCTGCATAAGGCAGTCTATATTAAATTTGATGGATGTTTACATTTGAACCCATTCTTTACTCTTCTCCTCCCCATGTTTTAGATATATGGTATCATATTTTACACCCTTTTGTTTTGTGAGTTCTTTGACTGATTTGTTTACAGAGATATTCATTTTTAGTGCTTCTGTGTTTCCTACCTTCATACTGTCATTTTGGGTCTTTCTTTTCTGCTCAAAAAACCCCCTTTAATATATATATATATATTTAAAGATTTCATTTATTTGACAGAGAGACAGTGAGAGGGGGAACACAAGCAGGGGGAAGGAAAGGGAGAAGCAGGTTTCCCGCTGAGCAGAGAGACCAATGCGGGATCGATCCCAGGACTCTGGGATTATGACCTGAGCCGAAGACAGATGCTTAGCAACTGAGCCACCCAGGGGCCCTCCCTTTTAGTATTTCTTGCAGAGCTGATTTTGTCGTCATGATTTGCCTTTAGTTCTTGTTTGTCTGGGAAACTCTTGATCTTTGTATTCTGAATGATAGACTTGCTGAATATATTCTTGGCTGTAGGTTTTTTGCATTCAAACACTTTGAATATATCATGCCACTCATTTCTGGCTTGGAAAGTTTCTGCTGAAAAATACCCCAATAGCCTTATAGGACTTCCTTTGTACATAACTGTCATCTTTTCTCTTTCTGTTTTTAATATTTTTTCTTCACCACTATATGTTGCCATTTTAATTACTGTGTGTCTTGGTGTGGACCTCCTTGGGTTGATTTTGTTAGGAGATCTCTGTTTCCTTCCCCAGATTAGGGAAGTCTTTAGCTGTTAGCTATTATTTATTCATAAATTCTCTGCCCCTTTTTCTCTCTCTCCTTTTTCTGGTACTCCTGTAATAAGAATGTTATTACATTTGATGGAATCACTGAGTTCCCTAAATCTATTTTTGTTTTGCATAATTCCTTTTTCTCTCTTTTGTTCAGCTTGATTACTTTCTATTATTATTTTATTTATTATTTATATATTATATATATATATAACATATTTATATATTTTTATATATATATTTTACTTATTTATATTATTATTTTGTCTTCTAGGTCATTAATTTGTTCCCCTGCTTCTTCCAGCCTGCTGTTCATTCCATCAGGCATGTTTCTCATTTTGTTTATTGAGCCCTTTATCTCTACTATTTCTTATCTCTGTATTAATGGTCTCCTTGATGTCCTCCACTCTTTGCTCAAGTCTGGTGAGTGTCCTTATGATCACTGCTTTAAATTCTCCTTCAGACATGTTACTTACATCCATTTTACTTAGATCTCCAGCTATGGCCTTGTCCTGTTCTAGCATTTAGGACAAATTCTTCTGTTTTCCCATTTTACCTAAGTTTCTGTGCTTTTTCTGTGTGCTAGGAAAGTCAGTTCTGTCTCCTATTCTTGAGGGTAATAGCTTTATGAAGAAAAGGTCCTGTAGTGCCCTGCAATATGGTGTCCCATTACCCAGGGCTTGGTGCTTCCAGGAGTGTCTCTCACGTGTGCTGTGTGTGCTCTTCTGTTAGGTCCTGATTTCCTTATCCTTCAGTCCAGTTGTCTGCAGAGGCTGTCTTTGCCTATTGTGGGCAGTGTTTGGCTCCTGGCCTGAATGTGGCACATTTTAACTTGGTGTGCTCTGGTCTGCTTGTGAAATGAGACTTGTCACCACTGCCCCCAGAACCAAGGCCTCACAAAACTCCCACTTTGGGAGACATGGTGCTGGCAGGAGTTTGGAGCAGTCTTCTGGGGGAGAAGGCCTGATGCACTGGGATGGAGGCTAGCTTGATTCAAAAGGGCAGTTTTGGTGCACAGAGGGGTAGGGCTTGGTATAAGCAAGTTAGCGAGCCACTGCCTGTGCTGTGTTCTACCTGAAGGTGGCCATTATTTATGCTGGCGGCAAGGGAGGATAATGATGCCTGCGAGTTCCTTTGTACCCAGAAGGGTCTCTCTCTGAACATTGCCTCTATGGGACTTGCTCTGAGATGAGCAACTAACCTCCCCACTGTGTGCCCCAGGCCTAAGTCCTCCAAGCTCTCTCAGAATCAAGCATGTTGACCTTTAAAACTCCAGGCTTTAAGGCCCGCTAGTTGCAAGAACTCATGAAATTCAGGCCCTCTTTCCAAGCCAATTGCTACAGGGTTTCATTTTCCCCATGAACTCCTGTATGTTAGTCTGTCTCTCGCCCTCCTCCTTGACCATGGCTCCCTCCCCACCATGGTGGCCTCAATCCATTTCTCTCCCAAACCATGTCTCCACACTTCTTACCGTCTTTGATACGGCCTCTTCGCCTCTTCTCTACATACAGTTGTGGAGTTTGTTCTGCCAATCTTCAGATCGATTTCTGGGTTATTTAAGATCATCTCACAATTGTCTAAATTTAATTGTGGGATGAGGAAAGCCTAAGGTCCTCCTACTCTGCTGCTATCTTCCTCTTCAGTCCTCTATTTAAAATAATTCTTTAGCAGATGAAATATGCCCTTCTTAAATGTGAGCATGCAAGGTAAATTCAAATACTACTTTAAACTTTGACCATGCATTTAACTTTACTTTTGGCTATATCTGAATAAAGACGAGGTGTTTTTTTTTTAAAAAAACATCCCCTTTCTCTCTTTCAAATAAAGCCATTTCTATGCCCTTTTATTTTTTTTTCCTCCCCCCCACCCCCGTAATGCCATTTTAAAGGAAAATGCAAGCTGTCTTTATCTAAGGGGGAAAAAAGTGTCTATTCAGGAAATGTAAAACAAGTGGACATTAAGGTGTCAGGGATTATGGCTAACAGCAGAGGTAATGGTTAAGGAATTGGACAAATTCCATTTTTTGGCATTCTGGTGGCTGAGGGCTGATGAGGTTAAGGAGTTCAGTGGAGGATAAAGTCATTTGGGAGTTCCCAAATTAGCAGAACTAACAGATGGAGAAATGCAAATAAAAAGGAAAATAATCAAGTCCTCTTCGACATCTTCAAGGTCTGTGAGGCCTTCCTCCCTGGAAGCCCCAAGGTATCAAATGATTCACAAAGGCAGGAAAACATGTTTTCTATAACTATTCTGAAAAATGGCACAATGACATTCCTTTCTCTTTCTTTTTCCTGTGGAGTTCCTTGAGTCAAACCTCATTCCATATGTTATTGAGAGACAATACACATATACCTCTTTTGAGGAAGAAAAGGATAGCATTTTGGCAGAGGCTGATGAAGGCTATGAAAATCTGCCCCACCAGTGGAGGAACAGATGCTTTTGATTCTTGGAGAATACAAAAACATCAACCTCTGAGATATATATATATATATGAAAATTATGCAACCACATAGTGTTAGATTTTTTTTTTTTCAGTAAGAGTTCTAGATTAACAAAATAAAGACAGAGCACCATAAATTTTTAATAATGCTATGGCCATTTGCATGTAGTCAGATCTTGTTGTTATGTGCATATCTCTGTTTCTTTTTAGGTGACATGGAAATCACACACAGAAATATTGACTTTTGAACTAAAAAAAAAAAGTTTCACTATCGACAGCTGTCAGACTAGTATTTTTGGATTTCTAAAATATAAACTGAAGAGATAATGAGCAAAACATCAACATTCTTAATAAAATGGCCCAAACAAGGTAGTGGCTTTTGTAATTGATTCTTTCTATCTTTGTATTTCTTACCTGTACCAAGTATAAATGAGACCTAGGGGCCGTCCTACATTTGTACACATCTGTTTCAGGCAGGGTTCCTCCCCCTTCTCCAGGGTGCTCCCATGGTTTTCTCTAACATAACTGGACCCAAATCATACTATTCATTAAAGACTGTCAGGAGTGGGACCACCTTGGTAATTAGATTCATCCACCAATGTGATTGGAACAGGTATAAGAAAATATTTACCAGGATTACTGCTTCCTTGACAACAGTGAAGATACACAGCTTTAGAGGAAAATAAATACAGAACTACTTATTAACAGAACAAAGTCTTACCTAGACACCAACAAGGATGGTAAACAACATACTCCGTTCAACCCAATACTTACAGTTATGTCCTAAATACTTAAGAAACTGAGAAAAATAAGACACTTTCTTCTTGTTCCCCTCTGTGGATAACACAGAAATGCAGTGAGGTTGATAAAAGAAAAAGAAAAAAAAAAAAAACCAACAAAACAACAACTAGGAAGAAGGATGCCAAAGCAGAGCATCAAAATCAAGTTTATGTTTTTCGATTTCATTTGACTAGATAAATCTGTATCCTATGTGCTCCTTTTACCTGAAAGCTTTATTTTATAACCATGATTATTATCATTATCATTACCACAAAGTGGAAAAATAACAAATGTTCTTATGTTCTAGGTGAAAGAAAGGCACTATAAGCACAAATGGAGTTGGTCCCAGTTGTCTGGAACCTCACATGGGCCACAGGTGACTCATGCTTCCTCCCCTGCTCTCCTACATAATAATAACCCTTCCAGGCGTGGCTGATATGACAGAAATCTTTGCACAGCTAGCCCAATTTTTATGACATAAGGCACTGCTCCATAAATCTAAAAAAATGGATAAAGACTTAGACTACTCTGATGGCCATGGTGACCTCATGGAGTGGTGACTTAAGGCTATTTGCATACATACAACATGAAGTAAAAACATCAGGGTTATTTTTTGTGGGAGGTGTTAGAGAAGAGAAGGCAGTGGTTTGGAAGTTAGAAGATCCAATCTTTGGTCTTATTTCTGTCACTAACTGTGTGACTTTGGCCAGGTCACTTAAACATTGTGGGCCTTAGTTTCCTTTATTAGTAAAAGGATGTACGTAAAATAATGTCATTTTCAGCTTTATCAGCTTAGGAATTTATCCATGCAGAACAGAACTCGGGATCAAAGATCCCTTCAGATCTGAATTACCTTAAAAAAACAAACAAACAAACAAATAAAAACAAATCTATGGTGAATTACTTCACTGAATATGTCATGGATACAACACAGACTTTGCCTTTCTGGGCTCCTACTCTTGCCACCCCCCACCACCCGACAAAGGGTTCCACACTTTCTCCAGATCAACATCAGGGACAATTTTGGCCCTTTTCTTTAGGGGACAGAAACATCTCCGCCTGGAGACCTTCTCCTCCCTGACACTGACAGCTTATTCCCTTCCCTTTTGCTCTCCTTGTAAAATTCAAATTTGTTTTCATTCCATTGCTTTTCCTGTTCTAACATACCTTCAGCATTGACCTGTGCAAGTGCAATCAAAGGGACCTGGGTCTTGTATATGCAAATAACAAGAAAAGGGGATTCACAGGGAGAAGTAACTCTTTCAAGGAAACTTGTCTGAATGTCATTACCGGGCCTCACATAATGTAAGATAGGTCTGGTTTCCTTGGATTAGCCTCAAAGGCAAGATTGCTTGTGAAAAACAACAGAAACCTTACTTAGTTTCTCTTATCTGTCTGTATTGGAAATAGCCACCATCTGTTGAAGGGCATCTTGGCTCTTTCCATAGTTTGGTGATTGTGGTCTTTGGTACTATGAATATTGGGGTACAGATGGCCTTTCTTTTCACTACATCTGTATCTTTGGGTTAAATACCCAGTAGTGCAATTGCAAGGTCATAGGGTAGCTCTATTTTTAATTTCTTAAGAAAATATGGTCTATATATACAATGGAATATTACACCTCCATCAAAAAGGATGAATACTTTTGTATCAACATGGACGGGACTGGAGGGGATTATGCTGAGTGAAATAAGTCAAGCAGAGAGAGTCAATTATCATATGGTTTCGCTTACTTGTGGAGCATAAGGAATAACATGGAGGACATTAGAAGGAAAGGAAAAGTGAATTGGGGGAAATCGGAGGGGGAGACAAACCATGACAGACTGTGGACTCTGAGAAACAAACTGAGGGTTTTGGAGTGGCGGGGTATGGGGAGTTGGGTGAGCCTGGTAGTGGGTATTAAGGAGGGCAACTATTGCATGGAGTACTGGGTGTGGTGCATAAGCAATGGATCGTGAAACACTGAACAAATAAAATTAAATTAAAAAGAAAAAAAAAAGGAAATAGCAACCATCTACTGGGAGTCCTGTGATTTCAGGCCACAGACTCAGTCCTTGTGTCCCAGATGGAATGCCCTAGTAGACAGTGAGACAATGTGCCAGCGAATCACCAGAAGGCAGGGTTACCTGCCACAGTCACGGCAAGAATGCTGCTTGCTGATTCTGCTTTGCCATTCTGTAGGGTTTCTACAGGGAGAAGAATTAATACATGGTGGCAGAAGTGGCACTTCCGGGGGATGAGGGACACCTTAACCTCCTGGTGGGGAGGGGAGACCGCCCATACTGCACAGTGGTGCTCAGGATCGGGAGTCTGTCAGGGATCCAGGCCTCCCACCTCAGAGTTCAAGAACAACTTACTCCTGGGAGCTCATGAGATGGGTAGAATGAAGATGAATCCTTAGCATCCTCTATGAAGCCCCCTTACACTACACAGTAGAAAGGGCTGAATCAAGCCTTACTTCTAATGCCAAAAAGGACCAATGTTCAAACAGTAAAAAGGTGAGGAGTCCTTCCATTTACTGCTGTGATGGAGGTGGGGCTGGAAACCTTCCTGTGGCTCAAGTCTCTTCAGTATATCAGTATTGTGGAGGTAGTTTGGTCTTGTGGAAACTCCTCTGACTTGAAATCACCAACCTCGTTGTGTCTTCATAAAAAAAAAATGTCACCTGAGACTCCTGGGTGGCTCAGTTGGTTAAGCGTCTGCCTTAGGCTCAGATCATGATCGCAGGATCCTGGGATCGAGTCTCACATCAGGCTCCCTGCTCAGGGGGAGACTGCTTCTCCTTCTCCCTTTGCCTGCTGCTCCCCTGCTTGTGCTTTCTCTCTCTCTCTGACAATTAAAATCTTTTAAAAAATCACTTAACATTTCTCTCTCTCAAATTTGTTACATCTAATCTCCCTTTAGATTTTAATAACTAGGATTCTGGGGTCAGGAGGTCAGCATTTTCAACTGCATGAGTAGAATCATGGCCAGATATCTTCTTCCCCCATATTCCTACAACTGTGTCTTCCCATCCACAGCCTTCTGGGAATGGGGTTCACAGGGTGAAAGGTGTCCAGGCTACGTGTGGAGAAGTCCACCCCGCTGCCATTAGTGGGCTCTTAAAGTACTCATCCAGGAGCATCATGAAGACTTGCGAGGAGCGAGAGATGTGTCACAGTATTTAGAAGTCACCCAGACAGGGGCGCCTGGGTGGCTCAGTCAGTTAAGCATCTGCCTTCAGCTCAGGTCATGATCCCAGGGTCCTGGGATCGAGCCCCACATTGGGCTCTCTGCTTACTGGGAGGCCTGCTTCTCCCTCTCCCTCTGCTACTCCCCCTGCTTGTGCTCTTTCTCTCTGTTAAACAAGAAAACAAAATCTTAAATGAGAAAAAAAAAAGTCACCCAAACGTGTGTCAAATGGCCACTGAAATGTTTTTCCTAATCATTATAGGACATTTCTATCTCTGAAAAGTGGGTTATGGCTTATCTTCCCTTCCTACACCATCCTGGTGCCTTTACCCATGGACTGCTTCCTTCCACAGGTGCAACTGTGGTAGAAAAGGCCTCCTTTACCTCAGCCCCCTTCCCTCAGCTTTCTCTCCTGGCCTAGGTTTCTTTGCTCAAGCTGGCTTAGCCACTCTCCCTACCTTTATCGTTCAGATCTGGTTCCTGACTTCGAATGCTTCTGTGCACTTCCTACACTGGATTCTCCTCTGCCTCATGGTCTTGCCCTGCCCAAGAACCTCATTCTACTTTGCTCCAAAATCACAGTTAGATTCAAGCCCTATTTACTTTTTTTTTTTTTTTTTTTGGCTTCAATAAGAAAAATCTATTGTCTCAAAGTTTTGGAGGCTAGAAGTCCAAGATCAAGGGGTCTGTGGGGTTGATTCCTCTTGAGGGCAGTGAGGGACAATCTGTTCCATACTTCTTACCTAGCTTCTGGTGGCTTCCTGGCAATCCCTGGTATTCCTTGGCTTGTATATCCCATCTCTGCCTTCATCTCCCTACAGCTCTCCCTCTGTATGCATGTCTGTGTCCAAATTTCCCTCCTTTATAAGGAAACCAGTCATACTGGGTCAGGATCCCAACCTACTCCAAATGACCTCATCTAAAATAATGATGCCTGCAATAACCCATATCCAAATAAGGCCACATTCAGAGGTACTCAGGGTTAGGACTTCGACATATAAATTTTCAAGGGGACATGATACAACCCATAACACCAGGCAATAGACTAATACTCAGCCATAAAAAGAAAGGGGAATCACTTCATGAAATGGTATGAGAAAATCTCAAGGTGCAAAAAACCCTAACATTCCAAATTATACTACGCTGTACTTTGTGTAAGAAAGGATGAAAAGGACATGCATGTATTTGTGTACGTTCATAAAAATATTGCTGAGGGTTTGCACAGAAATCACTAATGGGTGTCTCTGGGAAAGTACCTGGGTTTCTGGAGGAGAAGGGTAGGAAGGAGAAATTTTAGCATGTAACTTTTTTATACTGCTTGTTTTCTGAACCATGAGAATATACATACACACTTGCCTCCCCAGGATTAATTTTTAGCAGGTTTATTTTTTCCTAAACTTATAGGCAAAATAAAATCATATCTGCTTCTTTAAGGTGCTACCCTTAAAGACCAGCTGCCCTCCTTAGATCAGGTATTACCTTAACATCTTTTGTGGAGTTTTTGTTCCTCGCAGGAACACATTCTCTATCAAAGAAATTCACCTTTTGCATTTGCCATAAATGTTCGTAATGTTTTTTGTCAGTGGGTTCCTGTCACACATGGGAGATTTAAATGGATGTGTAAAATCTGCGCGTGGCAGGTGCACTGTCGAGCTGCCAGAGAGGCAGGAGTGAACCTGAGAAATGTGAATTATCAGCGGTTCCTAGCTATTTCTCACAGTCCCTGGAAAAAGGTCTAAAAGGAACAGCAGCCCTCCCACCGTTCTCATTTTTGGGTCCTACGCAAGAGGGGAGGTGTCTTTTTTCCCAGAACTCCTGCATGAAGCTACATCTACCATGATAATCAGCAACAAGCACTTTCCTGGTGCTTACTCTGCAAGTGACAGCCAAAGAAGAATGGCATCTCCAGAAGGAGACCAGCAGCTGGCCTTGGACCAGCAGGTGCCAAAGACGTTCTCAGGACAGAGCATTTCAAAGATGTTAAAGATCCCAGCTTTAAAACTGCCATGCTGTGTGTCCTTGGGCAAATGCTTACCTTCTCTGTTTCCTAACCTATAGAGTGGGGTGATACATAACAGTGACTTCATCGCAGAGCTGTTAAGAAGCAGTATATCTGTATCTATAGAACATATTAATCAAAGCAAACTCTATTTACTTTTATGTGTCCCAGCTCCTGAGAGACACCCCAGATTTGACAGTACTCTAGATCCTCACCTAAACTGCCTGGGAGAGTCACATTTATATCTGGGTTTATGTCTGATTATTCAACAGAGCATTCTGGGATTCAGCAGAGATGAGACTCCAGTGGGCTGAAATGTGACATTATGAAAAGCAGTCCCCTCGAGCTCCTGTGTGTGCTCTGTGATGACCTGTATCCTAATCCAAATGGGCCACTTCAACAGCCTCTTGCACATCACAGGACTTGTTCAGAAATGGGAATCAGGAGTCTGGCCCCCTCCTTCAGTTCTGTGGAAACAATTAGTCACTGGACTCAGGCACCCATAGGTCGGTGGATAGAGCAGGTTCCCCAAAGGATGCTGGCCTGAAAGAAATGAGGACAGGGCTGTACAGAAGACAAGCATCATGAGTGAAGAAGGTCCTTGCAGAGCCGTGGACCCTGACCAGGGGGGGCAATGGATCCAGATGGAGCGTGAGGCTGTGGTTGGTCTCTGCAAACCAGCCTCCTGGTTTACCTCCCTCTGGGCACCCACATGCATGGGAGAGTGAGGTGTGAGGCACGGAGGGAATGGCTTTCAATAGTGATATGCACCAGAGGGAAAATAAAACAAATACATAAAATAATATGCTAGAGGGAGGGAGAGTGGGGCCCGAGGCCACATTGGCCTATATCAAGCTGTCTTCAGATGTTCTTCTGGATGTTCACTCTCCAGGACAGCTCCTCCTGTCCTGGCCATTTAAATGGCATCTATGTTCCCATGGCTCCCGTGTTTCTATGTCCAGCTCTTCTTTCCTGACCTCCAGACTTGCATGTCCAAATACCTAGCCTCTGTGTTAGGGATGTGGTAGATAGAAGAGGCTTCTCAAATGTAACATCTCCAAACCCAAATTCAGAGTTCCCTGCCCCTCAGGATCTCTTCTCCTGTCTTGCCCATTTCAGTTCATGCGGTGAAAACAGACCTAACTGCATCCCTGATTTTTCTCTTTCTCTCGCACATATGGCAAACATGTCATTTATCATCCGGACTATCACTTTTGAGAGTAAAATGGGGGAGTTATTAACAATTAGGCTGGTATAAACTAGGATATATTCTTAAACTCTACATTTAACCCTTAGGATTTTAAAATACTGTCCTAATCGGATCCTTCTGACTTCTCACTCACTCTGGTCCAAACCCATGACCTGTCATCGGACTACTGGACTAGCCTCCGACTGGGTTTCTATCTGTTTCCATGTGTATTGCTTGTTGATGCCACTACAATGCAACCTATGTAAAGCCGGAGTCCTCGTCTATGTAACAAATATGGAAAACAACTTTTATTTTTTCTAGCACAGAAACTTCTGGAAGACTTGAAAGGGAAGTGTTAAGAGTTGCTGCCTCTGGGGGGTGCTGGAGAAAGGGAGGTTAACAAAGGGAGTTTGAGGTGAGAAGAAATTTTACTTTTAAATACACACCCTTTTGTTTTTTCTTGAAAACTGTATGCATAAAAGCCACTGCTCCATGGGGGATTATCCTCTAAGAAGGCCAGATTCTTCCTCTGTACTCTATTTATATGCTTTCCTTTTCCCATAACTCTGGAGAAAAGATGGGAAAAATATCCCATTTTGTTTCAAACTGTGTCATCTGAGCTAAAAACCCATATCTAGATTAAAGTCTTTGTGAGTCACAGAAGAATTGAGATATTTAAATTTGGGGAGATCCTATTTTCTAAGAATTGCCTTATTTATTAAAGGTTAACAACTATCTAATAAGTCACACATATTTTCTCATTCGATACCCCTTGGATGGGGCTGACACGTGATCAGCCTCACTTTACATGTGAGGAAGGACAGGAATAGAAAGGCAAAGGAGAAATTTTTTTCTAAAGGAAATTATATGTTCTTATCCCACCCAGCAAAGGGCCAAAGTACAATGCCGATTTTGATCAGGAAACAGTGCTAACTTTTAACATGATCCCAATTCACTGAGTGACCCTGAGGGTAACATCTTGCAATCTGAGGGAAGTTAATAAAATGGGAGCAGAGTAAAAACTGAAGCCTTATAAACCAACTTCCATACCATTTGCTTCCAATTAGCTTTTCAGAGTATGCATACGCCTACAGACATGCAAATTTGATCTACCTGCACAGAGTGAATTGATGATTAAAATAAGTAATCAACTAATAAATTCAAGCTTAAAATGTCATGCTTGACTCAATTGCCTAACGATGACTTGGACAATCTATAGACCCAAAAATACAGGGTTACCATTTTTATTTATCAGTATCAGATTAGCTAGGTAACCTAGCAATAACTGATTTATATATGTATGTACATATGTGTATAGTTTCTTTTTTAAAAAGATTTTATTTATTTATTTGGCAGTTAGACAGTGAGAGAGGGAACAGAAGCAGGGGGAGTGGGAGAGGGAGAAGCAGGCTTGCCGCTGAACAGGGAACCAGAGGTGGGGCTCGATCCCAGGACCCTGGGATCATGACCTGAGCCGATGGCAGATGCTTAATGACTGAGCCACCCAGGGGCGCTGTATAGTTTCTTTATATTTGTAAACTTTAGCAACCAGTGAAACTGAACATACTAGTTCTATATTTTTACTGCCTTGTGTCTGGCTGGTAGTAAGTGTCCACTTAAATCCCAGAATATTCAACAGAAGTGGTAAAGTGGACTTGTAAGTAGTCATCAAGGAATCTACATGAGAGTAATAACGGGTACTATTCATTGAAAGCTTAGTGATTAGCATGATGTTCAGAGGCTTTGAAAAATAATATACACTAACTCATATAATTTTTACTACAGCCATAAGAGGAAGGTGAATTCCCATTTAGTTCAGAAAGCCAAAGCATGAAGAGATTAAGTAATTTGCCCATGTTTGGTAAGCAGTGAAATTGGACTGCTCTATAACCACTAAAAATCATGCTTTTTTTAAAAAAAAGATTTTATTTATTTATTTGACAGACAGAGATCACAAGTAGGCAGAGAGGCAGGCAGAAAGAGAGGAGGAAGCAGGTTCCCTACTGAGCAGAGAGCCTGATGCGGGGCTCGATCCCAGGACCCTGGGATCATGACCCGAGCTGAAGGCAGAGGCTTTAACCCACTGAGCCACCCAGGCGCCCCTAAAAATAATGCTTTAAAGATTATTTAATAACAGGGGAAAATGCTCAGCAACTATTAAAAAATGGAACACAAAACTTACATGTGTATTTGCATCTCATACATAAACACTTATACAATGACAATTTACCGAATATATAAAACTGCAAGGTAAGTTCCTCAATTGTTAACTATTCCATGTAGTAATGGGTGATTTGTCTTCTCTTCTAGTATTTTTTTTTGGAATGCCAAAACTTATTAGAATGAGCATGTATCATCTTGAGAATCAGAAAAGAAGCAGTAACAAAGGTTTTTAGAAATTGTTCCAGAAGCTGTAGCAAATTTAAACAAACCGATTGCCATAAAATAGGAATAGTCAAAGAGTCGTCCTCTTAAAAAACAACCCAGACCTTATTGCCTTGCAGGAAGTTTCTACTAATACTTATAAGAATCAGCTAATACCAGTCTTACTTAAAATGCTCTTGCGCTTGGCTATCCAATAGAACTTTCCATGATGATGGGATGGCTATCTAATGGCAGTGCATATATAGGACATTTGAAATGTAGGTAGTATAACTGAGAAACAGAATTTAAATTTCATTAAAATTAACTTAAATTTGAATGGTCACACATGGCTAGTGGCTACTGTGTTGGACGTCGCAGTTCTAGACTATAAAAAAATGGAGGAAAATTTGCAAACTCCTTTAAAAAAGCCAATATAACTGTTACCTGAATATGATAAAAATGTAAATTGTGGATGAATTTCCACATATGAATATCAGGGTAAAAAATAAATAAAATAGGGTGCCTGGTTAGCTCAGTTGTTGAGTGTCTGCCTTCAGCTCAGGTCATGATCCCACCATCCTGGGATTGAGCCCCGCATCGGGCCCCCTGCTCGGCAGGGGTTCCGCTTCTCCCTCTCCCACTCTGCCTGCTTGTGTTCCTTCTCTCACTGTCTCTGTCAAATAAATAAATAAAATCTTAAAAATAAATAAATAAAATACAGATACAATCTAGCATGTGTTAGAAGAATAATATGTATGGAAGATTAAGGATGGTCTAATATTGGGAAATCCATTAATACAATACATTCCTACTAACAGATCAAGAGAAAAAACTCAGACCACAACTATTGAAAAGGGATTTGTTAAAATTAAACCTCCATTTCTGATTAAAAACTCTGATGAAAGAAGACTAACCTGCATTTACATAACCCAAGGAAATATATATCTTGACCTAGAAAACTATATGGGAAAATAACAAAATGGAGAAATGATAAAAAAAAAAAAATCCCATTAAACTCAGGATTTCCCATTAAATGTTTAATGAAGAGAAATATATTCAGTGTTACCACTATTACTTCAGTTGATTTTGGAGGTATGAGCCAATGAAATTAGATAATAGGAAAAAAATAATAGGTCTAAAATTTTGAAAGAAGTAAATTATCACTAACTGTGCATATTACTAATGTAATCCTGATACACTAATATAAACAATCACAAATACTTCGTATGGACCTAAGCTCTGCCATTGGTTCAATTACTAGCACTATTAACAATTAGCTGTGTGACAGTGAGCAAGCTATTTAATCTCTTTGCTTCCTCTGTATAATGGGGACAATACTATCCTACCAAAGGGCTATTAAGACTATTAAATATGTAAATACATATAGAACTCTTAGAACATGCTTGCATATAATACTATTTAATATTACCATCAGTATGAAAATAATACTAAGGCATGTTATAATCATTACAAAATTATTATGAATTATAAAATATAGAAAGTATAAAATATATAAAGTATAATAATGTACAAAATAAAAATACAAAAGTCAAAGTCCTTCCTATATGAAAAAGGATTATTTCATTTATAATAGCAACATAATCATTAAGTACTTAGGAATAAACATATAAAAGTGTGTGATTAAATAAGAATATTAAAAAATGCTAGTAGGGGACAAAAAGAATCATTGAGTAAAGGGCAAACATATACAAAGGGAGATTCAACAATATAAGTTACAAATTATTCTATAATCTTAAAAAACAGATAAAAGTGACTCAAAGTTTATATAAAATAGACATAAAAAGTGAAGGTAGAACAATAAAGGAAGGTTAGCATGAATAGATATGAGACAATATTATAGTGCCAAGTACTCAAAATAGTATGGTACTGAAGTCTGAATAGATAGATTCAGAAGATACAGAAGTCTGAGGGCACAGAAATAGAACAAATTCATATTGGTATTTAATACATGCTGAATGGAGATACTGCATATGAGAGGGGGAGATTAATTATTGAATAAATACCAGTTATAAAATCTGGTAGGGGGGCGCCTGGGTGGCTCAGTGGGTTAAGCCGCTGCCTTCGGCTCGGGTCATGATCCCAGGGTCCTGGGATGGAGCCCCGCATCGGGCTCTCTGCATAGTGGGGAGCCTGCTTCCCTTCCTCTCTCTGCCTGCCTCTCTGCCTACTTGTGATCTCTGCCTATCAAATAAATAAATAAAATCTTAAAAAAAAAAAAAATCTGGTAGGTAGGCCATCTGAAAAAAATAATGCTGGCTTTTTACTTGATTCTTTATACTAAGGTAAGTTCTCTGCAGATTAAAGACTTACTCATAAAAATTAAATAAAAAGTAGTGGATGGAAATATGAGAGAATGTTTTTCTATAGGCTTGGTCTGTAGAAGATCTTATTATACAAAACTTGGAAGTTATATAAAAGGATAAATTCAGTTATGTAAAACCCCGAATTTCTGCATGGCAAAAAGCACCACAGAAAAATCAAAGGCAATGACAAATTTGGAAGATAATATTAAATCTTATGTCAGTTAAGTCGTTTGACTAATAGTCTTCTCTTCAATTTCTTTGACTCACACACATCAGTGAGAAAATGACCAACAATTCAACCAAAAAGTGGTCAGATAATATAAGCACGTATTCCAGAGAAAAAAAATTCACTTTTTCTATTTTACTTGAAGTATTTATTTTTCTGTTTTACTTACTACTTTACTGAAAAGATGTCCAACACTATTTGTGATTAGAAAAGTGTGATGATTCAACCTTTTTGGCAGACTTTGGGCAGTATCTATCATAATTTTATACACAAACACACACCCACCCACCCACACACACACCTCATTGCCCTACCTATTAAACTTCCAGAATTTACCTTAGGGGTATACTCACAGATGTGCTCAGTATCACATGTGTTTTTTGTTGTTTTCTTTTTTTGGTAAGAGAAAACATGTTGGTAAGAGAAACTGGTTTAATAAATGTGAAATATACAGGAAATGAAATGTTATACAGTCATTAAAAATGAGATGGTAGCTTGGATTGAGTGTAGAGATGAATAATTCCAAGAAGTGAGAAATAAAGGTACAGAGTTAAGAGTGCTACCATTTGTTTAAAAATACGTGTTTGTAAGCACATAAAATATCCCTGGAAGAGAAGATATTCCAGGAAGATGGCTGGATAACTGAGAGACGGACACAGAAAGGCAATTACTTTTAACTGCACACCATTTTATACCTTTTGCATTTTATACCATATGCATACATTATCCATTCCAAAATTAATTCCTTCTTTTTTTACTAGTTTACAATACTGATTAATTTTATTTATGTATTTATTTATTTATATTAACATATAAGGTATTATTTGCCCCAGGGGTACAGGTCTGTGAATCATCAGGCTTACATATTTCACAGCACTCTTTTTTTTTTTTTTTAAGATTTTACTTATTTATTTGACAGACAGAGATCACAAGTAGGCAGAGAGGAAGGCAGAGAGAGAGAGGGAAGCAGGCTCCCTGCTGAGCACAGAGCCTGATGTGGGGCTCGATCCCAGGACCCTGGGATCATGACCTGAGCCGAAGGCAGCGGCTTAACCCACTGAGCCACCCAGGCGCCCTTCACAGCACTCTTAAAACAGCTTTTACCTTTTTATCTCCTTTTCTTCTTCCATTCGCCAGAAAATCCTGGCTCTTCCCACACAACGCTGCATATTACCACAATCTCAGCTCACTCCCCTTCCTCCTTTTTTTACCTGCCTAAATAAATAACTATCCACAAAATGAACAATAGGAATGTGGGACAAAGAAAGCACTTTATGTTACAGAACAATACTAGTAAAACATCAAAATGTGTAGTTAGAAAGAGCTGAAAAACTATGTGACAAATGGTAACAAGGTTTATCTTGAGTGGGGGGATACCAGGTAATTTGGGTTTTATCCTGGTATTTTCTGTGATTTCCGAGGTTTATACGGCAATATGTATTACTTTTAAAATAATTTTTAATTTTTAAAAAACTTCTTGCTACTCACCTGGTTCCTGTCCCTGGCATTTGCATATCGAAACCTCTGTATATAATAAAAGACCAGCCATGCGAGGGATATGATCATCAGGACGATGAAGGAGATGGACACAAACACAACCGAAGTGCGGCTCACATATTTCTGCAAGTTCCGGGTTCCGATGGTGATGTACATGGTCACCGTGATGTTCCTTTCCAGCAGGCTTACTATCTCCTTCCCTTTTGGCTCAGGAATCATTATTGCCACGATGTCTTCTACACCTGTTGTGACAGGGACAAGGAGTGGGTAACAAGGGTAAGGTGAGAAGAGAGAGAGGGAGAAAATCATAGTGAAATGTCTAGATAAAGTGATGCAAAGCCAAATAATGACTCTACTTTTGACAATTCTATGCCAGACCTAACAGCCGGCTCCAATTCTAAGATCTCACAGCTAGAAAAGGAGTCAAATTCTCAACCTCCTGCAGCAACCTTGTATGTGAGAAAAGAACCTAAACTGAATTCATGACCCTTCCCACCTAGCCCAGTTTACAGTTCTCTGGGGCACTTCACAGACCCCCAAGGAGGGGAAGAGGCACTTTCTACCCTGTGGGAGAAGGGTAGGATGCCCAATTCTGTGCCTTCCCCCTCGCGACACCAGGAATCCTCAAATACAGATCTCTATCATTTCTAAGGCAATTTTCTCCTACATTGAGTACCTAAAGTAACCCCAAATGGGGTTCTTGACAAGCTCTAATGATTTATAAACATTAATATCATGGCCTCAGAACTATTTCCTACTTATTTTATCGAATTCAACATAAACAGCTTGGGTCTCCTCATACTCAGCAAAGAGAGAAGATGGAGACTGCACAATTTCAAAATTGTTTTACCTCAACTTTCAAATATTCCTCCTCCCATGCCCATTATTTGACAGTCTGAAGCCAAAGTAGCGATTCTGGGGGGTCAAAGTTACCCTTTGTCATTGTCCCTATTCTTTTTTTTTTTTTTTTTAAGATTTTATTTATTTGACAGAGAGGGAGAGATCACAAGTAGGCAGAGAGGCAAGCAGAGAGAGAGAGGGAAGCAGGCTGCCTGCTGAGCAGAGAGCCCGATGCGGGGCTCCATCCCAGGACCCTGAGATCATGACCTGAGCCGAAGGCAGAGGCTTTAACCCACTGAACCACCCAGGTGCCCCCATTGTCCCTATTCTTGATGATGCTGTGCAAGGCACAGCCTCCACGGGGAGTCTTCAGTACTGGTATGATACCAGCTCCAAAATGATCTACTCAACATGCCACCGTGGCTGATCCTTGGACTAGAATATTGATTTCAGTTTCACCAGGGTAGGTTCTCTGGTATCACCCCAGTTCATGCTCACAAAGCTCTGGGTGAGCCCTCCTTCCATATGGAAATAGCCCATGACCTGGGGTCATTGCTAATTAAAGAGAGCAAATTTGCAATTAAGATATTGCAGATTCAGGGCAAAATTAAACACTGCTGTAGCTGCTTCAAGTTGGCCTCATTCAAGGCTGAGGTCCGTCTGCTGGATGGAACCAGCAGATTACCTTTGCTCAGAGGGATGCAAGCTCTTAAGGGCTACTTAAGGCTTTCACTTGACCTTGATCTCTATGCAAGTTTGCAATTCTAAATTCCTTGCTGGTATTCCACTGAATAAATACTTTAACAGCTAACTACATACAAAGGTATCTGTGTGTGCTACATCAATTACCTATTTTTTTAAAATTCCTAAAACTTTTGTATTGGCCCAACTGTAAAATCAGAAAGCCCAAGAGGATTTAGATTTGGCTGTTATTTCTGGGAATTACTGAGACTGATGGATTGAATTTCAATTTTGCAGAATTTACTGACTGTTTCGATGCTCCTTCTCTTTTCATGTTTACTTTGGCTAATGGCTGCTTGTGGTCTGAGGTTTTGTTGAGGGATTAAGGCTACTGACAGGTTTTGTCTCTACGGAAATATGATCTTCTGTGTATACTAGACTAGTCTGGCCTGGTGAGGCTCATCCCAGTGCTGTAGCTATTTTATAGGTAGTATATTCTAGTAGTGGTAGGATAATAATTTTTCATTTAATTTACTTCCTTATTTATATTTTTAAAACATGTCTACTCAGGACTCTAGAATTCGGTTTTTGAGGATGGGATTTTGGGGTTATTTACAAAAGATGTCATATGCTCAGACTTGCACACATTCCACAGTTTTCATTCCTAGTTCAGTCATTTTTATTATTTACTTTTATTGAGGCACGGTGTTACCGTATGACACAGCGATCTGATAGTTCAATGGCATACATGATGCTTTGCCCACCATGAGAAGGCTTTTACATTTTTTGGTAGTCAAATTTTATGAATATAATCCCTTATGGCTTCCCGTTTTGATTCTCTGCTTAGAAAGCTCTTCTTCACTCAAGAGGATAGCAAGACTCATCAAAAATTGCTTCTCAAAACACGGTTTTATGTTTTACATTTAAATCTTAACCCAAATACGATTTAGTAACAAAACAATATTTACTGCGCTCTTCCAATGTGATGGGCAGAGAGGAGACAGATAGGATGCAGTTGGTTTTCCCCCTAAATTCTCAGATATGATTGGATTGACTTTTGGACTTTGTTTTACAGTAAGGTTGGCCTCTCTTTTGCTGAACCCATCGCAGGCTGCTTTAGTTGTGCAACTTTTAACATCTTTATTCTCTGGCGGCCTGTCTTCACTTATTCTCCTCCATACACTTTTCCTACTCTCTGCTTATGCATTAAAGACCCTAGAGCCTAACAGTGAAGAGTCAAAGCCCAGCTCAACACTTTAAAAACAGGCAACCAGGGGCTCTTGGGTGGCTCAATGGGTTAAGCGTCTGACTTTGGCTCAGGTCATGAACTCAGGGTCCTGGGATCAAGCCCGGTGGCGTTCAGCGCTGCGTGCAGTGGGGAGTCTGTTTGTCCCTCTGTCCCTCCTCCCACTCATGCTCTCCGTCTCTCAAATAAATAAATAAAATCTTTATTTTTTTAATTTAAATTCGGTTAGCTAACATATAGTACATCATTAGTTTTTGATGTAGTGTTCAACGATTCATTAGTTGTGTATAACAAAAATAAATAAATAAAAATAGGCAACCAAATTTTGGATATGCACAAAGTTTTAAATCACTCCTCATCCATTTTTAGGGACCTGAGAAAATACTTTCTGTTCCTGTAAGGCAAAGTTAAGTGACCATTTTAAAGCATTTAAACTTTAGTGCTTAGTCAACATTGCCCACATTGTTCGTACTATTGGTGTACCTTCACGATAGAAAACAGCCACTTGGAAGGAGAAACAGTAAAAGTGTCAATAGAGCAGTTCTATTCATCTAGACCTCAACTTTATTCATCTTTCTAGGGCTGATGATGGTTTGAAAAAAAAAAAAAATGGATGGGATTCTTGGATATTTCTCCATATGCTTTAGGCTGTGGATTACTGTGAGCGGTAAAGGGTATGCATTTATCCCACCAGGAACAGTCATTAAGAATTTAGGTACAGGGGGCGCCTGGGTGGCTCAGTGGGTTAAGCCTCTGCCTTCCACTCAGGTCATGATCTCAGGGTTCTGGGATCGAGTCCTGCATTGGTCTCTCTGCTCGGCAGGGAGCCTGCTTCCTCCTCTCTCTCTCTCTGTTTGCCTCTCTGCCTACTTGTGATCTCTCTCTGTCAAATAAATAAAACCTTTAAAAAAAGAAAAAAAGAAGAAGAATTTAGGTACAGGCACGCCTGGATGGTTCAGTTGATTAAGCAGCTGCCTTCCGCTCAGATCATGATACTGGAGTCTGAGGATTGAGTCCCGCATCAGGCTCCCTGCTTGGCAGGGAGTCTGCTTCTCCTTCTGACTTCTCCCCTCTCATGCTCATGTTCTCTCTCTTGCCAAAACAAAACAAAACTAGGTACGTAGGTTATCCAAAACCAGTACAGTGAAGTGGATCTGGACGGATCATCTGATCAGTCTTATCAATCCACAAAATTCAGGGCAAAAGCTACCCCACAGGGTCTCAGCTGTTCAAACGAGGCACGTGCACCAAGGTGAGTCATCAGATAACTCCCTGATCTTTGCTTCATTTTGAAATGCACAGCCACAGTATCAGGCAGAAGCCAGCAGCTTCTCCCCAGGTAAATGGTAGCGTAATTGCTTCTGCAGGTGTGTGGGAGGGAAGGAGTGAGAGAAGCAGGGGAGAGGAGGGGGAGAATGCACTGAAAGCCTGAGTGCCGTCAGAGTTACAAGCTGCCCTGAGTATCTTATCTAGGACGCACGGGGAGCTCTGAGACTCGGGGAAAGGGAAGTTAGCAGGTAGGCAATTTTGCGGGGGTAAAAGCTACAGAGGCTCTGCCTGGTATTTGGGAAATTCTGTGTTTACCATGATACCTACTCGCTCAAATATTGATTGCCTCTTTTGCAAAATTATGTCAGCTGACCATTTATTTCCCTCCCAAAGGCATTTCATACTTCTGAGTGACAGTTATTATATAATTATGGAGTATTCTGGAAAAGCTCTTCAGCCGGGTGAGACAATGCGTGCCCAGCGGACGTATGATCCAGCGGCCACACAGCAAGGGTGCTCTGGATTCTTAGCGCTCCCTTTCCCAGGACAGCATTCAATTGCCATTATCTAATTTGGTATATGCAGCTAGTAAAGGATCAAAACAGAAGTGCAGGGATCTAAAAAATGTTTAATAACCAGAAAATCCATGGCTTGTAAATTCAAAACCAGGTTGTTTAAACACTGCATTAAGACAATGCCTAGGACACCAACAGAGTGTTAGACCCCGGACAGAGCACCAGCCCCGTTCCTCCCTGCGCAGCTCAGAGAGTGGTACCATCTCTCCTAGGTTCGTGTGATCAAAAATCCTTCATCAGTTCTCTGTATCCTCTACAGAGGGCCTTTCAGAATTTAGGCAATAAGAAAAGGCTGCAGTATTTCCTTTGGAGATATTTTCTATTTATTTACTTAATATCTTTATTTTATTTTTTTAGATTTTATTTATTATTTGACAGAGACACAGAGAGGGAACACAAGCAGGGGGAGTGGGAGAGGGAGAAGTAGCTTCCCGCCCAGCAGAGAGCCAGATGTGGGGCTCAACCCCAGGACCCCGGGATCATGACCTGAGCCGAAGGCAGACACCTAATGACTGAGCCACCCACGTGCCCCTCCTTTTTTTTTTTTTTTTAAATAGCTCCTGATTATCACCTGTTCTTGTGACACAATGCATGGAAACTGATCTTAAAAACTATAAAGTATCATATAAATGTAGAGTCTTACAGCTCAGGTCATGATCTCGGGGTCCTGGGATCGAGCCCAGTGATTTAACATTAGAAAATATATTAATACTTTTTAATACATAAAAGACTGAAAGGAACAAAGTATATGATCATCTTGTGTGGCTAGCTATCCTTCAAGATCTGGTCTCTTTCTCACCTATAGTCTTAGTAGGTGACCATGGAAAAGTGTTAGTCCCTGCCTCACTTGCAGCTAGATGTGGCTACGTGATTAGTATTTGGCCACTGAGATGTGAATGGAGACGATAATTGCTACTGAGTATGTGCTCCCCAGATTGTCTCCCTTTTTCCCTGATTTCGGCTAGAGAGATGTGGAGTGGCCAGCTTCTTAGAGAAGGAAGCCACACATTGAGGATAGAACCCATTCTTGATTCTTATTAAGAATAGTAGAAGGTGGGGTGCCTGGGTGGCTCAGTGGGTTAAAGCCTCTGCCTTCAGCTCAGGTCATGATCCCAGGGTCCTGGGATCGAGCCCCGCATCGGGCTCTCTGCTCAGCGGGGAGCCTGCTTCCTCCTCTCTCTCTGCCTGCCTCTCTGCCTGCTTGTGATCTCTCTCTGTCAAAGAAATAAATAAAATCTTAAAAAAAAAAAAAAAGAATAGTAGAAGGAAATCTCCTTAATGTGATAAAAGATCTACCAGAAGCAGCACATTAAATGGAGGACACATTAGGGGGAATAGTAGAAGGAAATTTCCTTAATGTGATAAAAGATCTACCAGAAGCAGCACATTAAACGGAGGACACATTAGGGGGTCCCCAATTCAAATGGTGAATAAGACCAAGAGGAGCCAACAGTTAAAGTAGAAGTGGTATCTGGCATTAAGAGACATAGAAACTAGAGTGTCAGTACTGGAAAGGAAGAGTGTAAGCTGTCATTATTTCAGCAAATCACATGACCATCTAGAAAAGCCAAGATAATTTAGCTTTTGAAATTAGAAGAACGTTCACTCAATACAAGATTTGAAATCCACATTAAAAATGAAGGGCTTTCTATATCCCAGTAATATCTCACCAGAAAATATAATGGAAAAAATGATCTATACATAACAGCAGCAGAAGTTACAAAATACCTAAGCAAACACTGGCCCCCTATGAAGAAAACCGCAAAATACAGTTTCTCTGAAAGACATCAAAAATTTCTGAAGCAGCTTTCAATTTAACCCAAGGATTATTTAGTATTAGTATTATACATTTAGTTTCCAAACACATGTGATTTTTAAAGTTATCCATGTGTAATTATTATTTTATTATTTCATTATGGTCAAGGAACACAGGCTCTTGATATTGTTCCTTAATCATCTAATACACTTTTGGGGGCTAAATGTTCCATTTGTCTCCAGAAACATTGTATTCAAAACTATTCTTTTGGCGGCAGGGTGGCGGGGACGGGGGGTGCCTGGGTGGCTCAGTTGTTGAGCGTCTGCCTTCGGCTCAGGTCATGATCCTAGGGTACCCCGCATCAGGTTCCCTGCTTGGCAGGAAGCCTGCTTCTCCCTCTCCCACTCTGCCTGCTTGTGTTCCCTCTCTCACGGTCTCTCCTTCTGTCAAATAAATAAAAATCTTAAAAAAACAAATTATTCTTTGTTTGATATATACATCTCATTGATCAAGTTTATTAATTACATTCAGATTTTCCATATCTCTGCTTATTTTTATCTGCTCGATTGTCTGAAAGGGGTTGTTAAAATGTCTCCTATAACTGTTGCTCTTTTTTTCCTCTGAAGTTCTGTCAGTCGCTGCTAGTTATTTTGAGTTTCTACGCTGAACCGTATGTACGCATTTGTGGCGGTTCTGTCCGCTTACACTACTGTTGCTGGCATAGGTCTGGGCTCATCAAGATTTTTGCTCTTTGTAACTTTTTGAAGTTATATTTGAGAATAGTCTTTGATGTTTTTAAATGTTACTGTGTCTGTTTATGAGTACTGTCAGTTAGTTTGGTAGCACACTAGTGCCCCCTCAGCTGTGGTTTCTGTTAACAGGGAGTTCACCTCAGTCCAGAAGCCCCTGAGCCTCCTGATGTATCATCAAAAGGTCCACGGTAGCCTAACACGACATCACAATGCCTACGTCATTCACCTCACTTCTCACGCACACATTTTATCATCTCACACTGTCACAGAAGAAAGATGAGTACAGTACTAGAAGGTATTTTGAGAGAGAGAGAGAGACCACATTCACATGCTTTTTATTATGATATAGTATTATAATTCCTCTATTTTTAGTTACTGTTATTACTCTCTTACTGTGCCCAATTTCTAAATTAAGCTTTATTATAGTTATGTATAGGAAAACACATAGTGTATATAGGGTTTGGTACTATGCATGGTTTCATGTATCCCTAGGGGATCCTAGAATGTTCCCTGCAGATAAGGGGGAATTACTGTACACAAAGCCTTTCAATCTGAAGTATTTCATCCCTTTCTTAGTGTCTAAAACATCTGTCTTCATACTTTATGCAAATATTGCCTTTAATATTTTTTCTCTCCTGAGATCCCTATTATCCTGTTGGTGGCATTCATTCCGTTAGCTATATTTTTATACTTTTCCCTCTCACTCAAAAAACCTTCTATTTTGAAATGATTACAGACTAACAGTGGCAAATATAGTGCACAGAGGTCCCATGCACACATCTCCCAACTTCCCCCAGTGGTGGCATGTCACATATTACAGTGCATTAGCAAAACAGGAAATTCACTGGCATAATATAATTAACCAGATTACAGGACTTAGACTTCACCAGTTTGGGCATGTGCAGAATTTTAAAAGGTCTTTGTGTAAAATTCCACAACATTTTATCACACATATAGAGTCATTCTTATCACTGCCACAATTAAAATATTGAAATATTCCATCACCGAAAAGAACTGCCTCTCCCTTTCCTTTCCCTTCCCTAACCTCTGATGTCTACTTACCTATTCTCCATCTCTAGAACTGTATCTTCTAGAATGTTATGTAAATGGAACCACAAAGTATGTTACACTTTAAAATTAGCTTCCCCCCCCACTTACTCAGCAAAATACCCTTAACATGAATCCAAGCTGTTGCATGTATCAGTAATTCATGCCTTTTTACTGATGAATGGCATTCTGTGTTATGGAATATTTAACCTCAGTTTAGCTGTTCGTTCATTGTCGGACATATGGGTTATTTCCAGTTTGGGACTATTAAGAATAAAGCTGCTATAATCATTAGGGTAGAAATGTTTGTATGAATCTAAGTTTTCATTTCTCTGGGATGAATGCCGAGGAGTGCGATTGCTAGGTTGTATGGTGGCTGCATGTTCAGTTTTTAAAAGAAATTGCCAAATTGCTTTCCAGAGTGGCTGTATCATTTTACATTCCCACTGGCAATGCGTGAGTGACCCAGTTTCTCAGGATCCTTGCCACTACTTGGAAATACCACTATTTTTTTTTTTTTAATTTTAGCCCTTCTAATAGGTATATAGTGGTATTTCACTGTATCTTTTATAATTTCTCTTTATCTGTTCTGGCTGACTGTGGAAGAGTCTCTCAAGCTCATCTTCTAGCTCATGAATTTGTCTTTAGTTGTATCGTTTCTGTATTTTATCTCATTTATTGTGGTCTTTATTTAAACTTGAATTTTTCATACTAAATATTTCCTTAAAAAAACAAAAACAAAAACAAAAAACCCTCTGGCTCCTTTTTTTTTTTTTTTTTAATAGCTTCCACTGTCTGGAAGCTTCTCTTACTGAATATTTGTGGTCCATCTTTTCACTCACTCTTTCTCAGCTGGTATCTGCCCGCTTGGTACTTCCTTTAATACTGGTGGTTCTCGGGGCGCCTGGGTGGCTCAGGGGTTAAGCCTCTGCCTTCGGCTCAGGTCATGATCTCAGGGTCCTGGGATCGAGCCCCGCATCGGGCTCTCTGCTCAGCAGGGAGCCTGCTTCCCCCCGCCCCCTCTCTTTGCCTGCCTCTCTGCTTACTTGTGATCTCTGTCAAATAAATAAATAAAATCTTTAAAAAAAAAAATACTGGTGGTTCTCCTCAGCTAGCTCATCAGCTCTGCCTGGGAGTTCCTATTTCTGTGGTGGAATCAGCGACTCTGCCCAGTCCTATTTTTCTGTGGAAAAACCAAGGCAGGGCTCGTTCTGTTCTTCCAGGAGGTTAAGGAGAGGTATGGATTATCTCAGGTGGCCCCCCAAGAACATGCAGGGCTCCTCCCATTAGTCAGACTGCAGACTGCTTGCCCTCCTTTCAGGGGCCCTGGCCCCTTCACCTGAGGCACTGTTGAAGTCCAGGCCCCCCAGTCAGGAATTATCTCCCAGGTCCCTGTAGCTCTGCACATCATCTGATCCAACTCCCATTTCCCGCCTGCAGCCTCCTTCTCAAACCTCCTTCTACAACTCTTGGAGACTTGAGTCTCTCGTCAACCAAACCCCCAGTAGTAGCTTCCATCTCTTCTTAGGATGATTCCTTTGCCTCTTGGCTTTGATTGATCTGGCTGCCTTACAGGGACACCAGTTTCTCTGCACTGTGGTGAAGGGGACAGGTGTTTTTAATTTATATTTATTTTTATTTAACCATACCGCACATCCCTCAGAGCCAGAAGACAGTCTGGTCTGGCTCTGCTTTTCTCCTTCTACACTATTACTCCCAGCCCCTTCCCATCCTCCTTTGAAAGCCACTTGTCTTGGAAAGTCTCTCCACCCGCATTTCCAGTGAAGTCTCTCACGTCCTTGCCTTGTCCACCAATCTTCTGTTTATCTCTTTTATCACCCCTTTTAGCTTCTGGCTCGTAACATCCATCCTCCTCGGGCTACCATTTTAGTATTCACATGGATAAGCCGCCCTCTACTCTGGCTTGTTGGTTGTTTGCTCTTCTCTTCCCATTCATCTTCCTCTTTCTCTAGTCCTCCTCAAGACACATATTCTTACTCTGGGCCTGGTCACTACTAGGAAACCGCACCATCTCTGAAATCCCAATTTAAAGTGTCACTTTCCTAATGCCCTTGACTCTTCTTCTAGCTCTCTTTGCACAGGTACATCCCCATCCTAGACCCCCCTACCCCCTACTATTTTCTTACTGACCATCAGCCCTCTCCTGGCTTCATTTCTGTCCTTACCCATCTATCCTAATCTCAGCATAGGTCACATGGTCCATCGTTATCAGAAATCCTCTAAAAATACTCTTAGCTACCTTCCTCTTCTATTTCTCCACAGAATGTGCCCGACAAGATGCACTATTCTATGCCTCCCCTTTATCACGTGAACACAGCTAAGAGAAAAACCTGATGAGTCATCTGTTTCCACTTCAAATTTACGATCCCTTTCCACTAATGAACACCTCACACCGCCTCTCCTACTGGGTTCTGGACTCGCTCTCCCTTTGTCCAAATGATGACCTCAGATTTTTACATCTCTCCTCAAATCTCCTGTGCCTCTTCCCACCCATATTCTCAGTTAGTGATCTTACTGCAGGAGTCACTGAGAAAGAATATCCACCAGAGGGAAATCTCTTGTCCTGTTATTAAATGAGGTAATTCACAGTAAAGCACTTAAGCACAAGGCCCGCCATATAAAAACCATGATATAGATGTCAAGTTTTATTAGAATCATTACAGTTTTACCACTGCCAAATACACAAATGGGACTGTCCTACCCCATCCTCCTCTTAGCACAATCCCCTCTACTACAAAGGCCTAATCCTGTAAATGTAACTGTGCCCAACCAGTGACATCACTTGTCAGGTGTAGGCAGGGCACACAGGAATTTTATTTCACATTAGAGGAAAGCAAATGCCCCCTTTTTCTGCTGATCTTAAACAGGAACATCTGGAAGGTTACATTGTGGCAGTATTCTTAGCACCCTAAAGGAAAAAGACCATGGATAGACAGAGGACAGCCGAAAAAATCAAGGCAGAAATAATGTGATGACGTGATCTGAGCCTTGATCAAGCCAGACCTGAAGACAGAATGCCTTTGGGTTTCACCGTTATCTTGCTAAAGACAGTTTCGTTTGAGTGCTCTGCGCTTTGCTTCCATATGACATAACCAGGTAGGGGTGTGTGTGTGTTTGTGTGTGTGTGTGTGTACAAAAGAATCCAGGTCTTCTGAATCCCAAGCCATTGTCACTGAACCTCATTATATTTCCATGTGATTTTTGGGTGGTCTATAATTTTACTTTACCTGAATTCACATTAACATTCACCCTTAGTGTTTTCATTTGTGTACATATCAGAAAACATGTCCATATGAAGCATAATTATTACGTCTGCCTTGTATGTATGATTCCAAGGCCACCCTAGGCCATGAATGAGTGGTTGTTCCAAATGGCACCAGTGGGTTGTTGGCTCTTAGAGTCCAGAGATAGGTTAGTGCTATCCCATACCATGTACCTTTCCTGAAATCCATGTGTGACTACACTTGTTGGGGATGGGAAAGATGTTTTCTGGAATACAGTCTTAGTCTGAACTATAAAAATAGTTTTTGGAGGATAAAAACAAATTCACAGTAGGACTAATTAAGGAGTGTGAAATTTATCATTTGGGAACCAAGCAGAAAACTTGTAGTGCAAATCAACGTACATGATTCCTCCAGAAGTCCCTCAAGCTCAAAATATTAAAGATTCATCTGAGTTGTTGGCTAAAAACTGGTTGATCTAGGCGCCGCTGCCCCCCACCCCCCGGGCTGCTTTGCTGAAAACCTGAAATATGTTAAACACTGGAGGTTACTGAAGTCCATTTTAATTATGCACCAGATCCTTTAAGTGGAGATTTACTATTATAGTCAGGCAGATGCTCAATAACAACCTACTTTCATGAGGTCAAAACATGTTTAAAGGAGACGCTAACAACAGCCAATTTTATTTTCTTTGGAACGGCTCTAGTAACTTAACTCACTGATGTCAGTTCCTCAGCTATGCTTGAGATGATCAGTGACGTACACTTTTTAAAAAATTCCTATCATTTCCTGATTTACCAGTGTGTAGAATTTTCTATGAATCTGGGATAATTTTGTATGGGGAATGATGTATATAATGTAAGGTATTTTATTTATAGCCCTACCTGTAGCATTTTCTTTGAACAGGTTCAGTAAATCAGACTCAAAAATAACTTACTTCCAGTATTTGTGAGAATTTTAAATGACTAAAAATGGTATCATGGAGCCCAGGCTGAAATAAAACAAATCACAGAATAATTCATCTGTATAATAATTCTGTTTTTATTAGAAAAGATAATCTTGCTTAAAGAAATTTCTGCTTATATATAAAATGCTTTAAAATCTAATTCTAGCTTGGATAAAAACCAGTATACATATAAGTCTCATTAAAAAGCAAACTGATGGAATCATAGGATAGGAGAGGATGAGAGACCAAAATTCTACAGCATTTCTCCCTTCCTAGTAATCTAATAGATGAAATTAAATAGCAGAGTCATTCACCATAACTTCTAGCTGGAAGGTTTACAACATCTTTAAGCTTTAGGTTCATGATCTCCAAAACTCTAATAGCAAACTTATCTAATCGGAAGGGGTGGGTGTGGATTAAATAAAATAATGCATATAAAGAACCCAGAAATAGGGGGTGCTCAATAAATAGAAGTTATTATCACAACCCTTGTCTATCAGATAATTATTTAAAACATTCCAGACAGGGTAAACCTTGCATTGATACCACAGGAGACAGGACAGGGTGGGAAGAGGCACACCAAACTTGGCTTCCAGCGTATACCCCCTGAATACTCCTGGGACCCCTCCAAACAGCTGGGGGCATGAGGCCATGCTGAGCAAGTTGCCATTTTTGCAACATGAAGGGTTATCTTTTGACCTACGATTGATCAAAAAAAGGAAACTCTGAGGCAGATTATCAGGAAAGTAATTGTCAAAGGAAAAAAAAATGAACATAACTGGGTTAGCAATTAATGGCATATATGATATTGCTGTTAAGGTAGTGAAAAATAAAAATTGTGTACCTTTTAGTTCAAAACAGTCACATAGTCAAAGAATGCATGAATTTATGTTTTGTTTTGCTTTGAACGACGGAGAAAATCACACCAATTATTCCCAGTACACGATTTTTAACAATGCATGGCCAAGAACTTTGAATTACATTGAAAAAACCCCACAATGTTAAGGATCTAAGGAGTTTGTAGACATTTATGGCAAACTGCTACGTGCCATTGCATAAAATTGGGAAATATACATGAAGAATTTCTTCTTACAATTCTTGCTTAATTGGCAGAAGCAACCTGGAATTCCCAATTCACTACAGAATTAGTAAATGTCTCATTCCTTGATTTATCTCAAAGTTTGTTTTTAGTAATCTCCAAAGTTATCTTTAGTAGTCTTTGAAAACTAAAAGTGAGAACTCTCTTTATTAAAAGTCCATATTGGAAAATCCCTTTCTTAAGAGCAATTAAAGTTTACTACCTTGGTTTCTAAGAGGAAGCTGGGAATCCCCACATAGTTTTTTCCCTGTGGTAAGATGACACGGACTACAAATTCAACAAATAATACTAAGGTCAGTTGAAAGGCCAACTATTAATAAACAGTGAGAAAATATAGCAATAGTGAGATAGAACTTGGTGATAAGCCTTGGTGCATAGCAAATGGGCTTCTCAAGGATCAGAGCTCAAACTCCAAAGAAGCAGAAAACACTGCATATCCCTTGGCCAGACCCACAGATTCTAGCAACAAGTTGTGATAAACATTTGTATGAAATACTTTCAGACTAATATGTAAATAGATAAAGTCAATAAGCCTCCTTGGTATTGACACCTCCATCAATAGATATCAGGGCAAGGGGAACCCGGTACGTTTTATTAGGCTCTCAGGTCTAGGAAGGGGAGAAGGGCTGGGCAGTTACATAGGTATTTTGAAGAAGCTCCACGGATCTGAAATATATCTCCCTGTTCTTTGCTCAATACATTCTATACTTTAAGTTAAGGGGTGTCTATCATAGATGCTGTCCATTACTTCCTCCCCCAGGTCCCCTGGTCCATACTAATTTAGTGCACATTGTCGTGACTTTCAACTGTCAGCTCTGCATTTCTTTGCCTAAATGGCTTCCCTTGCTTACCAAATATCACTCAGACTGTGTGTAGTCCAGAGAAAGGAGGAACTGCCACCACCAGAGAGCAGTCTTGAACTAATGACTGAGGAAGTTGGTGTATAAGTACCTCAGCTATCTTCTCCCTGTGTCTGCAGAACTCTGTGGCACACTGCCACACACTTCCCAGAGCTCTCCAGTGGGATAAGGCTTTAGGGACTCTCAGTGGTAACTTGCCAAATAATACATCCCTTACTGGCCCTTCTCCTTCCCTGTCACATCTCCATTTCCAAACAGGTGTTTCTTGGACTCCCCTCTCAAATAAATGGCTTGTACTTGAATTCTTATTTTAAGTCTGCTTCTGGGAAAACCCAAACTAAGACTGTGCCAAAACTTGTTTCTCTTCCTCTCCTTCCTCTCCTCTTCCTTCTTCTCTTTCTTCTTCTTCTTCTCCTTCTTTTTTATATAGTTCCCTGATGCTCTAAATACTAGCTATCTTGTCTTGTGACTTGGCGACACACAGTACTTCATAAGTATTACTCTTCAATAGGTCTACGAATGGAAAGAAAACATCAAAAGCAAAAATGTGAACTCCTCCCCACTAATTTTTTTACTAAATAATTATTCAGCAGAAGTAGCTTTCATACCTTCTCATGTCAACTTGCCCTAAAGATGGTTGTATTCACATACCTGAAAATTACTTGTCGAAAACACCTATCTGAAGAGAGAATCAAGTATCCTTCTCTCCATCTCTGCCCCTAGGGGAGATGGATATTCTTTGGACACTGAGCACTCACAGAAATTACTGAACATATCAGTCCTTCTATAGCATTCAATGAAATTATCGAACATTCTGGAAGGCTCATTAAAATGGTAACCACCAGACACATGGTGCTATTGAGTACTTAAGATGTAGGAAGCATGACTGAGGGACTGAACTTTCAATTTTAGTTGATTTAAATTTTAATTTAAAACCATTACTTAAGTTCAATTATTGGAAAACTTAAACATTTTGAAACAACTTGGGTACGGGAATCTACTTTTTTAAAATGTAAATTTCATAAAACTTAAATACAGATCAAGAATGTCTGATAGAGGGGCGCCTGGGTGGCTCAGTGGGTTAAAGCCTCTGCTTTCGGCTCAGGTCATGATCCCAGGGTCCTGGGATCGAGCCCTGCATCGGGCTCTCTGCTCAGCAGGGAGCCTGCTCTCCTTCCTCTCTCTGCCTGTCTCTCTTTCTACTTGTGTTCTCTGTCAAACAAATTAAAAAAAAAAAAAAAGAAAGAATGTCTGATAGAAATTTAGGATCCCTACTGAGGTATGAAGTATAAAATATGCACTGGAATTTGAAGAAATTGTCTGAAAAATGTCATTGGTAATTAATATTTGATCATTAATAATTAGTAGCTAATATTTTACATGGATTAAATGTTAAAGTGATAATATCTTGGTTACATAAAATATCTTACATTGAACTTGTTTTCTTTTTTTTTAAAAGAATGTGACCATGAGAAAGCTAAATTACAAATGCAGCTCACATTATACCTCTGTTGGACAGCCCTGTTCAGCCACCCCATGAGGAACTTTTATTTGCTAGCCTAGTGGGTAAAATCATTGCTGTATAAAAAGATTAAGACAAGAAAATACTACTCCCTGTCCTTAAAGAGTTGACATTTTAAAAGAAATGTCCTAGGCTTGGTCATAATCTTGAAGCCAAACTTCAAACCAAAATAAAAAGGAAAGGCATATAAAATTTTCTCAAGGAAAGTATCCGAATAGATTACGGATATTAAAGTAAATTACAGAAAGTGATGGAAGAAACAGTGTTATCCTTTCTAAGAGCCTACAGGGCTTGCTCTGCCTGAACAATGAAGTAAATGCTTTGCCAATGTCCGCTTTCTAGATGTAAATAGAGTAACATGACTGGGCAATTAGGTCTTAGAAGGGGTCTCCTCATCTACTCTGACATCATGTTCTTTATTTTACAGGTTAGGTGACTTGTTTAAGGTTAGAAATCACTTTGTTCTTTCTCAAAGGAAAAAAAAAAACATTAATTCTCAAATATAATTTATGTTCCTGTTAGTGAAAAATTTTCTGTCATTGCGAAGCTCCTATGTTAGAAACAAGTGGTATCAATTTATCAATGTATCAAGGCTTCTACTTACCCTCATATTTCCTCCCATGTTTCTAAATAATATACTAATACTTCTTGGATTATCACTTTTGGAAATTTCCTACTGACACCCTGCCATGTAGATCACAGCCTACCTACATCCTTGCCTAATCCCTCACTGGACAAATCAGTGATATTCCATGCAAACACTGCTCAGTACAGAGCCAGGTAGAATATGCCAATTACGTAACTTATCTTCACTTTTCCAAAAGCATGTCATCACATCATCCCTTCATTCGCCTGGTTTTCCATATTTCCACTTCTCTTCTTCCCCAATGGCAGCTGTCTCTGAATATGCCTAAAATAACATTTGCTATATTCTTCACATACACTAGTTCCATTTTGTCTTTTTGACCGGGACACTTCTCTACTGGAACCCATTCTTTCCTCCTTCAGAAGGACTGGTTGCCTTGAAGCCCGATGGGCAGTTGTCATCTGGGGCTTTTTCTTGGAAGGCAGTCTAGTGACGGGAAAAGGTTACTTCCCGAGTCAGCTTTAAGACTGTCTTTTATTTGTATTCTCAGACATACATTAAACAGCAGCAAAACACTGCCATCAACACCACAAACACTCTGCATGCTTAAGATACTGAGTGGAAGCCTTGTTGTGGTGACCCCTCCGGCAAATGCTATTAAAGCCACAGGGGATTAGCCTCACTGCTGCCCAAACCCGGAGAACACAGGAGCTGGTGTCAGTCAGCCATATTTCCAGGGTTCCTTTCTCTTTAGTTCCTAACTACTTAGCTCATTATTGTTGGAAAATAGAATCAAGAGGCTTCTGAGACCAGGTAATGTGGACCCAGATGGAGTGTAAGGCTGGGGCTTCATTATTATGGTGGTGGTGATGAAGCATTCGGGCTCCTGCTGATCTGATCCGCTCATTCAGAGGAAGCACCAGTTTGAAGCTGACCACCGAAGAGATTTCCAGATGTAGCCAGAGCTATGAAAAGTTGCTGCGGGACCACAGAGTTCTGCCACTGGGAGACACCTAGAGACCACCTGTCAAGTCTAAGCTCCATATTTTTTTTTTAAGATTTTATTTATTTATTTGACAGAGAGAGAGATCACAAGTAGGCAGAGAGGCAGGCAGAGAGAGAGGAGGAAGCAGGCTCCCCGCAGAGCAGAGAGCCCGATGCGGGGCTTGATCCCAGGACCCCGAGATCATGACCTGAGCCGAAGGCAGAGGCTTAACCCACTGAGCCTCCCAGGCGCCCCCTAAGCTCCATATTTTGCAAAAGAGAAAACTGAGGCCTACAGTCTTAGCCAAGACAAAAAAGGGGCTGGTAGAAGCTTGTAAGTAGGCTTCAAAAAACACTTAGAAGGTGGCGTACCTGGGTGGCTCAGTTGGTTAAGCTCTGACTGCTGATTTTGGCTGAGGTCAGGATCTCAGGGTCATGAGATTGAGCCCCGCACTGGACGCTGTGCTCAGCGGGGAGTCTGCTTGAGGATTCTGTCTCCCTCCCTTTCCCTCTGCTCTTCTCCCCATATATGCATACGTGCACACACTTTCTCTGTAAAATAAATACATAAATATTTTTTAAAATTTAGAAAGATAAAAGTAACACTACTAACAGATGAATTATGGTCTTACAGATGGATGCTGTTATTTTGCACAAGCTAAGCTTCTGGAAGAAGCAAAAATCAGCTAAATATTTATATTGATAACGTCAACTCTTGGGCATTTATCCTGTAATACTATAACGACTAAATGTGTAAATTGAAGCACCAAGTCTCAATCTTTCTACCTTGTTTTTTTTTTTCTTTTCTTTTTTCCTAACCACATGAAACACAAATCTTGAGAACTTGTTAATTATTTACCATCTGGCTTTGGAAAATACTTGAAGCAAACAAATTATAAGTTACTGCCAGTGGTTAGTCTGGTTCTCGAAAGACCCAGCTAGTTGCAGGTTGCTGAACAGAGAATTAAGAGCATTTCACTTCTTGTTCAGAGACAGCCTTGCCAAGGTCTTTAGACATGGACCTGAGGTCACTGACTTACTTGTGTAAAGAGAATGTGCTAGTTAACAAGTCAAGAACTATTGAATAAAATGAAATATAATTGTCAGGGTGCCTGGGTGGCTCAGTGGGTTAAGGGTTTGCCTTTGGCTCAAGTCATGATCTCAAGGTCCTGGATCAAGCCCCGCATCAGGCTCTCTGCTCAGTGGGAAGCCTGCTTCTCCCTCTCTCTCTGCCTGACTATCTGCCTGCTTGTGATCTCTCTCTCTGTGTCAAATAAATAAATAAATAAAAACTTTTAAAAAAATTGCTCTTCCTTTGTTTTGGACCTGGTTTTTAACATCTAATCAAATTTTCTAAATTATAGTGAGGTCACTCTAGACAACACCACTAATGCACAGGAATTTTATCATTTAAATTCATTGCTTAATACATGCTATGACGGAATTCTCAACACCAAGGATACGCATCACCCGCTTTCCATACACGGCCTTCACAAGCAATGCAGTGTTCATTACATGGTCCCAACTGTTCCCCTTTGCTTACTCTAGAAATTACTATTTGTTTTCTTCCTTGTAAACAACTGAAGTGAAACAAAATGATAGCTTTCTTCACCACATTAACAACTTTCTTCTGGAAAAATCATTTGCGGATACTAGTTTCTAGAGCCTTTCTGACATTCTGACAGATCACAGCTGTAAAACTTCATTTCCTCCCTAGAAACATACTACTCTGAATGTCAAGATTTCAAACTTAAATACGAGTCTAACGAAGGCAAAATATAGTTATATGTTTGGGTTGCTGAGCAACTGATAAAGCATCTTTCCAGAGCTGAAGCAAATAAACTTACTCTAACTGAAATTTAAGACCAACAGTTTATGGGGAAATAGTATTAACTAAAGGGTAAATTTAAGAGCAAAGAAAAGCATAGTTGGGGTACCTGGGTGGCTCAGTGGGTTAAACCTCTGCCTTCGGCTCGGGTCATGATCCCAGGGTCCTGGGATCGAGCCCCACAACGGGCTCTCTGCTCAGCAGGAAGCCTGCTTCCCCACCTCTCTCTCTCTGCCTGCCTCCCGGCCTGCTTGTGATATCTGTCAAATAAATAAATAAATTCTTAAAAAAAAAAAAAAAGAAAAGAAAAGCATGGTTGAGTTTTCCCAGTGTCATGACAGAAAAATTATACCAAATATGGGAACACTGAAATCCTGTTGATATTCTTACCATCAGAGGTCCTTCAAGAGCTAAAATCCTTAGAATAATGTAAAATGTCTTCTTAAAATACATCCAATAATAGTAAATGTGGTTTGTCTTGAGGAGGAAGGGCTTTTATTGATAATAAAAATTCTTCAAGTTCTCAAATTTCTTGTCCCAAAAGAATGTGCAGCAATGATTTCAACCTGAGTTCTCTTTATTTAAAATTTTAGTATACTTTTATGTTCCTTATTCTCAGCTTTCAGAATCTCCCTCTCACTACATAGAAATCTTCAGACAACATGCTCAGGATAATGCCAACGAGCTAACCAACCAGGCACTGAGGAGAACGAGGAAGACAAAGCAGAAGGTAGGGCTGTACCTCTGGGCAGGTGTGGAGGCATAAAGTGGGCAGCTGCGTGGTCAGCTGGGCCTGGGTCTTGCACCTGTGGCTGGTGGCAGGGGAGGAGCTCAGTCTAACCAAGGCAGCCTGGAGAAAGGACACAGCATGTCCACCTTCGACTCTGTGAGTGACACTTCCCTTGACCCTCATGGGGAGGATGTGCTCAGAAAGACCTATCTTCAAGGGTGAGCTGGGGGGTGTTAATGAGTAATCCTCCTTCCTCAACTCCAGGGACAGCTGTGAGAGTTGGGGTCAGTCCTATGTGAAGAGGGGGTGTGCTTTTCATTGGGAAAAAGAGGTGGGACTGGGGGGGAGCAGTTTTCTTCTGCGTAGGAGGCAAGGAAGGCCCTTGCAGCAGAGCACCTGTGACATCAATCTTCCTCCTCAGGATCCACAATAGGTAGAGAGGACGCTCCCAGGAGGGACGCCTCTTCCTGGAGGACGTCAAAATCAGTCGTGATGAGTGTATTAGTTTCCTCTGGCTGCTGGGACAAATCACCATGAATGTAGTGGCTTAAAACAGCACTAATTTATCCTCTTACAGTTGGAAATCGGAAATATGAAATGGGTGTCAGTGAGCTAAGAGTAAGGTGTCAGCCAAGCTGGGCTCCTTCTAGAGCCTCCAGGGGGCCATCTGTTTCCTTGGCTTTGCCAGCTTCTAGAAGCACTTCACCTTCTCTGGCTTGTGGCCCCATCACACCCACCTCTACTTCATCTGACAAACCTCTTCCTCTCTGATCCTTGTCCCTCGTTATCTCAAGACCCTTAACTCAATAGCACCTGCAGAACCCCTTTTGCCACACAAGACAACACGATCCCAGATTCCGGAGATGAGGACGTGGACATCTCTGGAGAGGGGGTGTTGTTTTGCCTATCACAGTGACACTGGCAGAGGGACATACTTCTGGAGTAGGTTTCCAGAAGTATGTGACAAGAGGCAGATCTTCCCCAGTCACAGTGAAGGCCTCTGATTTTCCCACGTGTTTACATGGCTTGGAGAATGTTCTTTATGATTTTTCCCTTCATCCTGTTGAGAAGTTGAGAAGGATATTCATTCCCTGTCTCTCCTCTCCTCCCTGCCTATTAGCTCTCAACACCCACCATACCGCCCCAAATCCCAGCACCCTGGCAGACATTCAGGAGTGAGCAAGATGTTGGGGTGAGAATTCCAAGGAAGGCAGTGACACACACTCACTGTAAAACACTGGCCAGGAAGGATGACAGGCCCGGTCCACTCTGGTATGAAGAAAAGTTGCATGTGGGGGTGTTGTTGGCATAACAGTGATGATTTGCCTCTTAGGGCCAGAAATATCTGCCACCAACATCGGAGAATATGAGAGCTTTCTAAAGAATTACCCACTCCATCCCCGCGCCCTCTAGACCTTCACAAGCCACGTGGAGACACACATGCTTCTGGTCCCTCCAAGAGAAGTGCGTGTGGAAAGGATAAAAACAAGAGCCAGCAGATTAGCCATGTTTGGAATGGAAATCCAAGGTCATGCCTCCTCCCAAACAGCCAAATCCTGAAAGATTATAAACAGGCTTAAGCTGTAGCCAGATTACCATCTGCCTACAGTAGGAGTCACTGGGTTGTCTTGAAGGCCAAGATCCAAATGACTGGACAAGAAGGGCTATTCCAGGACACAGCTGATCTGCATGTGTACCAGAACACGAGTGCAAGCTGAAGGTATTGACAAAACTCATCAGGAGTTTATAACAAATATGGGTATCGGTTGTGGAGCTGTTGCTCCAACATGCAGGTATGTGCACACACACACACACGTGCACCCCATTGCTAATCAAACCAAAGTCAGACGCTAATATTGAACGAGGGACCTTATATGTGGGGGCTGGTCACATGACAAAAACCACATATGAAGGGCATCAAGACGAAAAACACGGCCCTAGTGAGGAAATCCAGGCTACGAAAAAATTGAAAAAAAGTCTTCTGTGTTCCCTGAAGACTGGCACCACTGAAGGAGAGAAAGATTCATTTGGCGGGAACACTAGAGTAGACGGCAGAGTAGTTTTTCACTCATGGTGGTCACCCTTCTGGTTTTCACCTGGATCGTGCAGGTGCAAGTTCCCGTTCAGTCAACTGAAGGCTCTTACACGGAGTGCTCGCTCTACCTGTTAAGAGTGTGAATTAGTGGAACATAAACCCGATTTGGAACAGTTAAAACCGGTTTAAAGTCCTGCCTTATTTCACAGCTGTTTGACTTGGCCATTTAAGTCCACTGTGTCTCAGTTTCTTCACCTCTACAATGAAATAATAATAATACTTCATATAACATAATTATAATTAGAGTCTAATCATTAATTTACTAAACACAAGAATTTGTTAGTATTATTATTACTACTACTTTGGCTACTTCAAAGGCTGATGAAAGAATAAAGTAAAAGTTTTTATCCTATTAAATGTCATAAAATTTATATGCTACTATTACAGAGAAAAGTAAATTTTGGTTTCCAGTTACAGAATCTAGTTAGGGAAATGCGGTACCTACAAGAAATATTTAAAGAGAAAAACTGTCTTTGGCAAAGTGTGAGAGAGTCCTATAGTCAATGAGATTCCCTGATTCCATTATGGTACGGCCCAAGAATAAAAGTGAGAAAAGCATTTTAGAAAACTCTGCAAAGGGACACCTGGATGGCTCAGTCAGTTAAATGTCTGACTCTTGATTGTGGCTCAGGTCATGATCTCAGAGGCATGAGCTCAAGACCCGTGTCAGGCTCCACACTCAGTGTGGAGTCTGCTTGAGATTCTCACTCTCTTTCTCTCTGCTTCACCCTCCTCCTCTCTCTCCAAGATAAATAAATTCTGGGGCACCTGAGTGGTTCAGTTGGCTAAGCCTCTGCCTTAGGCTCAAGTCTTAATCCCAAGGTGCTGGGATGGGGCCCCAAAATGGGCTTCCTGCTTAGTGGGGAAGCCTGCTTCTCCCTGTCCCTCTGTTTGCTGCTCCTCCTGCTTGTGTCCTTGCTCTCTCTCTCTCTGTCAAATAAAATCTTTTAAAAGAAAAGAAAGAAAAAATTTCGAAGAGAAGATCTTGAACAGCAGATACGAGGCAGGAAGAAACCGGGAGAATTCCAGAATGTGACATTTGTGAGCCAATACAGAGATTAATGTGAAGTAAATCTACATGGTTTCCCAGCTTCCAGGAAATTCCATCACATTTTAAACCCACGTAGGACCCTCTCCTACAAACTGTGATAGGGAACACTATGACAATCTCCACCAAAACATGAAATGTACATACGTTTTAATAGAGAGCTTTCACTTTTAGGAACTTATCCTATAGATGTACATGTATATACATATGTAAATAATATTTAGAAAGAAACTCACTCAGCCCCTAGTTTATATACTTGATAGAAACAGAATTTAAAATCTAAGAATATAATCAAAAAGGCCATCAATAGGAGACTGTGGTGCATCCACACTGAAATATTTCACAGACTCTATAAAACGTAAAATATTTAATAGTTCCATTTGCACTGATTTTGAATAATTGTCAGGTGAAAAAAGGAAGTCCCGTATGTGCAAGATGCTACCATTTGTGGAAAAAGAAAAAGCCCATGCACAGTTTGCTTGTCGATGCATAGACTGCCATAGAAAGGCAGTCACTAGTAACAGACCAGAATAGAGGAGTGAGAGGGGGACATGCCATTCCCCTTTTGAATTCCATTTGATACTCATGTGTTACCTATTCAAAAATTATCTAGTGGCCCAGTGTTTTCAGAGACTCCAGATAAATTTGCACACTATGACTTCAATTTAGGAAGCCCTGATACACAGTGTTCCCTGAAGAGCCTCTAATTAAAATTGTTTCCAGGTAGATAACGGTGCAAAATAAAGTGGTCCAACACAAGGTCTAGTCCAGTCCCCCATGGACCTTAGTGATTACAGACTAAGTAAGACAGGACAGGGGCGCCTGGGTGGCTCGGTGGGTTAAAGCCTCTGCCTTCAGCTCAGGTCATGATCCCAGGGTCCTGGGATTGAGTCCCTCATCAGGCTCTTTGCTCAGCAGGGAGCCTGCTTCCTCCTCTCTCTCTGCCTGCCTCTCTGCCTACTTGTGATCTCTGCCTATCAAATAAATAATTTTTTTAAAAAATCATAAAAAAAAAAGACTGGACATATAGACTGCTAGAGATTGAATGGTGTCCTCCTCCCAATTCATATATTGAAGCCCTCAACCCCAATGTGACTGTTTAGAGAGACAGCCCCTAAGAAGATAATGAAGGTTAAATGAGCTTATAACAGTGGGACCCTAAACCTATTGAATCCGTGTCCTTATAAGAGAGACAGACAGCAGAGCTCCCTCGCTCTCCACCATATGAAGACACTGTGAGAAGGTAGCCATCTACCAGCCAGGGAGAGATGTCTTCCAGAAACCAACCCTAATGGCACCTTGATGTTGAACTCAGAGCCTCTAGAATAGTGAGAAAATGAATTTCTGTTGTTTAAGCCACCCTGTCTGTGGTGCTTTGCTATGGTCACCTGAGCTGACCAATACAGGTGCCATCATGAACTCTGGCACCTTGAAGCTGGGCTTGCAGTCTTCCAGCCAGAGGTGAGCTGAGCTCAAGCCTAGGCTGCCATCCCTGGTCTGCTGAGACACTGTAATACGCCATTAGGTAAAACGGAAACAGTGTGAGCGAGCAACCCCAGGTCCAGTTCCAGGGCTGCCCACAGACTGTGACCTTTAACTATCAGCCTCTGCCGTGTTTATCTCAAGCATCTCTAAGTTACTTCCAGCTTGTGGGTTCCAAGATCTGTGACACACAGATGGCAAAATATGCCACTGCCGAGAGTCAAGTTCACTTCCAAAAATAGCATGTATTCATATTTGTGAGAGATACACAGCAGCCTGTAACCTAGGACCTCCCCATCGGAGCAGATCTCGTTTAGATCTCATAGCAAAGTTTCATATTTGTGAGAGATACACAGAAGCCTGTAACCTAGGACCTCCCCATTGGAGCAGATCTCGTTTAGGTCTCAAAGCTTCCTGAAGCTGACTGCTGCTGTTGCACACACAGAATCTTGGCATTCTCCGGGTAGGGAAGGCAGGGCCGGTTCTACTCTGAGAATTTGCTACTCTGGAAATCTGTCTTCCAGAAAACTTGACACTCGGGGAAAAAAAGGGCAGTAAGGAGGTATTCTGTCTCACAACAGGCAAAACTTGGACAGTTCCTATCGTTATCAAAGTAAGAGAGACGGTGTTAAGCCAGAAACTAAAATACACATTGCTCAGGGATCATTCACACTAAGAGGGAAGTGACTTAGCTGACTGGCTGATCCAATACTTGAAAGCGAAAGCGCCAGGAGAGTCTTGTGGTTGACACTCAACTTCACATCAGAATGAAAGAGTAATACCGGGAAGCCTAGGTGAAGCACTGATGCTTTTTTTTTCAGACTAAGGTGTGAATACTTGTTATCAAAGGTATACATAGTGTCACGACACCTAGGAACAGATATCCTTGTGGGTTTGGGCATGGAATAATGTCTTTGAAGAGTCTATTAAGTTCAAGATAAATGTAATTGCCTACCTGGATTTAGAAATTGTGACCTTGGGATGCCTGGGTGGCTCAGTTGGTAGAGCGTCTGCCTTTGGCTGGGGTCACGATCCCAGGATCCTGGGATGAGTCCCATGGGTCCCATGTTGGTCTCCTTGCTCAGTACAGAGTCTACCTCTCCTTCTCCCTCTGACCACCACTTCCCCTGCTTCTGTGCTCTATCTCCCTCTTTCTCTCTCTCTCTGGCAAATAAATAAAATATTTTAAAGAAAACATTGTGACCTTGTTCTTACCACACATTTAGCTCAAGACAGAGGTAATAGGACTTGCTAAAAATTTGGCTCTCCACCCATAAATGAGTTGTTGCCTAAAACATTGTATTTCAACATGGATTTTGTTTGGGATGCTTCATAAATGTTTGATCCCCTAAGAAAGTCATCCTTATTCAAAAGTTATCTCAACTTGCTAGAATTACAAATGGTACAAAATAAGTATAACAACACAGAACCTTTTCAGCTGAGTTTTGCAAATCTTTCATCATAATGACTACCAGAATGACTCACTGAGTACTAATTTATCTGTGGCCTTTCAAAAATGGCTACAACCCCCCCAAAATAAAGTAGTCCAACTTTACTTATAATTGGATAATTATTTTGGAAAGACATATGAGATAACCCATTAAGATAAAGGCCATATCTATATATAGCCCCACATCTATCTGTATTTGATCAAGTTTATCAAAAACTTTTAAGAGATTATATTCCCACCATGCCTATGGTTGGGTTGTGAAATTCAACCTATCTTTAAAAGTCTAATTGAAAATAAACTCTGTGTCACTCCATCATAGCCTCTCCTTCCAAGTATCTTTCTAGACTGTTTTCTCTTGATACTATTTTATTTATACTTCTCTTGTGGATCATCTTTGGTCTTCTTACACTTTCCCAATTCTTTCTCATCCTTGTAAGAGTCCCTCTCCATTTGTCTCATCTACCCCTTTCTCTCCTGTCTTTTCTCAGTGATTATTCAATAGAGATCCATGTTTTCTATTCTCAATTGTAAAGAAGATGAAAGGAATATATTTATATAGTCTTCTAGCAAGATTAAAAATAAAACCAAATTTAATGGTCTTTCTCATTTTCTTTTTATAATCTTTCAGTAATTTGTTTCTGTTTTTTACAGAATGTATTTTTCTACCTCTGATATAAGTAAAACAAGGTTCAAAATAGTTGAATAGGTATTTGTATTAAATGTAAGCAAGAGAATTTACACATTTAATGGAGGCCACACATGGAGAGTTATAGAGATTAAAGAGTATTCTTTCTCTTATTGGGAAGGACTTTCTTGGAAAATCAGGATGTTTTAAAGGCACATAAAAGTTCTACAGATCATATCAATAAACTGAAATCATTTGGATCTGTTCAATAATTTATACATGCTTTTTCTCCAAATGAATTTTAAGCAGTCTACATAAATACTTTTTCTTTAAATTTACTCACTTTATCTTTTACTTTCATACTAATGAATAGCTTTGTGAAATAATGGATTTGATATGATTGCTATGTGCATATATATATATACCCTATGTGTATATATCTATCTGTAATATTGATCTACACACATCACTTAAAATCATTTTGTGGTTTGAGTTCCCATTTTAGTTTAAGGGAATATAATGTCTCAGTTCTGCTTAGAGAAAGCAAATACTTTTATTTATATTTATATTTATTTATATTTTATTTATATTTATATTTATTTTTATTTATATACAGATTATTTATATTTATATTTATATACAGATAACTACACAGTTAAAGCAGCACTATTTTACACTTTTGAATAATAGCAAATCTTTTTACCAGGGTGTTCCTTGACCTTTTTCATGGTCAAAGTCACATGCATGACAAAGTCTTTACTGCATCTGGTTAGGCGTACCCGAGGACAGTTTATTGGACTTCTCTCAGAGGTCTATCAACAGCCTCTCATTCTAAGAACAGATCTATGATGTCAGCCCTCAATCTAACTCACTCCCCCACCTCCTTCCTTTCCTCACTATCTTAAACCATGCCACACTGAATGATGAAGAGCTTGGGTCAAAATGATGTGGTTATATAAACACCCACTATTTCTGTCTCATGGAAACGCTTCCCCTGTGAGTTACTCAATATGTTTCTCAGCTCAGAGAATGCATCTCTGCTCTAGGCTTGCTCTGAAAAGAACACCATTTAGCCTAATCCCACTGGCAAATTGCTAAACCTTTAAGCTAAACCTTTAAGCGGGACTGCTGCGCACGCCGTGTGACAGCACTCTGATTTGAACGGGGTGGCTGGCAGCTTATAACCCAGCCAGATGTACTGTGAGGGGAAGACTGGCAGAAGGCGGGCTGGGCAAAGAACCGGGCTCCCTGTTCTGATTCCAGCTCGGTCACCCCGAGTAGCTCACCTCGCCGAATCACCATTTTTTCACCAAAGAAGTCAGCTTTTTTCAAAGGCCTCTTCTAGTTCTGATGTTTGAGCTCGTCATGGAGTGCTCTTTAAATTCCCAAAGGGAAAGAACATTACCTCTGGTATGCACTACTGATACACCAAATGCCTACAGAAAGAATGAACCAAGTGGCAAGTTTACCACTACACTTTCGAGTGGTTGTCATTCATTTAAGAGAATCAGATTCTTTCTGCAGCGGGGAGAGAGATTTCTTGAGCAGATGCAAAATTACATATTACTTATTGGGTCAAGTATGGATGGTGAGACTAAATAATTAATTAAGGACTGAACTTTGAGAAGGAGAGAAAGGGCCATGGGAATATTTTTAGAGAGTGAACACATTTTGCAAAATAGTATCACAATGGGTGCTCACTTGGAGGATTAATTTATACCACAAAAGAGAACATGTACCATGGAGTATAATTCAAGAGACTCTGGAACAGCAATTGATTATTATTGGACTATCACCTTTCCTGTTGCCTTGTTCTACTTCAGTGGCACCTGCCTTATTGCAATCCCCACCAGTCACTCAATCCCGACCTTCACAAGCACCCTGGCTCTTCTCACCACAGCAAGAGGAATCCAAGTGAAGGGGAAGGAGGCCATGCGACATCCACTGAGCACGTGTGAAAAAGAAGGATGCTGTAAGACTAAATTTTCTTCTATTCTACAAGAGGAGAGTCCTGGTGAGGATTACAGAGGATGGGAGTAACAGGCAGCTCAAACACTAGAGCCTTTGGAAAGAAGGAAAGCCGTCCTATCAGGTTCTCTGTGAGACTATGCTAAGGATTTTAGCCCCACGCTTGCCCAGCACTTTGTTTCTATTCTGTTCCCCTTCTCCGGTTTTCCTCACCCTCACTTTCTTCTTCTCCAGCTCTAAGTGAGCCCTTGTCTTAGACCACCAGAAAACCACTAGCTGCCTCGATCTTATAATAGCCTGCAGCTAAAGGAAGCCTACCAAGATCAGGCTAGAGAGGAGAGGAAGGAGTGGGCTTGTGTATCAGAAACTGATTAGGATTCTGAATTCAGTGTCTCAAAAAAAGACACGTTATACCTGCTGCAGTGGTTCTGTATTGTTTTCAGTTGATCCATTCAACAGCATTCAGCCAACATCTACTGAGCACTTCCAACATGCCAATCTAGGCTCTGGGGCTATAATGATGGTGAACAACAAAAACAACTAATACGTGTTACCTACTTTCATGGGGCTTACAGTTTAGTGGAAAAGACATGAATGGAGAAAAAAAAATCTCTACCCATAAATGTACAATTAAAAACCGAGATAACCATCATAAAGAAATGAGATTCTCTGGAATGTTCTACAAGGAGCCTGAGGTGGAGCTGGGAATCAGGAAATGCCTTCTGGAGGACTGACACTAAAGCTGAGCTCTGACAAATGAGTAGGAGATTTCTTAGCAGAGGGAGGGGCAAGAGCAGAAGGAAGATGATGAGTCAGAAAATTACTACCCCCTTGAACTTGAAAGTCTACAATTTTTTACATTATTCAGATGAGGCCAATAGGATTATGTCTGAACACTTTCTAAAAGGCCATTAGTGAACTATACTTATAAGGTAAGAGGTTACAGCCCCAGATGAGTATGGAGACAGGATTCCGATCAGTGACCCTTGTGTCATCAATTCTGTCTTATAATAACCTTTTTTTTGGTATGAACTACATAACTGTCCTTGCTGAGTTATATTTTTTTTTAAGGAAGTTGTCTTTGAGACATGTGGACTTCAAAAGTTATTACTTTGTGATACAGCCATTAATCTTAGTTGTCAGAAGAAATTGCTTTCTACCTGGTATTTTACAGAGGCGCTTCAAAACTCTGCTCCCTACTCTTCCGCCTTCAGGTCTGAATGAATCAATAAATTAGCGACTCCAGCAGATGACTTGCTTGTTCAAAAAAAAAAAAAAAAAAAGAAAGAAAGAAAAAAAAAAGAAAGAAAAAGAAAAAAAAGAAGAAAGAAAAAGAAAAAAAAAAAAAGAAGAAAGCTCAAGTGAGAAAGTGAGAGGTTTTTGCCCCAACAAATAGCACAAGCAAAAATCCTGTGGCAAGTGAGAGCACAGAATGTTCAAAGAGCATTGGGGAAAAATAGGTAGATGAGGAAGTAAAACTGACAGGGCCTGTAGAGACATGAGGGAGGGCTGATGCCAAGAATGACACTGAGATTTCTGACCTACACCCCTGAACAGACAGTGGAATCACTCTTTGACTTGCGGGCAGTGGTTGGACATGGACAAAATCCAAATTTTGGAGGGAAGACTTTTTTTTTTTTTTTGACATGCTGAGTCTGAGGTGATTTTGAGCAATACAAATATTGATATTGTGGATGGATCTGTGGATAAGTTCAGAAGGAGAGAAGCTGTCAGACTGTAGGTGGTCCCTGACGTATGGATGGGGATAAGGCTGAGCAGGCGGGTGGCATAAAATGAAAAGAGAAGGCAGCCTGAGATCAAGCACTGAGCAAAGCAAAAGAGAAAAGCAGCAGCCATGAGACAGGAGACAGCCTGCCTTGACCAGTGTTGTAATTATTCCTGGTAAGGGAGGAAGTATTTTCTCAGATGTTAGAATTCTAGGACAAGTAGGCTTCTTTAAGGAGGTATGAGAGCCTAAGCACTGTGTCAGATACCTACACTGGAAAATTTCCCCTGAATTGTGGGTAAAACCTATGAGAAATGAGGTTATACCAAAATGGGTGTTGACCAACCCACCTTACAAATTAATTTTTGGAACACAACCCATTTGCAACTTAAGTACATCATGTACTATGACAAAAGGACACATCTTATTTTAGTTACATCTTAAATATTTTGAGGGAACAGAGTATTTTTTTTCTAATAGCACTTTATTCCTGGAATTTTGCTGTCATTTGAATATCTATTTTTAAGAACCAGAATGAAGAGTAAGGAGGACTGAAACCTAGCTGCATTTCTCCACTCTGTGAATCTTGTTTTTGTCTTTGTCAGTTCTGTGGTTTCCTGTCAGCTAATCAGACCTTGCCTTCTGTGTGGCAGCCGGAAGAACTGACCAACACGATCTCTGGTTAAAGTCTGGTAGCAGTGAGCTAAGGAAGGGAACACAGCTCAAACCAAACAGATGTCAAGTTCCTTTAATCCTCTCCATAATACATGATTGAACCGGACATGGCTGGTTAGGCACTAGATGCTGCTTTGTTTCAGCTGATCTTTGGAAATCTGAGGCTATGGCTCTACTAACATCCTTATCTACTTCCCAGAAACAAGGAGGTACACTGATGAACCATGGGCTCTGGAGTCCCAGTTTTGATGTTCATTCACACCCAAAAGCCAAAAGTCTACATAAACAGCATGTTATTCCTAAATAGAAGTGCTTTGGAGAATCTATTTATATTCTTATATATATTCTTAGACTTATACTCGATCGTTAAAACAGAAGAGAACAAGACAGGTTTAGGTAGTTCTTCCCTTTAAAGCAAGATGGATACATATATACTTGCGTTTACACTGCATAGAGAACAGCATTGCTCTAAAATATAGAAGTTTTTAAGAAAACCACAACTGTCTGAGACAGTTCATTCTTTGTGGAAGAAAAGAGTTCTGTGTACTACACGAGCTCCTAAAAGGCATTCCAAAGTTTGCAAACTTTGCTTGTTCTACCGTTTATTACTTTTTGATTTTCAGTATATTAATTTCCAAAGGTTGGAAAGGAATTGAGGCATGAATCAATCCCCACCTCTTCTTTAATAGTCTGTCTGTTCAACGGCTCATTGACTCATATCCACACATCTGAAACACAGAAGAGCTGGAAGGCGGCCTGGCTCATCCTTGTTTTAAGATAAGAGATTTAGGGATGCCTGGGTGGCTCAGTTGGTTAAGCGGCTGCCTTCGGCTCAGGTCATGATCCCAGTGTTCTCGGATCGAGTCCCACATCGGGCTCCTTGCTCAGCAGGGAGCTTGCTTCTCCCTCTGCCTCTGCCTGCCACTCTGTCTGCCTGTGCTCACTCTCTCGAACAAATAAATAAATAAAATCTTAAAAAAAAAAGATAAGAGATTTACTGAAAATTCAGCTTATCCACACAGGGGAATGGTGTAGTGGTAGTGACAGTCTTCTATAAAGACCCTGTGAAAATACTCCTTCTGAAAAATCAAAGGCCACTGGACAGAAATCTGGGGGACCCATGTTCATGCCTGGGTTCCGCCCTTATTAACCGTGTGAATTTGGCCTCATGAGTAAATGTCTCTGAAACTCATCTTATTCCTTAGTATAATAACTGCATAAGTAACCTTTAAAATTTCACCCAGTTCTATAATACATTTTCTTGTATTTCAGTTGATTTTTGGCAACTTTAGGGCTCCTAATCACTTGGGTACTTGAAAGGCCATCTGATTTGTTCTTTGTGGTTTAAGTTTTCTTATTTTTTAAAAAAATACCTGTGGATATTAAATTAGAACTCCTCAACTGTTTCAACAAAATTAAGACTTAAAGTTTTTATTTGACCAAAGGCAGATTCAAACATTGATATGGTTTCCACTCCTTGGTGTGATTAATAAAATTAACAGAAGTGAACTTTGTTGGGGCACCTGGGTGGCTCAGTTGGTTAAGCGACTGCCTTCGGCTCAGGTCATGATCCTGGGGTCCCGGGATCGAGTCGCACATCAGGTTCCCTGCTCGGCAGGGAGTCTGCTTCTCCAGCTGACCTCTCTCCTCTCATGCTCCCTCTCATTCTCTCTCTCTCTCTCTCTCAAATAAATAAAGTCTTTGGAAAAGAAAAAAAAGAAGTGAACTTTGTTTATATACCTCTTTCCATCTAGGGCTTAGGAAGTACAATGTGAGATAAAACTCAGGTGGGAATGTAAACACCCTTTCCATTAAGGTGCCAGAGAGTTTGTCATAACTCAGTAGGTTTGGCATAAACTAAGGCCTAGCTAATTCCAAATCCTATCTTCTTTCCAATATACCAGTTTGACCCCAGGAGAGCTAGTTAAAGACTGGAAATTCCTTGAATATTAAAGGGAACATGGCATTCTACTACCTATAATACCTCCGTTTCTCAGCCCAAAGCCTTGCATACAGTAGGTGCTGAATGATTAATTTGGGAAGACTAGAAGGGAGATTTCCATTGCCAAGGTCCTAGACTGAGGTCATTTAATTTGTGGACTGATATCATGGATCAGTTACAATTCTGCTTTTATCTCATACAGAAAATCTCATAAACCAAAATGACTACATCTTCATCTTGTCATTTAGAATGTCTGATGTTCTGATTCTTGGTATTTTGGCTGCACAGCCTTCGGGATTTTTGTGTGTGTGCATGTGTGTGTATGCATGTGTCTGGCTGATCCCAGAAAGATACATATTCACCATCTCCATTCCTATATCAAACAGTATCCTGCAAGAAGGAGTCTCCAAGTTTTGTGAACCTAAGTACAGATCTATTTGTCCAAGGGAAGTAAGTGAAGGTTGTAAGTGAAATGAACACCCTGAGCCATGAAGCCTATGAATAAGAACAGGGAGGTGATACGGTTCCAGGCCTCCAGCACAAATTCCAGCAGTGCTCAGCAAGCTCGGTGGATTTGAGATGTACTGAAAGATCTTTACCTACCAGGTAGGCACTTCTATTATAAGATGAACATACTTGCTCTGTAGCCATCTGCCTTGGAGTTTCAGATCCTTGAATTAGCACATGATTCAAGAAGAAAATTTCAATATATATCTGAAAATTCCATTATCTGGGCACCTCAGTGGTTCAGTCAGGTAAGCATACAACTCTTGATTTTGGCCAAGGTTGTGATCTCAGGATCAAGCACTACCTCTGGCTCCATGCAGGATGTGAAGCCTGCTTGGGATTCTCTCTGTCACCCTCTCCCTCTTCCCCACCCCCCGCTCCATGCAAGAGTGTAGGTGCACTCTCTCTCTCTCTTTAAGAAAAAAAAAAAAAAAAAAAAGCTCCTGGGTGGCTCATTCCTTAAGCGTCTGCCTTCGGTTCAGGTCATGATCCCAGGGTCCTGGGATCAAGTCCACATCGGGTTCCCAGCTCAGCGGAAAGCGTTTGTCCCTCTCCCACTCCCCCACCTTGTGTCTCCTCTCTTGCTGTCTCTCTGTCAAATAAATAAATGAAAACTTAAAAAGAAGAAGAAGAAGAAGAAGAAGAAGAAGAAGAAGAAGAAGAAGAAGGAAAAGAAAAACAGAAAGAAAAATTCTATTAGCATCATCAATTAAAAAAATAATTTGTTATCTTCCTTTGTACACTATGTTATGTTACTTTTTAATTGGGTCGGCTTTTTTTTCCTCGATTGGTATGAGTTTTTTTAATTTTAAATATTAAGTCTTTTTTATTAGATATATGGATTGTGAATGTCCTGTACTATGTAGTTGCTTTGTCAAGCTCTTAGTAAGACCCCATTATGCATACACATTTTGTTTCTTTAAATTCAGTTTAATTAACATATACTATAAAGTCTCTGTTCCTGTAGATTGTCTCTGTTCCTTTAGGGCTCTCTCTCCATTCAAAAGATTCCCTGTGACATTTCTTGCAGGGCTGATTTACTATTCACAAATTCTTTTAGTTTTTGTTTGTTCGAGAAACTCTCTATCTCTCCTTCTATTCTGAATGACATCCTTGCTGGATAAAGTATTCCTGGCTGTGTATTTTTATTTCCCCCAATTTATCATGTTAAATGTATCGTGCCAGTTCTTTCTGGCCTGCCAGGTCTCTGTGGATAGGTCTGCTGCCAGCATTATGTGTCTACCCTTGTAGGTTAAGGACCTCTCGTCCTGAGCTGGTTTCAGGATTTTCTCCTTATCTTTGAAATTTGTAAGCTTCACTATAATATGTCCAGGTGTTGACCTATTTTTGTTGATTTTGAGGGGGGTTTCTGTGCCTCCTGGACATGAATGCCTGTTTCCTTTCCCAGATTAGGGAAGTTCTCAGCTATAATTTATGAACATACATTCTTAATATAATGAAGTCAAGTTTATCAATCTTATTAATGATTAGTGCTCTTATTTACAGTATAGAAAATCGTTGTGTATCAACATTATAAATTTATTCATCTATGCTTTCTTCTAAAAGTTTTATTGTTTTAGTTGTGATCTATCATTTTTTTTTACACAGTGTGAAGGAGGGTTCAAAGATCCTTTTCCACATGAATATCTAATTGATCTAGCACCATTTATTTAAAATATCATCTTCCCTTCTCTGTATTGCAATGGAGACTGTTCAAATCAAGTGATCTTATATATAATCAGATATAAGATCACTTCATTTATATCTATATATCTATATCTATCTATATCTATCTATATCTATATCTATCTATATCTATATATATGGATATATCTTAATGTATATATTAGGTCTGATTCTGGACTCTCTTATTATGTCCCCATTCTATTTGTCTATCCCTTTACCAATACCACACTGTCTTACTGTGACTTTATTATTAAAGTCTAGCTAGCATGCATTGCTCTTCTTCAATATTGCCTTGGGCATCACAGACCCTTTGCATTTTCATATAACGTTACTTCCCCAATTTACACAGACAAACACAGACGCGTGACCTGTTTCAGATTTTGAGTTTCACACTATTTATAAACCTATTTTGAGAGAATTAGCATCATTAATTGGAGAAAAATTAGAACCACAATAGAATACCACTGCATATCTAAGAAAAATGGCTGGAATTTACAAAAATTTTAAAAACCAGATAATGCCAAATGTTGCCAAGGATGTGGAGCAAATGGAACTCTCTTACATGTCCAGCATGAAACAAACTGAACCAGTCACCTGGGAAAAATATTTGACAATACCTACTAGGGCTAAACATATGCTTACTCTTCACCCAGTGACTGCACTCCAATCTTTCATGCTCTTCCATGTCCGGTGCTCCCTTCTTTGTTTCATAGGTGGAATAGCTTTCCCTCTAGAGTGTGTGGTTTAAAACACAAGTTCCAGAGTCAGATTGCTCGCCTGCATATTGTAGCTCCACCTTACCTGGTAGGGTGACTGTGGGTGAATTACCCTCGTGTGTCTCATGTGGACAAAATGATTAGTGTGTTTGCACATCGTTTATGATTTTTATCTGCAACATGGTGGAGGGAGTGGAGTGTACTTACCCCCTCCTAGGTTTGTCGTTCTGAGAGGACCAAATGGTCCAATCCACACAGGAACAGTGCCTGGCAACCCCCAAGAGCTCAATAAACATTAGCTTTAATTATTATTTTCTACCTATCGTAACGCTACCTCTCAATGCCTACTTAGTGCAAATGGCACCACCTCCATGAGATTTTTTTCAAGAGGAGGAGGAAGCTAATACTAATTCTGACAGACAAGTAGTCCCTCTCCCTCTCTCCACACTTTATTTGAATCTTTTTTGATTCTTAATATATTTGGCTTTGATTGTGAATTGCCCTGCTGATGTTTGCCCCTCCAGACTGTGAGCATCCCTGAGACAGGAATCTCTGCTCACTTGAGTGTCTCTCTAGATCTCTGCCTGGTGCTCTGCACTTACATGTTCAATAGATGTTGGTTACATTGTATCAAATCCAATCAGGAAGAGAGACTGCTAGGTGCCTTTGAGTAATAATGTTACTGGATGTGTTTGCTTTCCAAGACGCCTGCCATTTGGAATTGGGCTTAAACAAACAGTTGACCTAAAAGGACAGTTTTTAGTGACCTAAGAAGAAGGTCATGAACAGTTATGCTAAGATCCAGGAGAGTGGCTTGAACACTGGCATAAAAACACTTCAACTGAGTGGAACAAGTGGTTGGGGTAAAATCTGCCATTATTATGAAAATGTAAAGTTGATAAAGATGTTTCCAGTTATGATCTTGAAACCAGAAACTGCCTTAGGGGATATTAAGATACCTGCAGTTTAATTTTTTTTTTTTTTAACATTTACTTTATCTTAGAGAGAGAGAAAGTGCACGTGAGTGAGCGTGAGCCAGTGGGAGGGGCAGAGGGAGAGGGAGAGGCTCTCAAGCAGACCCCACTGAGTGCAGAGCCCAACACAGGGTTCAATCTCACAATCCTGAGATCATGACCTGAGCTGAAACCAAGAGTCAGACGCTTAAGCGATTGAGCCACCCAGGTGCCCCTAAGATACCTGTAGTTTTAAAAGAGAACTGGATTTTCGTACACTGGGCTCAGTCTTCAGTTTGGATGGAAAGCCTTGGACTTTTAATCCTGCAGTTTGTTTTTTTCTTTTAATTTAAACTCAATTAACTCAATTAATAGTGTATTATTAATTTCAAAGGTAGAGGTCAGTGATTTATCAGTCTTATATAACACCCAGTGCTCATTACATTACATGCCCTCCTTAATGTCCATCACCTGGTTATCCTCTCCCCCGCCTGCCTCCCTTCCAGCAAACTATAATTAAGAGTCTCTTATGGTTTATCTCCCTATATGACTTTGTCTTCTTTTATCTTTCCCTCCTTACCCATATGCTCCTTTGTTTTGTTTCTTAAATACCACATATGAGTGAGACCATGTGATAATTGTCTTTCTCTGATGGACTAATTTCACTTAGCATAATACCATTTTTACTTACTCAGATTGACTCCATAGGTCAATTTGTGCTAACGGCTTTGACTTTGCCTTGAGATTTATTTGCAAAAACCCCTGAAGTGGAAGAAGTTCTATCTCAGAGCACCTGGGTGGCTCAGTCAACTAGGTGAAGAATTCTTGGTTTTGTCTCAGGTCATGATCTCAGGCTCCTGGGATGGGGTCCTATCGTGGGCCCTGCCTTCAGCATGGAGTCCACTTGGGATTCTCTCTCTCTCTCTCCCTCTGCCCCTCTGCTCACTCACTCTCTCCTCTCTCTTACAAACAAACAAACAAGCAACCAGTTCTATCTCGAAGGCTGTCCAATTTGAAGATCCCCAGGCAAGAGAATAAATAGGGGCTCATATAGTATACGTAAATATTTACTAGGTAAACATTAAGGTAATAAGATGCTATACAAAATACATCTATCCTTCCACCTTCATAAAGACCTGGAAGCCATGATCATACTTCCTACAGGAGCACCTGTTGGCACAGGGCTTCCCGTGGCTTGCAGACCCAGCTGTCCCTGATCTTGATGGGCTTCCTGAACAGGTATGGACACCCCAGCCCATGTGTCCAAGTCCCAGCCACACCTGCCCACAGATAGCTGCTCTTTCGGCCCCAGAGACAGCATGGTCTACCTTCTGGAAAAAAGACCTAAGAGGAAGGGCTGTTGGACACTGGAAAGTAGTTCTGGGATTCTGGGCTTTCTAGTGTGGTATGGTCCCTCCCTTGCACTGTGGAGAGGGTATGGCTGGATGAAAACCAAAAGAAGGTTTTCTTTCTTTCTTTTTTTTAAAAAATATTTTATTTATTCATTTGACAGAGATCACAAGTACGCAGAGAAGCAGGCAGAGAGAAAGGAAGAAGCAGGCTCCCTGCTGAGCAGAGAGCCCCCAAAACAAGGTTTTCTAAAGTATGGGGTCCTCCTTCTTGGGTTTAAGGATAATACCAAAGCTACTTTAAAAATATGCATGATGATGGAATATTTTTATCTCAGAGTATTCTCAAACCCTTATTTCATGAAATACTGGCATTCCTAAACACCAATATTACAGTACTAAACAAAATTCTGGTGCTACTCGCTTCTCCCCAACAACAGAAAGCCTTGAAGTTAAAAGAATTTGTTGTATTAGTAAAACATAAGTAATTACCAAAGAGCAAGCTATTTTACTTGGGCTTTTTTCCCACTATAAGTCTGAAAGCCATGGACTTGGTACCACTTCTGCCTCATTCAGACTAATTCAAAAGAAAAAGAGAAAACTAAGGATTTGCTTTAAAACCACATCATAGGGCACCTGGATGGCTCAGTTGGTTGAGCATCTGCCTTGGGCTCAAGTCATGATCTCAGGGCCCTGGGATCAAGTCACACATCAGGCTCTCTGCTGAGCAGGAAGCCTGCTTCTCCCTATTCCTGCTGGCCCACCACCCCCACTCCACCCCCGCTTATGCTCTCCTCCCCTCTCTCTGTCAAAGAAATAAATAAAATCTTTAAAAAAAATAAAATAAACCCACATCATAACAGGCCTTCATGGCCAATGGGAGGATGGGTTGTTATTAGTAAAGGCACATCACAAACTCTCTTCTCTACCCATTTGAACAGAATGGTCTACACCTACTCTATATTTTGCTTCTCAGAAACTTGGATGTTAGAACATCAGATGTATTTACTTGTTCTGAGAAAAACCAAAGCTATAACATACTATCTTAGATATCTTCCTGTCCAGACATGCCTAAATAACTCAAAAATAAGCTTTGAAGTCGAATAGATTTGATTTCCCATTTTAGGTCTGTCATGTTATTTTTGTGTGACATGGACCCGGGCAACACCACGAAGACCACAAGTTGTAAGGATTAAATGGAGTCATTTAGGTAAAAGGACTTGGCATACTACCGAGATGCCCTGTGAATGTTATATTCTTTCCTCACTATTTCTCTTCACTGCATTCAACTCAAATTTTTCAATCATCACAAAAGTAGATTGATCGTGATAGATGAGAATATAAGCGACTTCCATTCATGACATATGATACTAAATTTCAGATTCACATGCAGAAAAATCTCCTCAGAGTGAAAGGAATTTTGGAAGCTAATCAGAGGATGTCCTCGGTGGTTCTGAAGAAAAACGAATATTCTTGATATTAAATTGAGCTCTCCACGATTTCATAGTCTCAGGTTATAGCTGCATTCCTATTAACTTTGTTCCTTTTTGCACATAGATATTCTTTTTGGAAATTACTTTTTCACGAATCCCTGCCAATTATATCAGAGTTATTGTGAAACAAGGGATCTTTTTTTTTTCAAAAATCCCCATTCGAATTCTAACACGGGGACCTACAAAGAACTAGGAAAGCTCTCAAGCAGCTGCGTCTCCTGGAGAACTGGCTGGAAGCTACTTGCAAACAAGCCCCAAGGTCTGCCCACCCCGGCAGCCAGAGTAGAAGTCATACTCCCTCTCTTTGCAGATGACATGATACTCTATGTGGAAAACCCGAAAGACTCCACCCCCAAATTACTAGAACTCATACAGCAATTCAGCAACGTGGCAGGGTATGAAATCAGTGCACAGAAATCAGCTGCTTTCCTATGCACTAACAATGTAATTGTAGAAAGAGAAATTAGGGAATTGATTCCATTTAAAATAGCACCAAAACCCATAAGATACCTAGGAATAAACTTAACCAAAGAGGTAAAGGATCTATACTCGAGGAACTACAGAACACTCATGAAAGAAATTAAAGACACAAAAAGAAAGAAAAACATTCCATGCTCTTGGATCAGAAGAATAAACATTGTTAAAATGTCTATGCTACCCAGAGCAATCTATACTTTCAACGCCATCCCAATCAAAATACCAAACGGCATTTTTCAAAGTGCTGGAAAAAAAATCCTAAATTTTGTATGGAGCCAAAAAAGACCCCAAATTGCTAAGGAAATAATGAAAAAGAAAAAAAAGCCTGGGGGCATCATGTTGCCTGATTTCAAGCTTTACTACAAAGCTGTGATTATCAAGACAGCGTGGTCCTGGCACAAAAACAGACACATAGACCAGTGGAACAGAGTAGAGAGCCCAGATATGGACCCACAACCCTATAGTTAAATAATCTTTGATAAAGCAGAAAAAAATATCCAGTGGAAAAAAGACAGTCTCTTCAGTGGATGGTGTGGGGAAAATTGGACAGCCAAATATAGAAGAATGAAACTGACCATTCTCTTACACCACACACAACAGTAAACTCTAAATGGATGAAAGACCTCAGTGTGAGACAGGAGTCCATCAAAATCCACAGCAACTTCTTTCAAGACATGTCTCCAAAGGCAAGAGAAACAAAAGCAAAAATGAACTTTTGGGACTTCATCAAGATCAAAAACTTCTGCACAGCAAAGGAAACAGTCAACAAAACAAAGAGGCAAACTATGCAATGGGAGAAGATATTTGCAAACAACACTACAGATGAAGGGCTGATATCCAAGATCTATAAATAATTTCTTAAACTCAACACCCCAAAAACAAATAAGCCAAAAAATGGGTAAAGACAAGAACAGACAGTTCTCCAAAGAAGACATACAAACGGCTAACAGACACATGACAAAATTTTCAACATCATTAGACATCAGGGAAATTCAAATCAAAACCACACTGAGATACCACCTTATACCAATTAGAATGACAAAAATTAACAGAGTGGGGCATCTGATTCTGACCTTGTGGGTTCACCGGAAGAGACTGGCTGAGAAGCCATAGGAATTCAATGTCTGCATCCCTAAATGTAATTGCTGGGTCTCAATGGGTAAATAAATTAGCTTTCTTCCTGCTCTCCTCTTGCACTGTAAATCACAGTATTTTGAGTTTGTTTGAGTGCACCATCTCAGCAAAATGCAAAAATTCACATGAAAAATGGAGACTATATATACCTATATATAAGGAAAGGGTGTTACAGCTTTTCCTTTTTATATGTAAAGGATGCCCTACTTCTTTACTAAGTCCCCTAAACAACCTAAAACTGCTTGTCACAAACATACCAATGTTCTATTTAAAGGAAACGGTGTGGGGACAGGTAAATTTCGGTTACTGTGTGCAAACAATTCACAGCAACATCTCATCAAGGCACTGCAGCACTGCTCCCTGCTAAGCTACTGTAGGAGAATTCTGGAGGGGCGGCGGGGGGGGGGGGGGGTTTTTTTTTTTTTTTTTTAAAGAAATTGAAGTCCTTGCTATTTGTGGCATACTACAATCAATGTTTAAAACATTTCTAAGAGCGTAAGAAAAATGTCACAGCGTAGAGTTTCTGGGTTCTTTTTCATTTCAAGTGAATCCTGGGGAGTCTGAACCACTGCTGAGCTGTGACAGCTGCTGGGAACCCACTGGGTTGTTGATTACACAGAAGCAAATCACCAGGACAGTAAAGAACCCGGATGCGCTTTCCCATTGGGAGAGAAATTTATGTTTTCCCAGTTAATCTAAGGATGATGTTAGGAAGAGGCTCTGAGAGTGAAAATGCTTTGTGGGGCTAACGCCCCCCACCCCGCCAATTTTTTTTAAATGATATAATTTCAGAAGGAGAATACAGTGGATCTTCAAAGACAAACCTTGTGAAGTGGTTGCTAGAAGCAAAAATGACAGTGAGAAAAGAGAGCAATCTACAAACTTCCTTTATGCTCTGCTCTTCCTCCTCCTAAAGACAGTCTTTGTAAATGACCCCTGTGCAACACCTCCTTACTACCCAGCTGGGCCTCCCACTCAGGGAACAAAACAGGGTAAGAGTGCTAACGGCCCGCCCACAGCTCCCAGGGCTGCGCTCCCACTTCCAGGCAGACCTGCTGCTCCCACCTTTCTCCTCCTAGTCCTTGAAAATCCAGCTCCATTGCTCTTGCAATATCCATTTCTGTATCTCCTGCTTTCTTGGGAGAATTGGTCAGACTCTCTCCTTGGACATCTGATGTCATATTATGTTCCCTGACTCAAAGCATTGCAGGGTCTAAATCTTTCATTTGACTTAGAGGAGGCAGTACAGAGAAGGCTTGCAGGCTTGGTCTCTGACGATGGACTTGCTGGCATTGAATCCTTAGCTCCAACGTTTTCACGAGCTGTGTGACTTTAGGCAAATCACTTAACTTCTCCGTGCCTGTGTTTTCTCACCATAACAGGGAGAATCACATCCTAACTCCTAGGGTTGTTGTCTGGAATAAAGGAATATAAGAGTACCTAGAACAATGCCAGCCACAGAGTAAACACAGAAGAGCTATTAGTTACTATTTTGGCACCAATAGCACCTTTGAACAGGAGGCATTCTGTCTCCGCCATCTACTGCTTTTAATCAGTTGCTGACTGGTCAAGTCCCTGATCGCTCACCGTATCCCCCATTCAAGGGTACCTTGTGCCCCCACTGTGGATATTATGCTGCTGATTCCCATTTCACTGGTCAATATGGTGCCCGGAAGATAAAGGGGTAAAGAAAGGGAAGAAATAGTGCGCGCTGTCACGTGCCAGCTCAAACGTTCATACTCCTAACCTTGTCTCATGTTCATGACTCCCAGGAACCCGAAGGCCACCGCTAGCCCTTCTCTGAATCTTGACTGAAAACAAACCATCTGTAAAAAGACATCTTTGAGACAGCTGGAGAAATCAGAGTAGGCGACACTGTGTGCCCAAGGATACTAAGGAACGTTTACTTTTTTTAAATGCAATAATCCCAGGGGGCTTGCATAGGCCTCAAAAGGCACTTATTAGCCAGAGAGCTGTACTGAAGTAACTATGGGTAAAATTATCTGATGACTGAGATGGGCAAGAAAATATTCCAGCACACGTCCACCTCATGAAAGTGTGCAATGGGCCAAAGATATGATATTGGTACGATTTTGCTAATTTTTGAAACCGCGTGATGGTACCATGGGTTTACTCTTCTTTCTATATTTGTAGTATATTTGAAAACTTCCATAGTAAGAAGTTTCTTAAAGGAAGGTATCTCAGGGGCGCCTTGGTGGCTCAGTCAGATGGGCGTCTGCCTTTGGCTCAGGTCGTGATCCCAGGGTTCTGGGATGGAGCCCTGCGTCAGGCTCCCTGCTCACGGGAAGCCTGCTTCTCCCTCACCTCCCAGTTCAGTGCTCTTTCTTTCTCTTTCTCTCTCTCAAATAAATAAATAAAATCCTTTTCTTGTTTTTTTGAAGGCATCTCATCTGCAAGTGAGGAAAATGGGGACCCTTAGAGGCTAAGGACCTTGCCTAAGGGCAGAGTCAGTATCCAAAGTCCTTTTGGGTTGATGCCAGTTGCATCCCTGAGAGAGGCTCTTCTAAGCTGTTGATGCTGTCTTCTTAATATCAAAATGTCTGTACCTACAGGCATCTCCTCGCTTTCCACTCTAGGCTCTGAGGAGGTTTTCCTTTTTCTCCAATGCTGAGCCTACACAGAAATACCTGTTTAATTCTACTCCTCTTTCTTTTAACACTGTTAATGTGACCTCTCCACTGATCACTCCCCTTCTGTCGAGGTCTCCCTATCGTGAAATGGACTATCCCTCAGTCCATGGCTTTCTGCTTGCATCCTTTCCCGCCAACACCCCTGACATCTGTTGGTTCAGCCTTTACGATGTGTGTCCCATCCCCACCACTCGAAACCACGGGCTTTTCCAAGGTGAGAACACAACCTAATTTCTACATCATTTGGATGTACCTCGGTTTTCACCCTGCTCAGTATCTCTGCAGCTGGCTGACGACCCGCTTCTGCTTCAATCTCTCTGTGTTGCCTTTCCTATCCCTGGGTTTGTTTGGCTTCTCCTCTCCATCTCGGATTTCCTGGATTTTTTCCACAAAAATCTCACAGTTAAGGCAACATATGCAGACACGTGTAACAAACTGTAGGTACCCTAGGAATGCCAAGTCTAGTGTCGATGAGGGGTAGAAGCAGAAAAATGTTCACTGCTAGCCCAGAAGGCTGACCTATAGCCCACGTAGCTCTGATAAGGATCAAATACATGTTGGTCACTCTATTCTTAAAGGGTCTCATGACTGCCACATATCTTACCAATAGTTAATACCAAACTGAATGATAAGCACCAGAGAAATTTTGTGAAAGTAGTTTTAAGTGTAGAAATTTGAAGACATATTTACGATCCAGTACTCCCTGCACATGACCACTTGACCACTAAAGCATATTAACAGCCAGCCTCATTCAGCAAATGTGTAGCTTTTTCTGCCCACGGGTCCCGTCCCCATGCTACTTAAACAAACTTAGGAAGCTGCATCATACAACATCTCAAGAGTTCTTTCTCTACCATGACCCTGCAACAGTAGGATCTAGCTCTGTATTCCATTTGCTTGCTGGACGTCTCCGCATGATTGTTATTCAAGCCCCTGGACTTAAAATACCTCAACTGGAATTTATCATCTGTCTCAGAAACCAGCTTCTTTTCCCAACACTCCTCCTTCTGTGAAGGGCAATGCTATTATTTTAGTCAAGAAGGCTTAAGATCTTGGAATCAACTTAGACTTTATTTTCCTAATAGGACTTATTTTTTAGAGCAGTTTCAGGTTCACAGCAAAACTCAGCGGCAAGTGCAGAGAATTCCCACACTTGGTCTCCCTAATCCCCAGCCTCCTCCATATCCACACCCCCAACTACAGCGGTACCTCTGGTGACAATGGACAAAACTCCGCTGATAAGAGTATAATCACCCAAAGTCCACAAGTCCACAGTTCATATTATAGCTCCCTGCTGGTGTGGGACATTCCACAGGTTTGGGCAAATCTATGAGGAATGACATGTAGTGAGCAATACGGTATCCTACAGTCATTTCACTGCCCTCAAAAATTCTCTGTACCCTGCCTGCCTATTCATCCTCCCTCTTTCTAATCCCTTGGCAACCACTGATCATTTACTATCCCCATAGTTTCAGCTTTTTGCCTTTTCCAGAATATCATATAGTTGGAATGTGGCACCTTTTCAGAGGGTCTTCACCACTTAAGAACATGCACGTTAATGTCCTCCATGCCTTTTCGTGGCTTGATTGCACAGTTCTTGCTCAGGTTGAATACTATTACACTGTCTGCATGGACCACGGCTTATTTAACCATTCACTGACTGACAGACATCTTGCTTGCTTCCAAGTTTGGGCAACTATGAATAAAGCTATTACAAGCATCTGTGTGCAGATTTTAGGACCTTTTTAAAATCCTCCATAAGCCTCACATCCAATAATAACAATTAGTATATAATGTTGAGGGCTTAGATACACTTAAAAATGTACTATCTCATTTGCTATAGGCATTTGAATTCCTAACTACAAATAGGGACCATGCTCAAGCTGAGAAGGGCTCATTCAAGGACATGTAGCCTTAGCAGACATATGCAAGTGGAGATAGAAGAAGCCAGGACGTGAGCCCCAGCTTTTCTCCTTTAAACATCAGTCAAGTCCCTCCAAGCCGCCAGGTCCTAAGTTCTGTATCTAGAACCCACCCTTTCCTTTTCACGCCCACCATTACTGCTGTGGTTCACGAAGGATGCTCTAGCTTTGAACTCACAACACTCTCCTCTTCGGTTACACATCTCCTGGTCTAATAAACCTTAACCACTTTACACAGTGTCTAAACACACCACACCATCTCTTCCCTGCTTGTGAAGACTCAGCAACTCTTTGTTGCCTCCTGGATAAAGTGCAATGTCTCGCCCTGGCTCTCAGAGCCCCACAGCCGGGGTCCCCTCCCCCCAGACCCTGTGCATTTTCTGTATCATAAATAGTCATACCCCAACCCTATCCACCTTCCTCTAAGTCTCTGCTACTTTAAGGTTTCTGCCACCCTGGCCCCTCCCTATCATCTCAAGGGCTGGCTGCTGCCCGTGGGTTCCAGAGACTAGGTAATGCACAGATGAGGGTTCCCAGCTGTCCTCTCCCTGCCAGGGTAATCACAAAAGGATTCAGGGGAAGGAAAGATGTACAAGTCACTTCCCAGAATTCTACCTTTGTACTCATGCATACATTTTTTAAAAGTGGCCAAATTGGGATGCCTGGGTGGCATTGTTGGTGAAGCGTCAGTCTTTGGCTCAGGTCAGGATCTCAGGTCCTCCGGGTCCTGGGATCGAGTCCCGCACTCGGGCTCTGTATTCAGCGGGGAGCCTGTTTCTCCCTCTGACTGTTTCTCCCTCCTCCTATTTGTGCTCACTCCCTCTCTCTGACAAATAAATAAAATCTTTAAAAAAAAAACCTTAAAATAAATAAATGAATGGATAAAGAAGATGTGGGGTATATATACAGTGGAATATTATTCAGCCAGCAGGAAAATGAAGTAAGAGACTTTTAACTATAGGAAACCAATGAGGTGGGTGGGAGGATGGGGTAACTGGGTGATGGACATTAAGGAGGGCATGTGATGTAATGAACTGGGTGTTATATGCAGCTGATGAATCCCCGAACTCTACCTCCAAAACTAATAATACACTATATGTTAGTTAATTAAATTTAAATAAAATTTTTAAAAAAGAAGAAAAAAACCTTTAAAAAAGTGGAAAACGGCCACTAAAACTAGTGACCTCATTATTTCTTGACTCAAAAAATAAAGTTGAAAGGGTAGTAAAGTCATTGAAATGTTGGACAGGTCTTTTTCCTAGGGGTTGCCCTAGTAAGGTAACACTGCTGGGTTTTTTCCTCCTATTTGTCTCTGGAGTTAGAAAAAAAATCCTTTGAAGGCAACCTAACAGCAAAGAAATATACAGTAAAATAACATTACAAAATCACATTAGGAGAAATACACTGTAATGAATATGAGCTCGGGGTTTCCTAAAACATAATTTTTGGCTCTGTAGAGACCACATTAATATTTTAATCTTTTTTTTTAAGATTTTATTTATTTATTTGACAGAGATCATAGGTAGGCAAAGAGAGAGGAAGGGAAGCAGGCTCCCTGTAAGCAGAGAGCCCAACACGGGGCTCGATCCCAGGACTCTGGGACCATGAGCCGACCCGAAGGCAGAGGCTTTAACCCACTGAGCCACCCAGGTGCCCCTAATATTTTAATCTTTACGAAGATTGGATCTCAAAATGTAAATAAAATCAATGGTCCAGAATGAAAAGATCCATGTCAAATGTGAAATAGCTTGTAATTATCAAGAAAATAATTTTAGGTATTTGTGGCTGACGCCTTTCTAGTTGTCTGTAATTGACTTAACATTATTTTTTCCAGGTATGAAAAAGACACTTCACTATGTGCTTTATAACAGTCTTTGACTGAAAGACTATATTTAGTTCTTATTAGATAAAGAAAATCATCAATCATATCACTTTCAATGTAGTGGAAACTTTATGGTAAGAAAACCTGAGAACAAGATACAGTATTTTTTAAGGTGACTCCTCAAGTGAGTGGGGTTGGAGATGAGAAATACGTGCTAAAATTTCATCATCACCATCCCACCCCTCCCACCCCTCACCTTCCATAGTCGCTAGCATCTGTTTATAAACTGAGTATGTAAATGTCTGTCATCTGAAAATGTATATGAAAACCTTTTCACACTTCCAAGTCTGGTAAGAGCAAATGACTCTTTCATGTGTCTTTAATGTTAACCCATTCAAATGGTTTTCTGAACAACAGGTATGCCAATTATAGAAAGTTCTAGTGGCACGGTTATTGATTTGGTCCTTGGCAGACCCTCTGAAGTTGACAGAGAGCTTTAAACACATAAATGGAATAGTTTGGCATTTCATGGTTACGCTCCACATTCAGCTTGGAAGACCAGATGAGTCTGGCAAACTCCTTGAATTACCCATAAAGTACAATATAAAGGGTTGTTTACTGTACCGCCTGCTTGGCAACTTCATTACTTCAACTCTACACCCTTCATCATTCAGCTTATTTATCCACAAAACACTCTTTTCTCTTTGGCACTAGAGATTTTTTTGGCTTGTTGCTTTGTTTTCATTTTATTATGTCTTATTGGTCAATGGCAAGAAAAATTTCTTAAAATCTTCCATACCTACATTCTTTAGTCTTCTCTGGTAGGCTTGACTGCTCCATTGCCTACAGTGTAAACGCCCCCCTCCCCCAAACTATTTGGTCTGTGGGAATATCCCCTCCCCAAGCCCCCAGTAAAGTAAGAGCTCCATCTGGGTCAAGCTACCTTTCACATGTGATGTAACTCCACATTCTGAGGTAAAGGCACTGGGACAAGGGCATTAGGCTGAGGGCCAAATGGGGGCTGGGCGCAACATAATCTCTACCATCCGAGCCTTGTGGCCATGGAGCTCCTGCTCAGGGAAGTTTTTGAATTCTCCTAGAGATAATTTCCTAAATGCTCTGGTTCTAGAAAATGTTCCTTCTTTGGTGTGTTTGTAATGCTGCTTCCTCCTACCTATGGACCAAGAGGTTGTCGGTGTCTTCACCCCAAATCTCAACTGTCAGGAGCATATGCCAAACCCTATGAGCCATGGCCAACCACACAATTCCTACCTACTCAGCTCAGCGGGACAACCACAGTCAAGGCTAAGGCTACAGCGTGGGTCATTTCGTGACGTGGTTTCTTTTCAGAAGCTCCTCATGATCTCAGCTGCTTCATGTACACCTCCTCAGGTGTACTTCCTCGAGGGGGATCCAGGAAGAGTTGAGGAGGAGATTCTGGCTAGACCAGACCCTGCCTGCTGACCATGAAAACAGACACACTGCGGTTTGGCTGTACCGAATGGATAAAACCCTTCCTCAGCCTCTCAGTGTTGCCGGCATGCGCCAGCAAAGCACCGCCATCTTGTTCATGAACACTGCTGACTGACCTCAGAATCTGAGGGGCATAGAGGTAATGGAAGAAAAGAGACATAAATCACCAAATCTGGCCCTCTGCTTGGTTTTCAGGACTTTCACGTCCAGCTAACAATGGAGATAAATGGACAATTCCTTGCCTGAGAACTGGAACACTACACATATGGATGGAATCAGAGGACATCTGATAAAAGTTACAGATAATTCCAGTTCAAAGATCTCTGTGCTTTCCATTTTCAGATGCTTTAATCATGTGGCCCATATGCCTGCATCTGCAATGCAGACGGCTCGGGGAACAGATGTGTCCCATTGTTCCAGGTAGAAGCCCCCCATGTGGGAATCAGGCAATTGGTAACACTCTGCGCTGAAGCGCATCTGCCCCCGGTGCCCCACACCAATGGTCCCCGCAGGGGAGAAACTATAAATGAAATAAACGTTTGGGGCAGACCTCCAAAGGGAAAATATGAGACCTTGGCTGAGCTATACAGCTCGCTAACAAATCCCTCTGTGGCCAGTGCACAGCAGAACGTGCATTGCGCTCATGCTCCACTCTTCCCTGAGTGGATCCTGGGGCAGCAGCTGCAGTGACTATAACTGGAGGCCCAGACCATGTGCTAAGACATGGGTGCCAATCTGAGAGAATAAGGGGCATGGAGAAAGAAGGGCTCCTTTACAGAGGCGGAAATGGTCTCTGGGGACAGTCAGTTGGTGCAGATTGGAACCAAGGCTTATGATCCTTTGCACTGGGACAACAGCTCTCTGGGAGCCTCAGATCTTGTAGCTTTATCATCTTTCATGAGTTTACACCCCCACTCCCACCCCCACTTAGAAAAGGTACATATGGACTTTGTTGGAGGGGTTATTGTAGAATATATAGAGTGACAAAGGCAAAACACAGCAAACACCCTTAAGAATGTCACATTACCGGCTAAATGGCCACGTATAGATGGGAATGACCTGATGGTCATGACCTTTGGAAACTGGTTGGCTGACTTTGCCAGTGGCAGCTCATTTCTCAACTCCAGTGACCAAGCAACTTTAAAAATCCCGGTCTGAAACAAATACATGGACTGTTTGGTGTTTTCTGAATTCTAGCACCTTCTTTTTCATTCTGAACGACCAAACAATGAATGAATGAAAGATGATTTAGGGAAGCAGTCTGGCTAAAATGTTAGAGAAAAAGTAAGGATCAAATTTAAGAAAGTTTTTAATTGCATTTTTGAGATTCCTCCAGTTCTTTTCATTATATATCACGTCAAAACTTTCCTACAGCACCTAGATAAAGCATGACAAAACCATGGAAGACTATTACTGAAGACGGGTGTGTTTTTCTACTCAAGTGACTGTCAAAACCATTTATCCAAACTCATTTTCTCCAACTACCTTCCACCTAAATTTGCTACACTCCAGTGAACTGTATTTTACTTTCTCACCTCATGCTCCCTTAGCTTTGAGAATCCAGTCCGGGATAGATCCATCACGGGAAAGTGTACATATTGTAAGTCTCATCATTTATATAAGTTTAGAAATAAAGAGAGACAATTTGCGTGTACCAAGTGCCTTCCTTTATTCAATCGGTATTTATTGTGTACCTAGATGGTATTGTGGTGCTGACCAACAGAAATCAGGGAGTCACAGGTGAAATTTAAATTTTTAAATGATCAAAAATATCATTTCAATGTACCATCAACATAAAAATTGAGATACTTTACATATTTTTATTATTTAATTCAATTAGACAACATATGGTACATCATTAGTTTCAGAGGTAGAGGTCAGTGATTCATCAGTCCCATAGAACAGCCAGTGCTCATCACATGCCCGTGACCCAGTTACCCCATCCCCCCCCCACCTCCCCTCCAGCATCCCTGTTTGTTTCCTAGAGTTAAGAGTCTCTCACGGTTTTTGTCCCTCTCTGATTTCTTCCTTCTCAGTTTTCCCTCCCCTCCCCTTTGATCCTCTGCACCTCTACATTCTTTCTTATTCCAAGTCTTCAAAATCTAGTTTGTATTTTATACCTTCAGTTTTTCATTTCACCATCCACACTCAAGTCCTCAACAGCCCTCTAGGGCTACTAGCTCCCAAGCTGGACAGCATATTTCTAGACAATTTGTGCTTTCCTGCCTGTCTTACTTATTTGCTTTGTTCTCTCTGTCTGAATGATTTCATGCTTCGTCCATACATCCATTTGCTCTTTCAACATGTATTAAACCTTGATTATGGCCACACAGCAGAATAATTAGCCATAAACCCACCTCTTATAAAACCCTAAGATATTTTTACAGTAACAAATATTCGTTGAAATATAACAAATATTCTTTGCTACAACAAAATATTCTTATAAAACCCTAAGATATTTTTGCTTTTACACATATACTTTGAAATAAATAGCTAGAGGGGTGCCTGGGTGGCTCAGTCAGTTAAGTGTCTGCCTTTGGCTCAGGTCATGATCTCAGGGTCCTGGGATCTCACCCCATGTAGGGCTCTCTGCTCAGCCGGGAGCCTGGCTTCACCTCTCTCTCTGCCTGCCTCTCTGCTTACTTGTGATCTCTGTCTGTCAAATAAATAAATAAAATCCTTAAAAAAGAGAAATAAATAGCTTGGAATTATAGGAAAATAATGAAAATTTGAACCAAAGGACTAGATAGGGATGGAAGTGGTGGTAACTGGACTGCCAGTGGGTTGGTCCTAGGCATCTGAGAAGTTAGGCTTCCATATAATGAAAGTGAGGCTTAGCAGATGCTCAAGATGAAATCTGTCTCTAAAATGGGACCACAGAGTGATATTCCCACAGTAAAACAGGAAAAAATCCTCCCTCAATCATAGAGGAAGACAAGAACAAGTGGGGGTAAAAATCTCTTAAAATTTAGGTCTACGGATCTCTCCCCCACTTCGGCTTGAGGTTCAAATTTAAACTGATGTGTATGTTCCAGTAATTCCCATAAATACTACAGGATGCTAGGCAGAAGCAAACACAGAACAATTCATGGGGGATATACCTTATCCCAGGGCACACCAGATTGTAACTGGTTAAGCTCACAATATATGTAAAACCAAATGAGAAAACAGCACATCCTAGGCAAGAGTTAGCTGGCCCAAAAAAGAGTAGGATTTCCCGACACTCAAAAGAATTGGGAAGTAACTTTTCTTTTTTTCTACTCTTTCATGTCCTAGCCCACAAGTAATTCAACGGTGATAGTGAGGAGGAATTGCAGGAGTTTAAAATTATGAAGGAGGAAAGTCTCAAAAAATTCTGATTCAGGAAAATCTCAAGAAATTCTGATCACAGAAGTATCAAATAGAACTTTTAAGGTTAATACAGTCACAATATTAAAGCTATAAGGGGAGACAGCAAAAACAGGAGAAAAGAGCAAATGTCATGAAAAAGAGCAGGCAGACTAAACCAAATAACTAAATTGTACTTGAAATGGTGAATAGTGCCCCTCAATTTAAAAAAAACAACAAACAAAAACCCTTATACTTTGGTTAAACACTGACTTCTGATTTAGTTTGAAGAGAGGGTTAGTGAACTGGAAGAAAATAATTTAGAACTCTGTAATGAAAAACCACCACTAAGGAATTATGTTGAAATATGGACATTTTTTTGGCAAAGAATTTAGTTTACCACTCAGGGATGCATGTTTTTAAAAAAGGTACTAAAATATGTTATTTAATCAATTCTTTAGAATAGGAATGATAATTACTTATTTGTAAGAAATAAGAAAAAGTAGACCTAAAAACAATCATAGAGGTGAGAGATGACTGGTCTTCTAAGAATGTTTATTGGCTTTATACTTTAAATTGTATATACACTTAAAAATTTTACGAGTAAAATTAAAAATTGAAATACTTTAAACATGAGAGGAAAGAGGAGATAAAATAAACCCGATCACAACATTATAGATCAGGTGCTGTAAGAGACACTTGGAAACCCCAGAATGAATAATCAAAGGAAAAAAAATAAACACTTAGCTGATGAATAAGAAACATAAATATTTATGACACACTGAGAAAGGACACGTCGTGAGAGTATGTTGGAAGAAATAATCTATTCTGCATAGAGCCATCAGGAAAGAATTACAATGATCCTGGAACAGCCCTATTGGGCAGCCCTGAAAGAAATATAAGACATATGTTGGGTGTGTCCGTAGTCCCATGTGGCTAATGGCAATCACACTGGCTGACATGGTCTGGAGAAGCAGCTTCCAGCATAATGTTCTGTGTATCCATGTGCTCAAGGACATTCAGGTGGGGTGTATAATATATTTTCTGTGTTCAAATGAGTTTGGTAAATTTCAGGATGACAAAATTAAAGTCTAAGCTGCAGAGCTTCTCAGAGTCTTTAATATGTAAACACTCCGCCCTGCAAGAGGGAGTGTGGTACGCATTCTAATGTTTCACAAAGGTATTTGCCCAGGTAGTACTTTTTGTCTACTGTACCTCTGATAAGGTCCCCCAGAGAAATCTACTGTGGAAAACTCAAAGGAACTAGAAGGATGTAAAGCTGGAAACACAGGCAAATCTCAGATCAGAATCTCACCGGATAGCCTAAGAAGTTTGGATCTTGAAATAGTAAGTGATATGAAGCTCTGCAGACACTGGCGCAGGGGAGTCAGGGCTAATGCCTCTGAGTTTCAAATGCGGTCATATAAAGCTCAAATGTGTTACGGCTGCTGTTCCCTAGACCAGAGTTGAGATGGGGTTCTTACGGGACTTCCCCCGGTTAAACCCAGGTAAGGCGAAATTCTTTCTTGTCAGCTGTTCACACAATCATTCTCCTTCAGGGGTCCTGCTAACTGAGAAGGGTGGAGGAAAAAAAAATCCCCAAGTTGAAATGAACCCAGGTCACAGATTCTGGAACCAATTTAGTTCAAAAGGAATTAGACCACGCTCATAAACCATAATAAGTAACAACATTCTCTGGAGTACATGACAGATAATTGGGATTGGAGCACTCAGCGTTAGACAACAACTTCACTTTTTCTGAAAAATGGTTTTTTTGAATAGGTCATAAAGCCAGCCACATCGTTCAAATTACACCCACCCACACATGCACCCCCTTATACAATGAAAAGCTTCTGTTCTGCTCTTCCGCCTAGCTCCCATCACCTGTATAGCAGAAACTGGGTAGCTGGTGTCTAAACCTGACTCTTCTTTGTCATGGTACACAGCTAGACTACATTTCCCAGCCTCTCTTGCAATTAGCTACACCATGGAATTGAGTCTTGGTCATGGGCATATCCTGTCACTTCCCTGTCTGGCCCATAACAAACTCCTCCATTCATCCTTCCTCTTTTCCCATCTGCTGGTTGAAAGTCAGTCAACACCTACAGCAACCTGGGAAGCCACGTAAAGAAGGTGAGGTCTCCATCAACCTTAGATCCTGGATGACAGAGGAGAGAGTTCTCTCCTCCCAGCCCCCACTGTAGAGTCAATGTGGATATATACCAATTGTTTTAACCAGTCTCTCATTCATGGATTTGGATTAGACATTGATTTTTTTTAAGTTTTATTTATTCGAGAGGGAGAGGGAGGGAGGGAGAGGAAGGGGCAGTGGGAGAGGGACAAGCAGAGCCCAGTGTGAGGCCTGATCCCAGGACCCTGAGATCAGGACCTGAGCCAAAACCATGAGTAGGATGCTCAACCTGCTGAGCCACGCAGGTGCCCCTAGACACTGATTTTTAACCCTCCTCATACTAGTGTTCTTAAAGATCATTAGTTAATGAGCTTAGAATATTTTTTTGTCCAATCCTACTTGATTGAGATGTATATATAGTACAGAGCAAATCTGACAGGAACTTAAAGTTAGAATAAAGCAGATGACAAAGGGCAAGGCTGAGAATGCTCTGTTGCTGATAAACACACTGTTGAAATCCCACTTTGCATACTGAGTACAGTGTCGGGACAAACTGGAACCCCAAATTCCCTCTGTAGAATTAATCAAATTACTGCGGAGAGCACCAGACAACTGCTCCATTCAAATCTTACTGATGTCATATGAAAAAAGGCTGATGGGTTCACATTTGGCATTCATTAAGAGGTAGCGGCTGGAATTAGTCAGAATCCTGGATGATTAATCTTTGATATGCATGGCCACAAATGGTGGACAGTCACTTAGCCAGATGCTTCTTAAAAATCCTGCTAAAGGACCAGCGCATGGCTCAGAAACCATTTGCTTAGTCATTTAACTACAGTGTTTGCTTTTGCCAACCGCTTGACAGTTTAAAAAGAATAAAAGCCTATTCCCCACTGGAAAATTCTGGATTTTTGCCATAATCATTACATACAGTGTTCTTAGGAAATTCCAGCTTTATGGCTCTTTCGACACACGGAATATAATTTTACTGTCAGCAGAGAACCCTAAAAACACAAAGTAATATAAGAAAGCAACAATGCCGTGTTCTTTAGTAACCTTCTTTAAAATTAAATATCGATTATAATTTTGCAGTTTATTTTCAAACCAGAACAGTTGAGTATTTGAGGCTTTGGACTTTAGTGTTGGTGTTGGGCTTATGATGGAAATGAAGTGCTTCTTAAATTTAAAACACTATAAAATTCCCAAAGGTAATCTTGACACTCCACTTTATTTCATATGTTTCTCAATAATGAAAATACCATTTCAAATTTAAGAAAAAAATAAAAAAATAAAAAAAAAAACACCTTGTCATTAAAGCTCATATCCTAAATACCCAATTATTTAGTGGGCTTTCTTTGATATGATGACTTAACTTAGGAACAATTCAACACTGGCAATTAAGAATAATATTAATATTCACCCAAACCAACATCATTTATAAAGATATGCCACCATCATTGATGATTATTTGCTTTCTCTGTAAGTACTTAGGAAGCATCAGATTCTAAGAATGGATGCCCTACATATTTTCACAGCTATTCTTACGGTTACCCAAGAGCTAGCTGCATTTTAATGGAGAAGATGACTATATATAACTCGTGAACACATTGATATTCCCTGAGATGAAAGGTTTTGCAGAAACCAGAGAACGCACTTATTTCCTTAAAAAGAAAGGCAAACATTTTCCCTGGATTCTATCCTGGTTCCTTAGTATATCATTCCCTTGAAGATTTACAGAAACAGGCTCCATCTCCATGTAATGCCAAGTACCCTTGAGATGCTCCTGATATAGCTTATGTTTTCTTAGGTACCATGGAAGAGGCTACACAATTCAAACTAGACACCCTACTTCACAAACTCAGGGTCAGGCACACCAAACTTAGGGCAAAACAGTCTCTCTGCACCTCCCCTTTTAATACTTCATTCAGTTCATGTAGACCTTAAATCAGAGCACCTTACTTTACATACTAGTACAGTCATGACAAAGAATCTGTGAAGTTTCTAAAAAAATTAACCCTTCAGTATATAGAAAAGTATCAAAATATTGCCCTTACTATTTTTAATGGTTTAAGGGAGGTTGGATAACCTTAATGTGGTACTGGACCTCATGGTCAGTATTATCTGGGTAGGAGAAATTCCTGGTTATACATCAACAGACCAAAAAAAGAGAACTCCCGCACAAATTAGGGAAGCAGATGTTAAATTAAAGCCAGTCCTATTGAGCAACAGAGTGAAAAGGCAAACTATGGAATGGGAGAAAATACTTGCAAGTCATGTATCTGATAAGGAGTTAATATCCAGAATAAAGAACTACAACTCAAGAACAAAAAAATCTCAATAATCCAATTAAAAAATGGCCATAGAACCTGAATAAACATTTCTCCAAAGATGGTACAGAAATAGCTAACAAGCTTAATGAAAAGATGCTTAATGTCACTAATCATTAGAGAAATGCAAATCAAAACCCACATTGTGTGATCATCTCATACCCACTAGGGATGGCTACTATAACAAGAAAGTAGGAAAACAGAAAATAACAAGTGTTGGTGAGCATGTGGAGAAATTGGAACACTTGTGCACTGATGGTGGGAATGTAAAATGGCACAGGTGTTTTGGAAAAAGAGGGGCAGAGTCTTAAAAAATTAAAAATAGGATTATCATATGATCCAATAATCCTACTCCCGCGTATATACCCAAAAGAACTGAAGGCAGGATCTCAAAGAGATATTTGCATATCATATTCATAGTAATATTATTCATAATGGCCAAGAGATGGACAAGTATCCATTCACGAGGAAGAGAGGAATACGATACAAAACATACAATGGAACACTACTCATTCTTAAAAAGAAAGAAAATCCTGCATAGGCTACAACCTGGATAAATCTTGAGGACCTTACGCAATGTGAAATTGGCCAGTCCCTAAAAGACAAACACTTTATAATTTCACTTATATGAGGTATGGGACAAAGGAAAAGCGTAGTTGCAAGGGGCAGGAAGGGGGATGGGAGAATGGGGAGTTACTATTTAACAGGTATGGAGTTTCAGTTTTGCAAGATGAAAAAGTTTTAGAGATCTGTGCAACAATGACGTAAATATATTTACTGCTACTCAACTGTACACTTAAAAATGGTGAAGTTGGTAAATCGCACGTTGTTTACCACAATTAAAAACTACAAAAACAAAACAAAACATAGCACTTTGGGCCAGTCTAAGAAACCACAGCCCTTGAGGCGCCTGGCTGGCTCAGTGGGGGTAATCCTCTGCCTTAGGCTCAGGTCATGATCTCAGGGTCCTGAGCTGGAGCCCCACATCCATCGGGCTCTCTGCTCAGCAGGGAGCCTGCTTCCCCCTCTCTCTCTGCCTGCCTCTCTGCCTACTTGTGATCCCTGTCTGTCAAATAAATAAATTAAATCTTAAAAAAAAAAAAAAAAAAGAAACCACAGTCCTGAAAACTCCACTAGAATCCTATGGTTTCCTCAAAGACAATACTAGTTGCTTTTCAGCAGATCAAAGCTAATTCAACAAGGTAATCAAAGTACCTTTTACATTTGCCAACTCTCACAAATTTAACCCAAAAATCCACAGTTCCAGAACGTTTTAATAACTCTGGAAGTTTTTGTTAGGCACTCTTCCTTCCAAAGCTGAGTGAACAACGAAGGGACATAACTGAAATTAGCTAAGAGAGTAGAGATTAAAAGTTCTCAATCTCTCTCTCTCTCTCACACATACACACACATTCGCAGGATAACTAAATGGGAAGAATCCTCTCATAATTTATATGTGTAATTAAATCACCATGGCATGCACTTTGAATATCTTACAATTTTATATCAATTATCCCTCAAGCTGAATTTTTTTTTTTGTTTGTTTTTTAAAGGACACAACTGAAAATATTTAATCCGAATCAGATGTCCACATTGGCTCTGGAGAATGGGGAAGCTGGTCCCTGCCCATCTGTTCTGAGCCCTCTGGGTTCGAGCCACAATGCAAAGGCTCCAAATCCGAGATGCCTTCTGCGGCTTCTCCGTCTGCAAGGCCACACACACAGGAGTCCTCAGCACAGTCTCCTCCGAGAAGAATGCCATGGAATGTTTAGTGGATAAATAGAGAGGACACAACAGAAGTTAATTACACATTTAATATCTGTGGGGCAACATGTATATATTGCTGGGTGCCAAGTGATAAAAGAAATCGAAATCCCACAGAATGGCACTATTCAGTCAGGAGACAAGGCTGGTGACAGAACACAGCATAGTAAGGCAGTGACCCTCCTTCATTACTCAAGGCTGTGTCTCTGCTCCGAGAGAAGCTCCTTCACAAGAGTGTGAGTCCAAGTACACACGATCCTTGGAATGGCCTATATGGTGTGAGGTAGTGTGCCATAGAAACTTCAGAGCCAAACAAACATAAATGTTATAAAGAAACACAGAAATGGATGTAGGCGTGTGAAATTAAAAATTACATATAAAATAGATACAAATAAATGTGGAAACAATGCAGTTGGTCTGTATGAAGGAATGAATTTAAGATCTTTAAATAGTGTCACTTAATTGACTACACATTCTTCTGTGTCTGTTCACATGCAAAACACTGTACCAACCAGTGGGCCCAGGCCAGGGGCACAAGGAAAGCTAAATGGCACGACACAATGAGGTAGTCAAGGGAAGAGCTTCATCTCTGGGTCATGTGTGAGGATGTCTAAGCAGGTCCGGGAAGCATGAGGATGAAGAGAGGGGTGGAAAGCCAAGAAGGTGTTTAGGACTAAGAAAGTCTCATAAAGCTGTAAAAGTACATCAAGAGCAGTATATATGGAGATTACTAGAGACCTGTGGCAAAAGCCTAAGGAACAAAAGTGAATATAGCATCCCTTCCCACTGTAGCAATATTTTATTGTAAATTTTGCGTGTGGGGGCTGGGCTTGTCTAGTTCATTGCTGTACTTTATAGGTTTCTGGATCGAACAGGTACTTGAAAAGATCTTTTGAATGAATCAACAAAAAATGAAGCTAGACAGACAGCTGTGGGGCCAGATTATGACTGCCCTTGACTATCAGGCATTTTTTAAAATAGTATAAAGCACATAACCTGAAATTTACCACGGTAACCATTTCTAAGGGTAAAATTCAGTAGTGTTAAGTATCCTGACGTTGTTGGGTGGCGTCTCTAGAACTTTTTCATTTTGCAAAACTGAAACTCTATCCCCTTGATCAACAACTCAGTATTTGGATTTGTTTGTGGGTGATGATGTATTTCTGAATGTTTCTGAGAAGGACTCCTGCATTTTGGGAAGTAACCTATAAGTAATGCTAAGTAATGCTAAAGGTGTGTTAGACTATCACTAGGTTACACAAAGGGGGTTAGTGAATCTCTATTGTGCACTAGCCACATTTTATATTTCTATTTTTGTAAGGAAAATCCCAAATGCAACATATTTGTTAGAACTGATGATTTATAAATTTATCTGGAAAATACTGGTAATGCTGCTCATAACACTTTTTTTTTTTTAAGAAATTCTTTAAAATAATGACCTAATATCAAACAGTACAGCTCAAGGTAGATTACAATTAAAAATATGTTTATTTACCTAAAGGCCGTTAGCCCTCAAGTGTTGCAAGTCATGGATTGCTGGTTTGAGGATTTCTAACAAGCACTCTGTTCTCTAACACTGAGTCCCATGCTATCACCCTCGCTGGCTCCTGGCCTTGACCCAGTATTCATAGCCTTTCACTTATTTCTTGCATGTTCTTTAACAGGCCATGACAAGAAACATATATGGTGGTGGATTGCAGAAAATTATAGACTGGCTGGCTTTCCTTATTTATTTTAATGGGTACAGTATTTTATTTCTTTAAAAAAAAGTGATTTTTTCCATTTAAGGTTTTCGTTGTTTTGAGTAAGATCACTTTTGCTTATCATCTTTCTACTAAATCACCCCCTCAGCTTTTTAGAAAGCATAAAACGTAGTGCCTACAAATTTACTGCATATCACCCAAACAGATAGTATTAACCACTCTATTTTAAGTCAATATGTCATCATTGAAAAGACATCAAGAAGCCAATGAATAATGTTTAACTGGAAAACTTTAATGAAAGGATAAACTAATAACAAGATAAATCAATTTCATTAAGAGAATTTGGAAGAAGACAGAAAACATAAATATAATCTGATGAGAACATTAGACCTGCATTTTATTCTGAAGGAAATGAAATAGTTCAAGAAGTTTTGGAATTTCCAAGTTACTTTGAAGCCATTTTAGTCCCAGTTTCCCAATAAAATAATATAATTTATTTTCTTTTTTCATCATGTAAACAGAAGCCTGAACCATTTTTGCAATAAACTGTTGGATCAAAAAAGGCATTTTCCCAAGATAGAAAGTTAAGGAGCTCAGTGCCAAGGACTAAATTATTTCCAGCTGTAAAGTTGATTTTACTTTTCCTGGGAAAGCCGATATTAGCCAAATTCAATGCCATTTTTTGTGATATTCAAGAAAAGACCATCAGTGCAAGATTAACAATGTAAATCAATTAGTGGGCATTATGTAGACTTATAGAACTAACCACAGTCATTCAAAAAAAAAATTTAAGTTCCTACCTAGATATATCTATGCTAGAGCCAACAAGCAATCACATATGCTAATATGCCAAAATATAATTATTTACTAAGTACTTACAGTTCATAAAATTTAAATTGTATACAGAATACTTATAACACATTCAGAGAAGGGAGACTCTTCTGTACCCCCCACCCTGATAAATCTGGTACGTTAAGTTAGTCCCCACTGCGCTCCAGGTGAAGAGAATACTTGGCTGATTTTCAGGTTCCAGAATAAAAACTATCCCTCCGCCAAATGGGGAATACAAAGACTTCCTCAATCTCTGGGAAAACTGTAGGAAACAATTGGGGTACATATTATGTATACTCTAGGATACTCCTTAGAACAAGACCTTCAGTGGTACCACTTAAATATTTTCCACCTTGTCCGGAGGACCTTGTCTAAGAAATCAAGAAATAAGGCAGAAAAATTAACATAGCTGGCAGCTTCTTTTGATGTTAAGGTCTGAATTTTTGTGTGTCCTTCAAATTCACATGCTGGAGTACAAAGACGCAATGTGATGGTATTAGGAGGGGGGCCTTTGGGAGGAGATTATCAGGTCATGAGGGTAGAGCCCTCAAGAATGGGATTAGTGAAGAGAGACCCCGCAAAACTCTTTACCTAATTCTACCCAGTGAGGATACAGGACAAATCTGCAACCAGGAAGAGGGCCCTCACCCTGCCAAGATGGCATCCTGATCTCCAGCCTCCAAAGCTGGGAGAACTAAATCTCTGTTGTTCATACATAACCTCTATGGTATTATGTTACAGCAGCCCAAACAAACGAACAAACCTAATAATGCTTTTTAAAAATCTCTTTCTCATTTTGAGGGTAATGCAGAGTGGAGAAGTGACTTGGGATTCATAGGAATGGTAAGAGGCATCTGGAGAAGCAGTGACATTGGCCACAGAACAAAAAGAATGGTGGAGATCGCTTCTACTCACTACAGGTTGAGGACCTCAAATGAGACCCCACCCCCACCCCTGTCCCTCCCGCAGTGCCAGAGGCAAGACATGGTCAATAGCCTTACCCAGGACAGCCAGGCCCTCGGGGAGAAGGTGGGTGGCTTTGGGGGCGGGGGGGCAGGTGCTGCTTAAAGGTCTAATGTGGATGACAAATTCAGAGTTCAGGAGGTTGAGGCCTCCCATAATTGGTACCCAAGCATACCCATGACCCTGAAGGCCCAAGCTGTGTCTACGTGGTGGGTGGGGAATAAAGTGCAGAAGCAATATTTTCAGAAAACAAAGCAGAGGCCCTTGGGAAAAACCACCTTACTTCTCCTGCTTGTAGTTAGGAACAGGTATTGGAGGAAGACATAGGAATCTTCAGAGTCTCTTTGGTGAAAAGTAGGTGAAATTCAAACATGGAACATAACATTTTAGACACTGGTATGGAGTAAGAGATCATTTGAGACCAGTTAAAATTAGTGGACAATTTGCTTCAGCAGGGGGCAGAGACAGTACGAGGAGAGGAGGAGAAAAAGACAGGGTCAGGGGGAGAGGAGCAGTGGAGTGTACGTAGAGTACACAGATTCATTTAAATAAAATACATACTTTTGGGAATTAGGTTATGGCAAGAGTATACCATCAAAAGAATGTATTGTAAATAAATTCTCTGAAATAGCTCCTAAAATCTACAGGGATGGAAATAATAATATGCTTCTAACTTTCTCATTCACGTAGAATTCTTCCAGGTCAAGATAAAACAAATGCAATATAAATCTCTGCGTAAAAGGTAGAGTGGCTATATGATTTTTTGGCCAAATCAAGTCAATTCTGAGGTAAAAGGGGAGGCAATGAATGATTCTACTAGAACAACAGGCAATCACTGGGATGGTCCCAGGCAAACTGGGGAGTCTGCCTCAGGGCAGACCTCATGAGTGTAAAATAATACTTCTCTCAGTGGCTTACTTCTTAAATCTTAATGTCCAACCAAGACTGTCAGTAGAGGGACACATTTTATATACATTTATATTTCTGAATTTCAGATGTCTACAGAACACAACATAAAGTTTATAAAATTCAATGATGTTTCAATGTTATAAAATTCACGGTAAATTTTGATTATTCTATATATTCTCAATCAACAGCTCCTAAAAATACCATCCACCTTATGTGCCTGAGAAAACTTCTAACTTCTCCAAGAGTTGGCACTCACTTTTTAAGTCACTGTTATCCAACGTATTTACCAAACTGTTTGATAAATGTTGGCTATTGTTATAAATAATCATTTATTTAAAAAAAAAATGAACTGAGCACTTGCTATATAGTGCTGAGCCTACAGCTAAAAATCTAAATGTGGTTGCTATCACTGAGAAGCTCAGAGCTCACTTAGGGAGACAGAGAGTCAAACAAATAATTATAACCTACTGTGACAAGTGCTGTAATACAGGTACAAGCACGTGCTATGGATATCTTATCTAAGCAGGTAAATCACAACACACCACAGCAAAGGCCATGCTGGTAATATGAACAGTGTGTTCTGAGGTCATGGTGGGTGGAAGCTTCAAATGTGGAGCAGTTAAAAAAAAAAAAAGGCATGAGAGTGAAGAGTGAAGATGGGAGAGAAATCAAAGTATACCATGCAAACACAAGATGACACAGAAACTACATGCGGAAATAACATCCTCACTTCAACCTAAGTTACAAGAAAATTAGACCTCTCAACTTCATACAGAGCTGTACCTGGCTAACAGTTCCCAGCTGCGAAGACTCTCTAAAATTTGACCAGGGGCAGCATTTTTCAAATATTATGGGCCATTTGGTCTAAAAATATGGATTACTTTTGCTGGTCCCTGGGAAGAAAAATGAGGAAAAGAACCTCCATACACATCAGAATTAATGGAAAGTATACTATTATTTTTTTTTAGGAGATTTTATTTATTTATTTGAGAGAAATGGAGTGAGAGAGAGAGAGAGAGAGCATGAGTGGGGAAGGGGCAGAGGGAAAGGGAGACGCAGATTCCCTGATGAGCAGGGAGCCTGATATGGGGCTCGATCCTGGGACTCCAGGATCATGACCTGAGCCAAAGGCAGATGCCCAACCGACTGAGCCACCCGGGTGTCCCAGGATACTACTACTTTTGTTAAGATGCCAATATGATATTTACTCTGAAGCAAGGATAAGGTCAGAAAATGGAAAATAAACGAATAAAATTTTCATTTTTTTTTTTACATTTTTATATAAATGAATACTGTAAGCAATATATGTGATGAAGCCCTGAACCATCTGCAGAGCCTCCATGAACTAGATCTAAAGAACCAGTCAGCATGTGAATCATCTGAGGAAATGAGAAAATGTGAGATCTAACTTATTTTCAAAGACTGCTTCATGAAACTGTATTTTAATTACTAAAGAATCATAATTGTAGGTCTCAATGAGGCCAACTAGAAAGATACCTACTTTCTCCAAGAAAAGTTAATGATTCAAGAATATGGAATCATCAATAAAAATTAAGCATGTATTTAATGAACATGTTCTGCCCATTGACATTTGCAGCTCACCTGCCTTGAACAAAGCAGGGGGAGAGGGGGAATCTATAAAACTCAAATTCTAGTGACTCAGAGAGATTCTATTTACTTAGTGTGTTGAAGGAAACATTTTGCATTTGGAGACTCAGTCTTATTGCATAAAATATGAGCCTCATTTTCTCTAGAGAATTAGATTGCTGAAGACAAACAAAATTTAAAATCAACAAAATTAAATAAAGCCCAAGTCCACACCTCCAGATCTCTTTACTTTGCCATTAAATACCTCTGACATTATTATGAAAGAACAAACCATTCCAAAGTTCTGAGGCATCTGAAAAAGTAGGTACTTTCTAAAATTCAACTAGTTTAATTTGAGTTGGTTCTCTTTCCCTGAGGCTCTATGCAAGTTGAGGTGAGCCTGGAAAAAAAAATGCAATTTGGATTCATTACTGCACATGTAATTTTTCACTGTGTCCTCAAGAAGACAAAACCTAAAATTACTAGGAAAATAAAAGATACTAGCAATTGCCACCAGTACCAAATAGAAAAATAAATACCATCCTATAAAAATTGAACACTAAAAATCAGAGCTAACTGGTAATTTCTATCGGAGTTATGATTCTTAGCTCCTACATCGATGTTCTACTTCATTTTCTGATACTCATATATTCATTTTCCTTCTCACTCCGGCCCCTCCCTCCATGCTGGGAGTGGTAGTGGTGGTTATCTGTCCTTTCTTCCTCATGGCTACACCAAATGCACGCACACTTAAAATTCCCTTGGGGAATTTTTTGAAGTTCTTGAGCCTTGTCTTCAGCATACTTTCCCAGGTAAACCAAGAGAAGAATTAAATATTTCAGGGAAAATTTGGTGGAGTTGTAGGGCAATCTCTTTTCAAATTCAAAATACGTTTCAGTGATCAAGTCATTTGAGGGAAATATTTTGACTTATTTTTTAGTGGAAAATATAATCTGAGAATCATGTATATAGAAATACATAGAAAATATTCAAATCAAATGTCTCTGTGGGTGTGAGACTACAAACTTATTTGGAAAGGAAAACTGGAGATCCTCCCAAGAGATAAGTAGGTAATTAGCAAAGAGGAGAATGCAGGTTTTAAGAGAACATGGTATGTTTGTGAAGGAGAGGACAAGCCATGCAGAGAATTGAACTCTGAGTCTGATAAAGGCAAGACACCAGTCTGTCATAGCAAAGAGTTTCTGCAAGGAGTTTACCTGTTAACATAGCAATGGGTCACTGTTTCTTTATGCCAAAATAGAACACTGACTCTTACAAAATGGCTGAGTAAAAGCATTTGTTCCAAAACACTCGGTAGTATTAGAAAAGGGACAATTCTAGGCCACACCCTGTCAACTTCACATGATACATGAATTTTAACATCTTTTCTAGAGAAGTTCTATTCAGGGAGACGATTCATGTTCTTCTTATAAATACGTTCTTGGCATCTGAGTCAAGCGTGGATTTCTATTCATTTGAATTGTGAATCAGAGCAGCCATGGGAATATATGAAGTCATTTAGGAAGGAGGAAAATAGGAGGTTGGTCTAAGGGGAAAGGAAGCCACTTCGACAGGATGGTTGAATAGGTCAGTGGTTGGAGGGCTCCATTACTAGCCAGTTTCTGAACTACAGAATGCAATGGTTTGACTGGTAATCACTCCTTTCTGTATAATGGAAGCAGGTCAAAGAGGTCACTCTACCGGTGAAAGGATACTCAGAAATAAAAATAATACTCATAGGGGCACCTGGGTGGCTCAGCACCCAGCTCTTGGTTTCGGCTCAGGTTAAGATCTCAGAGTCATGAGATGGAGCCTGTGTCAGGCCCTGCTCTCAGCATGGAATCTGCTTATGGTTACAGATCATTGCTTATTTCCCTCTGCTCCTCACCGCCACCCTACCCCCTTGCACACACATACTCATTTTCTCTCTATAAATAAATAAAATCTTAAAAGAATAATAATGCTCAAAAAGATTCATGGACAACTGATTTCAGATTCCAAAATAATCTCCCTGCCCCCAATACACATGCAACAGTGTTAAGATTATCTGGGGAGGACCAGGGAGAATCCAAAGCAAGTAACACTTATGAAATCCTTAGGTTATTTTGTATTTTCACATTTAACCCTCAGAACATCTTCACAGGGTATATAGCAAAGTTGAGGTGAATGTAGTCTACTGATATTTATCAAGACTTCCTTCTGGGGGCCTGGGGGCTCAATGGGTTAAGTGCCTGCCTTCAGCTCAGGTCGTGATCTCGGGATCCTGGGATGGCGCCCCACAACGGGGTCCCTGCTCAGCGGGAACCTGCTTCTCCCTGTCCCTCTGCTTCCCACTCCCTCTGCTTGTGCTCTCTGTCAAATAAATAAATAAAATCTTTTTAAAAAAGGAGACTTTCTTCTTTTGTGTAAATTAAGTATACGTAGGCAAATTAACCACATATATATCACATGTTCAAAGTCATACATCAAACACATTAGAGAGGGTGTCTTTTGGAAGGGGGAAGGAGTATACATCCATGTGTTAGCAAATGCCTTTTTAATTTTAAAAAATATTTTAATAAAATAGTATTCTTCTAGCAACATGTATGATCACAATCTTTGCTACTTTGCAGCCCTTAAGCAGACTTGAGTTTAGTGGAGCTTCCTAGAAATAAATACTATACATGAGCACTAACCAAAATCTCAAAACGTTGATCTTTGTAAAGGAACTCTGGCTCTATATCCAAATCCTGGTAATGGAGAAGAAATTGACCAATGTCAACTATTAACATAAGAAAATTGGATACATAAAATTCCAGTGGCCATTCTCCTTCTCTTCATGCCCTGTGCTAAATAGTGCATAATAGGATTGACATTTGGAAAAAATAAAGAAAAAAAATCTTGTCTTGGACTGGAAAATACTGTTTTAGCATCCAGATGTAGAGGGTAAAGGAATCTTAAAGCCATTGAGACTCAGATAAGAAGGCTCCCTCAACTAATTCAAGTTCAGCATATCTAAAAACTAACATATAAAATCCAATCCTGGGGGTGCCTAGGTGGCTCAGGAGGTTGAGCCTCTGACTCTTGATTTTTGGCTCAGGTCATGGCCTCAGGGTGGGGCTCAAAGCCCCATGTCAGGCTCCCCTCTGAGCAGGAAGTCTGCTTGAGAGTCTCTCTCTCTCTCCCCCCCCCCCCCCCCCCCCCCCCCCCCCCCACCGCCCAAGCCCCCGGAAAAAAAACCTTAAAAAAAAAAAAGGCAATCCTCACACATGTTTTGGGGATATTTTCAAATAAAGGCAAGTTCTGAACATTGAAGTAAAGTACAAGCACACGCTGTGCTCACATGAGCCTAGGATGGTCTGAACCAGACTTCAAAACTTGGAAAAACCTTGTACATCTTACTGGAGCATCTTGTGACATTTGTTTTGGTTTGGGAATGGGAGAAACCCAGTAATACATTAATATATCTATTTATAGCTATTGTTTATGGAACATTTACCACATACCAGGGCAGTGAATAAGTATTTCACAAGCATTATCTCTTAATTATCATAATAACTCTCAAGTACAGCCCAATAGAACTTTCATTTCATACATAAGAAAACTGGCAGTTTTGAGAGGTTTAGAAACTTTTACAAAGGCATTTGGCTAAAAGGTGTTAGCTCTAGGAAGGTGAGCAATGTTCTGAATCATTAAGCTCTACTGAAATTTCCCAGATTACTGTACAAGAATAGAATACAGAACAATTTTAAATCAAAACTGGAGACTTCACAGAGACATCTTTTAAGTGGAGGGTCACACCACTCTTCACTCTCTAGTCTATACATGTGTGCGTCAGAGAAATTCAATGTGTGCGACCAAAACCATTCTCTTGAATAGAACTCACACTAAGCTAAACTCCGTGAACATGGATTAGGGTCCTACTCCATTCAAAGCACCTTGCATTGGATTCTGGGTTATAAACTTCCATAAGTCACGTCCCTCATTTCAAGCAATTGTGCTGATGTAGTAACCTACGAACTTCATTAACCCATTTTTATTTACAAACACATCCTTATCAAGTATTATGGCCACTTTAAGATAATCCAATAAAGGGTTCTTCTCATCTTAAAGTATAAATATATTTGCAACGTATTTTATATGAAATGGAAGTTCAGCCAGAGGATATGTGTTCATCAAGGTCTCCACACGAAAGGTCAAATGGAAATAAATTACAAATGTAAAGGAACAAGGACTTGACAGGAAAGCCAAAGGGTCTAATTATATAGAGGGAAATACAGGTGATGGATAAAAATGGGAACATTTTAAAATTACAGAAATTCTGGAATGAATTATGATCCAAAGATGGGATTCAGCACAACAGGCAAAAGGATGTCAAAATATCAGTCTGGTCTGACTGAGAGCTGATAAAGTTTTGTCTCTCTTATAACCTTGGATGGGGACTAGGGGAATTGTATTTCTACGAAGCTTTCAGATTTTGTGTCCTACCTAAATATACCAACACTAAAGATACTAACACTCCTCTTTAAATAGAATGCATTCTTCTGTTACTCACATTCGTGACTGGACTAGAGTACATTCTCTGGTTGCCAAAGCTTGAGACAGTTGTATAAACTTGTTATTGGAGCATTCTAGGAAATACACAACCACAATCCTGGGAGGAAGCTTCAGAGTAGACTTTGCTTTCACACAACTGCTATTTACTGACACCCACCAGGGCCAAAATTGAAGTTCACACTTCATGAGTCATTGGTTCCATATCTTTGGAAGCATGGTGTATGAAGAATTCCTTTCAAACTGCTGATTGCTTCCTCAGCTTCTGAACATCTGTGTTGCTCTGTTCCCATGACCATCTTTGTTTTGTTTTTTTGCCAGCTGAAGATTAATTCAAATCAAAAGGCGACTCATCATGCTCGGTTTTCTCCACGTTTCTTCCATTGGGGAGGGAAGTACTGCCAGATAGGTCATGTGGCCCCACAACCACGGGGGCTAGGTAAGAGGAGGTATGTCCGTCATTCCTTAGAAACAGATGTCAGGATAAAAGGCAAGATCTTGCTTACTTCACCTTGGCTGCAGTACATTTTTGGATCACTTCATTTTCTTGGCCTTTTAAATCTTCACATTTATCCTAGACACCAATAAAACAAAATGACCTCTTCCCATCCCCACTGAAAGGAACAGCCCTCAAACTCAGTTTTGAAGTCCAATCCAGACCTCCCTAGCTCATGGGAACACCGTGTGCGTGCCTGCGCTTATGTGTGTGTGCACGCACGTGTGTGCCCGCCTGCTTTCATATTTCACAGCTGGCTTACATCTACAAAAAAAAGCTCAAGAACCATGTGTGAGGAATTGACTTGTAAGTTTTGCTAGTTGTCACCTATGTGAAAATGCTGTGACAGTATTCTGCAAGTGCCAAGTGCCATTAACCTTGACCCCGCACTGAACAACCCCTACCCCACCCCCACCCCAGTTCTCCACTGTCAACAGGATTTCCATTCGTAGCCCAGAAGGGCAGAGGCTGGTCTAGATCAACGATGTGAGCTTGTGTAACTCTGAGCATGTTCCCAAAACTCATCAAAGTCAGACACGTACACACACATAGTGACTCACAGGATACATTTTTTTTTTATCAAAAATAAAATTCAAGGAATATATCAGCGTATATGGTTACAGATCATTGCTTATTTCACCTTATTTCAGGGTTAAATGTAACCTTGGAAAACAGAAAATGGAGGCCAAAGATTTTTTTAATTGCCCCCAAACACACAAAAAATCCCATCAAATTAAAGTTAACATGGACAATAGAAACTTCTTCATGCAGTTGACTCTGTTCTTGAATTGTATGCACAAGGTGGTTTTCCTGGGATAATAGCTCAGAAACAACAAAGGCACAGGGTGATAAAAGGTCTCCTCGATGCTCGTTTGGTGAAAGTACATTCCTTCTGTTAAATTTTTTTATTGTCTTTCATCAAAGAATTTAATGTTGCATGTATTTCTACAGGATGTCATTTTTCCCTTGAGGTGATCAAAGTCCCAACCACCGATATAGCAATTAACCAGAAGAGAATACAAAAATGAAAGTGTGGTACCTGAGAAACACATCTGTGAGTACGCTACCAAGGTAGCGTGGAGAGGATCAGGAAAAAACCAAAGCAAGAGGAGTAGAGCCCCACTTTCATTAGCCTCCTTAAAGACCGAGATCTACTCTGCACTTACCTTCAATTTCATGAACAATTTCATCACATCATATAAAGCCATATTTTATATGCCATGGAAAATAAAGTCTTGAATGAAACCAGTGAAATACTGTTACTGTAACATACCACCACCAGGCTAAGTATGGAGTAATTCACAGCAGAACTGCTACATAGTAAGCTAACTGCTGTAAGTATAATGAGGCTCAAACTCTCCATTAAGCTATGTTCTGAAAGAATGTTACCAATATGGTGTTGCCCATCCAAGGACTGGTGGGGAACAAAGCCAACAAAGACCACCCTTGGCAGGCAGCATCTGGAATGGGTCAGAAAAGCATGGGAGTGAGAAAGAATGGGATGTTACAATTAAGATGAGAGGGAGGGGGAAAAGGAGAAGAAGAAGGAATCTCTCCTAATTGCTTCTTTTCTTATATATTGCTTTGTGGAAACTACAGATATACCAAGCGGACTGAAGCCAACAGAATTCTTATTTCTCACCCCCTTCCTGATAAAATCTAAGAACAAGGGTTAGCAGTAATCAACTTTCAAAATAAGAGCCGCAGTTGGCCTGATACTCAGCCACAGACTGGGCTGGTACATTTGCTGTGTGACAGATACTAGGAAATACTGTTAACATCAATTGTGCCTCAACAAAGGGATGAAACACACCTTAGAAAATGCAGCAAAGGTAAAAATAAGGAAGCTAGGTATTTCAAAGGTTTATATTTTGCTAACAGTGAGGAAGGAATTAAAAATAGTCTATTAGTAAATAGTAATTGTGATAACAGTTGAAAAATGTAGCCATCTCAAAGATAAGGGTGATGGTTTTTTTGTTTAAGTCTTAAGATAATAGGATCTAGAAAGAAAAAAAGAAGTGGTATACCCAAAAGGAAATGGTAAAAATAAGAGCTATAAAGATGATAAAATTAAGATTAAAAAGCTTAACAGAAGAGGAAAAGAATTTACAAGAGCTTTAACAAGGGTTAATTTCTACTAAATTTAAAAAATGTTTAAAAATGTTTTTAAAAATTAAGACATTTAAAGCGTTTTTAAGCAAGGCCACCATCAAAACCCCAATGGATAAATGGATGAGAGATTCAGAAATTTAATTAAAGAGGAAATATAGAAAGTAAAAATCAAAAACCACCACCAACCAAAAAACCCCCAAACACAGAAACATTGTTAATAATTAAAGAAATACAAATGAAAGGAATAACATCAGCATATATTCCAGAAAAACTTTTTTTTTAAACAATAAAAGTCCTGGGATTTGGACTGGAAAAAATAATTCATTCATTACTGACATTAAAATAGCACATACTGAGGGTACCTGGGTGACTCAGTGGGTTAAAGCCTCTGCCTTCAGCTCAGGTCATGATCCCAAGGTCCTGGATGCTTCCCCCTCTCTCTCTCTGCCTGCCTCTCTGCCTACTTGTGATCTCTGTCAAATAAACGAAATCTTAAAAAAAAAAAAAAAATAGCACATATCTGGAGAATGGTTTACCAATGAGAAAACAGAGCATATGTTTGGTGATTCCACGGTTGTAATTTATCTAGGGATATAATTTTTTAAATGTGGATAATGATTACAATAAAAACCAACTACAAACAATTTAAATGCCCCCTAATGGGGGAGCCAAGTTTATTGTAGTATATTGATATAATTGAATAATATGCCATCATTAAAAAGATAAATCTGTTACAGAAATGTCTATTCTCTTAAAATCATTAAGAGAAAAGTAGAACTATATATGTAAATATATACACATACATATGAATACATACACAGAAGTATATAAAATTGCTTTTAATTATGAACACTGAATATTGTAGTGCCATTAAAAAGGTAAATATGGAGAAGCATATATAAAATTCTGAGGAAAGTAGAAAGATACATACATACATATATACATTTACATATATCTATTCTAATGATATAAATATGTTCCAGCGTGAAACAAAATTCAGAAGGGAGCACAAAAATGAAACTGGATTTTGAGGTGTTTAAGATTTTTTTATTATGGGGGAATATTTTTCTAATTATAATTTTTTCCTTTTTAATTTTTCCCCTAATTTTATAAAGTAGATTTGAGCAGAAACTACTCCTAAAACCTGGAGAAAGTTATTTTCTGTTGACATATTCTAGATTATAAGAAACCCAAAAGAAATTATGAGTTTACAGACCCAGATTTCTCAGAGAGGGAAGTAGGTGAGTTTATAATTTTCTTAAAGGTTGCTGATATTTGATTTGTGTTAAGAATCCCTCTCCTTGAGAAAATCTTCAAGAAGAAACTCAGTCCTTAGAATTTTCCTTTCTCTTTACAAATACGGAACTCCAAATTGCTAAATGTAGCACTTACTGGTGGTATGCAGAAGTAATATCCATGCAAGGAGACATTTCTTCTGACTGGCAATGAGCAAAATTACGTGGGTACAATACATAATTACACAGATATGTAGATATACATACTACACATACACACATACACATACAACCATACACACGTTCAGAGAGTGACAGTCTTTGAAGTTACATAAGTATTGGTAGATAACAGCATGTCTTAGGGAGAACTTTTCTAAGAGCAGCAAGAGCCCCAAGCTCATTCCTCTCCATTCCTCTCTAGCCGCACTGACTACGTATGGGTTGGTTTCTTGACTAGTTGAAAACACTTTGCCTCAGGATCTTTGACCTTGCTGCTTTTTCCAACTGAAACACTATTTTCCCATCTATTCGCAGGCTCAACCAGAGGTTATATGCAAAATATTCAACAACTGGGACATTTTGGAGAAGCAAACAATTAGTCCTGACACATGACCATTTGACTGAAGGACACTGGATTTAGAATTCATAAGACTGTACATGTGTCTGCAGACTTGGTGCCCACACTTCCTTCAGATCTGCACTCAAATGTTACCTCTTCAAGGAGGTATTCTCTGACAGCCTTATCTAAAATAGCATGTCTGTCATTATCTCTTTTTTTTTTTTTTTTTTTTTTTGGCCTGTAGCGTTTCTTACTACCTGACCACAGATTACAAATTTATGTCAAGCTTTTTATTGTCATTATTCCTCCCTAGCATGTAAGTTCCAATAGCGGGGACCTTGCTCACTCTTCTCCAGGTGCCTATGACCTCTACTTGCTAAATCTAATGATCCCTGGTTAGAATGGGTCAGAATTCCTCTCATTTTTGAGTTTTCATCGGCAGTAATTCACTCTTCTTTGAGTCATTCACCCTTTTCTCCCTTAAGTTCTAGAACATTAAAAAAGAATGCCTAATCTTCCTCGTTTTTCTGGCTGTTCCTCCTCAATATCCTTCTCATCTCCCTGACTTCTAAGGACTGGCTAGAATGCTCCTGGGCTCCATCCCTTGGGGTTTCTCAGCTAGACTCACAGCTCTCAAGAACACCTATATGCTGATGACTCCCACATTCCTATCTTCAGTCTGGAACTTCTTTCCTGGGCTCAGACTCATTTAACCAATTACCTGTTAGACATCCAAGGAAGATGTCATACAGGCATCCCAAATTTAACTTGTCTTGGACAAACTCCTTGCTCACCACACCCTACTCCCCCAAACATGCCCCCCTAAATACTCTCTAGCTCAGTAAATATTCATTTTCCCAGTTGGTGACCAAACACCTTAATCTCATCTTTGATGATCCTCTTTCCCTCATGCCCCACATCTGGTCTGTTAACAAAATGTGTTAATTCATCCTTCAAACTGTACCTGGAATCTTATCACTTCTCACCACTCTGGTCTGAACCACCATCATCTCTTACGTGGATTCCTGTAAAAGCCTCTTAACCCATCTTTCTGACTCTTGGCTCTTTTCAATTTATAACAGCACCAGAGCCAGGATGATCTCATTAAACATAAGTCAGATCATGTCGTTCCCTTACTGGAAAATCTCCAATGGCTTCCATGTCACTTAGGTATGCTTATTACTACCCAAAGGCTCCCTATGACCCAGGCCCTTATAATCTCTGTGACCTCATCTGTCAGAGCTCTCTCCTTTCCTTCATGCTACTACTCCAGCCACACTGCTCTCCCCTCTCTGGTTCAAACAAATTGGGAATGCTGCTGCCTCAGGGTCTTTGTACTTCTTTCTTCTTCCTGGAATGCTGTTTCCCAAATATGCACCTGGATGGCTCCTTTCCATCACCCAAAGTCACTTCCTTGTTGAAGTCTGACCCAGCTCGTCTATTTAAAATTGAAACTTTCCTGGACTAGTTTGCTTATATAACATTGATTTTGATGACATCTGCAGTGCTCCTAGTTTAATATAGCATTTTAATGAGAGGAGATGAGGCTTGAGGAGAAAGCACAGGGCAGATCATGGGAGCCCTGGTGAGCCAACCAAAGCTGGAAGGTGAAGAGGAGCCGGCAAGAGCTGTTAAGTAGTGACATGATACAAAATGATTACTTTGGTATACTGATTCTCCTTTTAAACAAAGCATAGGAAATATCCAACTATGGCATGATAGAGAGACTGACAATATTTTCCTAGAGATTTTAAGCAAACCTAAATTTTTCTTTGCCAAATTGCTTCTATTTCTATTTATGACTCTGTGACTACATTACACTTCAGTGATTATGTTCAATGAGTCTACTTCAAAGGGACCAATTAACTACAACTCTTGAACCACTCAGGATTTCACGTTAACTTTTCCCCATAAAGCTCAAAACTGCAAATACGAATTTGAGTAACTAGGGAGCCCCAAATGAAGCAAGACTTTGCTTAACAGGAAAACTTTTAAATATTAAGCAGCACCATAAAATGATAGTGACATGGGTCCACCTGTGGCCATGCTGAGAGGGGGTCTATTTCCCTTCTAAAGGAACAGATTCCACTCAACTCCAGCAAACTGTTTCCAGACTTTTCTATTTTTTAAGAAAAGCCAAAATTTGGATGTTTGTATGGCATCTTCCAAGTTCTGAAATATTGAAATGAAATCAAATCTTTCCACAATTGCATTCAACTCCAGCTGTGCCAATTTTCACCACATGATGGTTTTGAAGTTTATGCTACCCTATCAGCCATTTACTTACTAGCTTCTTAGACTCTCTATGCCTGCCTCAGTTTCCTTAACTTAAAAATCAGATAATAATATCTAGCTAATAAGGTTATAGGTAGGCATGTCATGACCTAGTGCATGTCATGTAGCAAGTGCTCAAAAAAGGTTACTATTGTCAGGATCATTTTTCCACGGAAAATAAACACTTAGGTTCTTCCACTTAAAACTACTGAAGTTTCTGAGTCTACCATTTCCTGACTGGTGCTCAGTGCAGATCATGATTCTGAGAGCTATGCAAATAGACAAGGAAAAAGAAGCAGGGCTTACGCCCTTGTCAGTAAAACTAAAATGAGGAACCAGGGTTAATATGTAGGTAGAAGTCAACTTAAGGACATACACCCCAAATCATAAAATTATGAGCAAATGGGTATTAGCAAAATCCTAGGTAAAGCTGAGAACCTTAAGGCAAGGGGCCTATGTGAGGTGATGGATTCTAAGGCAGGGCAGGGTGTAACTATACTGGAATTAAAATAAAGCAAAACAAAACACAAGGCAGGGCAGGATATGGGATGAGGTTGCACTGAATAGTTTCCTCAGGAAAATGAGCATTTAGGCAGGTTTCAAAACAGGACATGAGAGGATATTTAAATTGGTGACTCTATGGGAAAGAAAATTGATTAGGAAGTTTAGAAAGATATCATGGAAGTCATCCAAATGTGTGAAGCCCACATGTTAGAATACATGTTCCTTGGCTGGAGTAGAGCTCAGGAAAAGGAGTAAGGGCCTGGGGCATTTGGTTATGGGGGGTGGTCACAAGAAGAGATTAAATCTGTCAACGGTGATAAAAATGAAAAAGAAAATGAGATAAATAATGCAGCCTCATTTCCTCTGCTAACACTGCCTCTTCAAAATGCTCTCCGCCTCCAAAGGATGATCTGTTTAAAATGTCCCTTTAGGGGTGTCTCGGTGGCTCACTCAGTTAACCACCTGCCTTCAGCTCAGGTTATCATCTCGGGGTCCTGGGATGGAGCCCTCCCTCTGGCTCCTTGCTCAGCAGGGAGTCTGTTTTCCCTCTGCCCCTCCCCCTTGCTGGTGCTTACTGTCTCTCTCTCAAATAAATTCTTTAAAAACAAAAAATGTCCCTTTAACATCACACTGAAAGCCTACTCTCACCAGAGAGTATAAAAGCTGTGAGCACTCGATCTATGAGCCAACTGAGATGTCCTATATTTATCTATACTTTTTTTTTCTTTACTCCTTTCAAAAATCACACATTTGCTATAAAAACCGCATAATGGAGTTTAAGAGAAATATTTCAAATGAAGAAAATTACTTCTAATTCCCAAAGCTCACACAATGTTTTTCATTTTTATATCTTCTTGCCTAATTTGTGTCCATAAATCTGCCGATTTGTCAATTTACCATCACTATATATTCAATCCCATTACCTATTTTGTTAACTTACCATGAACCCTTACCAATCATCCCCCAGGTTTCTACAGTCATCATGACTAAAATGTCTGCATCATAATTCACCAAGTTGATGCCCTCTAATTTAATAAAATATCAGGCATTTAAGTCCTGTCCGTTATTTTCTATCACAGAAAATGCAACAATATACATCATTTTACACACAAGTTCCTTTTTTCTTTCTTTTTTTTTTTTTTTTGCTTTTAATGCTGCTGGACAATTTCCTCAGGATAAATTCAAAAGAGTAGAATGACTGGGCCAAAAGGTATGTACATTTTTATTTCCCTTTAATCTACATATATGAAGATAAGCATGATAGATCAACAACGATATGATAAGGAATTGTGAGCTATGGTTGCATAACCAAAGACATTTAGCCTGGTGTGTGATTTATACTGCCTTACATTTCAGGTCTAAAGATGCTCCATGACCTTGTAAAGGTCTGAACATACGAGAAACTGGTTGTTTAACAGAGTACAACTGAATGTCAAGACATATTTCCCTTCTAACACCCCCTACAAAGTTAATGTGCTGATGGTAAAGGCATAAGCAGTCACCTTCTCTCTCTTTGGATAAATCGCCCAGGAGAGATGTGACAGTGAATGTGTAAGCCTCCAAATCAAATAAACAAGAATTATCCAATACTGAGAAATAGGAGTAAGGCACAGCTCTGAACCACATCAGGCACTAATACCATAAAGGGATGAGGGGAGTGAGTGCACAGATTGAATTGAAACCATAAATCATACAGAGCACTAGAAAAACTATTAAAGCAAATGTGATAATAAAGAATAAAGTCAAGGTTAAAAAACCTGTGCCATGTTATAAAACACTATTATTTTAAAATACAGGTGGAAAAGAAACGTCCATGATACTATTATTGAAGAGCACAGTTAACATGAAACAACTTTGGTCCTGGTGTTTAGCTGAGCAATTGGGATTAAGTGGTATGGAAGGAGTAGTGGTTGCTGTAAAAAAGATGGAGGGCCTTAGGAGTAATTACTAAACCTAGCTTCATGCAGGCAGTGTGAAATGAAGATTGGTTAGTTTTCTGGTTAATCTCATCAGGATAAAAGAACCAATTCTGGGAGCTTGTCAACATTCATTTGACCACCTGGGATAATAAAATACTCAGGTAACACAATCCGTTGTGGCTCGGGACACTGGTTTCTCAGTTTTTATCTCTCACTACTTTCAAGGGAAGTTGTAGTCAAAGGTTATATAATGTTAGAGAATTCCACTTCCAGGAGAATGGTGGATTAGATGCGCTGAAGGGTCTTCTCAAAAACAGGACAACTGGCATTTAAATGTTTCATTGCAGCTCTGAACTCATAGTTATTAAGAGAAATTTCCAACGTGAAAATAAACAAAAGACACTCAAGGGCCTGAAAAACTAGTGTTTTCCTGAGAGCAAATGCTATTGTCAGTGCTATGGTAGGAGTCTGGGATATTAGGTAGCACCAACGTGATGGAGGTGAGCCAGAGAGTCTCTGAGGAGCCCGAGATGCGGAGCAGGGGCTACTAGGGTGGTCCTAAGTCAACAAGTCTGATGACAAGTGCTAACAGACTTTGGAGAAAAGTACCTTAACTTAGACCTTCTAGTTTTTCAGTTTAACATTAACTAAATCTGAACTCTATCATAGCAACAGTCCACAGAAATAACAAACAACTGAGACAACAAGGACCTCATATACTGGGATAAAACATAGCTATGGAAGACTTAAGAACATTTAAAAAATTCCATCATAAAAATAAGCAATAGGAAGTAATAAAGATGATTACGAGTCTGAAAAATGGAAACTTTGGGAAAAAAGATAACTACAGAAATAAAAATATTCTGTTCATGGTTTAATCCAGGTTACCCTAGGAAAAATACTCATCACGATTTACAATCTGGGTCCAACATATCCTTTCATTGTTTGCATTTTTAAGCCATTTTGGTAAATATAGAAAAGTGATAACAGATTTAATACACTAATATGATAGTTTCACAGCAAATAAGTTTTATACCATTAAACATTAGTAAATTTTCTTTGGTTTTCAAAAAGACCTCTTAAAAATAATGAGTTGTGAGGTTCTTTTCTTAATTCTTAAAAATAGTTAAAACTGCCCACAGTTCTTAACCCAAATACTAAAGTTTGGTACAATGGGCATGGAGGATGAAGTAACCATTTAAACAGAGCTGAAGACAGAATTAGTAAACAGAATGATGAATCAGAAGAAATTACCCACAATGCAGCACACAGACTTGGAGACAGAAATATGCAAAAGAGGCACAGAGATGTGAAGGAGAGAATGAGATGGTCTAATATATAAGGAGAGTCTCAAAGGAGAAACTAAATTGTGAATCACTATGTTGTACACCTGAAACTAATGTAATATTGTATGTTGACTATATTTCAATTAAAGTAATTTTTTTTTTTAAATGAGCAAGCACCTGGGTGGCTCAGTTGGTTAAGCAACACACTCTTGATTTCAAGCTCAGGTCATGCTCTTAAGGTCGTGAAATGGAGCCCCCCATCAGGCTCCATGCTGGACTTGGAGCCTGCTTAAGACTCTCTCTCTTCCTCTCCTTCTGCCCCCCAACCCTAACTCACACTCTCAAAAAAAAAAAAAAAATTAATTTTAAAAAAGAAGAAACTAGATGGAAGAGATGCAACAGTTCAAAGTCTAAGGATTTTCTATAACTGATTAAAAAAACAAATACAGGAAGTCCTGTTTATTAAATGACTCAAAAATTCACACTTCAAAGAGTGTTGTACTCATGCATCCCCTGTACAGATGCACATTTTGAAGAAAACATTATGCATCTTAGGTCAGCAGTTACTGAATGTCTAAGTGTCAGGAACTGGTCGGCACTAATTTACTAGAGCGGTGCATTACAGTTAAGGTGTGCCTCTCCTTATGCAATCATTGACCAGAAATTCTGAATAACTTATTTTTATTGCATCCTATTTTAGTGTAGTATATATTGCTATTTTGAAATATCTTATTACAGAGCTCTTGATAAAAAGAGAACTCTATCAAACAAATATTCAGGAACTATAATTTCTCACATACATTTTCTAGAAACAAGATTTAAATACCTATCTGTGAAAGTAGCTATTTTTATAATTGTTGCTAACATAGACCTCAAAATAATACCTAAACACCTGCCCAGGTCCTTAAAATAGAAGGGTGTGGGCTGGCAAGAGGGAGATGGCATAGCAGTGAGCACTGACAATCTTTGCCAGATCTTCCAAGGTCTTTTTATACCTCAAAGCGTCTTATGTTGCTCCTCCTTCCTGTTCTCCGAGGTGTTGTGGCACATTTTAAAAACATGCAGCAGAATGGGGAACCAAATAAATTTGCCTCTCATTCTGTTCAGCCTCCGCCATCTTCCCCAAGAGATCCCAGGGCTCGGGATAAGGGTGGAGAACCAGGGCTTCTTAGGGCTTCTTGGCCTGCCTTCCCCTTACTCCTCACATACCCCTGCATGCCTTTGATGATGGTATTACACAGGGCCCAAGATTTGAGGGAAGAAGAAAATCTACCCACATAAAATCCATAGGTGGATTTGTAAAGAATTAGGCGTGATTCACTAGAGTGTAACTGCTTCAAAATGAAGGGTTGAGCTCAGTCTTGATTATTCAAATTTGAGCTGTGTGTGCTCGGGCCAGTTATTTAACCTGTGTTTCTGTTCCCTTATCTATAAAATGAGAATAAAAATAGCACCTATCTCACAGGGGTTTTGTGAGGTGTAAGGGATACACCCTTAGGGTCCACTGTGTCCGATTTTAGTTTCTTGAGATTCATTTTGAAACAATACTTAGTGCCTACATATGGTAGGCAATCAAACACTATTTTTTAAATGTATTTATATAATTATAAGCTGTATTTAAATATTTTATGTAAACTTATCTGTATAATTATGTATTATAATTTTCAAATAATTAAAATCTGGAAGGATAGAACTGAAAAGGTTCACAGTGGTTATTTCTGAGCTAGGGGTTTAGGCTTGATTCCTTTCTCCCATTATTTATCTAAATGGATTTTAGTTGTCTGCAATTAATATGTATTACCAATATACTTATAAAAAGAAAAACATTAAAAACCATAAATAATTAAAACAATCATTTTAGTCTTCCCTAACTATAAAGATATTGAGAAAAATTTTTATCTTTATGTGACTAAGCTTATTTAACTTTTATAAACATATTTAACTTTCTGAAATAATCAATGAAAAGTTATCTTCTTGAAAAACACTATTATCACTAAAAGACAATATAATTTCTTTGGTTAACATATGTTTGCTCATATCAACACAAGTTTCCAGAATCCTTCTTGGCTCTAAAGAAAAGGTAATGAATGTAACTATATTCCTTGATTTTCAATGCATCCGATGGTGTTATAGTTAGATTATCAGAACATTAACATTTCAAATAATACATTGTGTGGCAATGTGAAATTTACAGGTTTTTTTCTTAAACATTTTATTTATCTGAAAGAGAATGTATGTGCCACTGCAGAAGCAGGGGTGGGGGTGGGGAGCAGGGTAGAGGGAGAGGGAGAAGAAGACTCCAAGCTGAGCAGGCAGCCCAATGCAAGGCTGGATCCCAGGACCCTGGGATTATAACCTGAGCAGAAGCTTAACTGACTAAACCACCCAGGCACCTCTGTAGTTTAATTATATACATGCAAGAATCTGACACATCACAACCACTGATGTAGTTGTCAAAATTAAGCAAGGGATGGAGGGAATACATCCAGTTAGATGCTCTGAGAGCTAAAGTGGGTTAATTTGAAAACAGGAGATTAACTATCTCAACCATTCTAATTCCCCAGCTGGGTGTTTCTAGCCATTCACACATGACAATGGTGCAGAAGCAACTAATTAGAGTTGCTAATTAAGAGTAACAAGGGGACAGATGATTGAAAACTGGAAATCACCAAAGAATCAATCTTTCTGGTTTTAATTCTTTTATTTATTTGAGAGAGTGAGAGAGAGAGAGAGAGAGAGAAAGGGGGGTGGGGGGAAGGGGCAGAGGGAGAAGCAGACTCCCCACTAAGCAGGGATCCCAATATAGGGCTTGATCCCAGGACCCCCGTTCATGACCTGAGCCAAAGGCAGACGCTTAATCGACGGAGCCACCAAGGCGCCCCTCTTTGTGGTTTTAGAATGAAGTTGTGATTTGTTTGGCAAATTTATTTTCAGAATTCTGGGAACAAACAGCTTAGCCATATATGGAGACACTGAAGGAAGCTGGTGAGTATTCAATTTCTTTTAAAATCATTAAGCAAGTATTTCACGTCAAGGTAATTAAGAACATCACGCTTTATTTGCTTTCTGTGGAGGAGCTTTGATCATCAGAAAAAGAACCCGAAATGGTCTGCTTGATTAATAGGTCTCTAGTCCTTTAAAACACAGCACTTGACACACAAGTCCTGCTGGATAGCTGGTGAGAGCTGCAGCAGCCTCCCACCTCTGCCCTTCAGACACATTCTTTCCTGCCCACCTGCCCCACTGGCCTCCCTGTGACTTCCCCAGGTCCTAAAGACCACTTAGTTCTAGTGCATCAGCGGTCCCTTTACCAGAGCCCCTGTCTGCTGGTGTCTTCCCTCCTCTGCTTCACGCCAGGCAAACCTGGGCAAGAGCCCGACCCTCTGCTCTTGGCAACCTGTGCCACCCAAAGAACCAAGACCCTTTTGCTCTGCAAGTTGGGGAGGGGGGAGGTGGAGTCTAAACTTCTCCACGTAGGACACAACAACTCCATATGATTTTCTTGTAATTAAAAGCAACACTTACCCTTTAATAAAACAGAAATAAGCAATAGGATGTCACTCTGGCTGTGATCCCATGAGCTACTAAAACAAATCCACGCACAAAACAGAGTATATATTATCAATAAACTGTAGGCACAACTTGTATTCTGATCCTGATGTACGGAATAGATGTATTCCAATTAAGATGACTGAATACCTTTCATTTTTCTCCATATACAGGAGACGTATTCCCAATGGAAACCTTTAATTACAGGCTTCTTATTATAAAATTACTACACATTCATTGTAAAGGTTAGGGAAATACACAGGAGGACGAAAGGGAGAACTGGAGGAAATGCAGGAGGTAGGGGGAGGAGACCCCTACCCTTAAATCTCATCATCCAGGGACAATGCTGGGACTATTTTGGTGGCTTTTCCAAATTGAGCATATACCCTCTGATTTTTCGTCTGCCCTTTCCCACAAAATATATTGCAAACATTCTTTACTCAATACGTAATTGCCGGCATCCTGTTGGGCAGTTCCATGCAGCGGGCAGAAGGGCAAGAGTCTGGAGTCAGATTGTCCTGCGTCTCTGTCCAGCCTCCACAGGTTACTAGTAATGTCACTAAATGGTCCTATGCCTCAATGCCCTCATCCTTAACATGGGGGAAGAAACAACTACAGCACAAAGGATTGTTGTGAAGGTTAAACACAATGCTGTAGACAACTTACGTAGCACCGGGTCTGGTGTATGGTAACATAGTTAATAACCATTGACTGACGGGTAGGTCTTCCCAGCTGCCGCAGTCACCTGCACAGCTAGACTGTGGAAGCTTCCTGAAGGCAAACTGGGTCTTTATGGACTTTGCGGTCCCAGAGCTGGTCAGAGTGGACACATGAGAAAAGAGGGTTATGACTGCATGGATGGCTGGTGTGTTAACTAGCAGAAGACCAGGGAGGTTTTAGGCAACAAAAGGATGTCATTAAACATCTCGAGAACATGATCTAGCTCCAGTGAATCTGAGCCCATAAGGTTTCTCTACAAAGCTCTAAGAGAAACAGGAGACATTTCGGTCCACCCTTGGATCACGTGGTTAGTTCTTCCACACTCAGTACACATCGTCTTCCTCTCACTGGACAGCCTGCCCTGTAGCCTCTGTTCCTTCTTACTGGTCCCCCTGCTTCCTGGAATCTTCGTGGCCACCAACCACACAGCTGGGTGGAGGGGCAGGTGGTATACATTTAGCCAGATCTTTAATTCCTTAGCCCCTGACCTCTCTTCTAGCATCCTTTGATCCCTTCCAGATACAAATTTCAATGACTGGGGTTCTGTATCATTTCCACAAAGTCGAAATATACCTGTTTTAAAAAATACTGTTGACCAGTCAATCTTATAGAAATTAATCTTGCTGATTTGTTTTCAACCACAGAGTCAGATAGTTTTTTAATTTAACAGAACATGTGCTTTCACCAGAAGTTTAATGGTTTTACCCTGAGGTCCGATTTTCCTGCATTTCTCTTTAGAACTCAACCCAGTTGCAATTTTATTTTTTGCAGTACCTCTTTTCTAACATTATAAAAGTGTTTATTGAATGCCATCAGCTTTTAAGAATTCTCATCGAGGGGAGCCTGGGTGGCTCGTTCGGTTAAGCATGTGACTCCTGATCAGAGCATCCTGAGTGCAAGCCCCATACTGGGCTCCACATTGGGCATGGAGCCTACTTAAAAATAAAGAAAAAATAAAATAAAAATAAAAAGAATTCTGGCTGAAATTTCAGCTTCAGCTGTATATGCAAAGTGAGACAGAAAGTTATGGTAATTTACCCAAACATCTAATTGCAGACTCTGGCTATGTTGGAAGAGTTCACAATTAAAAAATCATCTTTTACCCGTGCACTCACACCTCAGAAAAAAATAGGCAACTTTAACAGTCTTTAGTGCTCATGTTTCTGGTCTTTAATATTCTCAGTCAATTCTTTTAGTTTTCAGAGAAGTATCTGGTTAAAATTAAAATTCACAACAAAATGTGATTTTTACTTAATATTATAAAACTGAATATTTACTTTGGTATACAAAAAAGGTAGGTCTATTTTCCAAATGAGTTATATGATTGTAAGATAAAAAAAAGAAATAATCTGGGGTGCCTGGGTGGCTCAGTCGGTTAAGCGTCTCCCTTTGGCTCAGGTTGTGATCCCAGGGTCCTGGGATTGAGTCCCACATAAGGGGGGGCGGGGGGGGGGGTCCCTGCTCAGCAGGGAGCCTATTTCTTCTCCCTCTCACTCTGCTGCTCCCCCTGCTTGTGCTCTTTTGCTCTCTGTCAAATAAATAAAATCTTTTTTAAAAGATCCATTGGAGTATAAAGAAAGAAAAAAAGAAGTAAGGAAGGAAGAAAGAATCTGGACTTAATAAAATAATATTTTAATGAAGCTTTCAAAACCTTTACACATTATTTCTAAATAGCTTACACTGCAATGTTTTACTACAAAAAACATTCATCTTCAAGACTGAGAAAGCTGGCTATAAAACACTACTAAATAAAATATATTTTAGCTTAGAAGATTCCGTGCAAGAAGGATTACTACAGATAATTGTCAAATATGTAATGAATTGTAATCAAATATGAGATTAAACACAAATATCAAGAGTAATATAAAAAGGAGGGGTATGGTGGTTTTGGTCTTACATTGTATCATCTACCAATGTAAATTACATCAAGATATAAGAAATTCAAAGGGTGGGGGGGAATGGTGCTTTGCATCCTCTCTCCTGTGCTGCTACAGCTTGGTTATACATTCACATAAGAGCCCATGAGATATTGGACTAAATTTCCATCTTTTATGGCTGCAGGGAGGTTTCAATATTTTTTCCATAACATTTCAAAAAATAAATTTTGAGCTACTGAGCTCTTTGTTCATACCCTGGGGATAAATAAAATATATTTTTAATGAAAAGGATGCTTGGAGGGCGCCTGGGTGGCTCAGTGGGTTAAAGCCTCTGCCTTCGGCTCAGGTCATGATCCCAGGGTCCTGGGATCGAGGCCCGCATCGGGCTCTCTGCTCAGCCGGGAGCCTGCTTTCTCTTCTCTCTCTCTATGCCTGCCTCTCTGCATACTTGTGATCTCTCTCTCTCTGTTTCAAATAAATGAATAAAATCTTTAAAAAAAAAAAAAAGAAAAGGATGCTTGGAAAAAGGCACTTATTAACTAACATTAAATGTTACCGAATATTTATATGGCACCAAAAGAAAGAATTCTTGAAAAATCATACTAGTGCTATGCACTATTTAAGCCCAGTATAACCCACAATAAACAAAATGTAATATGGCTTTTCTAAAAGATGAAATGAACATAGCACACATTAGTGAGAAAATGTCACTGAATTCAATGTCAAAAAATAGGACTTAGAGAAAATCAGTTACAGCATATCAAAGAAAAATGTTCATAAATTACCATCACTTCAAAGGAACCCTGGCAAATTTAGGCTCACTCTGCCTAAAGAGCATAGGGACAACTACACATGAAAAATTTTAAGAAATAATATAGAAGCAATAACACAAAGTATTTTATCATACTTTAAATGAGTCATTAACAAATTTATTATAACACATTCCACCTACTCACAAAAGGATCTGAATTAAGCAGGCTCTACCCCCATTGGTATAAACTCAATTTCAAAAGTAAAGGAAATGCCTCTCCAAAGTGTATAGATTTCAAAATCCAATGAAGTAACTGAGCAAAAGGAACCAACCAGATAATTAAGAGCTGCATTTGTTATAAGTATTCTTCTCAAACAACTAGTAGCTCTCTTTTGATTTCTTAAGAATTGAAGATTTGGGAGACTCATTTTCCACTAGAGTAAAAAAACAATCTTTTTTTTTTTTTTTTAGATTTTATTTATTTATTTGACAGACAGAGATCCCAAGTAGGCAGAGAGGCAGGCAGAGAGAGAGAGGGAGTAGCAGGTTCCCCACTGAGTGGAGAACTAGATGTGGGACTTCATCCCAGGATCCTGGGATCATGACCTGAGCTGAAGGCAGAGGCTTAACCCAATGAGCCACCCAGGCACCCCAGAAAAACAATCTTTAAAAAAAAATTTTTTTAAGAAAATGAAATGCATTATGTCCAATGTAAAGTAGGACACCAAAGTAAAGAAAAACTATAGTAAAATTTATTTCTTAAATGCCTAAAATGAGGAGTTTTCCATTTGGGTTTTTATGTAAAATTGCTATTAAGTTTCTTTGTATCATAAAAGAAATACACACACACAGACACATATGCTAGCAGCAAGTCTGGAAGGTATACATATATATAAATCACCTGGACTGAAAAATCATTCATAACAGTAGGCTTAGAAGCAGCACCTCTAGACATGGCATCCAGCCAAATGACCTTCACCCTGTCCATTCTTTAGATAATGAGTCTCTATATGGGAAATTTTGTATTCTGCATTTTCCCCCCAGGTAACATTGAATTTGTTGGCTTCTTTTAATGATGGCAAAGATAATTTTAATGATTCATATTCATAAATTTGTGCATAGAACTATTTCATTAAATGAATCATTAACAAATTAATTTATTTCTAGCCTGTCCTACCTACTCACAAAAAATCTAATTTTGTAGAAGCTACTTACCTCAACTGATATAAACCAAATTTCAAAGCTGAAGGAATTGCCTGCCCAAAGGACATGGATTTTGAATTCTACTGAAGCATGCAAGGCTTATTTCATCATCTTCCTCTTTGTTCTTACGTGTAGGTTGTGTCCAAGTTTTTATTTTCTCATAAGTAAATGCAGACAAACACCTTTGTATGTAAAGCCAAGTTATCTCCTTATTATAGGGTCTCAAAGTTAAATTAGGAGGACAGTTGGATTTTTAAAGTTGTTAATAAAAACAAGCAAATTGCTTTTCTGAAAGATTGTGCTACCTTATATTTCTAGCAGTCACAGGTAAAAGGGCTGGTCTGAGGCTGAAACTGTTTTTATTATTAATTTATTTGTTTGTTTTTAGGCTGACATTGTTTTTAGTTCTTCAAGAGGAACCTCATAAAATAGGGTCTGTGAGAAAAAAAAACAAAAAAAAACTGATTACTTAGAACACATTACGTACAGGTTATCATGCTAGATTCTAAAGGCAGAAAAATGGAGCATTGTTCTCTTTGTAGATTTTACACTCACAACTTAGAATGTGTGTGCCTATATGTATATGTGTGTCTGTGTGTGTGCATGCAGATCTGTCTGTGATGGTTGGGGGGTTTGTAATTCCAAAAATTGAGTAACCAACAGTCATACACCATTTATTTTAGCTCGAGGTGTTGGTCTTAGCCTTTCCTGTTCTTTGAACTATAAAACAAAATGTCAGCCGACTGGTGGCTCCATAAACTGATTTAATCTAAGTTAAAAAACAGACTTCCCTGGTTGAACCAATCAAGTTGAACATTTCTTTTTATTCTTTTTACTTTTTAAGTTCTACTTTATAACCATAAAGCATATTGAATATTTGCCGTATATGAGATGTTAAATACTGAGCATATCTTAACTAATATGATGCTGGTAACAACCCTATGAGTTAGGAAATATTCATTCCCTCATTTAACATCTGAGAGACCAAGGGCACCTAGCTAGTAAGTGGCAGAAGTAGGATCTGAACCTTCGTGAACTAGGTTAAGAAAATATCCACTCTTCTACCTACTATATAAATAGGGTTTTGAAAATCTTACTCATTATTGGCTATGTAAGTTTGTATTTTGGCCTATAGGTTGTGAATACTAGGAGGTCAAAGGTGAGGACTCGAAAGTTTATACATGGCTTCCCTCCACTAAAAAAAACTAATTAGTTACATTTCTGTTACAGTCATATTTAAAAAACCAGTAACAAAAGGTAAACTATGGCTTTATAAAACACAGTTTAATAGCCTGGCAATTCTTAAATAAATTCTACGTATACCACAAGGCTCAATGTCTCCAGATCAACTTGTTTCTCTCATTTCAGCAATGAACCTGAACAGCCTGGGTTACTGCAAGCTAAGGTGTTGGGCAGCCACAGCTCTGGGCTCTGTAATGTCAGAGGTAGAGGCAGGAAGGAAAGTGACAGAAACAAACATAAAGGAATTCCCTTAGACTGACATCTGAATGTTTTGGACTCCTCTCAAAATAGGAAAAACCATTCAAAAATATTTGAAACAGTAAGTCAATCAGAGAAAGACAATTATCATATGATTTCACTCATGTGTGGAATTTAAGAAACAAAACAGAGGAGCATAGCGGAAGGAAGGGAAAAATAATACAAGATGAAATCAGAGGGGAAGACAAACCCTAAGAGATACTTAATCATAGGAAACAAACTGAGGGTTGTCGGAGGGGAGGGAGTGAGGGGATGGGGTAACTGGGTGATAGACGTTAAGGAGGGCACATGATGTGATGGACACTGAGTGGTATAGGAGACTGAGGAATCTCCAAATTCTACCCCTGAAACTAATAATACACTGTATGTTAATTGAATTTAAGGTTTTGTTTTTTTTTTTAAAGTTTACTAGGAGAGGAAATCTTAAAAATTCTCAGCACACACAAGAAATTGGTTGACTATGTTTGGTGACATGGTAGCTAGACTTATTGTGGTGATTATTTTGCAATATATAAAAATATCAAATTGTTATGTTGTATACCTGGAACCAACATAGTATGTCAATTACAAGGGCGCCTGGGTGGCTCAGTTGGTTAAGCGTCTGCCTGTCTTTGGCTCAGGTCATGATCCCAGGGTCCTGGGACTGTGCTCCACATCTGGCTCCCTGCTCAGGAGAGCCTACTTTTCTCTCTCTTTTGGCTGCTCCCCCCGCTTGTGTTCTCTGTCAAATAAAGAGATTTTTTAAAAATCTTAAAAACATATATGTCAATTAGACCTCAATTAAAAAAAGGAAGAAGAAAAAAATATTTGAAACAAACGGTTCCTAGAATTACGTACAGAAAACCCTCATCTGTAATATATTTCAACTTTCCTATTCCAGCTTCTAACTGCTTAACAAGGCAAAATTTAAAAGGCAATGAATTAGGCAGAATGCTTTAAGAAGAAAGTCTTTATAGTTTATTCTTCAAAGATAAACTGGACTCAGCAGTTTAATAATAAGTTTTCTACTTAAGAGGTCAAACGTTGGAAAAACTGGCCTTGACATCCTCAAGACAACTAGGGTAGGAGATCAAAGGTCATTTCTCTTTGTCTATCGGACTCCCAACTCCTTTGACTTGTAGCCCTCCACCTAACCACACAAAGCCATACATCTTGATTATGATCCCCCAAGTAGAGACAATGTACAACCGGCACATCCATCTTTATTTTGATGTTGAAATTGGCTGGAATCTTCTATCTTTCTACAGTCACCTCTGAAAAGGCTTTTTTTCCCCTGAAGCTCTTCTTGCTAAAATAACACTCTGCAGGCACTCTCTCTGCATGGGTAGCTTCCTCTCCCCAATCTTTTCATTGGGATTATCTTCCAACCCTTTTCAGTGTTATTTGATTCATCTGATCCAAGTGTGTTCAATTTGGGAAGGGATGAAGCAGCATGAACTTCCTCCTCCTGCTGTTAAATTATTCTTCCTTATGACCCTTCTCCTCTGGAGGCAGGAACAGTAGAGCAAGGTGCAACTGTTAAAAAGCTATCATTTGTGCAGTATATATGTAAAAAAAGTAGTTTGTTCCTCAGTAATTTTAGCACTGTACCAAGTTATACTTTAAATTCCAGAAGAGTATAGCTCTGTCACATGTAAGGTCCGTTCATGCTTTGCAGAAATTAATTAATGTTTCCTTTCCAGAGGGAAGCTCTCAAAAGGGATTATTGCACTATCAACAAATGAGCAAACAGCAATTCAGATCCTGAAGCCTAATGCAAAAACAGGATACCAATGTCTCCTTTATGTAACTTTTTTTTAGTGTACACTTCCCAAATACTTCATAGACACAAATACAAACATGGCTTAATACTAAAGCAGTTAACCATATCAAGAATTCATAATAAACAAAAAAACTCATAATAAACTTATATTTTAAATCAAGTGTTCATGTTCTAAATTTTTCTAAGCAGTTACAGCACCTTAGAAAGCATCCTGCTGTGACAATTTCTGAAACTATAAGATCTTTGTAATATTAGCTAATAGATTTTTACAAAATTTTTTTGCAAAGATTCGCCCCCAAATGCTAAAGACATACAAGCCACAAAACAGATCAAGTCTGAACTTTTACCACTGAGGACCTACAACATATGCTTTTAAATAACTTCAGATTAATTACATGCAAGGAGATCAAGGCTTGCCTAATTCCGTTTTTATGTGGAATTGCTTTAATAACAGGTAATAACCTTTAGAATATTATTTGATTCTTATTTGTAAAAGGATGAATACAAATTGACCGAGGTTGTCTAAAAAATTTACTCTTTGGCAAAAATGTGAAATCATCCTTAAACTATTAGCACTCTAAGTCAAAATTTTTTTCATTCAGAAAACAGGTCAGCCCCAATAGAAACACCATTGAGTAGATGAGCTTTACTGCAGCTCCAGTAAATTCCAAATAGATCAGCTTTACTGTAACCTGGCAACTCACGGCAAGAGCTCTTGTTTCTTGGATTCTTCAAGCCAATTTCTGTGGCTGGGTATGTCCATATGGTGGAAACAGTCTGACTACCACGCAAGAACCAGAAGTTCTAGGCTAAGTATTTAGAGCCTGTCTTGACGTGATCAAAACCAGACACAGAGCACTTTGATTAAATTCAGGGCGTATCATTCTCCCTACTACTGAGGAAAAAAAGTCCTTGGTCTTATTGACCTAGATGGGTTTTCTTGATCGGTCAATATCACTGTGTTAATTATTTGGTTATTTTGCAAATGACTGAACTATAACTTACTAAAAGGTAACATTTTAGAGCTTTCACCTTTGATTTCCATTTCCATGTTCAGAGAGGATAATTTCTCAAAGGATTTTTATGCTAAGATGGAAAAGTCTCAAGAAGCCCAGAGAAAATGCCAATAAAAAGTTTTTCAGTCATCTAAGGATATAGGTAAAAATCAAAGATCTCTGGAAAAATTCACATATGAAAAATTTATTTTTCTACCTCTAGGGTAGAGTCAAGACTCTTCTTAATGAACGAAACCGGCTTCTGTCACTCAAATGATATGGCAAGTTTAAGCACTGAGGTCGAGCAAACAAATGTCTCCCAGGTTATTACTGCTACATTTTGTCTTTTAAAGAAATTTTAAAATAGGGTAGCATTTTCCGTGTAATTCTAAAAAGCTGGAGACCTCACACACCTTCACATTATAGACCAAAAAAAAAAAAAAAAAGGAAAAATAAAAAGGAAGAAAATAAAGGAAGGCAGAAGGCAATGTGAGAGGAAAGAAGAGAGGTTAGGAAGGAAATATATTGCTGAGAAAGCAGTATATTTTTGGCCTTGAGTTGAATTAATTTACTAACTTTTTTAAAAGTGTATTTATTTGAGATAGAGTGGAGAGAGAGAACATGAGCACGGGGCAGAAGGAGAGGGAGAAGCAGACTCCCTGCTGAGGAGGAAGCCAGAAACAAGGCTCTATCCCGGGATCCTGGGTCATGACCTGACTGGAAGGCAGACACTTCACTCACTGAGCCACCCAGGCGTCCCTTAAATTAATTTAAAATAGAGAACACATCTAAATGTGGAATTTTTTAACTGTGGTGACATTCTTCTACAAAAACACAATATCCTGTGGTTCTTGAAAAGACATGTGTTAAGAGATGGGAGTCCTTTCATGGGTCACCATGACCACCTACACAGTATTAGGCAATGGAGATGCTTCCATTGAATCGAAAGCAATCATGGTGGGAGCTCTTGTTCTTCCAGAATAAAGGCCATTCACCACTACTAAAATCTCGACAATACTGCGGTTGACAATAATGTACAGTCCTAAAGATGGAAAGTTATTTTTATTTTTTTTAAAGATTTTATTTATTTGACAGACAGAGAGCACAAGTAGGCAGAGAGGCAGGCAGAGAGAGAGAGGGAGAACCAGGCTCCCTGCTTGGCAGAGAGGCCAATGCGGGGCTCAATCCCAGGACCCTGGGATCATGACCTGAGTCGAAGGCAGAGGCTTAACCCACTGAGCCACCCAGGTACCCCTGGAAAGTTATTCTGTCAGAGCTTCCACTGTTGAGTCCTGGCAACACTCCCGTTTTTTCTTCTAGGAGGTTAAAAAAAAAAATCAAATACAAATGAAAGATTCTGCCATCATTTCCAGCACGTTGAGGGCACCGCTATTCAAACTTCAGTGTGCGTTCCAACTGTCTGGGCATCTTGTTAGGATCCAGATTCTGATTCAGTAGGTTGGGGGCCTGAGATCGTGCATGACCACGAAGTGGCGCCTGCTACTGCTCTACACAGTAGAAGCAGAAAGATGCTGCGGCGCTAGGAGACTTTTTCTACCACAGCCTTGCAACAGTAGTTGCTGCAATAGGTCAAGTGTTTTACATTTTGAAAGGGACCGGTAAAGGTGCTGTATATTATGAAAGGATGACATTCCTCGCTACCCACTGACTTGTGATAAACTGAGTTTAACGAACCTCATTTGCGGGCTGAAGGTCTCTGCAGAGTCATGACAGATGGCTGTAGCTTAACAGAGACAGACTATGTGCACAATGATGAAAACTCTAATGTCTGTGTCTAGCACATTGTGGGTTGGGCATGTGTGTTTTCAGTGGGACAAAAAGAAGGAAGATGCATCATGTGTATTTATAGTTTATCTTTGGGAGCACCTGGGGGGGCTCAGTTAAGCATCTGACTCTGGATCTCAACTTAGGTCTTCATGTTGGGGTTGTGAGTTCAAGCTCTGTGTTGGGCTCCCCGCCCAGCATGAAGCCTACTTAGAAATTAATTAATTAAGTGATAAAAAGTAAAGTTTATTTTTGCTAAGTTGCCCTCCTCAAACATTCTGTCTAGTATCAAGTGATAGGACATCAGTACTTCAAGTAGTGTACAAAAAAGGCAATCACAAATGTAATTACATTTGAGAACAGCTTTTGCAGAAACATTTGAAAACTAAATTATAAAATATGTATGAAAAGCACACATTTAGTTTACCATCCCTATCCAAAGCTGTTACCAGTTTCCAGTCTCATTTTCACTCAGTGCACCTCTATAACCTACAAGCAAGATGAGCACTATATACCATCAGCTAGTGGTAGCTAAATCACATCCGGGAATCACAGCCTGAGAACCAAGAAAGCTTCAATATTTAAAACCAATTATGGGGCGCCTGGGTGGCTCAGCGGGTTAAAGCCTCTGCCTTCGACTCAGGTCATGATCCCAGGGTCCTGGGATCAAGGCCCGCATCGGGCTCTCTGCTCAGTAGGGAACCTGCTTCCTCCTCTCTCTGCCTGCTTCTCTGCCTACTTGTGCTCTCTGTCTGTGAAATAAATAAATAAAATCTTTAAAAATAAATAAATAAATAAAACCAATTATTTCGGATTCAAGCAAGGTGGATGACGTCATCACAGACAACCATCCCATACAGGATCCATTACCTATGACTCCTTGGAAATCCAGGCATCGTGTTGTTGTGGTACTGCTGTCTGCCTAGTGGTGACATTCATCACAGCTACTGTGACAGAACTAAGCGGGGCATGGTACCAGTAAGAGGGAAGAGCAACAGCAACCATCAAGCAGAGACAGCTTCGGATAGCGAGAGAAAAGGCCCCTCTATGGCCACAGTCAGTCTCTGTCAGCTTCCTCGGCAGGGTCCCGGAAAGCAGCAGTGACCACCCAGAGACAAGACCACAAACGGGTAAGCCTGCCATCTGACAGGGCAGCACCCCCTTTTCCATCCTCCCTAACCTTTGTTTCCAGCTGAACACAAAGTTCTAACACAGGCCTCGTGCTGGAGGTAAAATGTCGGGGGACCAACCCTTACCTGCTGAGATCGTTGTGCCTCAGTTTCTTCATTTTTATAACATAGCAATAATAATGCTTCCCCACCCCCAGTTCCTGGGGAATGCGGAAAAAAATCAGAAGTGAAGAGAAAAGACTCCGGTCCAAGTTATTCATTATTAATTGCTACTCTCAGATGTACAACGGTTTTTAAAATGTATCACTGGGATTGCTACGTGGATCTAGGTAGCCAACTAAAATACGGTGCTTGGTGAAAAAACCTGGGGAAAATGGCAGGCTGGCTTCCCTCCGCCCCCCCTTTTTAAAAAGAGTTTGTTTATTTGAAAGAGAGAAAAAGAGAGAGAAAGCCAGCAGAGGGAGAGGGACAAGCCGCCTCCACACTGAGCACAGAGCCCAACGCAGTGCTCAAACCCACGACCCTGAAATCATGACCTGAGTCAAAATCAAGAGTTGGACACTCAACTGCCTGAGCCACCAGCCACCACTAGTTTTTTTAATTTAAATTCCATGTAATTACTTTTTGTCTGGCCAGTCAGGCTTGGTGGCATTTCTACAATCCTAGCTCCACATTAGAACAGAAATGCTGGGAAAATGGTAAAGAGACAGCGGATGAATAGGACTGGTCAGGCTAAAAGACGGTATGGAAAAAGGGCTGGGGGCTGTGTGGGGCCTGACAGAGGGTTCAGCTTGGGCAGCTACTGCACCACGCAGGGGAGCAAGACGACAGGGTGACGATTCTGCAAGCACAGCACTGTTGCTGGGATCCTCCCCACCCTGGACTTCTGGGGCAAGCAGAAGAATCTGGTAGTTTGAAGGTGGTGAAGGAAGGCATAGCCAACACGTAGGGACCACAGTATAATTGAGTGTAATTACTGATTTTGACCTTTGAGAATACATTGTTTTAAAATAATACATAGGGAATAGAATCTATTAGGAAGTGGTTGATATGAAGCCATACCCTTCAAGCAGAGAACTAGGTTTGGCACCATGCAAATCAATCACAATGGCTGGCATGCAAGTCCGGCCTAGCTGGTTGGGCAGCATGACCACAGATTGTTAATAAGAGAAGGCAGGTGTGCCCAGCAACCAGAAAAAGGGGAATCCTGACAGTAAAAATGTGAACAGGTAACCCTCCAGGATTAATTTGGGCAGAGGCCTTGATGCTGGTACCAGTCAGGGTCATGTCTGAAAAACAGAAACTACTCTATTTCAAACAAAGGAAACTGGTTCACAAGGAAAAGATGAAAAGCAAATAGAGGAAGTTGAAGCAACCTAGAGATTAGGATCAGTAGGAAGTTCTACCACTCCTGGGACTAGAAAAATTAAAAAGAGAGAGAGAGAGAGAGAGAGAGAGAGAAAGAAAGAAAGAAAGAGGGAGGAAGGAAAGAAACAAAGGAAAGAAAGGGAGGAAAGGGGAGGGGAAGGGAAAGATCAGAAGGAACAGAAAGGATGGGAAGGAAAGAAAGAAAGAGCTCAGTGGAGCAGAGCCATGAAACAGACACAATGACTCCAGAGAAGCCACCAAAAGCAGAATGAAAGAGAAACATCCAGGCTCCTCCTCTCCCCCAGTCTTCTCTGTCTCCCATCGTCACACCTTCCCAGAAACCAGTTGGCAAGGAAAACTGGAATGTGTCCGGAGATCCAAGAAAGGGCAGGGAGTGGTTTTGAGAGCAGACTGGAGGACGACAGAGACTTGCCCAGCTGGCTATCTTCAGGCACTGACCTCACGCGCACCAAACCACCTTTCAAATACCATTTGTTTTAGCGAACGTGGACTGTTCATTCACGAACCAACACAATAGACATTCTATTTCCCTAAATTTCTGACTGTAAATTTGGAGCTTCTCTGTTTTAAATATAGTCTGCTGTGAGTTTTGTTAGTGCCATTCAATCTCCCTGAATGAAAATCAGTATCTGGGTCCAAGTGGCCCAACTAAGGGCAGCCCTGGTTCCAGAGGGCTGACTCTAGGGTTGTGGTGGGCAGACTTCTGCAGGAGAGTCAGAAGGTAAATATTAAACTTCTTGGGCCATTTGATCTATAGCAACTACAAACCGTCCCTGACTCACTGGCAGTTTGACTTGAATTTCAACTTTCCAATGGTGCAAAAGCAATAGGCATTCAATAGAAACAGGGAGTGAGCCAGACTAGCTCTCGGGCAGGCCCCATGCTCTTCTGACCTCTGGTCTAGACCAAGGCCAAGCAAGTAAAGAAAGCCCATCTCAAGGTAACTCTCAAAATGAAGCAATTTGAGGACATGCTTGACGTCCATTATTGTTTAATATTTGGAATGATACCCTTTAATCTCAGTCCCATATTAGGTTTAAAATTTTACTATATTTTTCCTAAACTGCTTCTTTATATTATAAATCACTTAGAGAACATTTTTAGTTTCATTTTGCCTCTAATGCAATTTTATATCCATAATGACTTCTGACTTACTGCGTTTCTATATAATTTGAGTTGCATCTAATTAAAATAGGGGCTTCGAAGCATTTTCCACTGGACTTTCCAAAATATTTTCATTCCCACCACTGAGAAAGATCTGCTGTCATTCTTTCCTATTTTGCCTTATGTGAAGTTTGGTGGGAAAATCTGTAGCATAAGATATTTTCTTTTAAAAAATATTTTTCTGGGGGCACCTGTGTGGCTCAGTGGGTTAAAGCCTCTGCCTTCGGCTCAGGTCATCTCAGGGTCCTGGGATGGAGCCCCGAGCATTGGGCTCTCTGCTCAGCAGGGAGCCTGCTTCCCTTCCTCTCTCTGCCTGCCTCTCTGCTTACTTGTGATTTCTGTCTGTCAAATGAATAAACAGAATCTTTAAAAAACATATATTTTTCTGGATCTGATTGAGAAATGATGGCACTATCCAGTCAGTTGTTTTCATGAAAATGAGGATGTAACATCTATTAAGAGATTACATGTCTTTTCTAAAATTTCAAATACAAACCACCCTTTTTTTTTTTTTAAGATTTTATTTATTATTTGTCAGAGAGAAAGAGGGAGAGAGAGCGAGCACAGGCAGACAGAATGGCAGGCAGAGGCAGAGGGAGAAGCAGGCTCCCCGCCGAGAAAGGAGCCCAATGTGGGACTCGATCCCAGGATGCTGGGATCATGACCTGAGCCGAAGGCAGCTGCTCAACCAACTGAGCCACCCAGGCGTCCCTACAAACCGCCCTTTAAAGATCTCTTTTGAAGTTTCCTAAAATCGGACAAAATAAGCTGACATGCATAAGTTAAATCATTTCCAGTCCTTCCCAGACCTTGGGAATTTTCTTCTAATGCCTTTTCCTGTTTGCCATTTGCTTCAAATTCATTTCTCCCTTCTACCAGACTTTTGTTAGGCCTACTTCCCATTTCTATAATAAAACAGGTTTTATTTTTAAAACTGAAATTACAACTATCAGTGATCAAATTTTCTTTTCATTTTCTCTTAAAATAGATGCGTACTATCTCTTCCTTGACCTAGAGTATCAGACCAGCCGTGGATTCTAACATACATCCTCATCTGACTTTAATAAGTCACTTAGGACTCGTCTTCCCAACTGTCCAGCATGTGCTTTTCTATCAAGGCTTCAAATTGCACTTCTTTGTCTTCATTTATTCTCCCTCCCACAAAATCTATCACCTTCACTGTGTGTGGACCCTGACTCTCCATCCTTGACGTCCCTTCACACCACCAACTTTGAAACCTTTCTTCTGTCCAGTTGGCAACAGCTGGCTCTCTTGAGATCTTTACTGGTAAGTCTCTGATTAAAAAGAAAATCACATTGTCCATAAAACACAAATATTCACAAGAAGATATGTAACACTCAACAAAATTATTTTTAAGTGCTGCTAATATTTAAATACCTAAGATATTCATGATAGTGAAGGTAATTTCTTTCCCTTGGTCAAAATGATCCCATCTGGAAGAGGACAGCTCAAATTTTATCACCATCCCAGCCACCTGATGTCAGTGGAATTGCTGTTTTGCCTCCAACACCCAAAATACAGGTCTAAGAAGTACAGTGTGAAAAGCAGCAGCCTTGGGCCTCAGAAAAGTTGCCTGGTCTAGGGCTGTACTTTTTTTTTTTTTTAAGATTTTATTTTTTTTCACACACACACACACACACACACACACACAGAAAGCACACAAGCAGGAGGAGGGGCAGATGGAGAAGTGGGGTTGCTAAGGATGTTTAGCAGGGATCCCGCATCCCAGGACCCCGGGATCACAACCCGAGCGGAGAGGAAGCCAGACACTTAACCAACTGAGCCACCCAAGTGCCTCAGGCTGTTCTTCAGCTGTCCTAATTATACACTTCCTTCTAGTTAATCACCATAGTCAAGACACAGACCAATTTTGTCACTCCCCCAAATTCTCTCCTTTTGTTGCCCTTTTGTAGTCAAATCCTCCCCTGACCTGACAACCACAGCTTTGTTCTCTGTGCCTATGTTTTGTTGGTTGGTTGGTTGGTTGGTGCCTTTGGTTTTGCCTTTGATGCTGTACGAATGGGATCATATGGTATGTAGCCTTTAGCATCTGACCTCTTCTGTTGAACATAACACATTTGATATTTATCCCTGCTGTACGTATGCACAGTCTGCTCCCGGCTAGCATTCTTGTGGACAGGTGTGTGACAGTTTGTGTATTCACTTACCCACTGAGGACGTGGGGTACGAGGCGACTGTAAGTGAGGCTACTGTAAACATTCACGAGCAGGCTGTTGACTGGACATGTGTTTTCATTTCTCTAGGGTCCTTTCTCATTTTGAATGGGCATAACTCATTGGCCTCCATCCCCCTTCTTTTTGTCTCTTCTTTCCCGATGAAGTCAGAAGGAAATTTTTAAAAAATAAATGCCAAAATCATCTCTTACAAATAAACACAAAAGGGGCATCTAGGTGGCTCAGTCGGTGAACTGTTGGCCTTTGGCTCAGGTTATGATCCTGGGATCCTGGGATTAAGCCCCATGTCAGGCTCCCTGCTCAACCGGGAGCCTGTTTCTCCTCTTCCCTCTGGCCCCCTGCTCATGCTCTCACTTGAGCTCTCTTGCTTTCTATCTCAAATGAATAAAGTCTTTTAAAAAAAACTTAATAAACACAAAAAGAGGGGACGGCCTTCTGGCTGTGGAAGCAAGAACAGAGCCCATGAAAATGAAATTCCACTATTGTTTAGTTAATAACTTGGGGGAGATTATGGCTTCTTTTCTTAAATTCCCCTGTCTCCAGGCTGGTGTTCTTAGTGCCTGTCAGAATTCTGCACTTGCAGAATTCTTGTCCTGGCCCCATGCCCTGAGGAAGACAAACCAGCAGTCCATCGTGGCTAGAGACCTGGCCAGGAATGGGCTCTGAGTGGGGCTCTGTCCTGCTTCTCCGACCACCAAGGTTAACTTGTTTCTCTAATCTAAATTATAGGCTTTGGTTTTCCTTTCGGTAGCTTTAAAACAAAGAACCAGCAGTTGTTGCCTGCATCAAACTCAGATTTTGGTCAGTAAAAAATGAACCCCCCCCCCCTTTTTTTTTTCTTGAAACCTAAGCATCCCAAGGGAAGCACAACAGTCTGGTTTCAGTTTTTCATAAAATGTGATCATGTTCTGCAACAGAGAAGGCTGCACAGATGGCAAACATGGATTCTCCAAGAATTTATTCCATCCTGAGAGGAGACTCCGGGCAACTGCAAGGTGCCTGTTCTTGACACCCCCTGGGTCAGTGGGGTAAATGGTGACATATGACAGGGTTGCCCGAAGCCAGCAATGGATGTCCAGGAGTAAAAGGAACAGGTGACCATTTTCTCCTTCCTGAAATCTCAGATTTAAAATCTCCAAAGACTCCGCCGGATTCTTGACAAGGTACTTGGAAGGGAGAGCCTAGATTTTATAAGCTTCATTACTTTGCAAGGGAAACAATTTCATCCTATCCCATATTAAACTATTACTGGGCTTGCTTTCAAAAGCAGTGGAGATTTTGTCTATAAGTAGTTTTAAAAGGAGTTTGAGATTAAAGATAGGTTCATAAAAAGTCTCTTCCATTTCAAAAGCAAAATATCTCAGCACAGTTCACAGTGACGGTACAGGGTTAGATAATGCCAGTTAATAAAGTTACTTAGTTTCATCATCTTTATCAGTCTGCCAGCTTCTAACAGACACAACTTTTTTTTTTTTCCAAGATTTTATTTATTTATTTGACAGAGAGACACAGCGAAGAGGGAACATAAGCAGGGGGAGCAGAGAGAGAGAAGCAGGCTTCCCACCGAGCAAGCAGCCTGATGAGGGGCTCAATCCCAGGACCCTGGGATCATGATCTGAGCTGAAGGCAGAGGCTTAACCCACTGAGCCACCCAGGTGCCCCATCTAATAGACAATTTGTTAACAGATGTGCCTAATTCACTGTAACAGTGATAAGGAATATTGAGCCATAGAGATGCCCTATTCATTCAGAGTCTACTTGAAGAGGGCAACTCTTGGCTAAAAATGTTGGCTTTCTGCTCTCCCAAACCGCAGCTTATTTGAACTCAGCACATCCTATTGTGTTTTCAATGATCAAGTTAAGCCCTTTCTTATTCTGAAAAACATTAGTCCACTAAAACTCTTAAGAAAGCCAAAAGGCTGCTTTGGTTGTTTTTTTCCCCCCCTTTTCTTATTTTCACTTTTCATATTCATTCTTTGAAGAGTGTATGGTGAACAATTTTCATGTTCGTTGTTTGAAGAGTGCATGATATGCCTGGGCCGAAACACCAGTTCCAGTTCTACCATCTAATAGCTGCAGGACCTTATACTAGACACTTAACTACTCTCTGCTTCAATTTCCTCATGTGAAAATTGGGATGGTAAATAATAGTACTTATCACACAGATCCTTCCCTTAAAAGAGTTTATATATGTAAAGTGCTTAGAACTGTGCCTGCCACCTAGAAATACTATAAAGGTATAATGAGCTGTTGTTACCAGCTATTGTCATTAGCTCAAGCATTGTACCACGTACAGCAGTGGGAAGAGAAAGATCTGGGGGGCTCAGAGAGACATGACTTTAAATCCTACGACATATTAGCTTAATGTCTTCCATTTCCTCATCAGTAAAATGGGCTAATGATGCCTCCTAACAGGACTCTTATATACAGATGTAACACCTGGCATTTAGCTAGTATTCTACTCCTATGCGGTAGCCCTCAGAACAGCAGGCTCTGGGCCAGACAGCCTGTGAGGCCTGGGACACATTTCTAGCCTCTTGGAGGTTCTGTTCCTTATAAGTAAATGTCAGCAAAAGCAATTCTGAGTTCACAGCATTGCTGTGATGATTATACGAAACAAGGCATAGAGAGCATAGTCAGGACTCCCTATACGTGGTCGGAAATTATAAGCTACTCCTTAGTGTAGGTCATACAGGAAAGTGGAAAAATATTCCTAATTCAAAAAAGCATATTTAGGTAGTATTTTAAATTAAAAAGTGAAAAGCTACTTCTCCCTTAAAAAACTCCTCTCCCCAGGGAAACCAGAAGAGTCCGCTGTAAACAGGAAGATTACCCTGCAGCCACCCATTAAATCCCTCTGTAATCTGTCCTGAAATCTCACTGGCTCTCCTTTCAGTAACCTCTGAAATCTGTCCTTTCCCTTCTCCCGCCACTACCAAGGTATCAGCCCATCTACCATTCTTGTTTTTGCTGCAAAAGACAAATCTAGAACAAAACCTCTGGTTCATCATCAAATTTGAACCTGCCTGGCCACTTAATGTTTAACTGCGCCCAATCCAGATGCTGTGATCAACTTACATTTTTTCTCATTGTCAAAATGTGGCACTGTGACTGCTTAAAACGTGTCATCTAATTTCTTAATTAGCTTCATTCTGTTTTCCTTATTTATCTCAAATATGTCCTCTTTCACAACATCTCCTAGGAGAAGTTCTCTTCTGTGAAATGCCAGCGGCTTATCTGAAATTGCATCTTTTTTCCTCCCCCTTTTTGTCTCCAAACAAACTATTTGTGGGAGAGAGGGCAAGGGGAAAACATGTCAGCTGTTACAATCTAAGTTTGGCTCTAGGGAGGGCGGCAGCATTAGTCCTCCAGACAGGCTGACAGTGATGGGAGAGACAAGGCTATCCTGGCTTCCCGTGCCCAGCATGGAAAAGCCAGACTGAAGGCGAAGGTACAGCGTGACCGTGACAGGAAGTCCATGGGAATCCCTCAGAAGCCAGCAGGCGCTGCCATAAGTGGGGAACAGTTCTCCGGCCACGTGTGAGAAGTCTGACTACCGAACGGCATCTGCTCGTATGGCTGTGGGTCCAGTGACCTGTCTGCTGCACCACGAGTCCAGTGCGGCTGTGCCCACTGAAGAAGAGCAGGATTTCTAAAGTCTGACCCTTGGGTCAGTGGCCACCCTGACTTGCAGCACGCCAAGTCACAGCTGTCTGCGTCGCTGGCTGCTTTGTCTCCTTCGACGCTGTCAGGCCTGAGAGAACAGAGGGCTTCAGATGCAAGCGGCCCTTCCGGCTGAAACATCTCTAATGCTCAAATTCCAGAAAGGAAGGTGGAGAGAGCAAAATGGAGTCTCTCATGTCAAGCAGCGGCCTGGGTCAAGCAATGACACAAGCAGTTGAGGGACCGCAGCTAGCAGATATCACTGGAACTATTGTCAGCTGACTCCCCAGAACCGATAACGAGCAGACCCAGACGAGGTCCTCAGAGAACCAAAACTGATTAAATCCCTTTAAAAGGGGGAAGATTTTGGCACCAAACTGTCAGACTCTCCAGACCTGACCCTTCTAAGTCTGACCACTTGAAAAAGGCAACTGCCGCTGAAGGCTCTGCCTGACTGATCTCTGAACAGAGCCCAGATCCTTCCCTGTGTGAGCACCAGACGTAGTAAGTGCCGAGAGCTGACGGGACCAGAGGCCTTACCGCAACTGCGTGCCCACAGACTGGCTTTGGCTTTGGTTCATTAATTTCCTACATCATTCTGTTAGCTTGTTTGTTGTGTGCCTTGTCTTCGGTCCTGCTCCATGTGCTGTGTCAGGAGCCAAGTTTAATCACATGGTGAAACATCAAGTTTGGAATCCTGAACCTGCTTTATAATTGTGATTTAATTTGCGTTATGACTGAAAAAAGCTGACACTGTGGAAAGGCACTACTTGCGTGTGTGCCTTCCTAGCACGCTCATGACAGAGGCCAGGCTAAGGACGTGTCAGCATTTGGAAACTGTTTTAATTTGTAAACAATGTAATCATGAAAATAAATGGCATTTAGATGTTAGATGAGCGGCTACTTGGAACTAGGTTAATTTTCTCTGTATCTTATTCCAGTGTTTTCTCTGAGCTCTTTCATCTGCCAAGCAACTCACTCAAAAAGATACAGAGGTGGGCTTCTTATGTCTCTTGATAAGAGCAGGAAATAAATGAGACAAAAGGAAACCCACACTGCCCAAAATGGAAACACCTGAAGACCACTGCTTCCATGGGAGAGAGACAACACCACAGCATCATCAACCAAATCCTTAGCATAGGAGGGATTCTGTGTGCCGGAAGCTCATTTAGCAACTTCAGATTTATGAAATTTCCCTAGTAAAAGTTAAATTTTTATCTTCCAAAAGCAGGGGGAAAAGAACCCTGAATACCACCTAAAAGCATAATGAAGAAAAATAAGCAAAGATAAAAGAGGTCTGTAAAGTGCAAGACCTTTTAGAATAATAACAAATTTGTCTCCTATCTGTGTGAGAGAATGTATCCATCCAACTATATTTAGGGAGAGAAAAGAGATTAGCAGTTTTCTAGAACCAATGATTCCCTTTGAGATAGGCAACTTTTGCGCGCGTTCAAAGAGCCACTTGAACGAAGCCCTTCGCCAGGGTTGGCGCCTGCGCCCTGTCCAGACCAATGGAATAGACACACCCTGCGTTTTCTTTTTCGTTTTCTACTGCCTGCAGATAATTCTGTTTAATTTTCAAAACCGTCAACTGTTTTACTTATGCCCCAGGGTCGTCAGAACTTAGGGTCACGCTGCACTCAACGCTAGTCCACTGGATAATCACGCGTTTGCACCAAAGAAAGTAAATGCCATTTGCTTCCCAAAAGCATGCTTCAGCTTGGCCATTTAGGTTAACTGCTCGGGCCCAGCACATGGGGGGGAGGCACTGCGGCAACGTGATAATTTGAGCTCTGAGCTCCTCCGCTGGTCTCAACTCTTCAGAGAAAAGGGACTGAAATAATACAAAATAATTATTGACCATATTCCCCAAAGGCTTTTTTAAAAAGCCTAAAAGCAATGTACACATAATTGAGGGATTCATAAGAGATTCCTACCTCACTGCTGCACTGCTGTATGCATTATGGGCCACATTTCCTGGAAACCGTGTAACTTTTAAAACAACGCACAGGGTACTTGAGGGTTTTAATACAATTGCTGCTCACATGTCATTCCCACCATTACTGGGTCTTCCAGCTTTCTCTGGTTGTTCTGGTCTTTTTGTCCTGAGGATTTGGAGGCGGATGAAGGATTTGGGGGCGGCTCTCCTGGTGCTCCTGATCTTGACTTTCTACCTCCCTGCCTCTGCCTTTCTAACTCAGTACAGAAAGGAAAAAATGTGCCATATTAATTAGGGTGTCAGGAACCCTCAACTAATTTTTAAGTAGAATGTTAGCTACATTTGCAAATATCATGCTCAGAATGGTTTCCTTCAACCTTCAGATGAAGAATCTCCATGTTAAAGCAATAGATACAATAATGAATCTGAAAAAAAAAATACAGTAATACACTATTTTCCTTGTCTCCAAACCTTTTTAGACCCTGTGTAGATATTATCATATAGTCCAATGATAAGCTTACCCAATGTTTTCTGATTTTTAAGCTGCCCTGCAGTAAAAGGCATACTCCTAGCGGACAATTAGAATGGTTCATGAATGATGGTAAATCCAACCTCAGGACTATACAATATCCCCTCATACCACAGGGTGATTTCTCAGTGACCCAAAAAGCACAAAAAAGAACGAATTCTTTTGAATTTGGAGAATCAGTGAAATCCTCAGATACTGACTTTTTTTTACCATAAACAAGAAAAACATCAATAACCTTATTCAAAACAAACAAACAAATCAAAAGACTTTGTGAAAATGCTTTGAGCTCAAGGTCTCAATCTTGATCTTAAGTTATGTTCTTCTTTTTTGCCCTCCTCCTCTTTTTCTACCCTGGCTTAGAACTATTAACAGGTTTCATTTACACATTGGTGTCACTTTCATTAAGGAATTTTGGCTTTGCCTTGTCTGAAGTTACAGGAGGTGTTCAACCAAATTGAGACACAGCGTCATAAAAGATATGCAAGGTGCATAAAGGGGATGGTGAGGATCTTAATCAGTAGGAAACCAATGTCACAGGAGAGAGCCTGGTTATACATCTCCATTTGTCCCTTCTTTTTGCCCAAAGACACAGAGACCCTGAGAAAGGGTGGAAAGTGGTTTGTGGTAGTGCTTCCTCCCCCAGTGTGACAGAACATGGACACATAATTCAAAGTATATGTACACAGTTGCACAGTACAAATCTCTTAACATGACTCGACTTTCGGCGTTTATGAAAGCTACAAAAGCAACAGACTAAAGATATACTGAAATACACATAAAGACTGAGCAAAGATGAAAAATAGCGTCTTTGGGAGCATAGAGGAAAATCAACATGAGATTCTGTAACTGCCCCATAAGTACCTCTGCACAAATGGACACAATTTCTATCTCTTAACCAGTGTCATTTAGTGTAGGCAAGGCTGCCCCTGATTCAAATCATATTTAAGTAGAATGTACCCATTTCCTTCCTAGGCATGAACTAGAAACACATGGCAAAAAAATAACAGCTCAGCAATTCCTGAATGTTTACCATTCTAATGACTTCAGCTTAGCAGGTAACTGTTCCTGGGACCTAAAAGTACTATCACCGTGTCCTAAACAACTGAAAAGAGCATTATCTGATCATTCCTCTAGGTTTGTAGTAATGCTATATATTCCGAAATACTTGTTTATGCTGTATCTCTGAAATAAAAGAAAATCCAGGGTATAACACTTCTCCAGGAAACAAAACCAAATAAGGACTGTTACCCTTTAAGAGAGAGAACTTGCAGAGCAAATAGATTAATTTACCACGAGGCTAAATACCAGGGATCCAGCATTTTGAATAGAATCCCAGTGCCTATTTTAATTATAACTAAGTCTCTTAAATTTGCCAACTATGGAAACACAACACGGCATAAAAATAACAGAGAAGCACTTTTGCTTTTCCCTCCAAGGCTGTTCTTGGCAGCCCGCAGACTGAACTCGTTCAAAGGGGTGGCTAGGCTTCGGATCAGCAGAGAAGAGAGTCAGGGACAACTGTAGAATGGAGGTGACAGGGATCAGGAATAAGCCTGGAGAACAGAGAGGTACGATGTGTAACTGGCTGAAAGGAAGATCACCTCTGGCAAAGCTGGAGCTGGACAATGTCGTAGACCATATTTTACAAATACACCATCTCAGTACTTTCATCTCACAATGAGACCTCGCTGCTCCTCCCACTGAGAGGTGGGGCTCTAGGGCCCCTCACCTCAAACCTAGCTGGGCAGACCTTTCAGACTGCCTCCACCCACAGAGCATGACAGATGCCCTTCAACTTCTGAAGCTGGACCCTAAAAAGGCCTCGCTCTCCTGCCCTACTCACTCTCAGGGCCTGCCACCATGCTGAGAGAAATTCCAGACTAGTCCAGGTGGATGCGCCCTATGCAGAAGCCATACGTAGGCACCCTGGTGGACGCCACAGAGGAGGGCTTCATGGAGTCAGCCTCGACTGCCGGACACGAGGGAAGACGATGCCAGGCTGTCCCATCATCAAGTCGCTTCTGTCTTTGAAGTCTTAGCTGAGAGCCCAGACATGGAGGATGAGAGACAAAACATTGCCTCTGTGCTCTATCCGAATTCTGACCCACAGAATCTGTGAGTATAATTGTGGTTTTACACTACTCGAGCTCCGGTGTGGTTGGTTATAACCAGAAGAGACACCTACCATGAGGCAAGTATTAGAACTCCCATATGACCAGGCCGACAGGTGTAATGGAAAAATCACAGGCGATTCTCAAGCAAAGTGATTTTGTAACTAAGAATGTAAGACACTAGGGGCACGTGGGGTCTCAGTCAGTTGGGCTTCAGTCTTTGGTTCAGGTCATGATCTCAGGGTCCTGGGATTGAGCCCCAAGTCCGGCTCCCTGCTCAGCTGGGAGCCGGTTTCTCCCTCTCCCTCGGCTGCTCCCTGCCCCCCTTGTGCTCTCTTGCTCTCTGAAATAAATAAAATCTTAAAAAAAAAAAAAAAAAGAATTTAAGCCACTAAAGGGGCTAAATTAATAAGAAGAAAAACCATTAAAAAAATGCTTACATTGGCTTGGTCTAATGCCACAGCAATAGGACAGAATGAAAAAGAAGAGGAACTAAACGTAGTTGGAAGAGTATGTTTTGATGCTAATGGAGTTTGAAAGATAAAAGAGGAGCCATACACACTTCTGGGGAACCACTGGCTTGGGACACACAGTCAGCACAGTCACCAGGTGGAGGGAGAAGAAACACAGCTTCCATTTAGACTCAATAAATCCAATGCAATGATAAAGCACCTAAGGAGGACAGTCTCTTTAGGGGTCTTGAAATAAAGGGCTAAAACTTAAGTGAAAAGATGGGTTAAGATCTATACATTATATATATAAAGGGGATAGTTTAAAGTGCAAAATGGAAGTGGTCTATGAAAAAGAAAATACAGAAACAAAAGAGGGCCAAACACTGAAGATTTACAGGGCATCTAACTTTGCAGGACATAAAAAAGTATCAAAGACCAATCTATTTAAACTGTGTCCCTTTTCATTCTCAGGGCCAGCACCTGCCTTTCTTCAGTTCCTAGAGCTGCCCCTTCCCATCACCCGCCCCAGCCCCATCCCCACCATGCATCCCAGGCCTCCCATCCTGCATGGCTATTTCCTTCATCATAGAATCCTCTGCCTATCACACTCCTTGTTCCTCTTCCTCCTTTTCATTTCCTCCCTGCAACAGGCTCTGCTCTGCATTCCTCGAAAATTCATACATGAAGCTCTAACCCCCAGTGTGACTGTTTGGAGACAGGGCCAAAGAGGAAGTGATAAAGGTTAAATGAGGTTATAATGGTGGGGCCCTAATCTGATTGGGCAATATCTTTATAAAGAAAGAAACACCAGATCCTCCTCTCTCACTCTCCCTACTATGTGAGAATAGGGCAAGAAGGCAGCTGTCTAGGGATGGCTAGGTGGCTCGGTCAGTTAAGCATCTGCCTCCAGCTCAGGTCATGATCCCAGGGCGCTGGGATCAAGCCCCACATCCAGCTCCCTGCTCAGCAAGGAGTCCACTTCTCCTCCTCCCACTGCCCCTCCCCCCAACCCATGTGTGCATCTGTACACTCTATAATAAAATCAATCTTAAAAAAAAAAAAAAAAGGCAGGGATGCCTGGGTGCCTCAGTCAGTTAAGCATCTGCCTCCGACTCAGGTCGTGATCCCCCGGTCCTGTGATGGAGCCCCAAGTTGGGGGGGGGGGGGGGGGGGGAGTCTGCTTCTCCCTCTGCCTGCTGCTCTTTCTCTCTCTCTCTCTGACGAATAAATAAAATCTTTTTTTTTTTTTCCCCAGAAAGCAACTGTCTACAAGCCAAGAGGAAATTCAGGGTGAAACCTACCTTGTCAGCATCTTGAACTTTCCAGCCTCCAGACCTGCGAGAAATAAATTTCTGTTGTGTAAGCCACCAGCCTATGATGTTATGGTTATAATGGTTTGGGTTGCAGCAGCCTGAGCTAATACACTCCCTGATCCGAATGCTTCTTTCATACCTCCTCCTACAAACCTCCTCCCACCAAGCCAACTTTGTGCAAGCCACGTACCAAAGATGGTCCCAAAAGGGCTAAGATCATAGAGAGATACCTTCATGATAACCAAGAAATTTAAATAATCAATGGAAATATTTACAGTAAGAAACGATCCACAGTTTTTGTTAAAATGCTTTTTATTAAGTTCTTCAACTGTGTTTAAACTTCATTTGGTTATGTAAATTCAGTTTACACAAGAAAAGGAATTATGGATGTTATTTGGGTAGAGCTGCAGAGGTAATACATCTGTAAAGAATAGCAAAAACCTGAAGTACAAGTGGGGATGTGTGGACTGGAGCCTGTGCTGAGTGGAGGAGCGGGATATATGCTGGGCACGTGGGCGTATGACCCACGGCTCCTGAGGAGAGGCTTGGCTTCTAGCAGTATGTGCCATCTTGACTTCTCTCAGCAAGGCATGCACTGGCCACAAAACTGAAAACTATAACTCTTAGAGAAACTACAGACCAGTGCCTGCTTGGAAATGGGCAATAAACCCAGGGATATAAATCAGAACCACAGGACTTAGAGCTGGAAGTGTCCTATGAGGTCACTGAACACAAACCCCTCAGTTTGGAGATGAAGCCCTTTAAGTGACACTATCTCAAGTCCTTTTACCTGCCCCACTAAAGTTAAGGCGAGGGAGAAACCTCTCCAGCAGGACTCTCCCGATTTTCATTCATTCACTCATGCATTCATTCAACATTCCACAGAAACACAAGAAGCACTAAGTGACAGATTTTTGCGAAGTAGTTTGCATAAGAGATCACATACTGAATTATAATTCACCGTGATGTGAAACCCACCGAGTGGTAGGCAACACTGACATTATAAAATGCAGCAAGCACAGGGAGCAGGACTTATTCCTGACTTCAAGCACAGTGACAAAAAAAAACCCTGCAAAATAACAAAAATAAGAACCATAATTCCAAATTTTTAAAATTTTTTGAAAAATATACATTTTTACTGAATTCATTTTGAGAGGTAGCAAAGAAATAACTGTACTATGTAACTCCCCCCATAGCCCCCCACCCCACCAAATTTCTAAAAATGCTCTTCTGACCTTGGAATGGACTGAATAGGGGCTCCTGAAAAGATAGGTCCAAGTCCTAGCCCCTGGAATCTGTGAATGTGACCTTATTTGGAAAAGGGCCTTTGCAGATATAATTAAGGATCTCGAGAGGACACATGTCCCTCTAAGAGAAAGAAGAAAATGGGGACTTGTGCACGTGAGGAGAAGACAGAGCCAAAGAAGGCCTCCAACTGCCAAAAGCTGGAAGGGGCCAAGGGGATTCTCCCTGGGAGCCTTCAAAGGGAACATGGTCCTCATGACACCTTGACTTTGGACTTGCAGCCTCCATATCTCTGAGGCAATGAATTCCTCTTCAAGCCACCCAGTTGTGATAATTCATTCTCGTAGCCCTACGAAACCACTACAGACTCTTTCTCTCCAAAGTCCCATTAAGTCATCACAAATGTTCACCATAAATGTCTTCTTTTTCTTCCCCAAACTCCAGCCAGTCTGGGTCTCCTCAATTTGTCCTCAACTCCTTTCCACTTTTCCAAATATGTTCTTTCCCAGGAGGTCGATGCTTTCTCTGCAAACTTAGTAAATATGTCAAATTTTCTGCATTCTTTGAATTATTTTGCTTGATCTATTATTTTTCATGAAGGTATGCTAAAATCCACAAGTGTGGATTTCTAAAGGTGTCCTAGGGAGTCCACTGTGTTTTATGTAGAATCTATTGTGCAGGTAGAGCACAAATTAAGGATTATAATATCTCCTTGGTACATTGTTTTTATTAGCAATAAATACTGTTGCTTCATCCCTAGCCATGCTTTTGTCTTAATTCTTATTTTATTCAATGATGACTATCATTAAGGCCAGCTTGCTTTTAGTAAGGGTGTGTGTGTGCAAAAGCCATAAGTATATTGGCATTAAAGAGTACCATTGACGAACTATACACAAATATACTTACCAGTTTAGTAAACAAAGGGATACACTTGTGTAAACCACCAAATCAGTTGCATACAGTTGATAGCACCTAGTGAATATCAACGTGCTGTTGTGGATGTCCCACTAAAACACAGAATAAGTCCTGCGGATACTGAAGAGAAATCCCTGCAGTAGGCAGCCATCCTGGAGTGCAAAAAATAAACTACTACTAGGTATTTCAAATAAAACAGACCCATCCTTGTTACAATTACGAAGCCAACGGCTCACATGAACAGGGCATGACTAAGGAGTGCGCACTTTGGAAAACCTCCCTGTGCCTCTTTCCCCACACTGCATATTTTTTTCTACTGTCCCTTCTTTTTTTTTTTTTTTTTAAAGATTTTATTTATTTATTTGACAGACAGAGATCACAAGTAGGCAGAGAGGCAGGCAGAGAGAGAGGGGGAAGCAGGCTCCCCGCCAAGCAGAGAGCCCGAAGTGGGGCTCGATCCCAGAACCCTGGGATCATGACCCAAGCCGAAGGCAGAGGCTTTAACCCACCGAGCCACCCAGGTGCCCCTGTCCCTTCTTTTTATGTTTACCTTTCCCTCTATTTATCTATTCCTTCCTTCACCTTATTCTAGAGGCTATCTATTTCTACCTTAAAAATTGTGTTTCTTCCTTTCATCTCCCTCTGTTCCCCCAACTCTTTCAACTTCAACGCTAGGAAAACACATCTGCTTTGAAATATCGGTTGTATAGTGGCTAATAAATGACGTTTTATAGCCCCAGCTCTTAATTAAAAAAATCAGCTGCACTTTTAAATGTTTCTTTTAAAAAATGCAAAATGTACCATTTTTGCTTTCATATATCCCTTGCTTAATTTTTTTTATTGTGGGTTAGTGACCCTCACTTGAAAAAAAGTTCCTTTTCCAATACTTACTAGTTGGACTACAAGAATGTTTCTGTGATGACGGTAGTTACATCTTTTTTTAAAATATTTTATTTGTCAGAGAGACAGAGCACACAAGCAGGGGGAGTGACAGGCAGAGGTAGCAGGCTCCCTGCCAGGCAAGGAGCCCAATGTGGGACTCCATCCCAGGACCAGGGGATCATAAACTGAGCCGAAGGCAGACGCCTAACCAACTGAGCCACCCAGATGTCCCTAGACAGTTACATCTTTTATAATTGCCTCACAGATAGTTTTTAGCTATAGGAGAAAGTAGACTATTTCCTGAATTAATTCTGAATTCCTCAGGCTGGTCACCCAGGACTTCCTCCAGTGGATCCCAGCAGTGGCAGGCAATGCCTCTTCCCTGGGGAGTACTGTGGTTCAGATAGAGGAGGCTGGGCCCCAGAGCCCACTGGAGCAGGTCTGCAGATCAATTCTGTCCCTTACTCATTGGTAACTGTGGGCAAAGGACTTAAACTTTTTGAGGCTCCATTTACTCTCAGATACCCTGGGATATCAAGAACCACTTTTCAGTGGATTGTAAGGATCAAATATGTTACTTAATGTCCAAAGTGGCTGACATGTAGTTATCTGTCCCACTGGCATACAGACTGTGCCCTGAAAGTTTCACACCTGAGCAATCCATCCTCCTGGTTTCCGCTTTTCTTTCCATGAGAGGAAAAGGGAGGCTCAGACAAAAGCATCAGGTTATCAGAATGATCACAATTTAAGAAGATTTAAAGCCAACTTGAAAGAGAAATTTGGCTTGAAAGAATGAACTATTTATATCGTTAATATTAGAATGTTAGTCTGACATCTTTAACTACTACTCTTTCTTGCTTTATAATTACTGATAAAACTTGAGACATTTGCTTAGGAGAAGCTGCATGAAACAAGTTAAAAAAAAAAACCAAAAAACCCAAAGCAATCAAATGGGAAATTCAACGACATCTTGTTTTTGTTCCATATTGGTTACCTGTGAGTTCTGGCAGCTCTAAGGAGGTCAAGAATTGCTATCTCATCACCTCGGAAACACAAGGTGCAGAAACACCTTGCTTTTCTTTTACACACACGCACACACACAGAAGCAGGCAGAGAGGAGGGGAAAGAGGAGGAAGAGAGGAAGACAAAGAATAAGGGGAGATAAAGAGAACATGACTAGACACATCCTTACTATGCTTTTATACCGGTCACCAGTAAAACATGCTTATGTGTCCAGAGTCAGTTTTTCACCAGCCAGGGGGAAAAAAAAAAAACCTTTTCAAACAGCATGTTCCATAATCACCTGAGATAAAAGGAAGAAACCCAGATCTCAGATCCTAGTATTTTACATTACGGCCAACAGTCTCTGTGATGCAGTCTGCTGAATTCTCTTGTTGCTCTGGCCTCTCTGTAGACTGTTCCCTAGAAAGGCAACATCTGGGGAGGTGTTAGGCATAAAATTAGACAAGCGGTTCCAGCAGGATTACAGCTACCATACTAACCTAAAAGAGGCAAAACCCACAGACCCAGGAACTATGGCTGTGAGAGTCTTGAACCTCAGCTAAGGGCCTAGGCTCATGCTGCTGAGAGGGCATCAAAGGGGGATCTTGGATTCTCAGCCAACTGGAGGCAGAGATGTGAGTAAGAAAGTGGGAAGAACCAGCTCTAAGAGGAAAAGAAAACTGGCTGACACCTTACAGTTTATGGCAGGAAAACAAAAGTGATCAGGGGGACCGTCTAACTTTCTAATAGCTCCTGGGCATCTCTGACCTAATTTTACCAGTACCAGGCCTACTGGGGAGATGTCCCCCCTGCCCCGAATGCATGATAGGGGGCATCCCGTAATCATGAATGAAGGAGCAGAGGACCACGGAGTGCACCCCCTCCCCCAGCAGGAGATAGAATCTCTTTTGCTCTTTCCTAATCTTGAGGTACTTGCTACATGTACTTGTGTATACACCTGAAGGTATGTACAGTACCAGATCACAGTTCTGTTCTCTGCCCTTAGTGTTTCAAGCAGTAATCTATACTGCTTATAGGTACATGGATGCCACCGTAATCAAGTTATAGATGACGAACAGCTAGGAGACAAGGTTGCTGATTGTCCCCTATTATCTTCCTATAACAGACACTGATCTTTAGCTGGGCACATGGCCACTGTGAATAAGCTCAGCGTACCCCAGCCTCCTTCGAAGGCTGACACCGAGCTAAGTCAGAGTGTTAACATGTGACTTCCAAGGGGTCCCCAAGGGCAGCCAGGACAGTCCCAGAACATGCGCTCAAACTGGTGAAGCTACAATACTAAGAGAAGCTTAGCTCCATAAGGATGACGAAGGTGCTGGGATAAGCCGGGAGAGTACGAAGTCACACTTCATTTCCATGAGGGGGAAGCTTCTGCCTGGTTGAAGCCACATGATTTTTAACTTTCTGTTATTTGCAGCTGCATCTTTTTTTTTTAAGATTTTTTAATTTATTTATTTGACAGAGATCACAAGTAGGCAGAGAGGCAGGCAGAGAGAGAGAGAGAGAGGAGGAAGCAGGTTCCCCGCTGCACAGAGAGCCTGATGTGGGGCTCGATCCCAGGACCCTGGGATCATGACCTGAGCCGAAGGCAGAAGCTTTAACCCACTGAGCCACCTAGGCACCCCTGCAGCTGCATCTATTCTTAAAAAGAGTAATCGCTCACCTGACGGATAACTCCATCAGGATATAAAAGGGCTTCACGTTGTAACTAGCCAAAAAGAAAAAAAAAAGGGGGGGGGGCTGATCAAATTTGATTAAATTTAATGGGATAAATGGAAAAAAATTATTTCTACATTTATAGATGCAGAACACCAATCATATAAAGTTCAGATAGGGAAGCAGGTCTTAGTGGCATACTTAGAAAGCAATTTTAAAGGCTCATGACCCCAGTAGAAGACAACAGCGATCTATATCAGCCCAAAGAGGCAATATGTCCTTGAGTTACATACATAAAAACCTAACACTCTGATGCTGAGTGCATGACCTCAGATGACAACAGGGTCTATAAGTGAAGGAAGCATGGCAGGAAGAGAACTGGCAAACACGGGTGCTGTCTTTAGACAGAGTCCCTGATTGGCTCCCAGTGATGGTTGTTTTTTAGAAGGGCCTGGGGTTACCAGATTTTGAATTTTTTCCCCAGAGAAGTTAGAAATGTGGATAGCTATGTGGCATCTCCATTTTCTCCTCAACATTGGTTATTACTTTAAAGTTTTTAAATGAAATTACACATGCCCCAAAGTCATGCCCTCCTCGGAGGCATTTTGGCTGCTCTGTTTTCTGGCAACATCTTGGATGAGAGAGGTCAGTCCCACTGTACCCAACTTATGGGAGTCCACCCCTGGAACACTGTGTTTTCCTGGGCACTAATGGTAAGGAGAAACAGTGAGAAGGAATAGAGGTAAATCAGTGGGGGGTATTAGAGGTCTGGCTTCTAGAGCCAGTGAGACAGGGTTCAGAATCCCAGCTCCACTCCTTCCCAGGAACATGGCCTGGGGCAACTCCCTTGGCCCCAGCAGGTCCAGCTTCCCCATCTGTAAAATGGGGGATAATCCTAACCCTAACCCCCCCCACTAGGACCCACATGAGGATTAAAAGCATTAACGTGTTCAAAGAGCTAAGGCCATGGGTGATGCCTTTTAAACAACACGGAAAGTGAGAAACCTTGAAAATATGTTTTTTAGAAAGCTGTAGAAACTTGAGATTTTTCCTCAGATTAGAAAAAGATCAAATGGCAACATATTGGTCTCAAAATGTGTGAATATGTGGGGGCGGCTTAGCCAACCTTATTGATGAGGTCCCAGGACAGGAGTGAAAAGAAACCACCAGTGAAGGGAAATAGAAACATCTCTGGATACGGGGGGGAGGGGGGAACAAAAGTAGAATTTGCTGTTTCCACATACAACATGGTGGGCTAATTAAATAAACCTAAATTAACCACAGGGTATAGAGCAGCAGGTGGTTCAAGTATGGAACTAGAGTGGGTGTAGGAATCAGATAAATGAGATGATCTTCAGGTCCTCCAAGCCTGTCGCTTCTGTGACGCTCTTACACAGAAACAAATACATTCAATTCCTCAGATGTCTTTTAAGACAGACCGCTAACTCATATGGAACTTGCTACCAGCACACAAAGGGACTACAAGGACAAGCCAGTAATTCAGATATGCCCCAAAGGAATCCCCGCCAAACATTCTGCTGACTGTGTCAACACACAGATACACACACACACTACAGTATTCATGGCCAAGATTCCCAAGTGTCATTTCAGTAGGGAGACAGACATAAGTCAAGGCTAGTGTGATGGTAAAACTTCGCAGATCTGTTTGTTTTTTTTTTTTTTTTTTTTTTGGTTGGCATTGAAAAAAGGGAAACACGTGAGATCTTAAGGTTATTGGTGCACATTACTTTTTTTTAAAGCCCTCAATATCAGGTACCTGAAATGTTTATTCTTAGTATTATTAAAAAGAATGCCATCCATTTCTAGAGTACTCAGTGATTTAGGGTTACATGCAAAGAGACATATTATTTTATTCTTTTTCTTATAATACATCATAAGGCAGGTCAAGCAGAGATTACATTTCCATTTTTCAGATGAGAAAATTGGGCCCTGGCGGGTATAAAGTAAGTAAGTGACAACGCAGGGTCCTCCAATTCCAAATCTCATCTTCTTCCCATTGTGTCATATTGTATTTTTAATGGGTCAAATGGCTTTTTTCCCCCCACTTTGAGAAGTATATATATTGTGCACAGATAATAAAAAAGGGTTGGTGTATCCATTCCTGTACTACATGGGAAAGAAACTCATTCTAGAACAAAAGACCTCAACATATTGGATAACATATTTAAAATAGCTCTTATAAAAAAATGAGTTGGAGAAAAAGGCCAGAAATAAAAAAGGCTTGATTCCACGTGCTGAGGGCCATCTACTGCTCCTGGGGGCCTGAAGCTAGACTTTATAAACCACACCTGTGGGAAAAAGACGACAAACACCGGGGCTTAGGAGCATGAGGGAACGAAAAGAAGACTCAAGAAAAGCTGAACCCCTGAAGGGCAGCCCTGATATAGATGAACTAGAAACAAACAAACAACCTTCCCTGAAGGATGGTCTTCTCTCTGGGCCTTGGATCTCAGTGTGATAAGGAAAAATATTTCCCAGGGCGCCTGGCTGGCTCAGTCGCTTAAGCATCCCATTTTTGTTTTTTTAAGATTTTATTTATTTATTTGACAGAGATCACAAGTACGCAGAAAGGCAGGCAGAGAGAGAGAGGAAGCAGGCTCCCTGCCGAGCAGAGAGCCTGATGTGGGGCTCCATCCCAAGACCCTGGGACCATGACCTGAACCAAAGGCAGAGGCTTTAACCCACTGAGCCACCTAGGTGCCCCAAGCATCCGACTCTTAATTTTGGTTCAGGTCATGATCTCAGGGTCCTGAGACTGAGCCCTGAGTCGGGCTTCACGCTCAGTGCGAGTCTGCTCCTCTCCCTCTCCACCACACACCCCTCCCCACCCACAACGGGCACTCTCTCTTCTCAAAATAAATGAAAATCTTTAAAAATATATATTTCCCTTGGATAATTCTCCCCCTTAAACACACCCTACACATGTAGGATCTGAATTCACCCTCCTAGGTGACCTATAACACCACCTCACCCACCAAATTATTTTAAAGTGGCCTTGGGCTAGTGCACTGAGGCTCTCAGCAAAAGCAAATCCACAGTCTCATAGACGATCTCTATAAACACAGGCCTCGGGGCTCCTGGGTGGCTCAGTGGGTTAAAGCCTCTGCCTTCAGCTCAAGTCATGATCCCAGGGTCCTGGGATCGAGTCCCACATCAGGCTCTCTGCTCAGCAGGGAGCCTGCTTCCTCTCTCTCTCTGCCTGCTTCTCTGTGATCTCCGTCTGTCAAATAAATAAATAAAATCTTTAAAAAAACAAAACAAAAAAAACAACACAGGCCTCAAAAAAATTCTCATATGAACTCATATCAAATTCAGCACACAAATAAAAACATAAGCTTCCATGAGTGAAGCAGAAAGCAGGCATGTTGGGGTGCCTGGGTGGCTCAGTGGGTTAAGCCGCTGCCTTCGGCTCAGGTCATGATTTCAGGGTCCTGGGATTGAGCCCCACATTGGGCTCTCTGCTCAGCGGGGAGCCTGCTTCCTCCTCTCTCTCTGCCTGCCTCTCTGCCTGCTTGTGATCTCTCTCTGTCAAATAAAAAAATAAAATCTTAAAAAAAAAAAAAGAAAGCAGGCATGCAAAGCCTGCAGGTGTTAACAGAGAATAAATTGGGTTTATTATTTTTAAGGGAATAAAAGACCGAAAATATGGAAGATCGAGAGACTATAAAAACTGAGATCAGAACAAGAACAGAAAGCACACTCTCCGACATAAAAAATATAACAGAAATTCCATGCTGAGGAGCAGCAGATGGTGACAGACCCAGAGGAAGAGACAGACCATGGGTGAGAGAGGAGACGAAGCTGAAAGATCTCACAAAATGCAGAGAAGAGAAAATGCAAAAAGAGGTTCAGAGACACAAGATAAAATAAAAACATTCAACATGCATGAGTGTCAGAAACCCGTAGATGAGTAGAGAGGCAGTGTTTTAAGATCGTAACTAAGAAGACACCTCCAGATTTAAAGTGAGGGGGTGGAAAAGAATTTACCATGCTAATGGACATCAGAAGAAAGCAGGAGTGGCAATCCTTATATTAGATCAATTAGATTTTAAGCCAAAGACTATAATAAAAGATGAGGAAGGACACTATATCATACTCAAAGAATCTGTCCAACAAGAAGATCTAACAATTTTAAATATCTATGCCCCTAATGTGGGAGCAGCCAACTATATAAACCAATTAATAACAAAATCAAAGAAACACATCAACAATAATACAATAATAGTAGGGGACATTAACACTCCCCTCACTGAAATGGACAGATCATCCAAGCAAAAGATCAACAAGGAAATAAAGGCCTTAAATGACACACTGGACCAGATGGATATCACAGATCTATTCAGAACATTTCATCCCAAAGCAACAGAATACACATTCTTCTCTACTGCACATGGAACATTCTCCAGAATAGATCACATCCTCGGTCCTAAATCAGGTCTCAACCAGTATCAAAAGATTGGGGTCATTCCCTGCATATTTTCAGACCACAATGCTCTGAAGCTAGATCTCAATCACAAGAGGAAATTTGGAAAGAACCCAAATACATGGAGACTAAACAGCATCCTTCTAAAGAATGAATGGGTCAACTAGGAAATTAAAGAAGAATTGAAAAAATTCATGGAAACAAATGATAATAAAAACACAATGGTTCAAAATCTGTGGGACACAACAAAGGCAGTCCTGACAGGAAAATATATAGCGGTACAAGCCTTTCTCAAGAAACAAGAAAGGTCTCAGGTACACAACCTAACCCTACACCTAAAGGAGCTGGAGAAAGAACAAGAAAGAAACCCTAAACCCAGCAGGAGAAGAGAAATCATAAAGATCGGAGCAGAAATCAATGAAATAGAAACCAAAAAAACAATAGAACAAATCAACGAAACTAGGAGCTGGTTCTTTGAAAGAATTAATAAGATTGATAAACCCCTGGCCAGACTTATCAAAAAGAAAAGAGAAAGGACCCAAATAAATAAAATCATGAATGAAAGAGGAGAGAGCACAACTAACACCAAAGAAATACAGACAATCATAAGAACATATGAGCAACTCTATGCCAACAAATTTGACAATCTGGAAGAAATGGATGCATTCCTAGAGATATATAAACTACCACAACTGAACCAGGAAGAAATAGAAAGCCTGAACAGACCCATAACCAGTAAGGAGATGGAAACAGTCATCAAAAATCTCCAAAGAAACAAAAGCCCAGGGCCAGACGGCTTCCCGGGGGAATTCTACCAAACATTTAAAGAAGAACTAATTCCTATTCTCCTGACACTGTTCCAAAAAAATAGAAATGGAAGGAAAACTTCCAAACTTATTTTATGAGGCCAGCATCACCTTGATCCCAAAACCAGACAAGGATCCCATCAAAAAAGAGAACTATAGACCAATATCCTTGATGAACACAGATGCAAAAATTCTCACCAAAATACTAGCCAATAGGATTCAACAGTACATTAAAAGGATTATTCACCACGACCAAGTGGGATTTATTCCAGGGCTGCAAGGTTGGCTCAACATCCGCAAATCAATCAATGTGATACAACACATTAATAAAAGAAAGAACAAGAACCATATGATACTCTCCATAGATGCTGAAAAAGCATTTGACAAAGTACAGCATCCCTTCCTGATCAAAACTCTTCAAAGTGTAGGGACAGAGGGCACATACCTCAATATTATCAAAGCCATCTATGAAAAACCCATCGCAAATATCATTCTCAATGGGGAAAAACTGAAAGCATTTCCGCTAAGGTCAGGAACACGGCAGGGATGTCCGTTATCACCACTGCTATTCAACATAGTACTAGAAGTCCTAGCCTCAGCAATCAGACAACAAAAAGAAATTAAAGGCATCCAAATCGGCAAAGAAGAAGTCAAACTATCACTCTTTGCAGATGATATGATACTATATGTGGAAAACCCAAAAGACTCCACTCCAAAACTGCTAGAACTGGTACAGGAATTCAGTAAAGTGTCAGGATATAAAATCAATGCACAGAAATCAGTTGCATTTCTCTACACCAAGACAGAAGAAAGAGAAATTAAGGAGTCAATCCCATTTACAATTGCACCCAAAACTATAAGATACCTAGGAATAAACCTAACCAAAGAGACTAAGAATCTATACACAGAAAACTATAAAGTACTCATGAAAGAAATTGAGGAAGACACAAAGAAATGGAAAAATGTTCCATGCTCCTGGATTGGAAGAACAAATATTGTGAAAATGTCTATGCTACCTAAAGCAATCTACACATTTAATGCAATTCCTATCAAAGTACCATCCATTTTTTTCAAAGAAATGGAACAAATAATCCTAAAATTTATATGGAACCAGAAAAGACCGCGAATAGCCAAAGGAATATTGAAAAAGAAAGCCAGAGTTGGTGGCATCACAATTCTGGACTACAAGCTCTACTACAAAGCTGTCATCATCAAGACAGCATGGTACTGGCACAAAAACAGACACATAGATCAATGGAACAGAATAGAGAGCCCAGAAATAGACCCTCAACTCTATGGTCAACTAATCTTCGACAAAGCAGGAAAGAATGTCCAATGGAAAAAAGACAACCTCTTCAATAAATGGTGTTGGGAAAATTGGACCGCCACATGCAGAAAAATGAAATTGGATCATTTCCTTACACCACACACGAAAATATATAGATCAAAATGGATGAAGGACCTCAATGTGAGAAAGGAATCCATCAAAATCCTTGAGGAGAACACAGGCAGCAACCTCTTCGACCTCGGCCGCAGCAACATCTTCCTAGGAACATCGCCAAAGGCAAGGGAAGCAAGGGCAAAAATGAACTATTGGGATTTTATCAAGATCAAAAGCTTTTGCACAGCAAAGGAAACAGTTCACAAAACCAAAAGACAACTGACAGAATGGGAGAAGATATTTGCAAACGACATATCAGATAAAGGGCTAGTGTCCAGAATCTATAAAGAACTTAGCAAACTCAACACCCAAAGAACAAATAATCCAATCAAGAAATGGGCAGAAGACATGAACAGACATTTCTGCAAAGAAGACATCCAGATGGCCAACAGACACATGAAAGAGTGCTCCATATCACTCGGCATCAGGGAAATACAAATCAAAACCACAATGAGATACCACCTCACACCAGTCAGAATGGCTAAAATTAACAAGTCAGGAAATGACAGATGCTGGAGAGGATGCGGAGAAAGGGGAACCCTCCTACACTGTTGGTGGGAATGCAAGCTGGTGCAACCACTCTGGAAACAGCATGGAGGTTCCTCAAAATGTTGAAAATAGAACTACCCTATGACCCAGCAATTGCACTGCTGGGTATTTACCCTAAAGATACAAACGTAGTGATCCGAAGGGGGACATGCACCCGAATGTTTATAGCAGCAACGTCTATAATAGCCAAACTATGGAAAGAACCTAGATGTCCATCAACAGATGAATGGATAAAGAAGATGTGGTATATATACACAATGGAATACTATGCAGCCATCAAAAGAAATGAAATCTTGCCATTTGCGAAGATGTGGATGGAACTAGAGGGTATCATGCTTAGCGAAATAAGTCAATCAGAGAAAGACAACTATCATATGATCTCCCTGATCTGAGGGAGAGGAGATGCAACATGGGGGTTAAGGAGGTAGGAGAAGAGTAAATGAAGCAAGATGGGATTGGGAGGGAGATAAACCATAAGTGACTCTTAATCTCACAAAACAAACTGAGGGTTGCTGGGGGGAGGGGAGTTGGGGGGGTGGAGTTATTATGGACATTGGGGAGGGTATGTGCTATGGTGAATGCGGTGAAGTGTGTAAACCTGGCGATTCACAGACCTGTACCCCTGGGGAAAAAAATATATGTTTATAAAAAATAAAATTAAAAAAAAAAAAAAAAGATCGTAACTAAGGCTTTCCTACATGAGAATCATGCCCGTACATCTCACAGTGAAACTGAGGAACACCCAACACACGGTGAAGATACTGAAAACAACCAGAGAGAAAAGACATAATACTATAAAATGTGACCAAGAACTATTAGCCAATTCCCCAATAGCAATAATAGAAGATGACAATGGGATATTATCTTTAAAATGTTAGGAGAGGGGCGGGCATTTGGGGTGGCTCAGTTGTTAAGCATCTACCTTCAGCTCAGGTCATGATCCCAGGGTCCTGCGATCATGCCCCGCATGGGGCTCCCTGCTCAGCAGGAAGCCTACTTCTCCCTCTCCCACTTACCCTGCTTGTGCTCCCTCTCTTGCTTTCTCGGTCTTTGTCAAATGAATAAATAAAATTTTTTTTAAAAAATGCTAGGAGAAAGTTCCTGTCAATACGGAATATGACCAGAAGCTGGCAAACTTTCTATAAAGGGCTGAATAGCAAGTATTTTAGGTTTTTGCAGGCCCAGGTCTTTGTCCCATATTCTTCTTTTTTTAATTGACACTGTAAAAATGCAGAAGCCCTGCCTAGCCTGAGGCTGAACGAGGATGGGCCTCCCACCAGATGTGGCTCAAGAGGCTGCAGTTTGCCGGCCCCTAGAAGAGGCAACAAAATTATCTGTGGAAAGGAAACAAAGACATCACCCACACGCTCTCAAGTGAGAAGACTTGAAAAGGAAGTCTTCAAGGAAAATGCAAAATGACCCCAAAATGTCAGAGATGCAAGACGAAATGATTCAAGCATTGGTAAACACCCACGAAAATCCAGATAAACAACAGATAGGCCCCTCACTATATACAGAACGTGCTGTAAAAGTCTACACAACTAAAACACTGGAAAATGGGCTTCTGCATAAGACTTAGAAAGCTGGAAAGGGTGCTGCTCCCACTTAACAGTGAGAAAAAGAACAGAAGGAATGGCAGAACTTTAACTTTTCTTGACCCTGTCAGAGAGCGAAGGGCACAGGGTACTCGGAGAGAATGGGTTCCAATGAGGGACAGTCCCCAGACCCCAGAAGGAGAGCGGGCAGGTGTGCTCTGGTCCACCTGTCAGAGGCACCCACCATGGGAAGGTACTTTGACCTCAGCTACCATTTTAAGGAATTGCTAGAGACCAAGTGTGGGCTGACATGTTGGTCTGGAAAAGCTGGGGCTCCAAACTCAGAGGGTTTGCAATCAGTAATAAGTTCTTGTCCATGAGCCTCCAGTGAGCTCTCTCCAGTGAGGAGGCCGAGATGGCCCCTCCTCAGTACAGGCTCAGAGGAAGGGATCAGGGGTTTCTCCCTAAAAAAAAACCTAACACCACAGAATCCACTTCTCACCCAGACTGTCTTCTCGTACAGACCAAAAGCCTTAAGTAAGAAAAAGACAGAAACGACCCCAATGTCTGTCAACAAAAGAATGGCTAAAATTGATAAAATGGGGCATATTCATGTAATGCAATATCCTACATACTTAAAAATGGATGAATTTCCAAAACATAATTCTAAGGGAAAAATCAGATTCAAAAATATTCCATTTATGTAAAATTAGCTTGTTTGACAAAGCTGTGTAAGATCTGTATATAAGTTTCATGTTGATATATACATGCACACATTTTTATACAGTGTCTAAGACAAGTAAAACAAAAATATGTATTATTTTTAGGGCTGCATGTGTGAAAATTGAACAAAGCAAAGGAATGATTTGGGAACTTCAGGCTGGTGGCTGCCTCTGGTCAGGAAGGAGAGAGGCATGCAATCCTGGAGGGGCGCCCAAGGGCTTCTAAAGTGCTGATTAGGAAGAATCTAGTTAGTATACCCAGTGCTGGGTGGATGTTTTATTTGTAGTTATCATTCTTTAACTTTCTGTATATGTTACATACATATACATACATTCTTATGCATGTATGATCTACTTTGTTATTTAAATAAAATTTCTGTGCAGATATGCATAGAAGAGTTAACAGCAGTTGCCTGTGATGAGAGGGGTGGTGGAGAGGGTTAATGGCCATGTTTCCTTCTTGCTCAATGTGCTTCTGTTTCTGGATTTGTTTCTGGTGTTTTGATAACACAAGGAGTAGTGTGTATTCATACTTGGCGGTTCTCAAAGAAAAAAAAACATTAAAGATAATTTTTGGCTTCTGAAACAATGACTACTACTCATTTTAGGAAGGTTCTTTTCTGCTACATAGTAAAAATACCTCGAAAGGATGAGCATGAGGTTTGTACAGCTTTCATTTTTCTAAGCTGCAAAAAGACTTGTAGTAAGTTTAAAAACAAAGACACCATATTTAATGATATTCCTAAAGTCTTCTTTGCCATATTTGTTCGCTTCAGTTAAAGTGGCATTTAAGTTTACTGGGATCGAATAATCCTTTTATTTTTATTCCAGACAAGGTAGCGCAGTGATTTACAAGACTGCTTACTCCTTTACGCAGACAAGAGATCTCCAAGTCCTGATTAGCCAAGTGCAGAAAGCACTCTGAATGCTTGGCTGAAATTCCAAGAAACTTTAAGAATCGTCAGTGTTATATTTCTTTTATCCCTCAGTGACTTCAAAATCCCTTTGTTTGATGAACAATAACCAATAACCAGAGTGAGAACAACTTTATGTGGGACTTAGAGCTCTCAACTGTTCTTCCTGGGCCTAGAAATCTTTTGGGCTTCATTTAAATGCAGCCATGTCCTCAACAAATGGAAAATGTGATGCAGTTAGACTCTCTTCAATGTGGCTTTATCAGAGACCGCAGCCTGAATATAAAAGCATCGCTTGCCAAAGCAGACCCTAATCTGTAGAACTGTGTTGCTTGGGAAACTTTTCCTTCTCCCCAAACAGAATGTGAGTTCCACAGAACTAGGGACCTGGTTGTGTACATGGCAGTATTGCCAGAGCCTAGTTCAGCACCAGGAACACTCCAGGTACTGATAATGGGTTGCTGGGTGTGTTTGCTTGCTTTACAGCTCAGAACATTAATTTCCTTTAGCCATCCAACCATATAGTTCACAAACCTTTCTTCTGTGCCAACTCTGAGATATTGAAATTATAAATATTATAAATTATAAATATGACTGATACACTTTTATGCCTTCAGGGGGTTACAGCATAGTTTGGAATGTCTAGTGAAAGATGCTAGAAAAAAAAGGGTACGTTCTGTATGAGTCGCTTATATAGAGTTCAAAACAGGCAAAATGAATCTATGGAGTTTGAAGTAGTCACCCCTGAGAAGATCAGTGCCTAGAAAGAAGGGGCCACAAGGTGCATGAGGTTAGGATTTTCTTTTTTTTTTTTTTTAATTAAGATTTTATTTATTTATTTGACAGAGAGAGAAACAGTAAGAGACGGAACACAAGCAGGGGGAGTGAGCGAGGAAGAAGCAGGCTTCCCACTGAGCAGAGAGCCTGATGAGGGGCTTGATCCCAGGACCCTGGGATCATGACCTGAGCAGAAGTCAGATGCTTAATGACTGAGCCACCCAGGCACCCCAGGATTTTCTTAATCTAGGTAATGATCCCTTCTTGAAAAGCCATCAAGCAGTACACTTATGATTTGGGCACTTTATATATGTTCTACTTTAATAAGTATGTACTTTTACTTTGTGTGTATATACTTAAAGTAGTTCACTATTAAAAAGAACAGTTTTTACAGTTAACAAAACCCAAAGACAACTGAATGGGAGAAGATATTTACAAATGAAATATCAGATAAAGGGCTAATATCCAAAATCTATAAAGAACTTATCAAACTTGACACTCAAAGAACAAATAATCCAATCAAGAAATGGGCAGAAGAAATGAATAGACATTTCTGTAAAGAAGATATCTAAATGGCCAACAGACACATGAAAAAGTGCTCCATATCCTTTGGCATCAGGGAAATACAAATCAAAACCACAATAAAATACCATCTTACACTGGTCAGAATGGCTAAAATTACCAAGTCAGGAAAGGACAGATGTTGGGGAGGATGCAGAGAAAAGGGAACCCTCCTACAGTGTTGGTGGGAATGCACGCTGGCGCAGCCACTCCGGAAAACAGTATGGAGGTTCCTCAAAAATTTGAAAATAGAGCTACCTTACGACCCAGCAATCGCACTACTGGGCATTTACCCTAAAGATACAAGCGTAGTGATCCGAAGGGGCATGTGCACCCAAATGTTTAGAGCAGCCATGTCCATAATAGCCAAACTATGGAAAGAACCTAGATGTCCATCAACACATGAATAGATAAAAGATGTGGGCTATATATACAATGGAATACTATGCAGCCATCAAAAGAAATGAACTCTTGCCATTTGCAATGAAGTGGATAGAACTAGAGGGTATTATGCTAAGCGAAATAATCCAATCAGAGAAAGACAAGTATCCTATGATCTCTCTGATATGAGGAATTTGAGAGGCAGGGCGGGGGTCATAGGGGATAGGGAGGGAAAAAAATGAAACAAGATGGGATCAGGAAAAAGACAAACCATAAGAGACTCTTAATCTCACCAAACAAAGTGAGGTTTGCTGGGGGGTGGGGGTGGGTAGGAGAGGGTGGTTGAGTTATGGACATTGGGGAGTGTATGTGCTATGGTGAGTGCTGTGAAAGGTGTAAGCCTGATGATTCACATACCTGTACCCCTGGGGCAAATAGTACATTGTATGTTAATTTTAAAAATAAATTAAAAATAATAAATAAAAAATTAAAAGTACAGTTTTTAAAAGAGTATGGCTTGAAGTGGGTTTCTCTTTACTATCCAAACAGTTCAACACATTCTCAAAGCTTTCCTAATCTTGTTCTAACTCAAATGCCACTTCCTGCAGAAAATCTCTACTAAACTTGAGTAAGTTTTTCCCTCCTTGGAACTGCCAGAGTTTTTGTTTATCTATCTCCTTTACTTTCCTTAGTTCTAGGCATGGTGTTAAAATGTGAAAAAAATCTTCAACTCACACCACCTATCACAGTGCTCTGGATTTATTAGGTATTCAAAATCCTTAAGCAAATAAACATTGAACATTCTATTCCTTGACCTGCTCCACATGGCCCCTTCCTGTGTTTCAAGGTACTCTTTGATCTGTCCTTTTATTTAGTGTAACACATACTGTATCATCTGAGGGAACCTACTCTAAGTGTGAGGTCAATAAACCTGAAACACTTTCTACTCATGGCTTGGACACATTAAAAAGAAAACAGCACTGTTCTTTCATCCTAATGATAAATGTAATATTAAAAAAAAATCAAAACAAAAGGAAAAAATTCAACACAAAGAAAAGTAAAAGTTACCAATAATTTACCACATACTTTGTCTTAGAACTTGATATTTACTCCAATAACACCAAATCATCATCTTTTCATGTCTGCAAATGCAGTTCTCACTGAAGTTCCTCACAATTCTGGAATGGTAGCTGGGCGTCATGGTGGCATGCTAACAGAACGGATCTTACCTCGCTTAACCAACTCCCCGTCTAGGAACATCTGCGCTACTACAAAATTTTTACTTTTAAAAACAATGAACATCTTTATAAAAGATTGTCACTCACAGTAACGATGGAAAAGTAAATTCCCAGAGGTTTCTTTTCCAGGTCAAGAGTATATACACTACAAAGGACTGTTTAGGGTACACATTGTCAAGTGTGAAGCTTCCAACAGTGCGTGTTTCTACGCTATCAAATGCCACATCTCACGGATCCGTTGTTTTCACCTTGTAACATGTCTGAAATCAGAATGTGTCTTACAGCTACGGCCCATCACAATCACTGCTCTCAGTCAGGGGGCTGCGGGGACATGGCTAACACTGCCCGAGACCACTGGGGCAACGCCTCAGCCAGAAAACTACTTCGAGACCATTTCAGAAAGATCTAGCAGCCTGGACTACCATCTGAAAACATTTTGAAACCTTCTTTAAGAAACTAGAGATGCTGAATCTTACAGACTGAGTGTCTGTGGCTTAGGAAAAAAAAAAAATCCAAGCAGAGCCCTCTTTTATGAAATGTCCCATGCTCAAAGCTCCCGATGGCACAGATAACACACAGTGGAAGACATGGCTATTCGTGCTCTAAGCTGAAAAGAGATTCGGAAGTGTTGCACTCACCGTGAACAGTTCTAGAAAGTAACAGCTAAACCATTTTGCTTATATTTTCTCCTTATGTAAGCAAAGGAGTGACTTATGGTTCCAACCTGTATCTAAATAAGTAAAAGAATATTTTATGGTAATTATTTTAAGATTTATTTGAGAAAGAGAGAGCATAAGCAGAAGACGAAGGGCAGAGGGAGAAGCAGGCTCCCCACAGAGCAAGTAGCCCAACGTGTACCTCAATCCCAGGACCCTGGGTTCATGACATGGGCTGAAGGCAGATGCTTAACTGACTGAGCCACAGGCGCACCTATCTTACAATAATTATAAAACAAAATTCTAAATAAGATAACATTGTACCTACCAGAGCTTACTTGATGGCATTTTTAAAAATTCTTATAATACATGAAATAATGAGCACCTGTGAAGTCACTGCTTTAACACTGACAACTTAAATTCCACCAAAAGAAATTCAGTATCCTGAGTTCTATCTAGTACTAGGTATTGTGCTTTTCCTTAATCTTTGCCAATTTTATATTAAAATGACCCAATGTTTTAATGTGTTTATCTTTTTTTTTTTTTTTTTTTGTCCCAAAGATTTTATTTTAGAGAAAGAGAATGCAAGTTGTGGGGAAAGGGGGATGGAGAGAGAGAATCCCAACCAGACTGCATGATGAGCGTGGAGCCCAACCCAGGGCTCAATCTCACGACCCTGAGATCATAAACCAAGCTGAAATCAAGAGTGGGACACTTAACCAACTGAGCCACCCAAGGTGTAGGTCTTTAATTACTAATGATGGGCCTTTCCCCCTCATTTTGACCACTTATAGTCCCTTTGTAAACTGCCTGCTTTTATATTTTTTGCACATTTTTCTATTGAGATGTTTATTATTTCTGATTACATTTTTTTAGAGAGAAAGCCCATGCATGTGTGCACAGACAGGGAAGGGGGAGAGTGGGACAGAGGGAGGAAAGGAGAGAGAGAGAGAAAGAGAGAGCATCCTTAAGCAGACTCCCTGATGAGCACAGAGCCTACCACAGGGCTGGATCTCAGGACCCTGAGATCAGGACCTGAGCCAAAAGAGTAGGTCACTTCACCAAATGAGCCACCCAGGTGTCCCTCTGATTACTTTTTGTGGCAGTTCTTTATGAAGACTATTAAACCTTTGTGTCACCTATGCTATGCAAACATTTTTTTCAGTTATCTACCACTTTAACTTCCTTAATGGTGGGGTTTTTTTTTTGTGGTTTTGTGTTTTTTTTGTTGTTTTTGTTTTTGTTTTGTTTTCCGCAATTCAGAGACCCATTCAACTATGAGTGATGCCAGCCAATTTCAGATTTGATCAACCTTTATCAGTCTTCTTCAGACACCTCCCTCATGAAAATTCCCCATAGACAGGAGGAAAACACATACATATAAATGGCACACAGCTAGAAATAACTCCAGTTAGCATCACCATACACTGAAAATTATAAGACACTAGAGATCTGCATCCAATTCCCATCATTGGTCACATTTTCCCCTCAAAGAATGACATGAGAGGTTATTCCAGACCAGCATTAATTTGGGGTTTTCATTCTGGGGGGCTTCACAGCTGCTCAGTGATAACAATGTGATCAGCAGAGGCTGTACAAAAATGGTTTGATGAGAAGCAGCTTCTGACGGCCACTAGGAACCCTCCAGCTTTCTGCCTCCGGCCTTGTTGGCACACAAGTCTCCTGAGGCCACCACCGGCCTCTACCATCTCCAAGCACAGCCTGACTATGGGCATGGTGGCCGCTGCCCTGGACCCTGAGTCAGGGGTCATGCGTCCACACTTCAGCTTTGCCTCTAACCAGAGATGTGACGTTGGAGAAATAATTTTACCTGGCTGGGTCTCGGTTTGTTCATCTTTAGGATAGGAGAAGGTGGAATATGGGATCTCCAGGGTCTTTCCAACCCCCACATTCTGGTCTATGGTACATACCTAATCAACTCGCCTCACTTGCTACCCCAATAAAAATAATAATAATAATAATAATAATAATGTATTCAAATTATTGAATAATGTATGCATTAATTATAATGTATTCTCCAAAGGTGCTCTTCTCCAGTGTTCTGCTATTCTGCCTCTCTTGCATTCAGAGAGAGCAGTTTGATCTGTGTTTCCCTTCCTCATTTCACAAGGACTGGGTTGACTTGAAAGTCAAGGTTAGAAACCTCAGAAAGTTTTATTAGACTTCTGACCCACTCACCTCCGCCAGCACAGACTGGCTTTAAAAGCATGTCGAATTATTTTTCCAGTTGTTTTTACCCGTCACAGAGACAGGGTTCTTTCAAATCTTCCTTTAAAAATCTATTCTGTAAATACCTAAGTCTAGCCAGGAGTTTTGTTTCTGAAATGCAGTCTCTGGGGGATTCTTCTCCTTCCTAGGGTCCCTATATCTCATTATTTTTGCCCTCCTATAGTTAGAGTGAAAAATAATCCTAAGATTTTATTATTTATAGCTTTCAGAGAATTTTGTAGGAGGATCACAATGCTGGTATAAAAGGGCCGAATCAATATTATGTCCAAAGAGCTGGCACCGGAATTACTCAGGAAACATCTTTGACTGGGGCGGGATATGAAAGAACTCAAGAGCAGAGCCTCCACTGCCTCCTAAGCTTCAGGGAAGAGGGGGACGCTGGTCCACAAGAGAGAAACGGGTGGTTCTGGAGAGAGCAACTGTTGAAGAAAGAGAGGGAGGAGGACAGATCCAGGAAAGGAGAAACTTCCGGTGAGCTGTCGTCAAAACCTTGCACACCCACCACGGGAACTCAACTCCATCCTTGCGTCTTAACACCCAACAGGAAGAGAAGTCTACTAAGAAACCACATGAGCACACAGAAGGGCTAGAAAGGATTATTTCGACTTCTGAGGTAGTATCTATTTCAGGGGAACAGATGGAAAAATCAGGGACCAGAGCAGCCAGTTTGAACACAGGGTTATCCCAGGAAATGACTTGACATGCTGACAAAGAACAGGATGTGTCACTTATCCACAAAGTTGGGGAAAAAAAAAAACAACAACTTTCAAGAACAAGAAGATCTAAAATGCAATATTGAACTATACGGTATGTGATGTGATCCCTCGGATTTTCAGTAAAATCTGGTACACTGAAACATGGAGGTTTTGTGTGCATGTGTTCTATGTTTCAGTGGAGGTCTCTGTCCGGTGGGGGAGTGGTAGAGAGAGAGAGAGAGAGAGAGAGAGAGGGGAACTGAAACCTGATGAAGTTTGGATCAATGTGTGTGAAACAGACATCAGCAAAAATCTCATCATAACTATGAAAATAAAAGCTCCCTGAAAATTTCAGCTCAAAAAATCTCCAGGAAGGATTTCAACTTTTATAGGACATAGAATGAAGATTCAAATCAGTACAAGGTAGACCTCAAGGAACAGAAGGTCCTTAACGGATATCTGGATTTTACTTCTTTACCCGAATACCATTTACATAACTTCATAGTATGCTAATTATGTTCCAGTCTTTATATATTTACAAACGTCTTCAAGTTCTTCCAAAATTTAAGGAAGGCAGTAATTTCCATAAGGAATTAAATAACTCTCTCTTACAAGAACGGGGTGAGAGGTTTTAATGTCTATATGGAGAGAATTCTGGAATGGATTCTACAATCTTTTCATTAACGGAAAGGAGTAATATCTTTTCTGCCATTGAATCCAAAGTGATAAGCCCAAGTACCATGTATCCACCACGTAATGGCATCAGGGACGTGCTGACAAAGAACAGTCCTATCGCAAACTGACTCTACACAATGCAAAGGCCATACAGGGACAGGATTTTCCCACACCTTCTCCCTTTCTGACATGTATCAGCTTCACGGAGAGCTGATCTGGGAGTCGTCTGATTGAGGGTACGACACGAGGACGCAAGCTGGGGAAAGAGATTTAGGGTAAGCTTTCAAGCATATCTACAAAAAGGTCCTCAAACTGTTTATCAACACTATATTGACACTGTTAATATCTATTAGGGATTTTACTGCTTAGTTCACCCTTCTCAAAACAATTACAGTGGCCAAAAGACACAGAACGGAAGAAACAAGAAGGGAGAGCAATAAGCCATACATGAGATAGCTGTTGCCTGATCCTTTCCTTCCTCTTGAAGATCAGCGCAGTTTGGGTTTCAGCAGAAACACCTGGCCCTTTAGCCACCTTCCACCTGCCCTGACACCACCAGAGAGCAGAGGAGGTTGCCAGTTCCCGTATCAAAGAGAAGGAGATAATGTCACGTTAGTGGGGAAACCAGCCCCATAAGCGGTGGTGTTCACAAACAGGGATCACCCTATCCAGAAACCACTCTGTGCTGGTCCCGCTTTCCTGGTCCAGCGGACTGCAGGCGAGCCTGCCACGGCTCAGGGGTCTGCTGGTAACCGGGAGGAAGGACCCTTTAACGTGCCCAGGTATAAAGCCACGACTGAGCAAATTCATCTGACACCCCAGAATGAACTGTCCCCCATTCACTATGCAGTTGTCTTACAAAATAACTGAAAACCGAGGTAAGAATAAGAAGTAGAGAAGGACCGCGAGGCTCTTCTATCACTCCAGCACTTACTCACTGGCTCGGACTAAAGCATAGCCTGGAGAGACCAGGGGGGCTGGCGGTCCCGGCCCACAGGCTTTTCCCCCAATTCTCGGTCAAATACTTGTTCGCTGCCATTCTCAGACACCGCCAAAATGAAGAGACCAACTGTGTACTCTTCATCGCCTCGCCCTCTAGGATTTGGAGGGTGAAGGAGAGAGCCTTTCTCTCTTGGTCTATGCAGCCTCCACCAACTGCCCTCCGTTGCTAGAGAGATTCTGGATCCCAGTTGCTAGTTCACGAGGGCTAAAATCTTGGGAGACCTTCCTCCAGTGTGAACACACAGCCCTCTGCCTCTGATAAAAGCCATAAACACCTCAGCACATTGAGGGAGAGTATTAAGTGATCTTCCTAGCTTTTGTCCGGGAAAGACTAGACTGAGTTGTGAAGACCCTTCTTTACCCAGAAGCCCCTCTGTGCGAGTGTCTACCAGTAACATCTCAGTGGGAGCAGGATACCTGCGCCCAAATTACTCAGTACGGGGGTGAATACACAGGGTCATAGTACTTGGCGCTGCACGAGTTCTTAGAGAGTGGCGGAAAAGAAAGCGGTGAATTGCTGACACATCATCTAAGCCCTTAGCTTTGAAAGCCTTTGTGACCTTTCACACACATACATGGGTATGTACTAAAAATTTCTGCAAAACAATAGCTACCCGTACACATGCAGTGAATTTTAATTATTTTTTCGCTTCTGTTTCATCGGAGGGTTGTATAAGCTTCTAAATTTATTGTTTGAATTGCAGTTAGAAAAAAATCAGTATAAAAGGTTAATGACACAGGTGGAAATATAATTAAATTGACCTATTTATAGAAAAATCTCAGAAACAGGAGTGTGGAAGTTTTGGATGTCAAGTTCTGTTGTTCCCTTAGGTATCAGGATGGTTTCATTTACACAGAATTCCAAATACAAAGGCCTGGGGACATCCATTTAGCTTTTATTACATGACAAGGCAGTAAGATTGCAAGGGTCAGTAAGTAGTGTTTTTATTCCAGATCTGAATAAACCCATAATAACTGAACAAGTTTACACTGCAATAGGGAAATAATGGAAACTATCCTCTGATCAGGATTGTAAAGAGAAGCAAGCGATGACAAGGTCTAGGGGCAAAGGAAGAAAGGTCAAGTTCTCCGGGTTTAAGCACATCACCTAACTGGTTCAACCCTGAACCTGGTGGAGTGTTCTGGAGTGCTCGGCAGCTACTGCTTAGAGCACAAGAGAGCAGATTCCTGCAGTTCAGGTCAGAGGTCACTTGTAAAGATCCAAAAACTATCTGCTCATCCTTATGTGGGTTCCAAGCATAACCACAAGAACCATCTTCCCAACTGTTTTCGATGTCATCAGTGGGCAAAATTCTCAATGCACAAACCTTAGTCTTCTATATGTTTTGAATCATCTCTAATAAAGCCAAGGGCAGTCAGAGCAGAGTAGCAACTCAGTGGAAGAGCTTTGAAATGTTTCCATTCTTTAAGGGGAAAAGAGTTAATTAGAAGACTGCAAGTTTCCAGTAACTAGATTTTACCTTAGATTTCTTCATAGCTTACGAATGATGCGTCCACGCTGAAGCAAAACATTGCTACCCTCCCCCAAGGAGGGAACAAATGATACTCTAGATGATATCAATAACAGTTTGATGTTTCCATTCAGTACCCTAAATCCAAACGGGCTGCAGACATAAGGAACCCAAACTGTCAACGTATTTTTGCAAGGGGGAAAAAAAAAGTAATCCTTGCTACAATGCTAGATTTGCAATGGCCGAAACAATGATCATTCAGATTATGAATTACCTTTGAATGCTTATATCTTTGCAAGTTTGGAAAGGATGTCACAGTCAAAGTCATTCTAGGAGGGCCCAAATCGAAACTCGGGCTCTTCGAGCACCATCACAGAGATAACTCTCTCGCACAGCCCCTCACGTGTCTACTTCAATGCAATTCTAGAACTTATTTACCCCCACCATGATTTGGCATCCAAATATTACTATAATGATGGTATTTTGCCCTCATTTTTATAATCCCAACCCTGTGAGCCTATTGTTTGCAAGGCTAAATTAGAGAGAGAGTCTTCAGAATTCTACATTGTTCGTACATCCCAACCACGAACACATTTCTTCCTGAGATTTGAAAGCCAGGATTAGCAATGCAATAACCAAACGCACACCCATACACAGAAATACGCCTCTGGTAATGATTTTGTAAATTAAAGCATTCTCCAGACTGGCCTATTTACCTAATTATTATTTGCCCTTGAGCAAATCTGGGTAGGAAAAAAGAAATAAGAAAATCTCCCAAAATAAGGGCTAGCATATTAGCTGGATAGGACTTTTGAAATCATCTAGCACAAGTATATCATTATAAATCAAATCCAATACCCTCAGCCCCTTGACCTCTTCACATCTGACATTGTTATATACTGCTTTGCCGAAATTCACTCATTCCTAGGTTCCCATAATTTTAGTCATTTTGGCTTCCTTCTAACTAAAGAGTTCCTTTCCAGTATCAGTCCCCAAAATGCTGTCCCCTGCCCCCAAGCTTTATCCTCCCCTTACCCCTCCTCCAGTGTTGGTCCCATCTATCCTCGTTATTTCAGAGATCAGGACTGTATTAGTGATACCAACACCATCAACAATCTCAAAAACAACATGCCCGACACTGAATCTACATTTTCCTTCTGAACCTTCTTCTAGTATTCCCTTTTTCATGTCATTCATCACTCGCCCAGTCCAACGTGTCATTTGTTAGTCCACTCTCATAGTTAGACACCAATTTCTAGATATTATTTCTGAAATCTCTAAACCCTTGTTATCAGGCTTATAATTAACATCCCTGAAAACCGACGTCTCCTATACACACTCTTTAGTATACCTAGCACCATTATTTTCTAAAACAGAGCTCTGACAATGTCTGCTTAAAAGACTTCAATGATTTTCATTACCTAGGAAAGAAAATGTCCAATTTCCTCAGCATCCCACCCATCTCAAACTAGTTTTTAGTCTCCTCTCACCATAAGACCATCTACTTGTCACTCTAGTCCATTCGTCTTCTCTCACCAATCAAATAAATGGTTTCCTTTGCTAAAAGTGCTCCCACCTTTACTTTGCTCACAGTTCTGCTTTTTAAAAAGATTTTATTTATTTAACAGACAGAGATCACAAGTATGCAGAGAGGCAGGCAGAGAGAGAGAAGGAATCAGACACCCCGCCAAGCAGAGAGCCTGATTCGGGGCTCGATCCCAGGACCCTGGGATCATGACCTGAGCAGAAAGGCAGAGGCTTTAACCCACTGAGCCACTCAGGTGCCCCCAGTTCTGCTTATTTTAAAATGTCACCTTCTCCATAAAACCTCCCACAAATCTCTAGGCCACGTAATTGTTCCTGGGCGTTCCTGTAACACTCTGTTCACACTAATAGTATCACACATCCACTCTACCTTTCTTGTCAGACTGGTAACCTGCTTCAGCAAAAAAGTGGTATAATGCTCTTTGTACAGCTAAGATTCAATACACCTGCATATAGTAGGTGCTTAATTAACAACTGCTAAGTAAATATGTCAACACAGTGAAAAAAGGTTTTGAATTAAGATGTGAATTTGAGCCCTAGTTTCGCTAGAACTCAAACTCTGTGACCTTCAATTCCTTCACCTGTAAGCTGAAATAGTATCTTTTCCAAATGTTAAGTATTATCAGAAGAATCAGTTAAATAGAAGTATATTAAGTACAAATATATTAAGTATGATCCAAGGGTATAACTGTTTAACATTTATTCACTTGAAGTAGATCAAAGGTTAAGAGATTCTACAGCCAATGCCCAAATTGGAGAAGAATATCAACACAATGAAGAGGTATTTCATCTCTCTTAGCATTCAGTGTTCCTAGAACTCAAAGGTGACAATTTAGTGTGATCTGTACAGCCTTATGATATCAAGTATCAGCATGCAGAAGCACATTATTAAACACAGATGTGAATCCTAGCAGCACACATAACTTCACTTTCTTACTAGCAAATGCTATTACAGTGATTATATGTATAAATGCTTTATATAAATTAACCCATTTAATTCTTACAAAAACTCCATGAAATAGCCCTATGATTCCCATTTTACATACAAGGAAACTGAACCAGGGAGGTTGACTAATGCATACCATGCAGCAAAGCTATTATAAGGCAGAACTGGGATCTGTGTCTATGCAGACGGGGTCTAGCCTGGCTCTAACCAGTAAGCCAGGCAGCCTATCTAAATAATGCTGTGACCAGCCAGCACAACGCCTGACCCACAGTAAATCCTTGAAAACGTTCATCTCCTTTAGAACAAAATGGTGCTCAGGTGATAGCGAAGTGTGCAAAGGGTCATGATGCTGGCCTGTTACTTCATCTCCTGACAAGCTTTCCATGCCCTATGGACTCTGTGGAAAGTGGATCTTGTCTGTATCGTGTATCAGCCTCCTTACTACATGGATAGAATTTCCCAGAAAACTAGAAAAAAATCCAACCATTTTAACTAGCTTTTAATTCATCCATTCAAATAGGATGTCTTGTGTTCTTTCGTTGAAAGATGAAAATGTCATTACCCTGGGCCGAGGCAAAGAAAGCGCCCTCCCCACTTTTGTTCCTTCAGTTCTCCTGGTGGTCTTTTGACACATGCCCACACATCAATTACACCTTCCATTACAGTCAGCATGATGGTTCACACTGTATTAACTGGCATCCCTTCTCCCACCCCTCACAGCCAAGTCATTCTAGATCCCTCCTGAGCACACCATCCAGGGAGAAATGGTGTGAAACAGAATCTCCAGCAGTGGAGATCCGCTCTTGGGAATCACTCTTGGGAATCCAGGGCCCACATCCCCACAATGCTTGTGGCCTGTGCCTGCTTCAGACCTGGGGAGCACATCTGATTTCAAGCACTGGGACATACCAGTCTTCTGCAGATGTCTTCCAGCCAGGCTAACCTTTACATGCTCTAGTTGGTATCAGCAAGCTTTTAATTATCGTCTTGAGAATATTTTTCTAGTTTAATACTGGTTCTTTTGAAAGAAACTCCATGTCTCGTCTTAGATTACATACTGGTGCATTATCAATATTTTATGGTGCTATGTTTAATCATTTAAAAGGTCTTACGCTAAGTGCTTTCTGCTCATGCTCATAAAAGTCTCACAAACTGATGACATGGTAGCTCAAGTCTATGAAGTTTTTTGTTGTTGTTGTTTATGATTTAACATCTGTGAAATCAGAATGATTATCAATACCATGTTAAAATTGTGATAGTTTTTTTCTCAGTGTACATAAAATATTCTTACTTCTTAAAATCAGGGGCATTTTAGATTCAACAAAATTTGCTAAGTACCATATTGATTGCTATTTTAGAGTTGAACACACGGAGGCTCAACATGTTAGGGGATTTGCCCAAGATGCATTGCACTTACAAAGCAAGCTAAGTAAACATATTTCCATGTCAATAGAAGGAACTCTCATTTATCTTCTTTGTAACAGTTCACTGCAGCCTGGAGACAGGGAATCCATCCCATCATATGTGCCCACAGCTCAGGCCTTGGAGTTTCACTGGGGCTCAGGTCCCAACTCTGCCACCAAACGAAGAGTGAGATTTGGGGCATGTTGCTTAAACTTAATAACCTAATCTGTGCTCAGAGTACTCTAACCCCAGAAGGTTTCTGAAAGGATTAAGTGAGATAATCTATGTAAAAATTCATATAATCTATGTAAAAACCAACAAGTGGCAGTGATAATTTCATAAAATAAGGGGAAAAGGGAATTAGATCTGCTTTACTCTTTACTCCCAGCCCAATTTTTATTACAAATATAATACTGTTAACCATGCCTTTTTTTTTCCTATCATATATCAAGAACATCTGGGGGGCACCTGGGTGGCTGAGTCAGTTAAGCATCTGCCTTCAACTCAGGTCATGATCGAGGGATCCTGGGATGGAATCCCATCAGGGATGGATCAAGGGACTTGGCTCTTCGCTCAGCAGGAAGTCTGCTTCTCCCTCTGCCCCTCCCCCTGCTTGTATATGCAAACTCTCTCACTGCCAATAAATAAAATCTTAAAAAAAAATTCATATTTTTTTGTCAATAAAATAAAATTATCAAAACTGATGCACTCTGAAATCTTTTAGTAAAAGTCTATTTTGTGGTTAAATAAGTAATACCTGGATAATTTTGATAATGTAGACGAAAAAATTACAAATCCACTGACTGACAGGCAGACATAAGCTCACACTATAAGGGCCTTTTCAGCCTCCTTGCCCCCAGGAAGATTTGTGAACAAGGTAAAACAATGTACATATGTAGAGAAAAAAAATTCTCAGGAGTACTCTAATAAGAATCTTACAAGTAGAATATACGAGGAATGTTAAAATAAGCAACATAAGAACACTAAAAATAGACAAGTGAATTACTGAGCATGAAGAACCACAAACCCAATTAAAGAAAATCTTATTTAAAATCAAGGCTGCAGCAATTTAATGAGCAAGCAAAACTGTTCTGGGATTACATGAATCAGACATCATCCAAGTCCAATTAAAATTCTAAACTATATACTATACATACATACTGTATACACACACCTATTTTTAAATTCCCATAATGACAGTAACAGTGTCATTATTTTGACCTGGAAATATTTTTCTGGTACATGGGGTCTGGCAGTGCTTTGCAAATGTTAAGAGTAATTACAAACTTAGGAAAAATCACAGTAGGATAAATTTGAAGGGAATGATTTACTTCTAAAACTAAAAATAACATGCAGTAGCAGAAATTTACAGAGGCCCTTTTACTTTAATAGGATTAACAGAAAGGAGCCTGATGCAATTCTCTAAGAATGTTGTCATTTTTAACTGATGGGAATAAATCACTCGAACTAGAACTATTCTTTAAGCCACAATTTACAGACAAGGACTATAATATACCAAAGACATGACCATATCCACAGGGGACAAGGTTTGACTTGTGGAACAATTAAGTCCATAGTAATTTATACCTTATACTTCAGTAAGAAATATTTCTTGTGCAATCAAGGAATTACATTGCTGCAGATACCCAATAAATTTAACAATGGCAGACTAAGTTTCCCAATTCTTACGGGAAACAGTGTTTCTATACAGCTTATTATCCATAAAGAATTTTTTCCCATTACAAAAAAGTACACTGAAACAAAAATTAGTAGAAAGTCAAAGAAATCCTACACGCCTCACGATATACTTGAAATTTACATAAATCTGGATTAAAATACCAGCCCTGCTTTTTGTCCATCTGTGCCTTTGGGCAAGTTTCCAACTCTCAGGGTCTGTGAAAGGAGTCAAGTATGAAAGACACCTAACACAGGGTCTAGAGCCTTATGTGTTCACAAGTGTTCACTCTCTTCTAATATTTATTCAGTCCAACCAAGATTTGCAGAGTTCTTCTAATGAACAAGGGGACCGACAGATTTAATATATAATCTAGGTGGGGTGCCTGGGTGGCTCATTTGTTAAGTGTCTGCCTTTGGCTCAGGTCATGATCCTGGGGTCCTGGGATCAAGTCCCACATCGGGCTCCCTGCTCAGCAGGGAAGCCTGCTTCTCCCCATTTCCCCTGCTTGTGCTCCCTCTCTCAATGTCTCTGTCAAATAAATAAATAAAATCTTAAAAAAAAAATCATATATATATATGATATATATATATATAGGCCAGGAGCCAGAAGAGGTGATTTGCTGAAAGGATGTCTGGGCTTATTCAGAAAAGGAGAATTTTCCTCAATGGTCTTCCCTGGGGAGAGAAGATGGGGCACATGGAAAGAGCACAATGGCTATTCAGAATGGCCACAATACCAACTCCCCCCACCCCCAGAGCAGCTGCTGATGGGGCCCCCAGCTATCATCTGGTTATCTTACCTGAAGCATTTTATTTATTTATTTATTGTCAGAGCTCCTGATCTGCAGGCCTAATCCCTGGGGAATTGGTGTTGGGCCTGTTGAATGGCCTTAAACTCATGAATATTGAGTCATAGTCTGACTTTGTCCATCACTGAGTTGCTAGACAGCAAGGCACGGGCAGGTGGAGAGGGTTAGGTCACACCTACTTGCCTTTGAACCCTGCTGTCTTGTCACCTTGGCAAATGAACACCAGTTTTCGAGGATTCTGGTTCCCTGAATCTCAGGTTTTTCTCGGCCTCAAGTACAGTTACAGCAAACACCATACACTTACGGAAGACTTGCTACACGGGGTTGAGATAGCAGCCTCTTCAAATTGCCTGTTAGCTACAGAGAGGAAGCGAGTCCTCTTCAACACAAATTCCCATTCCTTGAAAAAGATGGATGGAATCTGGGGCTGAAACTCATCCAGAAGCACAGGACAGTGGAAGAAGAGCTGACAGTGACACTCCCCACCACCATGACCAATCAGTCCCCCTGTGTGACAACACATCTTTTTTAGAAATATAGTGGTTACCAAATGGGCCAAGCAAGGTAATGGTCTATTTCAGCGCTAATTTTTCTTTGAAAAATGATGCCCCATCTCAGTAAGCAAATCTATCAATCAAGGGCTAGAGTTTGAGCAGCTGTTTTCCTCTATGCCACCTTTTCAAAGATTAAATATAAAAATAATGAGCAAGCTCATGGTTATGCTACAGTTCAAAATGCTTCAAAGGTTCTAATTAGCTTCACTAAAGAAAATGGCTTTTTTTCCCTTTTACCTACAGTGTATTTTTCACAATACAACTAAATAAAACACAAAAATCTTCCTGAGTAATAAGCTAAGTTATACTTAATATAGTATCTCCCTAAAAAAGGAAGAAAGCTGATTAGTTTCAGACAGCAATAAACCAAATTATAAGAATCATTTCATGTTACCAAAGAGAATAAGACCTTCTAATTTAAAAGAATCAAGTTTTAATTAGGTAAATGGTTTTTCAAGATAGTCGTTAAAGGTCAACAGGATGAAAGATACTAAAGACTTTTTAATGTACAGAACTTGGCTTGTATGCAATAAAGCATCATTTCATGTTTGTTTGTTTTTTTTTTTTCTGAGCATGGCCCTGTGAGAGGGACACTTACCTCTCCTGTGCAGGCTTAGTGTTTGCAAGGTGAGCCTCATCAGAGGCTATTTCCTTTAAATGCTTGGTATCAAGGCCAGGTTCCTGCCACCAGGTGAATGGCATCGAGATGGGTCAAAATTCACCAGATTAGTAAATATTACCACAGATGGGGAATCATTCAGGAAACCTGTGCTAGTTACCAGGGCAGGGGGCTGGAGGCATAAAGCACCTTGACTCAGACACCTCACAGTCCAGTAGGAGAGAATTCATCTCAATAAAATAGAATCTGCTTCATATAATCAATGCATTTATGAAAGGAAAGAACAAAGTAATGATTCAGTATATGTGTTTTCTATAGAAATAAACTCTTAAATTGATAGGAATTATATCACCTAACTGCTTCAAACTCCATGCATATAGTTCTTAAAAGCCAAAAAGTACAGGCATACAAATACATAAGAAATTACATTCATTCTAGAGCAAGCCTCAGTGCTGCAACCAACAGTTGCTTTAACGAATTCCTCTCACTCAGATTTAAGAGAAAACGAGATTTCTCTCATTGCCCGAAAGGTCACAATTGGGCATATCTCACTATCATTTGTCATTTGCTATTTCCTTCACTTGGAGAAATCCTGACATCCTTGCTCCTGCCCCATTAACTTTAGATTCTTCTGGAATCAAGTAGTGTGTACACAGAGAGAGATTCATAAATGATACAGGTAGGGTTTACCATCAACCTATAACATTTCCTTGCAGTAACACTCCAGGTGCCCTTGAAGTATGAAGTCTACCAGATGCCCAATTCCGAGTAAAAACATCCAAGCAGCACTATGCCCAGTTACTTCTTTCAGATCTCTTGCTGTATTTCGTAACAGCTGACTCCAAAGGACATTTCTATTCCGTTATCTATAAAAAGACCCCTTACAGACCTCCAAAGCAAAGGGCCTCAGATCAGAGACACACTTGTTTGTAGGTAATGGACAGTAGGCATCCAGGTCTCCTGAGACACACTGACTGGGGGACTGGAGAAGATCTCAGAAAATGACGACTGGCTTCCCACTCCAGACCTCCAAACATTCATGAAGGGAAGACAAAAGAAAAAGGTCTGGGGCACCTGGGTAGCTCATTTGTTAAGCGTCTGCCTTCAGCTCAGGTCATGATCCCAGAGTCCTGGGATCGAGCCCCACATCGGGCTGCCTACTCAGCGAGGCGCCTGCTTCTCCCTTTCCCACTCCCCCTGCTTGTGTTCCCTCTCTCTCTCTGTCAAATAAGTAAATAAAACCTTAAAAAAAAAAAAAAAAGAAAGAAAGAAAGAAAGAAAGAAAAAGGCCCTTTCCATCTGCTGACAATAATGAATAGGGAAAGAATAGTTCCGTGGGCCCTGTAAGGAAGGAGGCATCTTATCAAGGGTTATGTTCAGGTCTGGCAGCAGACAAATCCCCTTAGCACAGGACCTGTTCTGGGCAGGAAAAGAAACAACATTTTTAATCACTCAAATTAAATGTCCCTCAACATAAGGCAAATAATGTATATGTAATAGGAGTCATTACTTTGTCCCTTAAGTGAGCAGTGCACTTGGGAAGCACGGATGGGTACATATTCTACCTTTCCTTTACCAACTCATATTGTCTACAGATATTTACTGGATGCCTTTAATGTGCCAGCCTCCATGAATACAGCAGTTAAGACAAGAACCTTATCTTTGTGGAGCTTATAGTCTCCTAAGGTAGATAAACAATAATCAAGTAACTCAATAGAGCAATTTCAAATGGTGATAAACGCTATGAAGAAACATAAGGGAGAATAAAGGAGAGAACGAGTAGCAGATTAAAAAAAGAAAAAAAAAAAGCCCCACAGAACTTTACATGGTCAGAGAAAACTCTTGATAAAGGGGTCAGCTGAGCAGTCTGTTGATATGAAGGAATGACTCATGCAAAACTCTGGGAAAACCTGCAAAAAATTGAGTGTGGTGACTGGGTAACTCTCCCTGCCCACTGGGTGCTTAATTCCCATGACTACACATACAGGGGACATAAGAGCATGCGGAAGTGAACAAAATAAGTTGGTTAAATAAGGGGGAAAGAGATAAATGTCTACTAGATATTCCTATTTGGGAATCCTTCTCACACATTTCAGAAGTATAAAGAGATGTTTCATGAAGAGATGCTTTGCTGCATAAATTTATAATAATTGTACCAGAGAAGCAGAGGAAAAAGCATTCCAAAGGCCTGAGGCAGCAGCGTTGGGCCTATCTGAGGAGCAGCAAGAGGGGCTGGGAAATTGGGAGGGAAACATGGCTGGAAGATGGGCCTGGACAGGAGGCAGGGGCCACACTGGGCCAGGTCCTGCGGGTGGCAGCAAGAACGTGGACTTGGTTCCAAGTATGATACGCAGACCCTGGAAGATCTGAGCCAGAGAGGGATGTACTTTGATTTTTGAGACTTCATTCTGTCTTCGGCACAGGGAACAGACTGCAGAGGGCAGGGACAGAAGCTGGACATCGGCCGGGATGACAGCGTCCAGGCAGAGATCAGGATGGCTGGGAATCAGCTGGTCAGATTGTAGTCCAATATATTTCTTTTGACAATAATCCTAGTTAACATTAAACGCTCACAGGGGCGCCTTGGTGGCTCAGTGGGTTAAAGCCTCTGCCTTCGGCTCAGGTCATGGTCTCAGGGTCCTGAGATCGAGCCCCCATCGGGCTCTCTGCTCAGCGGGTAGCCTGCTTCCTCCTCTCTCTCTGCCTGCCTCTGACTACTTGTGATCTCTATCAAATAAATAAATAAAATCTTTAAAAAAACAAACAAACATTAAATGCTCACAGTTGCCCCTCTCCTGCATTGCCTGGGTTCCCAACAGTTCTGATGGATAACACCTGAGGCTCATTCACAAGTGAAGACTTGGGCTCATCACTTGCTTGCAGCCTTTCCTGCGCAGCGAGGCCCTTAGTTCTTAGCAGCTCCTTTTGCACTCTGCTCACACCCCAGTGTCCTCCCATCACTCTCACCAACCAGAGGACTTCAAGATTCTACCTCCATACCTGTGGTGCTTCAGGTCTCCCTCAGTAAGTGACTGTCCAGACCTGGGTCCAGACCCAGGCCAGCTGTGTCCCAGAACAGTCTTTCTCACCACCATCACCACCATATCTGGCCTCCCGACCTGGGCAAGGACAATCACGATGTGCCAAACAGGATACTTCCTACTCAGTCAAAACAACATGGCATCTCTGCCTCTTTTGCCAGAAGCCTACAGTCAAGATCACGAACATTCAGCCCATCCGTGAAATTTCACCCAACTTAATTAAAATGTCTAATCTTTTCTGACTCATTACTGTACTTTTTGATTTGTTACAGAAGTTTGTGTGCTTCCCTGGGCTTGCTGTGTTTGCCATCTGTGTTCCTGCTGGTCTCCCAAATCTGGTTATTATTAGTGAATCACTAACTTTGTCTTGAAATAATCCTTATTGTACACACCCTCATACTTTTAATCATTATCATCCTGAAATTTAAAATGTTCTCATGTAGAACGTAGATAAAAATCAGTATTTCTTTAAATTATTATGAGCTATGGAATGTAAGAACTCGAGGAGGCCTTTAGGTTCACCCAGCGTGGTGGCTGTCACCCCAGGCTGCACATTGGACTTCTCTGGAGAGGCCTCTGGCCACCAGGCTAATGACATCAGAATTTCTGCACTGGGGAACCTGGGCATAATTTTTAAACTCCCCAGGTGATTACAAAGTGCAGCCAGAGTGGACAATCACTGCTTTAAACAACATCCCCCTCCAGCAGCCTCCTGCCCCTCGCTTTCAAATGGAAGACAATGAGACCCCTGGGTGGTAGGGTGTCACTTGCCAATTGTAAAGCCAGTGTGAGACAGAGCCACAACTGAAACCTGAATTTCCTAACATGCTGTTCAATTTGCATTTAACATCTCCAAGACTCAGATGAATGTAAGGGAACAGAGGAGGGTTCTGCCAATTGTGGCCCCAATGATTCTATTTCCCAGGCTTCATTTCTTTTGATTCGCCACCTTCCGTGTGTCTTGGCCCAGCTGCCAGACTGGTCTAGTTCGGAGCAAAGTCACGCAGGAAAGCTAGGCTAGGGCCCCACAGCAGCCCCATAACCGACAGACGTTCCTTCTCTTTCCGTGGAACCATCCTAGTGAGTGGCATACCTCTGAAGACTTCACTAAGTGGGTTACCAAAAACCCTGCTCTACGGCAACCCATGAAAAACCTCTAACCCCATATTCAGGAACGAAGGAAGTAATCCTGGATATGCACCCATTTTTAGGTACGTAAGGATGTTTACAGCAGCACTGTTTATGTAGGGGGAAAGTGGGCTCGTCACAGAAATATTATGGAAAAAAGTTTCCATAATATTTTTTTTAAAAAATTTAAATTTTAAATTTAAAAAAAGCTATAAAACATATGCAATATATTCCCAATTTGGTAAAAGTAAATATGTATCCACATAATGAAAAAAAGTTGAGTGGCTGGGTTATAGATGGTTATTCGCTTTTTAAAATTTTCCATATTTTCAAGTTTTTCTCTAAAGCATATGTCTCTCATTTAAAACAAGAGAAAAACACTTTGTTTCTAAAGGAGGACAATAAACACATGTACAGAACTGTATTTGGTTACAACTTGTTTTTGATACCCTTCTGCTTTTTTCCCTGTAGACTGAGGACATGAACCAGGCACTTAACTTCCTGCCACGTTCTACAGGAGGAATAAACATTTTAGCAGGAGACTGATTAGAATCTGCCTAACTTCACTTAGGTAAGTCAAAAGCAAAGAAAAATTTTAGTGTCATGGAATATTTTTTCATGACACTAGACACATATTAACATGGCCCATCTTTCCAGTCTCCAGGTTATTTAAATGATCTTAATATTTCTGGAGCATTTTCCGTGCACCAGGGACCCTTCTAGGCTTTGGGAACTTTAAGATCAACAAAAAATGTCTAAAGCCCTGTTTCTTGTGGCTCTTATATTGAGGGAGGCTGGGAAGAGACAATAGAACATGTTAATGAGAAGTAGAATGAAGCAGGGAGAGGGTAGGGAGTGCTGGGGCTGGTGAGTGGGGGAGGGAAGCTGTTATTTTAAATAGAGGAGCTGGGAGTGCCTTAGTGGTGAGGTCACTTTAGAGAAGGGACCTGACAGGGGTAGCCAGTCCTGTGAGTATCTGGGATGAAGAACATTTCAAGCAGCTTTCTGGTAAATAAAGGGGAAAACATCTTTCCTGTTCCACTATTCTTTGGGCCACCTGCAATCACATTCCTGATGGAGGTTTAGACAGTTCAGAGAGCCACAGAATGGCCTGAGGAATATCTTCTGTGGAAAGTGGGGACCAGAAAGAGAGAAAAATTTGAGGGGAAAAAAGGGATTTGTGCAAGTCAGCACCTAGAAAAATGTCGTATCTTTGCCTTCTCAATAGTGTTTTAGTGAACTATGTAAAAAGCTTCTTATGGTGGAGACATAGGCTGAATTGGTTAAAAAAAAAAAAAACATTTCCCGGATCTTACCTAAAACATGTACTAGTTATAGATCTTTGCCTGGAAAGGATATGAATAAGCCATACATTTAACATAAAATTGTTTCTAATCTTTAACCTTTACTAAATGTATGAACAAAAAAGGCTAATAATCTAATGCATAAGCTTTAATTTTATGACAAATGAGGGGCGCCTGGGTGGCTCAGTGGGTTAAAGCCTCTGCCTTCAGCTCAGGTCATGATCCCAGAGTCCTGGGATCAAGCCCCATGTCAGACTCTCTGCTCTGTGGGGAGCCTGCTTCCTTCTCTCTCTCTGCCTGCCTCTCTGCCTACTTGCGATCTCTGTCCAATAAATAAAGTCTTAAAAAAAAAATTTATGACAAATGATTATTTCTACTGAAAAAAGTGTTTCTACACTTATATTTATGGAAAACACAAAAAAATTAAGATACTTGCAGAAATCAATTTATTACCAATGCTTTTGAAGTAAAAGAAATTTCCCTTTCCTTTCCTCTAACATAGAAAAAAGAACTAGAAACCTAATCATTAATATTTTGATTTCAATCTGTAAAACACGCTTACCTTAAGTTAAACTGCCAACGGGTTAATTCTTTAGAGTTTAAAATAAAAGATGACATTATACCTATAGTCAAGGTTTCCAAGGAACAAAACCACTGTAATTGCGGCTTCATAAAGAACAATCGTGCAGCACAAGGCAGCCTTTTTATTCTTGGGGTTTTATATTACCAACAAAATCCTCAAGAGTGGAGATAATCTGAAAGGATTGAGTTCCATTTTAACTCAAATTTACCATCTCTCAATTCACATGATCAAATATAGGGAACTCCGGTATCACCTCAGTCACTCAGCAGGAGGGGAAGTTGGCCTCTAGAGTATATGTGAGTTGGAGCATCTCCTCTAGGGATAAGCTGAAGACTTTCAGGGGTTATTAAAATATTAATTTCTTTATATACTAAGTTTTATCTCTAGAAACAATAATGGTCACGCTCCTTTTCAAAAACGGAGCTTGGTTTCTAGGCAAAATTAATGTTGCATCAAGAACCACATATTTCCTTTCTAAAAAACTAGAAGAAGTTTTAAAGTCCCAGGTCCTTTCTAAATCTTTCCAGACTTCCTGGTCATAAAATTCCTTCTTTGTGAGAAGTCTGGGGATCTTTAAGAACAGAACCATCGAGAGAGAGGAGGACGGAATGCTTACTAAAGATTGGAAGGCAGACAGTAAGATTCCTTCCAAATCCCCCAGATACGTATTTCTAGGACCTGAACTAAGTGAGCGAGTCTTACGTATTCTTGAAATGCCCAGGCCAAATTAAGTTACAATGCCAAGAATGTTACCTAACACTGACACTGAATTATGGCTTTTAGTAACAGTCTGAAATTCCTGGCTATTGGGTGTCTGTCTGCCATCAGAGAGACAGGTGAAAAAGTAGTTTCATGCCACATAAATAAGTATATAAACATTAAACGGAGGGAGACACTGTTTGGCCTGGGAGATTAAGAACAAGCGTGAATGGTATTTTCCTCTTAAGACACATACAGAAAAGCAAGTGGAAATGGAGGCTCTTAAATGTTTCTGAAATATCCAAATGATAGAGAATCATGGGTGCTCTGGTTCAGAAGACCCTCAAGGCATGACTCCTATCTTCAGAACTTCCACAACCCTGTTCAAGTTCAATCTGAACACAAGAGAAAGCTTCATCTACCCCAGGAAGCCTCTTCCCCTCATACAGTTCTATCCCTGTGAACACTTCCCTTTACTAAGGAAGTAGGTTTTCTAGAACTTCTCTTCACCAGCCCTGGTTTGATTCCATAAAGCGGGGACCCCAAATCCACTGGCCTTCGGGTTGAGGCAGGGGCATAAAGGAGTGGCACAGGCCAGAAGTGATAGGGACCAGGGCCAACTAAAGAGCGCACTGCCCATGTCAAAGGCCAGCCACTGCTCTGCTCCAGCTGGCAGCTGCCGTGTGGGACACAGGTCCTGGTCAGTTTTTGTGATGAAGAAAGCCAGGAATCTGAATTTTTGTAGCAATATATTGGTTTTTTTGAATGCATAAGGAATAAATTATGGAGTTCAAACAGCTCTCGGAGATCAACTAACCCAAACCTTCTATAGAGAGAGAAAATAGAGATCCGGAATAGAAAAAGCAACTGGCCCAAAGCCAATCAGAGGCATGCCAGGCGGCGGAGAGCCCAAAACATAAGGTCCCATGTCTTCCATCACAAAAATGCAGCCTGTGAGTCAACAGTGCCTTCAGCCTATAGACTTGTTAAAGGTTTCTGAATGAAGAATCTGCTTTAGCTCAGTACCTGTATCAAGTCATCACAGTCCCCGTCTCATTTTTTTACAGTGTCCTTTCAAGTTGAGAGAATATGGAGCAGTAGTTATAAGCACAGACTGGGGAGACACACTACTCCAGTTTGCAAGTCTGGCTCCACCACTTGCAGCCCGCAGGGCACCTCTCCTGACTAGGCTTCAGAGCCTTGGTCTATGAAACAGGGACCATAGTACCCACCTGAGTGCTGTTGGGAAAATTAAATGAGCTAATATGCATCAGGTGCTTACAGCGTGCCTGACAGAGTAAGCATGTCATGGTCAACATGATTACTTCCCAGAGAAAGAACTACAGCACGCCAAGAAGAAAGTTAATGCAAACATACTAAGCAAAACCACACAAAACCACACGTCCTAGAAAATTAGGAATCCTGACAAAAATTAATTATAGCAGCTAGTCCCTTTACAGAGATTAAGGTCGATGTAGACTTTAAAAATTAGAAATTTAAATAATGGCCACAAATGTAACAACGAACCCATAAATCAAACTCCTAGCACTCACCCAAACAAGAAAGATTCAGTAAGCTTCCTGTTTTCTCCTCCAACCTTGGACAAGTCTTAGCATACAAAGGATCTACTCCATCTGGGGCTCTTCCTCATCGAGCTGATTCTCTAAACAATTACTTCAACCATCTCTTCCCTTCTGTCATCTCTAAGGACTAGCAGGGACCAAGTCCCTCAAAAGTTCTTCCATTCAGCTAGACCTTTAGTCTTCTCATTTCCCTTTCACTATACACTAGCAAAAGACAAAGACAGCAAATACATTCTTTTAAAAAAGGGAAAAAAATGTATCCTTCCTTCGATGTCAAAACCCAGTCACCAACTGTCTCCACACAGTCCTAGCTCTACCATGTTTATCACGCAGGTCCCTGCTAGGAGGAGATTGCAATTTCAGCCAAGAGAAAGAGCACGTATGCATCAGGAGAATTCTCAGAGGTTCACTAACCATCAGAAGGGGCAGGAATACCTGGTCCCAAATCACAGAAGCCATAAACAGAAATCAGCACGGCCACTCTGGTCATCAAAGCACGAGACACTAAATAAAGTGATCTTTCCCAGGGCCTCAGTGCACCCTACGGTCTGAGGATCCAGTCTCCGGCTCTGTGTATCATTATGTACAATGCTTATAAGGCTTACATTTATTGACCGCTACATACCAGCTACAGAGGGAAGCCCTGTACATGCATCGACCCATTTAATTCCCCTACTAACCAAAGTAGGTACTGTCATCTCTCATTTCACAAACACGGAAACTAAAGCCCTGAGGGGTAGAGTCACTTGCTGAAAGATACATAGTAAGAGGGTTACCTGCGTGGCTCAGTCCATTAAGCATCTGCCTTGGACTCAATTCATGACACCAGGGTCTCTGGATAGAGCCCCACACTGGGCTCCCTGCTCAGCAAGAAACCTGCTTCTCCCTCTCCCCTACTTGTGCACATACGCGCACTCTCTCAAATGAATAAAATCTTAAAAAAAAAAAAAAAAAAAGGATACACAGTAAAAGCAGGAGGGCAAGGACACCAACCCAAGTGGTTGGCTCTAGAGGTTAACTAGTTAACCACTTTCCAAAATTGCAACTATAGATTTCTGATAGGACTTTACTCACTCAGACTGTATCAGAAGGTTCACAGGCATCTGACCAGCTCCAGGGAGATAAGTGGGGTCTCAGGGCCTTTAACTTCCCTTTACAGATCACTCAGTTTACTCTCACTGGCAGAAGCTCCATTCCTATATAGTTTTACTCAAGGAAAACTTAGGCAGAGGCTCTCTGAAGCACCAAAAAGGCACTTCCCCACATCCTTTTATAGGGGACATGTGAAATCTGTGGTCCATGGGTTTAATCGGAAGAGGTACATTGATCTTTTTCTTCTGTAGGACAAAAAGTGTATGAGTTCAAAGTCCAGGAGAGGACAAGTGATGGTTAGCAAGTAGAAAAGGAGCCAAATGAAAAGCAGGGGGAAAAAAAATTTATATATATATATATATATATAGTAACTTAGTCCCCAGCGAAATGCAGCTTAAAACCACAATGAAGATACCACTCTTCAACAAGCAGGTTGGCCAAAGTAAAAAATGTAACAAGTGTTGATGAGGATATGGAGAAAATGGAACCCCCATATCGCGCTGGCAGGAGTGTGAAATGAGGCAGTTGCTTTGGAAAACAATCAGGCAGTTCCTCCAAAGGTTGCAACAGGACCCAGAAATTCCAAAAGACACGGCCACACACAAATTTGGACATAGACGTTCGTAGCAGCATTATTCATAAACAGAAAGTGGAAGTTACCTAGATGCCTATTAATTGATGAATAAATGAAATGGGGCATATCTGTACAATAAAATATTTCCAACAAAAAGGAATGCAGTGCTGACAGATACAGGCTATACATTGAAAGACCATGAAAACATTATGCTAAGAAGCCCGTCACAAAAAACACGTATTATGTTATTCCACATACAGATCTTCAACTTACAATGGCCTTACATCCCAATAAACCCATCATAAGTTGAAGATGCATTTAATACACCTAACCTATGATCACAGCTCAGACTAGGCTACCTTAAACATGTTCAGAACACAGTCTATAGTTGGGCAAAATCATCTAACACAAAGCCTATAATAACGTGTTGAAGATGCCATGTAATTTATTGAATGCTGTACTGAAAGTAAAACAAACAAAACAAAAAACCCCAGGATGGTTATATGAGTACAGAATGGTTGTAAATGTACCAGTTGTTTATCCTCCTGACTGAGTGGCTGAGAGCTTTAGCTGGCTGCTGGCTCAAGCTGCATACTGCTAGCCCAGGAAAAGATCAAAAAATCAAAATTCGGAGTACAGTTTCTACTTTATGTATATCACCTTTATACCATCTTAAAGTCAAACCATGACAACTCTAACTCGGGGACCGTCTGTAAATGAAATGTCCAGAATAGGACAATATGCAGAAAGTGTATTAGTCATTGCCTAGGGCTAGGGGGTTGGGGAGGAATGAGGAGGAACTGCTAATGCAGAGGGTTTCTTTTTGGAATTGGCGGTGAGGGTTGTGCAAGTCTCAGTATAGTAAGAGCCCTTAGATTGCAGACTTTAAATGTGTGAATTGTAAATTTGTAAATGTGAGTTCTCTCTCCCTAAAGCAGTCCTGTTTTTTAAAAGATCTTTAAAAACCGGTTACCAAGTAAAACTACTAGTGTATTCCAGGAGAATCTGTGTCTTTGTGAATGAGAAACCATAATCGCAGAAGTGGCAGAAACCCAAAGTAATTTCAGCAGGGGGGGGGGAATTAAAGAGTCTGTATGAAAGGGGGAAGAGGAACCAATTTCCATTTAACTGAATTTCAAGGTAGTAGGTGTTTAGGGGTCATATCACCCCAAATGCATAGATCTTACACGATGGGTTGCATAACTAAATTCTGACGTTCTTACCTAAAAGCTATCAGTTCCAAAAATAAAGGATTTAGAAGAGAGGTGAGATTTAAAAACAAACAAGAAAAACAGGCAAAGGCTGATATTAGCTTTTTGGAGACTCTAAAAAAGTTTGCAAATATAAGGATCCTCTGGCATATTCTACCCCATATTCACAAAATAAGGATAGTGATTTCAGTGCAAAATGTACACCATTTCCTAAGATGAATTTAGAAACAGGACTTAAATGTAACTAGGAAAAGTAGATCCTTCAAGTTCTGGAGCTGAGGGTAAGACATGAACAGCGAGATCAGTGCTGGGATCTCAGTGTTTGAAATTCAGGAGAAATATTTAAAAGTAAAGGGTCTGCCAAGCTACCCAGTCATGTATCTCCTTAATAATGAGACTTTAGCAGAAATCAATGCAATCTCTGACCAAAGTGAATACAGAGTCCTAATGTGGCAATGTGTCATATGATAATATGGAAGTTTCATGGCCATTAGCAGATGTGGCGTTAACACATTTTTGGAAACAGCATAAGAATTTCCTTTACATTTTTAGTCTTGAACTTTCAAAACTACAACCAAACCCTTTACTCCCACTCTGTCTTAAGCAACATTTGTATGGAAAAAATCAGCCTACTGCTTTCTTTAAGAACAGGCAAGCCATTAATTGATCCAATGTGTTGGCAGCTCTGGAGAACCTTTTTAGACAGGAATAAATGATGCCTCTTTCTGTTCGAAGAAGCCACGTTTAACATTTCATGCATATGCACACAGAAACATTTAAGGAATCCTGCAAATTAGCTAACAATCCTCTTGGAATTTAGAGAACAAAAAAAAAAAAAAAAAAAAAAGGGAGCAAACCTCCTTCACAACCCCTCAGAGTTTAGATACTAAAGGTTTAAAGATACTTTACGTGACCTAAAGTGCTCTTCCATACTCCTCCAAATCCTTGAATATCATCAAGTTTAAGTAATGCTCCTAGGACTCAATGTTGGGGTACCATCTTTTCCCCTACAAAACTGTTGAGCTCAAGAAAAAAACATCAAGTGCCTCTAAATGCTGTATCATAGCTTTTCTAAGTGAAATGCCTATCCTCTTCATTAATTAAGGAACTGCACTTTTCTGACCTATGTGTTAAAAGTATTGAACTTTCCCTATTTTACCTGTCTATGTTAAGGTTGACAGCTTCTTTGTTGAAGACAGCTGGTGTTGACTACAGGTGATGCGGCTCTCAAAAGGAAAACTTGTCCCCAAGAAAGCACCCCCCCAACAATACAGCCAAAGCTTGGTGTTCCATTTCACCAGCAGCACGGTTTTTAAAAAGCACTAGCTTTTAAAGAAAATGACATCTTTGAACAGGCAACTCCAGTCAGAAAATGCATCTGTCATTTCTATTCCCCCACCCCCCCTTAATGGATGCCGCAGCCTCAACCCAGGAACCCCTCTGGGGAAGGAGGGCCCAACTGAAGGAAGCCAGTCTGCTAAAAGTAGCTAGTTATGCTGACAAGCCTGGAGAGGACTACCCCCCAGCACCCCCCCCCCCCGCCCCGCCTTGGTTCCTACCGTGGAAGCAGTGCTATGTCAGGCCCAGGGGTAAATAAATACGAGTTTAGGGCAGTAATGTATTTCTAGCTCCAGCACCCCTCAGTCATTAGGAAAATCTTATTCTTTCTACCCTGAAGTCGCCTCATTCTTGCCAGAAAGAAAACCTTCAGCATATTTAATCTCCCAATCAGGCAAAGGATAATGCAATACTGGAAAACCAGGCATAACTTTAGGGCCACCATGCTCTTCTTATGTGGTTGAGGATTATTTACCTTTGTGCCTGCCTGTCTGCCTCTCCGAATGACACAGAGCACAGGACTTTTATTATTATTTACGACGTGCGTCAACCCGGCGGGGGGTGGGGGTGGGGAACCTCTTAATCTCCCAGAAAGGGTTGAAACCTGACTAGACCGAGCAAGTTAGCGGTGGTGAGCGGCCAGCCCCAGTAACCCTACCCGCCTCCCGACACACAAACGCCTGCACCAGGAGTGTACCCGATGCATACAGTCGTGCCGCGCTGAGTTATCAGATCTACTGGTTCCAAACAGGTGCGGTGCCGCTCAGTAACTGAGAACCATATGCGAGCCCTGCCCCCCAAACTTCACGTTCCAGATCCTCCTCGGGAAAGTTAGCCCACCCCGGCGAACCCACGTCGCAGCGGCGCTTTGCTAATTGGAACACACTCTCGGGTTTCCCCCTTTGCCCGGATCTGATTAGTCCTGCTCTGTAAACCCCCCCCCCCCCCGAAGTAACGCGAAGCAAAACTTAATAGGTCCAGGGAACAGACACGCGTCTTCTGCGCAGACTTCCAAGAAAGGAGCTGGGAGGCAGGCTGGATCCTTCTCAGCGCCTACATCCCTTGGGGTTCCCCCTCCCCCGCGGCGCACCCGCCCGGGGCGCTTACCTGCATGGGACATGGTGATGGTCTCGTTGGTGCTGGAGCCCACGTTGAAGATGACCACCGCGGAGGCGTTCTGCAGGAACGCGTTCCGGATCTTATCCCTGTAGGTGCAGTTGCCCTTGGGGATGAGGGCTATCCAGTTCTTGCCATGGGCCGGGGCGGCGAACTTGGTGCTGGGGTCGCAGGCTAGGCGGTCGTGAGCCGAGCTGGCCATGACCACCTCCCCGCGGGCGTCCTGCTTGGGCGAGTGCTCCCCGTAGCGCCCGCACTCAGTCTTCTCGGTGTGTAGCTCCGTGCCGCCGCCGCCCGCCACTCCGGGCCCGGGGTCCGGCGCGGGCTCCGCGTAGGTGATGTTCACGAAGGCGGTGTACCATTCCTCCTTCTCAGCCACGGTGAAGTCCAGGCAGAGCAGATGCACGAAACAAAAGGAAAGCAGCCATGTTGAGAGAGCCAGACTGCGGCACGCTTGGATGAGAGACATTGCCATCTTTATCCGCCGGGGCCCGGGGCCCCCTCCCCGCCCCCCGCGCCCTCCCCCCGCCCCGTCCCTCCTCCCCGGCCCCGGCCAACCCCGGGCCGGCAGCTTCTTCTCCTCCTCCTCCCGTTCACTCCGGGGACCTGCGGGCCCGCGGCCGGGACGCGCAGCCGCCGCGGGGGCCGGGTTCTAAGCGAGGGGATGGCGCCGGCCCCTTCCCCTTTCAGCAGGAGCGTGGCGGTTGCATTTCGCTTCACCGGCGCTGGAGGGGCGCGGGCGGAGGAGGCGCTTGGGCTTGCGGAGGAGTCCAGCTGCCGAGTGTCCGGCTCCTTGGCCCGGCTTCTACTTCTCTCATAGGGGTGGCAGGGGCCGCTGGAGCGTGCGGGGTGGCGGCTCGGCGCGCTCCGGCCCCGGCGGGGGCAGGCGCAGCTGCTCCAAGCCCAGGGGGCCGCCGAGGGTGTCCCGGCCGCTGCCGCCGCCGAGCGCTTCAGCGAGCGGCCGCTCCTGCTCCGCGCCGGCTCCCTCGCGCTCCGGACTCCGCTGCGCTCCTCTGTTCGCCGGGTGGCTGCGCCGTGGACGCGGTCGCCGGGGGAGGGGACGGCTCCGGGGCAGAGGGAGACAGCGGACAGAGGGGAGTCCGAGGTCTGTGTATGTCTGTATATGCTTGTGTGTGTGTGTGTGTAATGTGTGCGTGCAAGGAGGAGCTTAGTGTGATGTCAAAGATTCTGGGCTCCGCTTGCCACGCTCCCTAGGTCTTTCTCGGTGGGCAGCAGCGACCCCTGCCGGGTCTCAAATTCAACCCAGTCTTTGACTCGGTCCAGGTGGGGAGGCAAAAGGGGAAGCGAGCCCTTGACCTATACGTGCAGGAACAACTTCCTACGCCTTATATATAACGGACCGCGTGTGCCTCTCCTAAACAGCTTAATCCTGTGCAGAACTGCAGCGAGCTCCCTAATTACCCATCCTAGGGCCAAACGCCAAGGCAAAGTGGTGCCGAGGGCCTTCCAACACCACACCTGGAGTACCTCGGGCAGTGCCGATCAAATTTAAGTGCATTAGCATCACCTGAGGGAACGTTCCAGCTCAGACTGATGGGCCCTGCCACAGAATTTCTGATTCACTACATCTGGGTTAGGGCTCCAGAACCTACCTCACAAGGTCCCGCGTGATGTCCATGCTACTGGTCTGGGGTTCACTCTGTTGGAGGGAGGTATGTGTTTCCTTCCTCCCATCTGGAAACAAACATGTGACATTCGTTTTCTTACAAAATTTCTTACCAGATGGGTGTTTCTATATAAGAAGAGAAACAGAGTGAGCGATTTCTCCACGGTGTTTATTCGGGTTGTCATGACTGGTAGTTTCAACAGGCAAGGGAGTTTTCTTTGGATTCTCCTTTATGGTGTGTTCTCCGGGCAGAGATAGAGATCACAACTAGTCAGCAGAGAGCACAGCCCCTTTAGAGTAGTGTTCTTAAAACTGACACAGCACAGGCCCTTACCATTTAAAACGTCTGGATGGTTGTTATAAGTTACACCAACAGTTTCCTTGGCTTGAGATACTTGCCAAATAAAGTCTCTAAGATAATTCAAGGGATGGTTCTCAATCACTCACATTGATCTTCCCACCTGGCATTCTTTCTGAGAACCCAGGACTCAGTGATGAAAACAAAAGTCCCCCTCTTTTCTAAGACCTTAGTATGTTCGCAGCTTTCTGCTAATGGCAGTCCCCCAGCACAGACTCTCTTTTTCCAGCACTAGTGCAAGCAGCTGGTGGCTGTTTGGGGAGAGCAAGGAGCCCCCGCTATACCCAAATTAGAAGCAGGCACAAGAAGAACTACTTAGAAAAATTTGTCTCTATGGTATTTGATGTGCTGGTTTTGTGTGTTTTCCGAACTTACTCATTTTAGAAAATAGGCTTCTAGGCAATTGGGGCAATGCTTTTTATAGTACCTAATGCCAAGGAAGCAGACATGGAGACTGCCTGGCTGCTGGTCCCTGAGCCACCAGAGATTGGAGGGAAGAGTCCATTGGCTGAAAACTCTTAGCTAGGTTCTGGGGAGATGACTTAGCAAACCAAGGTGGTTCCCCAAACTTCTCTGTCTCTTAGCAATTTTTCTCCGGCTGTAGCACTTGGGGAATCTGTAGCATTAAGAATGTGTGACTACTGGGGTGCCCGGGTGGCTCAGTCTGTTAAGCATCTGCCTTCAGGTCATGATACAGGGGTCCTGGGATTGAGCCCTATGTTGGACTCCCTGCTCAGCAGGGAGTCGGCTTGTCCCTCTCCCTCTGCCCCATCTCCATTTGTGCTCTCTCTCAAACAAATAAATAAAATCTTGGGGAAAAGAAGAATGCATAACTACTGTTTATCTTTTCTTTCTCTTAGAAAAGTTAGAGGCTAAAGAAATGACAGGGTCGGGGCACCTAGGTGGCTCAGTGGGTTAAAGCCTCTGCCTTCGGCTCAGGTCATGATCCCAGGGTCCTGGGATTGAGCTCCATATCGGGCTCTCTGCTCGGCAGGGAGCCTGCTTCTTCCTCTCTGTCTCTCTCTGCCTGCCTCTCTGCCTGCCTCTCTGCCTACTTGTGATCTGTCAAATAATAAAAAAAAATAACAAAACAAAACAAAAAATCTCTGCTCCGCAGAGAGCCTGCTTCCTCCTCTCTCTCTGCCTGCCTCTCTGCCTACTTGTGATATCTGTCTGTCGAATAAATAAATAAATAAATCTTAAAAAAAAAAAAAAAAAAGACAGGGTCAAGGAGGCAGCATCCTGGCTGGGAAATTGATTAGTTTCAGGGACATTAGTCAAATAAGTAAAATATTGAGTATAATGGGAGCCAGGTTTCTTAGTGTTGGCAAAAATTTACAAACATGGGAAGAAAGAAAGCTCTGAAGAACTCCAGAGTGTTAGATTAGTTTAAAAATGGGTATGCAATCACACGCACATATACACCTTAACTCTTTCATTCAGAGACTAGAAGCAATGAATATATCAAGTGGCCAAAAGATCTTGATTTCTAAGCACCATCCTCCCATAAAAGAAACCAGAGCTTGGGCTGAGAAAATCCAGTCAGCCTGGAATTTCTTATAGGGCAGTGCTCAAAGCATGATGAGAAACATGCCAAGAGGACACATGAGCCAGCTGGATGGAGCTCTCACTGGCCAAATCTGGAACAATTTGAGTGTCAAAATAAATAATGATAGTGTCTCATCATAACCTGTTAGATGAAACAAGAACCCATGAGTCCATGCTAACATAAGTGAATAAATAAAGAATGATAGAATAAATAAATGGAGGAGAAGGGACAGCTATTCCTGATAGCAGAATTTGAACTAATAGGATTGATGAAAGTAGAGAGTCACTATTGAGCAGTGTTGATTAGTACAGTCAGGAGTCGTCATGGTTGCTAAGGCTGGTGGGTGGATTTTGGATGTACAGCAGGACATTAGCCTCGTCTTGAAGTACCTTCTGAAAAATACTTATTGATTACAAGGGGGGAAAGAGTGAATGTATTGTGAGAAGCCTGGAAGACACCAAATTGGCCCGGGGAACAAAATGAGCGTCACCGGTCGTGGAGTGTGTGACAGTACGTGCCCCCTGTGATGTGTGGAGAAGAACACAGCATCATTTCTGTCACATTTCTTGCCTAGAACGCCTGGTCCGAATCCGGACACAGGGAATCATTGGGTAGACCCAAGGTGAGAGGCAGTCTATAGAATGAAAGATTTGTATGCTTTAAAACTCTTAAACTTGTGAGAGACAGAAAGGCAGAAGAACTAATCAATCCAAATCGAAGGAGACTCAAGAGACAGGACAACTCAATGTAACAAATGATCCTAGATTGGCTCCTGGACCAGAAAGGAAAAATGTAACAGTTGGCCAAAATTGAATGTAATCTGTGGATTGCACGGTTATGTCTTCCCGATGCTGATTACCTGATTTGGATGCGTATATTACAGCTAGGGGAAGAAGGTTCTTGTGGGGGATAGGCTCTGAAATATCAAGGAGCGATGAGGCATTCTGCCTGCAACTTGCTCTTATGTGGTTCAAAAAAAGAAAAAGTGATAATAATCTGTCTGTGAGATCTTGGTTTCCACTAGCCGCTATTGCAGGGAAGCTAGAACCCAATTCATGATAAAATAAAAAGTCAAAAGTCTACTTGGGGGGTGGTGGAGTGGTTAATAAATCTGTTTCTGGCTTTGTGCTGATGATTTGCCTCCTTTCTTCAAGTATTACTTGACCCACTGAACTGGGTGTACACAAAGGGATAAGACAGGTGAGGTTTTTGCTCTTGTGGAATTTACATTCTGGGCTGGAAGAAACATATTGTTTTACATTATATCAGGTAACAACAAGTGCTAGTGAAGAACATGGCAGAGTGACAAAGGGTGACCTTTTTCATAGAAGGTGCTATTTTACATCAAGGTCAGTGGCTCTGATGTCCTGACCTTGAACAGGATCCTCAATGTAGGGGATCTACATGTATATTTGGGGGACTGGTTGAACCTGGAAGAGGGAAGCATGAATATAACAGCCCTGAAATCCAGATTGTATTTGCTGTGCTTGAAGAAGAGCAAGGAAACCACTGATGTTGGAGAGGAGTGAGAGAGGAGAAAAAGAGAGGTCAAAGAGCTGGGTGGCCCATCATAGGGAGCCTTGGAGTCCAAGGTAAGAATACCTTGGATTTTATTCTGAGTGGGAAGAAAAGCCTTTGGAGAGTTTTGAGCAGGGAAATGACATAGTCTGACATGTTTTAAAAGGTTTATTTTGGCTGTATTGGCATGAGTATGGAAGCAAAGAGAATAAACAGGTGCTATAATAATAATTCAGGGAGCAATGGATAGTGGCTTGTGCCAGAAAGGTGGCAGTGAACAAGGGGAGAAGTGATTGGATCCTCAATATATTTTGAAGATGGAATAAACAGTATTCTCTAGTGCATTTAAAATGTAGTATGAGGGGGCGCCTAGGTGGCTCAGTCAGTTAAGCATCCGTCTTTGGCTCAGGTCATGATCCCAGGGTCCTGGGACTGAGTCCTACGTCTGGCTCCCTGCTCAGTGGGGAGTCTACTTCTCCCTCTCCCTTTACTCTTCTCCTGCTTGTGCTTGCTCTCTCTCACTCACTCTTTCTCTCAAATAAATAAATCTAAAAAACAAAACAAAACAAAAAAAAACAACAGTATGATGGGAACCAGTTCCTTAAGTGTCTGACCCTTGATTTCTGCTCAGGTTGTGATCTTGGGGTCATGGGATGGAGCCCCGCATTGGGCTCCATGTTCAGTGGGGAGTCTGCGTGGGATTCTCTCTCTTTCTCTTTCCCTCTGCACCTGTCCCCCTTCTCTCAAATAAATAAATCTTAAAAAAAAAAAAATAGGGACACCTGCGTGGCTCAGTCATTTAAGTGTCTGTCTTTGGCTCAGGTCATGATCCCAGGGTCCTGCCCTGCATGAGCCCTGCATCGGGTTCCTTGCTCAGCGGGGAGCCTGCTTCTCCTTCTGCCCTCTGCTCACCCTGCTTGTGCTCACGTTCTCTCTCTCTCTCTCTCGCTCACTCTCACAAATAAATAAAATCTTTTAAAAAATCAATCAATTAATTAAAGTACAGTATGAAAAAAGAGAGGATTACAGAAGAACTCTACAGTTTGGAGCCTAAGCAACTGGCAGAATGGAGTTGTCATTTCCTGACCTATGCTGGAAAAAAATTGAATGGGCATCAATTTTTAAAAATTGCAATCAATAAAAATAAAAATGCAATATACATCAAACCCTGTATATTGAAACTTCTCCACTTTAAGCTTTATTAAATCATTAAAATATGTACACATAGGAGGAATTGTATTTTCAAATATTTACATTCATTTTTTCAAAGTCTACAGTGGAGGGGCACCTGGCTGGCTCAGTTGGTAGAGCACACAACTCTCAGTCTCAGTGTTGTGGTTTTATCCCCATGTTGAGTGTAAAGATTATTAAAAAAAAATTTTTTTTAAGTCTATGGTGGAATTCCTTTTGAACAAACAGTACACATTAATGGCAAGGTGCAAAAGTCAGTGTCAAGGCTAAGTGCACCATCAGGAAAATCCTATTGGCTGCCATTTGGAGAAATGGGACACTGACATTCTCTGCCCATTCAATTTTTTCAGCATAGGTCCTTTTTTCTCAGAAAGTTCCTAAATAACTATCCCCATGACTGACAAGAACGAAAACCCTTCAGAACATGACTGTGAAGGGGGAAGAATCCTCAAAATGTAATAGGGGATTCGCAGGCCCATATGTGTAAAGGCTGGCATTATTTTTTTAATTGATTTCCTATCAATTGGGACAGACATTATCAGGGAACTGTGAAGGTAGAATGCGGTAACTTTTAACCTGATATATAAGAAGAATTCAGTGAGAGTGAAAAGAATTCTACATGGAAATGACCAAATGCAGGGAAGGCTGAACCAGGTTGATTCTGTATCATCACATTTAGAAGAGGTAACTTTACCAAGGACTGGGATGCCCTATTCCTGCTCATATTCCAAGCATCTGCTAAAATGTCTAATGATGGAGTGAGCATACAGTGAGCAAGTGAGCATTGTTGAATAATACATAGTAATGAAGAGTTTCAACTTTTTCTTTTTTTAAGAGACAGGGAAGGGTAAGGCAGAGGGATGAGGAGAAAAAGAATCTTAAGCAGGCTCCACACCCAGCAGAGCCCAACTTCAGGGCTTGATCTCACAACCTTGAGATCATGACCTGAGTTGAAATCAAGAGTCGGATGCTTAACTGACTGAGCCACCCAGGTGCCGCAAGAGTTGCAACTTTTGAGCACTGAATACATATGCAAGGAGAATTTCTTCTAAGTACTTTACTTAGTAGATGGTCTTATTTAATTCTTGGAGTGACTTTATGAGGCAGGTATCATTGGTCCCGTTACATGAGTGCGGAAACCAGCTCAAAGAGGCGGAGTAACATGCAGCTAGCCGCCGCCGGAGTGGGGGTTGATCGCCCGAAGTCTGTCTCCAGGCTCCGGGCTCAGGAGCTGTACTATCACAGCCGTATTCTGTCTGAGCTCTCCGCCATCTTCTCCGTTAACCTGACTGCATCTTGCAACTCCACTTCTTTTGCATCCGGTTACTTTCTTTGTTCGCTCCCGTCAGGCTGGGTTCACTTTTACCTACATCCATAAACAATTTACCACACTACAGGTGGTGGGCGGTCCTGCTTCTCTGTGACCATTTACTAGCTCCACAGGCAGAGCGGGAGTATTTGCAGCATCCACCAATCCCTGTGACTGCTTTTTTTTAAATATTTTATGTACGTATGTATGTATGTATGTATGTATGCATGCATGTATGTATTTAATTTAGAATGAGAAGTAGATTGAGCATGCTAGCGGGGTGGGGAGCAGAGGAAGAGGGACAAGTAGCCTCTGCATTGAGCAAGAGCCAGCCTGCGGGTTCCATCTCACCACCTGAGCCAAATCAAGGGTCAGAGGCTCAACAGAATGAGCCAGCCAAGTGCTCCACTCCCACCCACCCCCTCCCACCCCCACCCCAACTTCTGCTGCAGGTGTAGCTCAGATGGAAATGGGAGGTTATAGAAAGTATTCTTGGAAATTGTGCAGAAAGGTAACGATATTCCTTCCTCTGCTCTTTGTTCCCTTACCAATTTCTCAAATTTCAGAACAATAGCATACTCTGCTAAAAATAACCTTTTTTCTTTTTTGCTCCTTTGAATTATCAAACGACCTCCTCTTAGTTCAGCCTTTGGTACAATTTTTGATTTTTTAATTTGGACTTCTTTACCCTTCTCATTAACCAGAAACTTTCCAAATAATTTTATGTCATGGAATGTACTGAGTGACTAGAAATGGAAAGTCAGCCTCGAAAAATCCACTTGGGACTTGAGCCAAAACCAACAGAAAACTTTTTCACCACAATACAGCTGTTTCTTTTTTCTTTTTCATATTATTTTTTCATATGGTTATTCATTTTTTTTTTCTAACTGATGGTGTTTCATTGGGGACATTTTTAAAAACTGGCTTCTTTTCTTTTTCTGTGCTTTTACAGATCATCTTACCCTCTTTCACCAGAAAGCTGGGATGGGAGAGAATGTGTCTACAGGCCAAGACCCTCAGAGGACTACATGCTGACTGACCATAACAGCTGTTAGACACAAGCAGCTTTCAACTACACTTTGTCAGAATTATCGAAGGGGAGAGAATTCAGGCCCTTTCCTGCCCTTGCCATTTGGCTGCCATTTGGAAGGATGCTTTTATAGTTCCCTTTTAGGATAAAGCCCGTTGCCATCAGCAGGTGAACAGCAATCAGCACAATTGAGGGAGATGACCTCAGGCCTGAAGTGTAGAGATGTCAGCGTCTTAATCCCAGCTCCATGCCTAATTTGCTACGTAGGTCAAGACTGCATGACAACTAATCATTCATTTGGGCATACTTTCGTTTTGATGCTAATTCCTGAACATCCATTGAGCTATGGTCACACGGACCCGTCCCAAGACTCCAGCATTAATGTATTTCAACTGACTGATTCTCTCACCTCATGGTAAGGTCACTGAGTGACAGAGATAGATTATAACATTTGTGTATTTTCCCCCATAAGCCAGGCCCTCTGCGAGTTGTGATCTAAGTCACCCAGGCTGAATTCTTGCCACAGTGCTACCAGTGACTAACATGGGAGCTGAGACAGCCCCATCCGAGTGTCTTTTGTCTTCTGTAAAATGAGGGTGTGAGAACTGATGATTTCTACAGACCTGTCCAACTCACCTGCTGTGAATTTCATGATTAGAACCGTGTATTTCCTTTCCTGTTATTGTTGCTGTGGTCTTTGCTCTGTTGAGGTCTCCAAATGGATCGCAAGGACTTGGAATTTCTAGCTACTCAGTACTCTTTTTTTTTTTTTTAATTTATTTGACAGACAGAGATCACAAGTAGGCAGAGAGGCAGGCAGAGAGAGAGGGGGGAAAGCAGGCTCCCCGCCAAGCAGAGAGCCCAACGTGGGACTCAATCCCAGGACCCCAAGACCATGACCTGAGCCGAAGGCAGAGGCCTAACTCACTGAGCCACCCAGGCGCCCTCTACTCAGTACTCTTGACAGAACAGACCTCCTGTCTTTGGATGGGAATGAACCTTTGAGGAAGCAGACGCCAGCATGGTCAGCCAGTTCATTCCGCTACACCGTGGAGAGCTCTGGGGTGACAGGGGTCAAAGAGAATTCCCACTCATATCTATTATTATCATCTATTATCAGGGATCTCACTAAACTTAGCACTCAAGCAGTAATTAAAATATTCTTGTGCTGGTTACACTTCTCTTTCTCCTTTTAATTTTTTTAGATTTAATTGGCCTATTTCCTATTATATTTGATTTCATAAGTCTATACCCATTGTTTTTCTGGCCTAGGCACTAGCTTAATTACTGCTCTTGGGTGTTAAGTTGAGTCAAAATTTCCTAATAGGACATAAAAGGAAACATTGGATTAAGTAGTTTTCTGTTTATTGGATTAAAAAAAATTAAGATAATTTGTCTTTAGACACAAAGTAAATATTAACTGTTACTGTTATAACTTACCATTACTTCTGCTATTACTTCTGCTTATGAGGCATTAAGTGAGGATCCTAAGGGTGTAGTGAACTATAATGAGAATTGTTTCTGTGCTATTAAAGCAAAGAGTTGGCAAGGACACACCACTAGATGGAATATTAAAAAAAAAAAACACACATACACATATACGTATATGTGTTTGTTTTGGTGCATTTCTAACTTTCTCGCCAACTGTAAGAGTGATCTTGGGGATTTTAAAAAATTTTAAATTCAGATATAGGAATTTGATCATACTTAGTAAGAGTATAAAATTTTCAGATTTTTAGATTTTGACTGACTTTACCTTTAATTTTTAATTCTCAGTTCACATCCTCAGATTTATTGGTGATGATAGTTGAAGGAAAGAGGACATACAAATAACCTCATTTAGGTCCAGATCTCAATCTCTGGGGTAAATCAATATTCTCAACCCTGGCTACACACCGGAATCACCTAGGAAGGTTTTTTTGTTTTGTTTTTGTTTTTGTATAATAGCTACTGAGATTTGGATTCAGTTGACCTGAGGTGGGGTTCTGATGATAGTAATTTTAAAAAGAACCCAGGCTGAAGACCATGGATAATTTGGATAATTAAAAAAAAAAAAAAAAAGGAAAAGAAAGAAAGAAAAGTGAGGATTTTAAAAAATAATAATGGATAATAACTGTTATACCTCAACTCCCACACTAGTCAGTGTTCATAATTAGCTAAATAATTTCCTAAACTTTACCTAAATTAGGTGTGTTAGATCAGTTTTTAAATGGCAAATAAAACTGTATAGAATTTAAATAGTTTACAAAACACTATTAAGGTGACAAAAAGAGAATAAACACTAGCCTATGAAGCAATAAATACAAATTGAGTTAGAAATATTTTCATTTAAAATGAATAAGGTGAGGGGCACCTGGGTGGCTCACTCCATTAAGCATCTGCCTTTAGCTCAGGTCATGATCCCAGAGTCCTGAGATCGAGCCCTGCATGGGCTCCCTGCTCAGCGGGAAGACTGCTTCTCCCTCTTCTACTCCCCACTACTTGTGTTCCCTCTCTCTGTCAAATAAATAAAATAAAATCTTAAAAAAAATAAAATGAATAAGGTGAAACTAATAAAAATATGCAAAGTGTAGAATATTATGAAGCCTAGCTTAATATGAGACAGGCAATAAAGAAACAAAGCTATTACAAAGTCAATTTTAAAATCAAGCAACTCAACAGACTATATGGTTAAAATATTCATGAATCATTTCCAATTAATAAGAGTGTGTGTGTGTGTTCGTGTGAATAGTATAGTTGACCATTTATCACAGAATAACTTCTGTGAATTGGCTAATGATTTACAGCCCATTTCAGCTCTTGGCTGTATTTGGTATGGCTACACTAAATTGAATAATCTTTAAAACCGGGTATTACAAAAAGAAAAAGGAAATCTCGTCATCTGGTATATAGACAAAAAAAATGAAGGGCGAATCATATCACCTATTCACCCAAAAACAGTCTGTCATGGGTCAAGACCTATTTGGATGACTGTATATTATGGAAGATCCAATGCTCAGGTTCTACCATGGTTCAATTTCCCAACATTCATATCTTGTGGAGATTCTGAGGAGTCAAGCTGTGTCTCCCAGTATCACAGTGTCAGGACAGGTGCAGCAGTCACCATTAGCTGCCTGGGTGTGTGCCTGAGGTTCAGATATTTTCAGTGTCCAGCTGCTTCCTACCCACAGCTCACTGGGACAAAACTAACCTCTTGCTGGTCCCTTTTCCTAATACATCAGAAAGAAAAACTTAACTTCACTGGTTAAATCTTTCTAGGACTCAGGAAGAGGACATAGTCTAACCAACAATTAGATTTACTACTCTGTATTACTTAGGGATGCACATTTAATGAGTCACAAACAAGGTTAGCCCACTTGATGGAGTCAAAACAATTTTTCAATTTCCATCATACCATGGATCTCAATGATAGAGACTTGAAGAGACTTTGACCCTGTTTTCTTGGTGGGGGAGAACATCTGGAGGGGAAACCTTCCTTGTAGAGGCTGAAACCTTCTTCAACACTTTTTTTTTTTTAATTTATTTATTTGACAGACAGATCACAAGTAGACAGAGGCAAGCAGAGAGAGAGGAGGAAGCAGGCTCCCCACTGAGCAGAGCGCCTGATGCGGGTCTTGATCCCAGGACCCTGAGATCATGACCTGAGCTGAAGACAGAGGCTTTAACCCACTGAGCCACCCAGGCGCCCCCCTTCTTCAACACTTTTTATTCCCACCTCTATTATTATATGATCATGAAAGAATAATTGTTTGCTTAATTTAAAAATGTTCACTGTGTCGGGGCACCTGAGTGGCTCAGTGGGTTAAGCCTCTGCCTTTGGTTCAGGTCATGATCCCAGGGTCCTGGGATGGAGCCCCGCATCAGGCTCTCTGCTCGGTGGGGAGCCTGCTTTCCTCCTCTCTCTGCCTGTCTCTCTGCCTACTTGTGATCTCTCTCTGTCAAATAACTAAATAAAATCTTAAAAAAAAAATGTTCACTGTGTCATTCAGAGAATTTGAATTTCATTGTTTAGGAAAAGGGGTCAGTATGTGAGTACGATTGTAGAAAAACAAATGAACTATTCTTAAAGTATAGCTTAGGCCATCTTCCCATTTCTGAATGAGGACCAGCCTCCTGGAGTTCTCTAGGAATGATATACAACTACTGTAATTACTAGGGATTTGGTTCACAGAAAAACTGGTCGAGGATGTAATTCAAGTGTAAAAATGCCAACATTTGGGATGAGACTGTACACAGCTCCCTACACAAAGTTGCCTCTGAACATTAGCCAAAATTTGGAGCACTCTTAGATATGATACTTACCAAATCGCCCTGCTGGCATCCAGCCTGTAGGTCTGTATCTCACCCCAGGAAAGTGTCTTCTCTGCACCAAGAGAACTATAAAATCTGCTGGAGGTTTAAGGAACCAATAAATAATACCTTCTTCCTACTCCCAAGATTAGAACAAATTGAGAGGTAGATTAGGATTTGGACAGGGGGAGGCAATATATTAGCTTTATTACTGGTAGAAACTCTTTGGAGAATGTGGCTGTATTTGTAAGGATAAGTAAGGCTGGTTCATCAACAAACCAACCTTAAAATCTTAGTAGCTTAATACAACCAGAGTTTGTTTCTTGCTCATGTGAAATCCAGTAAGGATGGTCCTATTTGATGGGTGTCCTTCCAAATATGGGCATTTGGTGATCTTCCGTCATGTGCATCCAGCATCCCCTAGGGTTTTGGAGGATTTTTATGAAGACGCTATATCTAGCCAATAGACTGGGAAGAGAATGTGAAAGATTACATGGGAGTTTTTTTGTTTGTTTGTTTTGTTTTTTAAAGATTTTATTTTATTATTTGACAGAGAAAGAGAGATCACAAATAGGCAGAGAGGCAGGCGGGGTGGGGGGGGAAGCAGGCTCCCTGCTGAGCAGAGAGCCTGATGTGAGGCACGATCCCAGGACCCAGGGGTCATGACCTGAGCCAAAGGCAGAGGCTAACCCACTGAGCCACCCAGGTGCCCCACAGGAAAGATTTTTATGAGCCAGTAGTGGAAGGGGCACACATCAGCTCAGGTCACATTCGGTTGCATTAGTCACATGGCCTGACCTAACCCTAAGGAGGACTGGGAACATTAGAACTTAGTCTACCTCAAAAGGTAGAGGAAATGGATTCTGGTGAAAACATAGCAGTCTTGGCCAACATAACAAGATCTGGGCAAGTGTGCCTGCTAAGATTTCCTCCTGGAATTAAGGAGACTCATCCCTGAAGAACAACAGAACATCCCTGAGGGGTACCCCCTGCCTCACAGAAGCTCATAGCATGGCTGACAGAGAGGCTCAGAGCTTACCCTCTCAGTAGGCAGATTCCAGAGAGTGGGGAGGAAAGGCTTGATTGAATGCTACTGTTTTTTTCTTCCCATCTCATAGGTCCTAAAAAGAGGGGAGAGAGAGTCCAGGAATGCTAGTCCAGGAAAGTCAAGCCCTTTGGAAATAGTCTTTAGTCTTTTTAAATTTTATTTGTTTGTCAGAGAGAGAGAGAGAGAGAGTGTGTACAAGCAGGGGGAGCAACAGGCAGAGGGAGAAGCAGACCCCCCCATCGAGCAAGGACCTGGAGGCAGGACTCCCTCCCAGGACCCCAGGATCATGACCCTCGTTGAAGGCAGGCACTTAACCAACTGAGCCACCCAGGCGTCCTGAAATAGTTTTTGTTTTATTCTACCCTGGCCTCCCCAACACAGTTGCCTGAGTAATCCTGTTAAAACAGAAGACAGATGGTGTCAATCCTTTGCTCAAAAGCTTCCAGTGGTGGTCCATCCCAGTCGGGGGTAGGGGCGGTTTTAGAATGGCCTGTGTGACCCTCCAGGAACTGCCTGCTCCAATCAAAACCCCTACATCCGGGCCCCACTCTACATTAACATGCTCTTGGCTCTCTCCACTGCAGCCAGTCTGGTCTCCTTGCTGTTCTCTGTGGGTGCTTCACACCTCAGGGTCTCCTCACTGCCTGTTCCCTCTGGAAAGGTGTTCTCCAAGGTATCCATGTGGCTCACTGCCTCACTTTCTCCAAACCTGGTTCAAATCTTTGCTTGACTTTCGCTTTGTTAAAAATAGACCCACTTCCTTTCCTGCTTCTCCCCATTCCCACAACTGATCTCCATTGAACATAGTATATTTTTTGTTTATTTTGATAATTTTTTATTGTTTTTCTCTCTCTCTTTTCCCTCTTGTCCCACTGGAATTTAAATGTTAAGAGGGCAGGGATTTTCATCGACATTCTTTACTGCTGTAACTTTAGGACTAGGATTCATTCCTCAGATATAATGCACCCTCACTAAACAATTCTGGAATGAATGAGTGAATCAGGTATATTAAATTAATTTGTTGTTCTTTACAGTTGTTAAAGAATTGTAAGAATAATTCAGAATAAACACAGTTTTACATTTTAACTTATTTAAGCAATGTTATTATAAAAGTAACGTAAGTCAACACTCTTTGAAATACACTATTCCAACTAAGTTGACCACAGTCTGGAAGAATCAGAGTTGCAGTAATATTTGGACTAGGAGGAAACTTAAACATTATCTCATCTCATATTTTACCTTAAAATAGATCAATTCCAGCATTATGGGAGTGCTTTTGCGTGTTTGTTTTAAAATTTTCTGGGGCTCCCTGTCGGACAAGTTTTCAGGATTTTATAGGCAGGGAAATGATTTTTTTAATCTTTATCACATTTGTATTTACAAATAATTTGAAATTCCCTGAGGAAGCCAATGTGTTGCCGTGATAAAGTAAAATTCTTCACAGAAAATTTCCAGCTTCACGTTTCATTCAGAAACGAAAAGCTATTCTAATGGATTTAGCAGATATTGTCGGGAAATATTTAATTCTTGGAAAAAAGCATGATGTCAGCCAGTCATGTGTTCTTTTGTGAATCTTTCATTTATGTCCAAAAAAATATGTAGTTTAGTAACTGTGATAAAATTATCATTTACTCAATTTTAACAATGGCTTTTACGCAATCTATTAATCCCTCTCAAGCAATTTGGGAAGTGTTGCTATGAATCATTAGAAACACATGAAGGTTTGAACTGCGAAGTTTTATTAGAGAATTCTATTATGCCACAGGGACTCTTCAGCGGGTAACACGATGCCAGGATGAAATTCACTTGGGAATTCAGTTCTATTGCCTATGTCAATGGAGGGTGGATTAAACATCCACACTGTGAAATTGTGTCTAGGTCTATGAAAAGAAAACATGAAGATTTTTTTCCAAAGTTATTAAGTTTTAAAATGAACAGAGCTAAATAATTAGTGTATGAGAGAATTGTCTGCCCCCCTGAAAAAATGAATATGGAACATCTGAGTATTATTTTAGTCTGCGACATGAGTTTGTTACTCTCCCATAACACATTGCAAATCACAGAGTGCCATCCATTCATTTGTGGTTTTTTTCTATTTATTTTGTTATTTATTTGTACAAAAAGAAGGTAAAATATTCTCACAGGAAGCACTGCCCTCTATTTTGCTGAAGTAGATAATGGATCTCATTCTGAATTATATAATAAGGTCTTCCCAACACTTGTATTTGCTTTATCCTCATTTCTAGGACCAACTCTCAATTTCATTGTGCCCCATGAGATGTTTGAGACACACTAACCACTTCTGGGGGATAAAGGAGACAAGTTCAAGCAATATTTTTATTGTTAGGATAAACTTCACTTCATGCAGTTGGTATGTGTAACATCTTGTCATGAGAAGCCGTTCAAATTACCCCGTGAAAACAATCCTAGGCTGTGCTTTTGAAGAACTGAAAGCATGTCCCCAGGAATCATTCACAACATCTTAATTATGCACTCTGCTTACAGTATACATAATTATATTCCTTTTCCCCCCTGCCTTAAGCTGAGAAAGGTTTTTAATTCTTACAAGTGCTGGGGTGTACTGTCATTAAAAGTGTCAGAGCACTGTCTGGAGAAGTTGGTGGAGACGGGAAGTTAATGCAGTGTTATGGGCTGAGTTGTGTCCCCTCCCCACACACACCCCAATTCATATATTGGAGTCTTAACTTCTGGTACCTAAGAATGTGACTGTGTTTAGAGAAAGGGTCTTTCTTCTTCTTTTTCTTTCCCTTTAGAGAGAGAAGGTGGGGGGGATGGAAGGGTGGCAAGGAAGGAGCAGAGGGAGAGAGAGAAAATCTTTAAACAGGCTTCACACTGAGTGTGGAGTCCATTATCGGGCTCCATCTCACGACACTGACATCACAATCTGAGCTGAAATCAAGATTCAGATGCTTAACCGACAGAGCCACCCAGTTGCCCCTAGAGAAAGGTCTTTAAAGAGGTAATTCAGTTAAAATGAGGTTATTAGGATGGGTCCTAATCCAACTGACCAGTGTCCTCATAAGAAGAGGAAATTTGGACGCAGACAGGTACAGAGGGAAGACTGTCTGAGGACCCAGGAAGAAGATGATCATCCATAAGCCAAGGATTCCTCAGAAGAAACCACCACTGCTGACACCTTGATCTCGGACTTCGATATCCCGGAACTGGGAGACAATAACTTCCATTGTTGAGAGCCTCCCAGTCTCCGCTACTTTGCTCTGGCAGCTTTCACAAAGGAATGCGTAATAAAGCAATGAAGGTAACACGTCTTCAGTTGAGGATTCACCTATCCAAGTTAAAAAAAAAAAAAAAAAAGACAGTGGGATAGTAGATGAGGAACAGTCCAGAGGGACGTTGGATCCCCATTACCTAATTTTTTATTTATTTCCCAATTGGATTGTGATGTTGCTTAGAGTAGAGAGGTTGTCTCATTTGCCTTTGAACCCCCTGCCTCTGCACAATAGTGGGTGCTTCTACATCCCTAATGAATAGATCAGTAGCTAACCGGGGGAGATGTGCAGCAGTGATAATGACACCCTGCGTGTAGGTGTGGGGTACTGCAGGGTTAAGAGAGCGGGCCCTGGAGCCAGATTGCCCGAGGTTGAATCTCAGATCCGCCACTTGCTCTTGGGCAAGTTTCCTTATCTCTCTATGCCCCTGTTTCCTTGTGAGTAAAATAGAGATCCTCAGTACACCTTGCTCCTCAGTTTGCTGTAGTAAATGAGTATAGACACGTGGAAAGCACCTAGAATGGTTCCAGGCACAGAAAATGCACCCAGGAAGTCTATGCTATTAACTTATTCATCCCAAGAATGTCCAGAGAGTGTGTGACCGAGCTCTACTTTCCTGGTCGGTGACTAGCAGGATTCCCGGGTCTCCTGGTATCAGTTCTTTGGTCAAATTCCAACTTTTGTCTTTCTCAGTAAGCAGCTGCGTCCTCCCCACTCTGGGAGAGGAATTGGCTTTTAGGAAGGTAAAAAGGAACTTTGTGACCTGAAATATAAAGAGCAAGGTCATTCTGCCCTTCCTCAGCCTGCCTCTAGATCAGCACTGTCTAGTTAGTAGGGTTGCTAAGGCAAGCAGTTCTCCCCACTTATTGGCAATGATTGTTCAGATCAGAAAGCTAAATACTGGCGGGACTGGGGAGGGGTTGAGAGGAGTCAGAGAAAGCGCATACTTACAGATAAGAAAAAGCCAAGATCTCTGCCTTGCTTGACCTCCTTGCAATCCTGGTATATATAGGGAGATAGACTATACCCACGTACACCAGAAAACTCAAGCGGTGGTACTTAAAATGCAGACCACAGACTTGAATTCAAAGGGGACATAAATTAACAGATTTATTTAATTTGGGGAAAGCTTGTTTTAGAAGGTGAGCTCTTGGTAAGATTTGATGGGTGAAAGAATATAAATTGGTAAAGACAAGGAAGAGAAAAAAAACATTATTCAATGAGAACCCATGTTTCAGATGCAATATCTCATTCGATCCCCTTAATAAGCCTAAAGGTAGGTAGAGGTCCCTGCCTCCATGCTTGGCACGTAGTGACAGGAGACTGGAACTGCATGCCTGTTCACGGAAATAAATGCTGAGTATGTCATCCTTTGTCCTACTCAGATATGTGACCAACCTCCTTCATAAAGGTTTTTTGTCTTGTCTGAACTCCTATTGTTCCACTAATATGAAAATTAGGGTATATGGTATATGTACCTGTAACTCTCTGAGCATACCGTATGGGTGATTGAAAGAAAGGAACCTGGGGTGCGTGAGTGGCTCAGTTGGTTAAGCGTCTGCCTTTGGCTCAGGTCATAATCCCAGGGTCCAGGGATCGAACCCCTTATCGGGGATCCCTGCTCAGTGGGAGCCTTCTTGTCTCTCTCCCTCTGCACCTCCCCGCTGCTCATGCATGCAGGCTCTCCCTCTTTCAAATAAACAAAAAATAAAATCTTTAAAAAAAAAAGAAAGAAAGAAAGAAACCCATCAAGGTCCAGGCATTTCCAAGCCTCGGGGACCCCCGAGTGGCGATACTTTGTGGAATGTGTAGGGATGCCTTCAGCTGCCAGTAATATAATTCTCACCCGAAAATGGCTTCAAAACGATGGCACCCAGAGGTGGAGTTTCAAGGTTGGCCAAGTCCTCAGTGCAACACTGTTATCAAGGACTCGGGTGCTTTCTGCCTCTCTGCTCTGCCAACTTCAAGGGGCACCATGTCTCCGTTCACAGTCATAGACAGCTGCAGAAATTTCAGGTGTCACACGCAAATACAACATCCCCTCGAAAATGGGGGTGGGTACTTCTGATAAACAGAAAGAAGAATCTTCCCTTGCATGGCCATGCATGCCATTGGCCCCAAGAAGACCTGGCTTGGGTCGTATAACCAATGGCAAAATGCAGCCACCGAGAAGAAGAGCAGAAACATGGCTGACTTAGCCCCTAGGGATTCATAGTACATACGAGGGTGAGCTCGAGAATGAAATTAGAGCTCTATCAGGAAGGGAGACTAGGCAAGGAAGTGACCTCTGAATTCCTAACCGTCTAACAGGACTTCACGTTTCTTTCTTCCAGTCCATTTGGAGTTGACTTCATGGTGTAACCTTCAGAAGGCAATCCATTTCTATTCCTATATTGATCCCATGTCTCTCAATTTTATTGGCATGTATAAAAAAACTCTAAGGAAGGAATCATGCACTATAATAACATATGACCGCCTCCTATTTGCCATGCACACTGTAGTCTAAAGAGGGCTGCCTGTGGTCTCACGGTTACTCACAACAATGCAGCAAAAAGATCAAAGCTCGGGTAAGTCACAGGTGTCTTGTCCAGAGTCAAAACGGCTTTTAGTTTGTTGCATTTGCTCTCCGGCCCGGGTCTTCTGACTCCTTGCCCAGTGCCTCCCTCCAGTGCAGAGAACAGTGTGACTATAGAATAAGCATTCAGCACACATTTGTTTATATAAATGGATTCACATTTAAAATTTGGAAAAAGTGTTGAGATGCCTGGGTGGCTCAGTCTGTTAAGCCTCAACTCTTGATCTTAACTCAGGTCTTGAGTTCAGGCCCTGCGTTGGGCTCCACGCAGGGCCTGGAATCTACTTTTTAAAAAATCTGGAAAAGTGTGCACATCATTTAAGTAATTTGTTTTTGGAGAGTTTGAGAAAATATAAAGCACTATAACAAGACTGCCACTGGAGGTCGCTACTATTTCACAAAAGGAGAATTCGTTCCTCTGTCAGAAAGAACAGTCTGCTCCAGTTTTAAATGCCAAGTGAAATGATAATGGTGGTTATTACATAATATTGCCTGACTTCCCAAGGCTTTTGGAATAGAAAGCTCATGCTTGGCATATTTAGTTTTAACATTTACCAAACATTCTGCTCATTGCCATAGCTAATTTTTTTCTGTGGCATTTCCCCTACGTTGTAATTACCATTTCCTTTTTTTTTTTTTTTTTTCTTAATAAGGTAAAGACAGTGGGGTTATTTTGTTCATAGAAAAAAAAAATTTTTTTCCATCCTCAAAGTTGGTTCCCCCCTCCTTGTTATATTCCCAGGGAAGGGCCATTTCTATTTCCCCTGGGTAACATTTGAACATTGAGAACTCAAATCTCTTTTCACCCTGAGCCATCCTTACAATTCACGCACAGATAATCTGGCTTCATTTTTAGCTCTCCATGCCTTCTTCCTCAGTTTGCATTCCCTCTTTGAGGGCCTGTGCTCCAGAAAGGCATTTCCAAAATTGCAGTTCTTCAAAATTTGTAAGAGTGTGACGTGCCACAAAAAGGAGGGTTCTTCAGTCAAGTCAGATGGGGAAATACAGCAAAACAGAGTCCCCTTTGCAGCTGCAGAAACTCATTAGCAAGTTAAATGAAGAGAAATTCAGAGGCAAAGAAATAATCTGTATTGCTTTTACAACGTTTCCTTTTTTTTTTTTTTTTTTTTTTGAGCTGAGGTCAGCAAACTTCTGTAAAGGACCAGATAAGGAAACGCTTTAGCCTTTGTGGGTCATCCTGGGTCTCCGTTGGAACTTCTCAAAGTCGCCATGGTGGTGGCAGAGGCCGCGGGCAGCGTACAGATAGACAAATGCTTGTGGCTGTGCTAGGATACAACTTTCTTAATAGATATCGACATTAGATCATGTAATTTTCACAGGTTATGAAATATTACTGACACATTGATTTTTCTCCCCTACCATTTAAAAATCTAAAAACTTGCACCTGTATGCGTTTTGTACTGAGCTTGTGATGTGTACCAGACTTGGCCGATGAGCCAAGCTTGCTGACCCCTGCTTTAGACCACAAGTGTTCTCTCCTTACTTTCTCATTTTTCATGTGGCATTTATTAAGACTGAAGGGGCTGTTAAGAACACAATTTGGAAAAGAGTGGTAGCTAATGCTTGTGCATTTTTTAAAAAATTTATAAGCCTGCTTGCTTACTTGAGATATTTTCTTAAAGATTTTATTTATTTAAGAGAGAGTGAGTTAATGAGAGAGAGTGAGAGAGCACACAAGCCGGGGGAGGGGCAGAAGAAGAGAGAGAAGCAGGCTCCCCAAGAACAGGGAGCCCAGCGTGGGACTCCATCCCAGAACCCTGAGATCATGACTTGAGCTGAAGGCAGAAGCTTAACTGAGTGAACTACCCAGATGTCCCTGTTTGTTTTTTGTTTCTAATGTTGTAAACAATGTGGTAATCCATGAGTTATATTCTTGGATCTCTTTTTAGATATATTGCTTCCTTAAAGAAATGACCCAGGACATATATGAGGACAATCGAGGTACCTATACATAATTCAAGAGAAGCTATGATTTTGTCTCTATTTCAGGACAGATGACATTCTGCCCTCTGCTAGCTAAGAAAGTAATTAATAATGATCTGGGCATTGGCACTAAAGGAGAGTAGGAAAGACAAAATTATCTAGACTCTGTCCTTCTACTCATTTATCTATTCCAGAGGCTTTGAATAGGGAAGAAAAATGTACCTGCAGAAAGACAGAAAAGGATTTGATCACAAATTACTCCAGTAAAGCCGTAACACATTGGGGAAAATAACATTAATCCCAGGAACAGTTTTAGTTTTTTGAACTATGCCTTGGAAATTAACAGAAAAGCAAGTGTAGTAAAAGAACATGACCTTCTAGAAGGCATTTGTAGACATGTCTGGTCAAAGCAGTTCAAGATAACTTTAAAAAGTGAATAGGAAGTAGATATCCTATCTTTGGGGGCACCAGGGTGGCAGACTTTGTGGGGGTGGCTTTGATGACAGTGTCAGGGATCCTAAGGCCTCCCAGTGTTTTTGAGTCTTTCTCCTTTGAAATTTATTCCAACTCTTACTTCTGATTCATTTACTTGACATTTCAGACACAAACAGCAAGGGTTGGTTTTTAACTCCCAAACTACTTTTATCTGTTACCATCTGTAGCATTTGAGAAAATATTGCAACAATCTTTGGATAAGTAGCTTCCTTGTTTCCAAATGTTCTTTAGCTATGATTCCGGAAGCTGGGTTCCAGATCAGTAGCATCAGCGTCGCCTGGCACCTTTTTTGGTTACCATGCAAATTGTCAGGTCTCCCCAACCTGTGGTGCTGGTCCAGTGGTCTGTGTTTTCATAAACCCTCCAGGTTATCCTGACATAGGCTAAATTTTGAAAAAAAGCCATTGTTTGAGAGCCACTAAACAGAACATACGAGAAGATAACGAGAGGAGAATCTGAAAGCTAACACGGATTATTTGGCTAAGGCAAAAACAACTGTTAAAGAACAGGAATCGAGAGGAAGCCTGGGGGCGCCTGGGTGGCTCAGTGGTTTAAGGCCTCTGCCTTCAGCTCAGGTCGTGATCTCAGGGTCCTGGGATCGAGACCCACATCGGGCTCTCTGCTCCGCAGGGAGCCTGCTTCCCCCTCTCTCTGCCTGCTTCTCTGCCTACTTGTGATCTCTGTCAAATAAATAAATAAAATCTTAAAAAAAAAAAAAAAGAAAAGAAAGGAAGCCTGCTGGAAAGAAATGACAAGGAATTAGAAATACACATTTCAGGGGGAGATGATGGTGGGTATCCTGATGGATCTTATTCCAAGTATCATATGATTGTATAAGTCCAAAGGTATATAACTTTGTGTAAGATGTCTTTGCAAAGAAAAGTAAGAATAATGGTAAAACTTTACAAATAGTCTAAAAATTTATCACCTCCTGAAAAAGCAGAAAAGAAAATTAACTTCTCAACACATATTTCTTTGGCACTTTTTTAATGGTTTTAACTTGGTAAGAAATCAAAGTAATTCATTTAGGAAGGAGAAACAAAGCCTTCCCAGGATGGGTAGCAGGAAAAGATCCAAGAATCACAATAAAAAGGTTAATTTTTAAACACATTTTTTCCCCTGTCTGCATTTCAAGGTCTTTGACAGTCTGTCTTCTCTTTTTTCAGGTCTTCCGATTTTATTTTATTTATTATTGTATCGAAGTATAATCAACATATGACATCCTATTAGTTTCAGGTGTACATCATAGTAATTCCGTATTTTTATACATTATGAGATGAGCTCCCTCAATATGTCTAGTTACCATCTGTCACCATAAATGGTTATTGCAAGATCATTAACTGTATTTCCTAAGCTGTACCTTGCACCCCCGTGGCTTATTTTCTAACTGGAAGTTTGTGCCTCTTGATTGCCTTCACCTGTTCCGTCAGCCCCGGGTGCCTCCTCTGTGGGTTGCCAGAGAGGAGGCAGTGGGGGCTGGGCAGAACAGGTGAAGGGGATCAAGAGGCAGCAGCTGACAGTTCGTTTCCTGCATCTGTGTCTTTTTCTGTTTTGTGTCATATGTTCATTTGTTTCGTGTTTTTTAGAGTCCACATGCTAAAGGAGTGAGCCTGGCTTGGGATTCATGACAAGGTTAGAGCGAGCACAAAGACCTTTCGGGGTAAATTTCCCCCTACACTCAGCAATATTTTCATCTTCCTTTGAGTGATCTATTCACATTTGGATCAACTTACAGTTATTATATTTAACTCCTTATTTGTTATTCTACTCATTTTTTGCCTTTCAGGTCTAACATTTGTTTTGTTGCAATATTTGCTATTTATTTCCTTTCGACATGCGGAAAGATAATCATAGTTCTATACCTCTACGAGAACTATTTGGCTTATCATCTGAGTCACTTAACACATTTTCCTAATCTCCATGACTTCAAAGGTCCTTACTTCCTAAAGCTGCATGATTCTACAATTTCCAGTTCATGCTGTAGTTCTGAAATCCCAAGAAGAAAAATATAGGAGATGAATGAACTTGTTAAGAGAAGCATTTCAGAAACAAGAATCCCAACATTAATATTTATTTTGCACTAAACTAAACATGAATCTAGATTTAGGGATGGTTCACTGCTCATATAATTAAGCTAATGTTACAGAACTGTGGAATCACGAGTCTGCAAATGAAAAGAAATGAAGATACTAAATCAAATCTAGAGTTAATGAGCCTTTTCAAGCTTCATCGTGTTAAACAATATATTCCATTATTATAAATATTTGTAACAGTTAGAAATCGGATGATATATAATATATTGATAAACACACTTTAGACCATGTAGCCTGTAATCTCACAGTTATTTTGAAGAACTTTATCATATAGATGTCATTTATTCCATGTCCTGGGGCACCTGTGGGTGTTTTTTGTTTGTTTGTATGTTTGTTTTATTTGACAGAGAGAGAGAGAGATCACAAGTAGGCAGAGAGGCAGGCAGAGAGAGAGAGAGGGAAGCAGGCTCCCTGATGAACAGAGAGCCCTATGCAGGCCTCGAGCCCAGGACCCTGAGATCATGACCTGAGCCGAAGGCAGAGGCTCAACCCACTGAGCCACCCAGGTGCCCTGGATGGTTTTTTATTGTGACATGAATAACCATAGAATGCTTGGATGGCTGAAGGTTGCCTCCAGATTATCAAAGCAGTCAAAATTCGTTTTTACACAACAAACTGAAAAAATAATAAAAAGTAACTCCTTTAATTCACACTTACTATTTCCATTATTGTGATATAACTCCTACTCTGCTTAAGAAAGTGAAATCTGCAAAGATTTTTTTTTTGTCTCTGCAAAGAAGATTCTATTATCAAAGCAGTCAAAAATAACTTTGATTACTTTTCCTAAGAGAAGGTCATAACTTTTATTTTGATTTTCAAAATCCATTAGAGTGGGACCCTTGGGTAGGCTTCCGTACAGGGGTCCTAAAAACAATCAGTAAATAATCTCATTTGGGAAATGGCCACAAGAATCACCTTATGTGTCAACTGGCTTCAGAGTGTTCCGGAAAATAGTCACTCTTGTTAGAACCTGACCGTTGGCAGTAGGGGGTGTCAAAGGATGGTAGGGTCTCCATGCTGACCCCTTCCCCAGTTGGATAAGTTTGTGTCCAAGATATGAAGCATCAGGCTGATTTTTAGAACATAACACTTACTAATTAATGTATACAATGTACCAAGAAGTGTGGTAGGTGCTGAGAATACGAAGAAGAATAAGATCTGATCCTTCTTTAAGAAAGCAACAGTTTTGGGGCACCTGGGTGGCTCAGTCGTTAGGTGTCTGCCTTGAGCTCAGGTCATGATTCCTGCCAAACAGGAAGCCTGCTTCCCCCTCTCCCACTCCCCTGCTTGCATTCCCTCTCTCACTGTGTCTCTCTGTCAAATAAATAAAATCTTCACCAAAACCCCAAAGAACAGTTTTGTGGAGGAGGCAAAAATACACAGCTGTAATTTTCATACAGTCATATAAATGTGAGGAAAACTACATACACAGCCTGTTTAGGAAGCAAGGAGCAAGCTTTCAACACAAGGCTAGAAAGACGGGCTTGCAGGAGGGAGGCTTACAGGAGGAAGAACCCTTCCCTCCAGCCCATTCAGCATGGGGCTAGCACTGTGTAGCAGAACCAGGACTCGCCCCCGGCTCTCCTGGTGCTTCCCAGTGCTCTTTGTGCTAACAAAGATGCCTCTTGGGAGACCGTGCTCTTCTTTACAATGGTCTACATGGAGATTGACCCATACAGCGGACTCTCCCTCTTGCGAATTCAGGAAAACATTTTTGAAGACAGAAGTGGGGATTCTCAGTGCTTGCCTGTGAGTGAGCAGGGAACCGGAGAATTTGCTCTTCTCTCAGTTTATCTCTTTCCCTGCTCCTGTCAGGGCTGCAATAAGACCTTCTCTGAGTACAGGGATGGATGCTGACTTTGGAGGCTTTACTCCACCTTAAAGCAAACTTTTTAAAAAAGATTTATTCATTTATTTTCGGGAGAGAGAGCGAGAGAGTGTGGGGGGGGCGGGGGTGGGAGGGGAAGAGGGAGAGGATCTCAAGCAGGCTCCCCGCAGAGTGTGGAGCCTGATGCAGGGCTTGGTCTCACGACCCTGAGATCGTAACCTGAGCCGAAACCAAGAGGTGGATGCTCGACTGACGAAGCCACCCAGGTGCCCCTCCTTGAATCAGACTTACTGAAGTGTACCCACATCCCACATTAAATACAATACCGTGTAACCAGGAAGCAACCGGATTGAACTGCAGTTGACCAGTTGACATCAAGTCTCATTTTGTTGATATTTAACGAAACAGTGTTAAATTGTCCCCCCATTTTTTGGAATGATTTTCTTCAGGTTTCAGACTTATCCCCATGACCCTGGGGGAACTTGTTGCTGGTAGGTATCATGCCTGCCATGCCCAGGTCCCTCTTTTCCTGTGATCATCTAGCCCTGCTTAGAATGAGTTAAAAAAACTTAAATTATATTTTCATTATATGCTCTTTAGTATATGCTATATAATAATGTATACATTATTTTATAGCTGCATATAAGATCAATGTTTTAATTAGCTGTTGCCACAATAATGTTCTCTAGCAAAGAACCACAAAATCTCTATGCTATCCAACAATAGGTTTCATTCTTTTCTCCTGGGTTTGCCGATGAGCTTTGTTCATCACACTTCTCATCACTCTTCTGGGCTCATGGGCGAGCTATGCTAGTACGTGCCTCTCATGATCAAGGCAGAGGTGTGAAAGAGCACGTGTAAGCTCATGGGATTTCTTGAGACCCAGACTTGGAACTGGCACACTCCTTTCTGTCTGTATTTCATTAGCCAAAACAAGTCACAGAAGTGAAGGGGCAGATAAATGTACTCTCCCCACATTGAGACTGTGGCAAGTATGGATGTGGCCAGAGGGGGAAAACTGGGACCAATAATTGAATTTCCTAAGTCACCCCCAACCCATGGAATGTCTTCTCTGCTCTGTGAGTGATCAAAAGTATTGGAAAGCTATCAGGTATTCACCAACTGACCTCAAAACCCACACCTGTATGAGATGTGACCCAACGGTCCCTCCACCAGCTGGTGAGTCGTGTGCCCATGAGGCCAAGTCATCTAGTGAACTGCCGGGGTCGGAGCTACCTTCCTCTATGCCCAGGATCATCACACTCATTTGACATGAATCATACTGCGGTCAAAGCTGGATTTAAGAAAATCAGGATATCTATTTTACTCTAAAGTAAAATGTTACTAAGGGCCTGGTTTCCGAGGAAAAGCTCTTTCTGTCAACTCATTGCCTTGAGATAGTCAATGACTACTCTCTCTCTGTCACATATTAGTTGTTTTATCCAAAATGGCCCCATGTCCTTTATAAGGCTTTCACTTATCAGCCAATCCTTGATGTTTTGATCCGTTATTGCCCGTTACTTTCAATGATGGCTTTACACACTGGCTTACTGGGTTTAGACTGGGTGTCTTTTATAAATTTTTGATTGTGTGTTTATTAGTTTTCATTACAAATATGCCATATGTTTATTGTAAAAAAAATACATAGATAAGCAAAAAGAGTCACTTTCTGAGTGCTTTATAAATACCACTTCAAATATTCTCTATACCTGTACAAGATAGCTCTTGTTTGGCCCATTTGGCAGAAGAGGAAACTGAGGACTGTGATATCAAGGATTTTGCCCAAGTTGACAAGGCTGGTAAGTGGCTGTCCAGATCTTTGGCTCTGAAGCCTGTGCCCCACCAGTATACCGTGTTAATATAGCACTCATACCCTGCCTACAATTCCTCTACTTGGAGCTCCGTGCTGTCTTTGTTTTATTTCTGGAAAACTTTAGTTAATACAAATAATAAATACATTGTGAACAATGTAGAAATATTCAGAGTAAAAAATGAAAGTTCGCTGTCAAAATCCCCAAATCTCATTCTTTCTCCCTTCTCAGAGACAGCTACTGTTATCAATTTGGTGTGAAATTTCCCTGGCCTTTTCTTATGATTTTATAAATTCAGATTATGTTTTGTGGGTGTGTCTCTACATGTGTATGGCTGTGTGTCTCTGCATGTGTGTGTACTTTAGAGAAAAGGAATCATACTCTACCTAGTCTTCTGCAATGTGCGTTTCTTACCTAACATTCCACTTTAGAGATGTGTCTGGGGCAGAGTGTTAGTTGACTCTAAGATCCATGTCCCCATTTTTCAATAATAGAAGAATTATTATCTGGGGATAGGCTGCCCAGAATAAAGCAACATTTTCTACTCTTCCTGGCAGCTAGGTGGCCACGTTACTAAGTTTTGGGCACCAGGGTATACATGGGAGTGTTGAGACAACTCTTAGTTCTCTTTTTTAAGAGACAAATTGCCACGTGCTATTTGGGCCCCTCCCTTTCTGTCCTTTTTTCCATCCTGTTGTCTGCACTGCTGATGACTCCATCCTGGACCTCAGGGATTGGGACCAAGCTCAACAGAGCAATAAGATACGGAGGTCCGTGTGTCAGTCCCATGGAGTGCCATACCAGTTCTGATCCTCTTCTCTTTGCTTAAAACAGAAATACATCTCTGTTTTGTTAAAGCCACTGCTATTTTGAGGTCTTCCATTATTTGCAATAGGTCTTAATCCAAGAATTGTAAGTGAGTTACAGTGAGTGGCTGACTCAGAGCATGTGTTACTGTCTTGGCAGAAGTGACTGGTGGTGGATGGCAAGGAATCAAATATTATTGGCGAGGAAGTTCATGATCCCTATTTAGTTCAGTGGTCCCTATTGCATCTTGAAAGGCAGACCATAAGCTGGCAGAGGCTGTAGGGTTTGAGGAAAGGAAGAGAAACTGGAGAAGGTTGATGGTTACCCTTTCTACCTTTTGGGTGCAGCAAAGTCCCACTCAAGAGCGATGAGCCCAGATAGGAGAGATCCAGCGGGGAAGCTGGAAGAGAACACGGTTCCACCAAGACAGCATTTCTGCCCAGAATCTGTAATCTAAGTTGTCTCATTGGTTACCCAGGACCATCTACAAAAGGAGAACAATGTTGTACATCCACACGGAAAAGTTCTAAGCAATGACTCTGGAAGAACAGCTACAGCAGGAGGTAAAAGCTGCAAGTCCTCTCAATCAAGTTCTGCTAAGAGTTTTCTGACAAATGATGGAATCCAGCCCCTGATGGGGAGGGGGAGGGGGCAAAAGATCCAGGTTAAGCTGATTGTTTTCCAAATTGGTTGTTTCAGAAGGTGACTGCCAGAAAGCCTCAAGGTGACCAAAATCAAACTGAGAAGAGGGACCGGGCAGAATACTGAAGGTAGGAACAAAAGTGGTTATCTTCAGGCACTCTAGGTCAGTCTGGAGTCAGAGCACTGGAATCAGGGCTCTTAGCTGTGCAGACTTGGAAAACTGCTTCATCTTTCCACTCAACACAAACTGATTGAGCTCCTATTATTTTGCCACGCACCTTTTATGGTGATTGTTGTGGGTCTTGAGTTCTAGTGAGAGAGTTATCCAGTAAACAAATAAATTAACATGATAATTGCAGAGAGTGGAAAGTGGTAAGAAGCTGATGAGGCTGACAGAGAGTATTACCTGTGCCTATCACATCCCAGGAGAAGCTCTGGTTCTACATTAGTTCTAAAATCCTTCTGTGTTACTCACTGCAGGGTTTAAGGGAGCTTAATACGTGCATTGTAACTCTGTTTCCCAGTTGAACCCTGTACCGCATGAAAGATAAAGCAAAGGAGTCAGGGTGACCCCACTCCGAGGACAGACCTATTACTGAGAAAAGCTAAATTCGAGTCCATGGCTTGGTCTGTGACAAAAACAGACTTTGGAATATGGAACCTTAGAATTAGACTAACTTTCCTATCCAGCCATTGGGATGGGAAAAAAATGACAATTCACTCAATTTAACAATGAAGTCCAAAGCAGGTAAAAATCTGATGGAAAAGAACCTTCACCATACAAGACGATTATACGTTTAGCACCTTCAAGGAATAGAATTTATCAGTATTTCCTTGTCTTTTATCTTGAGAAAAAGCAAAATAGCCCCTTCAGTGCCTTGCATGCCCAATATCTTATGTCACTAGCACAAAGGTTTTTTTTTTTTTAATTTTAAATACTAACTTTATTTTTTTAAAGGAGTTTTTGCATTTATTTGAGAGAAAGAGATAGAGATAGAGAACAAGCTGTGGGGAGGGGCAGAAGGAGAGAGGGAGAAGCAGACTCCCGCTGAGCAGGAAGCCCAATGCAGAGGATGTGGGACTCGATCCCAGGACCCAGAAATCCTGACCTGAGCTGCAGGGAGGCACTTAACTGACTGAGAAACCCAGGTGCCCCTTGCTAGCACAAAGCTTTTAAGTCTCTCAAGTGTTCTCTACTGAACATGTTCATGTCTACTAGTTTAATAAGTCGAGGACTAATAAAAAAGTACATGATACAGAAAGTTTAATTCTCCAGTGTCATCGATAGCAATCTATAGTTATATACGGAACTGGGAATCTAGCAGAAGAGTGTGCTGGACTTAGGTTGCGTATAATTGTGTGAAGAAGAATATGACTTTGAAACATTTCTATTTCCCTCCAGTGAAGCCACTATAGGGATGGAAACGTCTAGTCTTGGTTTTTTGCTGTTCCATTCTGATACATCCTAAGACTCAGTCCATGTTTCTGCTGAGGAGCGTAGATTTCGACAGCCTACCAGCATTATAGATGAGGTCCGGTGGCATGGGAATGTCTTCTTGATCTCCCCTGTTCCTTTTCTCTCTCATGACATAGCCTTGAATGTACATTAATATCAGGGCAGAAGCCATGGTGCAGGGCATTTCATTGTCCGGGAATGTCAAACTTTCCTAGGAAGCTGATTTTTCTTTAAGAGAATTTCCACAATCCCAATGCATGCACTGACATTCTCTTTCCTGGGTGTGTTATTTCTCACGTTCAGTTCTTGTTCTTTTTCCTCTGACATTATAGGAGAAAATTAATGGTACAGAATAAATTAGGAGCCCTGGTACTTTATCATCTTAACCGTTCAGCAAATCTAATTGATACCTTGGAGAGATCAGGAGGTGCTTGCTAAGTCCTTTAGAACAAAGGGCTTTTTATTTGTTTGTTTTTGTTTACTTTTATGTTCTATTTACCATAAAGAATCTCATACTGTTACGATGTGTAAATAATAAATACGATAGGAAATATGATAATTAAAGTTTTGGGGAGACGTGACAGTTTTACCCTTTTCAAATTAAACTGCAGTATTTTGTCCCCAAATTATCTATAGAACTGACAAACCTGGTCATTGGATTAGAAGTGAGTAGGTAGGTTTTATTAAAATTTCTGGAATATTTGTAACATTGAAAAGTAGTACTTAGGAAGGTTGAAGAAATTCTCTTTTTGGAGGTGTCTGAAATAGGATTTCTTTATTTGAGAGTAGGATTAGGGCTAACCTCAGAGAGGGTATTTTCTCAATGTCTGTTGCAAACTGTGTGTGAGAGAGAGAGAGAGAGAACAAGCATGTGCATACTGTTTTCTATAGCTGAACTAACAGTGCTAGCTTATGGGAAGCTTTCTATCTAACTCAATATCCAAACCTGCATCGAGGTTAAAAAATGATCATTTTCGAAATGAGTAGTGAAAGAGTAATCTTTGTGCTTTAGATTTAAAGAAGTTAATTTTCTCTTACCTTCTCTAATTTTCCCACATGAGAGATGTGTCCGAAAGAACAAGTTCTGGAGAAATTTTCGGGCTAAAAAGAAAAGGCCACTTCTCAACTGTTCAGAGTCATCAGCTGAGAGGTCCTGTGGTCACTCCCTTCCTGTCTTTAGCTTAAAGAGATTGAGTTGCATGGGGTGGACAGGGGGAGGTGGGTGTAGAGACCTGAAGTACAGCCAAAGCTTTGAACTTGTACTCTTAGCCTGGACAGGTCTATTCCTGTGGATGCTAGTTTAGGTTCTTTACCTGCTGCTTAATGCCAAAGCTCCTTAATATTTTTCAGATTCAATTATATATTTTTGCTGTCTAAGTATCCCTGCGACGTTGAATATTTCCACCTTGAATCCTGGCCCCACTCTTCCTCTTGCTAACACCATTTTTCAGCTCCATGCTACTGCCACTATCTCTAGGAAACCTTATTTGACTTCGAAATTAGGATCCTGTCTTATAGTGCAGAGGATCATGGGGGAAGGGAGGGAAAACTGAATGGAAAGTCATCAGAGAGGGAGAAAAACCATGAGAGGCTCAACTCCAGGAAAGAAACTGAGGGTTGCTGGAGGAGAGGTGGGTGGGGGGGATGGGGTAAGTGGGTGATAGGCATAGAGGAGGGCACGTGATGTGATGAGCACTGCGTGTCATACGCAACTGATTAATTATTGAACCCTACATCTGAAACTAATGATGTAGTACATGTTGGCTAATTGAATTTAAATAAAAAAGAAGGATCCTGTTTTATTTTTCTCTCTCAGTACCCTGTTCCTTTCCTTTAGAGTAATATATGTATAGAAATACATGTCCAGGCAGATAATTCATAATTATTTACAAAGATCTCTTACTTGTTGAAAGTTTCTCTCCTATCTGGCTCTCGATCTAACCAGATAGGACAGTCCAGAACCAGATGGTAGACAGCCAGGCGGGATTTCCTGAGTGAATCAGTACATATTGCCTCACTTTTTCAGAGTGGCATTTGAGAGCTTCTCTGTCTTTATTAAATAATCTTCGGTTGGCATTACTCCTTACCAGTTCAGGTCAAGAATTCTGTGTTCTTCCTTCGTTGCCAAGGGGATTTCATATTGAAAGGAGTTCAAGGGAGATTTGTTTTGTAAACAAAAAAGGTATTTGATTGCATGAATATTCCATATCCTCTTAAAGGTTGTGTTTATTTTCTTACAGATACTCCCTTGTTTACAGAGTTTCGCTGCTAGGGCAGTGTCCTTCCCCAAGTGCTGAAACCCCACTCATATTTCAGTAAAGGGCACTTTTACCTTCCAGCAGAATGATTGCTGTGTGGTCAGAGCCCAGGGGCTGCTGTTCGGTCCCGATGCCCCACAGAGCCACAGGGGAGCGATGAGGCCAATTAATGAGTACTAATTATTCTTGATCTGGAAGATCTCCCCTTAGTTCACAAAATAGAATAAAATCCCCCACACTTGGCTCAACCAGTTGGAAAGCTGGGGCCCCACCAGGCAGATGCAGGCACTAACACTCTTTCTTGGGAAACCAAACACAGCTGAATAAACAACGCTAAAAACCCTGACCGGCTCTGCTGTCCCCTCTGGGGACCATCCAATTTGTCTTCCCCCTGTTATTCATAGGGATCTCAATAATTCAGTGCCCAGGCAGAATGCCTTGTCCTCTAAATAAGAGGCTATCTGGTACATGGTTGTCTAAACAGGAGGAGATGATATGAGTCTCGTAACAGGAGCTCTGGGTGTGTGTGCTCGCTGATGTTTGTTCAGTGGCTCACAAAGTCCGGACTCGGGGTTAGTCTCTGATTCTTAGGTCTGTCAGAGGATGGACGCAGCTCGCAGCAGTCTCTGCTCGCACATCCAGGTTCATAGGCAGGCAGCAGGGGCAGCTGGCGGCCAAGGTTTACTGCTCACTCCCATCTGTCTTGGCCAGGAGACAGAAACCCCATAATCCTCCCGGCTTCCTTGGTCCCCTCCCCCTTACATTTTATGGTCCAGAACTGGTTTCTGGCTGGAAAAAAAAATGAGTAATGAGTTGTCCAACTGTTACAGTAGGTAATGGAAAATGGAGAAGGGGCTTGGAAACGGTTTTTGAATAGAAGAGAAGAGTCTGTAGGGGGTCCTAACCTGGGACCCTGCTCAGCCCTTTGCAATCTCGTTTATTACAGGACCAAATCTGCATTCTTGGTGGTGATCTTCTTATACCTTAAATTTCTCCTTCTCTGTTTGGTGCCACACCTCCAATCTGACCTTTCCTTGAAAAAATATTTGGCATTGAATCAGCAAATCACACCTTTATATGGTAGATTAAAGCATATCAACAGAACAGGTTGCACTAAAAAAATTTTTTTTTCCAATGTTTTTGTCCCTATCACTAGGGTATTGTTTTCTTCTTTCTATGGGCTTTTCTCAGATAATTGCAGTTCCTAGAGTCATAAATGTAGGCATTGACACCAGATTGCGGTTGACTTTTTTAGTGTAGTATACAAATGAAGTGAGATCAGTAATTTCATCATTTGGGATGCATGATATAGAGAAGCACTACCCTGAACTTCACTATATTTATTATTTTTTGAAAAGGTAACATGAGATAGATGTTCCCCTCGCCTCCAGCCTTTCTAAAGTACACAGTTTAATCAAAATCTGTCCATCCTAGAGATGTTATCTCATACCAGTATCACCACTCAATTACAGCCTCTTGGGTTTAATCATCACAAAATTATTAGCACAAAATCTCTCGCTGAATTTCTTCTGCCTCTGGTATCTTAAGTCACTGGGGCCCCTGAAGGGCTGAAGGACTAACATTTCATTTCACCAAGAATGGAAAGAGAAAATGGACAAATGTTCTTGGTAATTGTTGATGGTTCAGGATATAATGCTATAAAGTTACCTAATGTGCTACCTTTTCACCTGAAAGAGAAAAAAATAGAATCTATATAATCTTCCTATAATTGTGATTACTTACAAAAATTGATTGACCTGAACTATTCCGTTTTCTTCATCTGTATATAATTAATAATAAATGAATTCTGCAAGCTGAACAATTTTTTTTGAAATTCATTTATTTGATAGTCTTGATTTGACCTCTTTGAAAATACCCTGCAGCTCCGCATTTTTTGTTTGCCTCTTTGATTGGGCATGGGCAATCACTCATGCATAGAAATTCTTACTGACTCAATCAATGACACTTTCTCTTTTGTATACAAATGTTCCCTCTAATTTTTTTTTGCTGTCATCAAATGTCCATGCGACATGATCTACAAATTGAAGACTGTGCTCATCTAAACAGAGTTCAGTGTTTAAATAAAACATATAGAGAGTTAATCTGACACATATTTAATGATGTGTATAATTGTTACTGTACTGCGTGGTAATTTGGCATAAATGGTAAGCTACTCATGTCATAGCATTGGAGAATATATTTATACAGACAGACTCAGCATTTTTTATAATCTGCAGTGGGAAGAATATAAAAGTGGGGGCAGTGAGAATGGAAATGTAGTTTGTGGAAAGCTTCTCCCCTCCCACATGACTGTGTGAAGATTGAACGTTTACCTTTTTTCTCCCAGTTCCTTTTTTTTTTTAATAGAGAGAGTGCAAGAGTGGGTTGAGTGCACGAGGGAGAGAGAAAGAGAATCTTAAGCAGACTCCACGCCCAGTGTGGAGACCAACATGGGACTTGATCTCATGATTCTAAGATCATGATCTGAGCAGAAATCAAGGGACGCTTCACTGACTGACTCATCCAGGCATCCCTGTTTTCTCCCGGTTCTACCAGACCCTAAGGAAAGGTATCTAGCATCTCAGAGTCTCTCCTATGTTCATTTTCCCAGGGTTTAAATGGACTAGCAGCTCAATCTACACTGGGGCTTCTTAAGCACGTGAATGTGGGTCTCCTAAGCAGATCATTTTGGAAAGATAAGAAACTGATTACAGGACTAAAATGTCCAATGACTCTCAATAAAACAAGTAGGAAAGGAAGTGTTTTCCACACATCATTATCTTGGCGTAAGAACCCCTGGGCAATGGTTCTTTGTGCTCATGGGTGGAGAAGATACAGTTTGCATCCTTACCTCGAAAGGCCTATGTATAACCAGTCGGGGTGTGGAAAACCATTCACAAGCCTAGAATCATGGTGGTAGATCGCCTCTAATTACTCCTTTAGTAGGTATGTTTGGCAAAATTCTAGACTTAAACTTGTCCGTTAAAGTGATTGCTGTTCCTTCTAATCCTAAACATTCTCATTTCATGGAAGTCTTTAGTCAATTTGAAGTCTAGTTCCACCAGAAACATTTCAACCTCTCGTCCCTGTTTTCCTACTCCCCCATTTGGCATCTTGGTTCCATTGAGAACTTCCTACCCTTCTTCATTCTCATGGTGGTAGAAGGGAGATCCATGTGGTGACCTCTGGTCCCTCCCTGGTCTTGGCTGTGAAAGGGTTGACTTGGGCTCCTCTCTAGGTAGTGACACGGAGCTGGGACAGGTCCCATCACTGACCAGCAGACCCCAACAGAAGTGTCTGCAGCAGATCTGGGGCTGCTATACACCATGCTTATATCTTTCTTACTTAGTCTGGGCCTCAGGTACTCCCTGGCTGACACAGCCTCATTTGACTCCCTCTGAACCCCTTCCATTTGTCTCTGGTTTGGATGTTCCATTGCAACCCTTTGCCCCTTGTAGGTCCAGTAGCAGGACCTCTGGTTCTAACTCAACATTTACCCACATCTTCCCCTATCTCCAAAGGGCATGTAGAAACTTCTGGGTCTCATCCTCCCTCAAACAGTTAAAATTCAACCCTTTGCCAGATCATAATATGCTAGTTTATTTCCTTTGGCGCGTCTACATTGCTGCGAAGGTGCAAGGCACACTGCTTTCAAAACCCTAGATGTGAGAAAGAGTAATATCCCCTTCCATCAGTGTTCCCATAGACTTCTCTATCACATTTCTGCCAACCCAGAAAAGCCGAAAGAGACAGATTTAGATACACATATCTCATCCCTGCCTCTCTTCCCTCAGATTCCTTCTTCACCACAATCCTTTGTTGGTAGCAGGAGTTTATTTTTATTTATTCTTTCTATTGTTCCAAGAAAACCCTGAATGCATTTGGGCCAGGAAGGCAGGGCTCTGTGCTCCCTAATTCCTCAGCCGTAATGGAGGGTAGGACGTGGTAGAGAGAGACAGATTGTCCAGTAAGTCTAAACCGGAGGGTATTTAAAATTTTTAAAATAGTTCACCCAATTGAAATGCCCACATGATAAAAACTCCCCAATCTTGGGGGATATTTACTCTTATTTAAGGGGTCACTTCTCCCTTTTCCCAAAGGGCAAGAGACAAATTTCTGCCTTGAATTTACTTTCTGACTTGCCTCAGCTCCCAGGTCCTCTGAGGATGGCTCGGGAAACCTGGAGACTGGTCTGCTCCTGTGTTTGGCAACAAGTCTTAGATCCAAGAAAGCGGGAGCTTGCCAAGATTGGCCATTCAGAGACCCAGGCCAGGTGTGCTGGTGGACCCTCTCCTGAGCCAGGTAAGTAAGTCTCAGGGGATCTTGATTGGCTAGGATGAGTTGTTTCCCCTATTTAAAGCTAGCAGACTCTCTGAGATGCTACCTCCACGCGTAAATTCGCCTCCGTGTTCTCTTCAGCCGTGACTCTGTGGCCCAAAAGGGGGAAATGTGAAAGCCAAGGTTATGTCTTAAGACCAGAATGCCTTTTCTTTCTATCTTTGTGAATTTCTCGAGTCACACTTTGCTTCATGTCTATCAGCTATGGAGACGCTTTCTGGCCTAAATACAGATTTGGAGTCTGATCTCATTCTCCAAGGCAGAATTTAAAATATGTCCTGGACCTGAGTTGCTGGCAAGAGGCTTCACCCTGCTAAATGTGGCTCAGTCATTTTAAAGAGAAAGAGTCTTCTTTCCTTTTCCCAAGTGCTTCATTTCTTGAATCCGCTAATTGTCTACAGTTGCCTGTATAAATAATTTTTATTCATTGTCTTGACATCAAGGTTATTCAGCTCTCAAATTCTCATCTGGGTGTTTGTGACCTGTCAGGAGTACAGACATTGTACTTCCCGCAGGTTCTCAAGGATCCCACATGGGCTACTTCAGGCAGCAGACTTGCAGATTTGTGTCCTTTGATGTGGAAAGAAAATGTAGCTTATTTAATTTGCTGATAAATGGTCTGCTTCCTCTTAGAAGCTTGGATTTTGTGCTATGCAATCATTCAAACAGCCCTTTTAGATGGTTCTCCCGATGTTTATGTACAAACGCACATCTCCTCATATTTCCACATAGCTCTTGTCCAAGAGAGCATCTGTGTGATTGGAGGGGTGGCATAGCGTGATGATGAGGGGAGGCAGTATGCTTGGATCTGTACAGTGCTTTATCAAAAGAAACACAGTCCTTGTAATACACACACACATAACATAATACTTTATATAATATACCGAAGTACAATTGCTCTCTCTCTCTGTCCATCCACCCACCCACACCATCCAATGCTTTATGCTGTTTAGAAAGATCTTAAAGGACACCCTAGCAAGGGCTGTTCCATGACCTTGTGCCCACTGAGGGCTGATGGTAGCATCTCCGGGTACTCCACAGTGTGTGCTCCAGAGGCCAAAAGCCAGTGTGTCTTGTCTTCTTACCTTTGGTCAGGCCTAACTCCAGAGGCTTCAGCCCCACCTGGGTTCTCCCTGGCTTTGGAAACAATCCTGGTTCCACCGACCCACACTCGTTATCCCTAAGTTCCCATGAACCAGATGGAGTGTGAACTGGGCTGTTTCTTCTTTTTCTGGTCCAGATTTCCTCAAAATCACCGCTGCTTCCTGTCCCACGGCAGCAACCATCTGAGTCCTAAAAACTCAGTGCTTGGTCTGCTAAAGGCTTTAGAAAATCCTAACTCCCTTTGAGTCCATCCTCTTACTGCAAAAATCCTATTTTGAATATTAGAAACTGAAAATTAATTCTGTAGTTCTCGCTCAGTTCCTAACACAATAACCTTCATGTCTTCTCTCTACTTGCAGCAGGTAGCTATACACTTCTGGCCAGCTAGAGGGCTAGGGAGAGAGTCATGTACACAGAGATGCAGGAGAGGAACACATGCTAATATTTGTCAGGTTATTACTTAAGTGCACAGAGTGAACTGCAGCGAATTAAATGGAACAATCTCTGTTTCTTAGAGCTATAGCCTGGTGAGAGAGACAGATATTATTCAAATAAGCATCTATGCTAGTTTGTGGGCAGGAAAACAGCTGGTAGGAGAGAAAATGCCCGAGGTTGACAGTGGTAGGAAGCCTAGGTTAGACAGGGACATCAGGGAAAGCCCCTGCAGACAAGCAGCAGAGACCTGCCTGAGGCTGGGTGGATGATGGTCAGGCACAGTGCAGAGGGCAGAGTGCTCCAAGTGGTGGGAGCAACATGAGGGATGGTTCTAAAGGGAGAGGCATGAGGGAAAGCCAGCAATTGCTTCCTTTCCATCTCCATCAGGGAAGAAACCAGAATCCTCCTATCACCTAGAACACTCTGCCATGTATAATTACCCCATTATCTAAACCAACTCTGTGATCTCCTGTTATCTCTCTGACTTCATTTACCCCTTCTTTCTTCCTCATTTCCTCGGAATAGCAACACTTACCCCTTCTATGTCAAACACACCAGGCAAGTTCCTACCTCAGGGCCTTTGCACTTGCCATTTTCTCCAGCTGAAGGCTCTTTTGCTGGGCAGTGGCAGGGATCACTTCTCATGTTCTCCCAGCTTTCACTCAAAAATGCATCCTGTCCATAACACTTGCCTTCGTCACCTTAACTAAAAATGTCATTTCCTCCCGCTCTGACATTTTATGTCACTCTTTCCTGCTTTTATTTTTCTTATTAGCATTTCTCATTATCTAATGAACAGTATGTTTTATTTATCTGTCTTAATGATTGTCTTTCTCCCATGTAATGTAATGTAAGCTGTGAGGGCAGGGATTTTTTGTCGGTTTTATTCACTGTTGTAGCTTAGCAATTAGAGTAGTGCCTGGTGCATAGTAAGCATTCAATAAAGGTTTGTTGAATGAATAAAGAGGTGGTTTATACATCTGTTCATTTTCAATGCACTTTTGGTTTGTCTTCTTCCCTGTCTCATGGAGTTCGCTCTGCGTCAGTCCCTGTAGCCTCTTACAACCCTCTTAACCAAATCGGTCTCATCTCAGTCTCTTTGCTACAGACTTCCTGACGATGTGACACCTGCAATGTTAGCTGGTGTTCCTTCCTTCACAGCTTGAATGATTATTTGTGGGGCACCAGCTATGTACCAGGCACTGTCCTGGGCACTGGAGATGCAGTGACCAGGAAGACAATTTCCCTGTCTCCACGGAGTTTAGATTTTTTTTTTCTTAATTTCTTTTCAGCGTAACAGAATTCGTTGTTTATGCACCACTTCCAGTGCTCCATGCAATATGTCCTCCATAATACCCACCACCAGGCTCACCCAACCCCCCACCCCCACCCCTTCAAAACCCTCACGTTGTTTTTCAGAGTCCATAGTCTCTCATGGTTCATCTCCCCCTCCAATTTCCCTCAACTCCCTTATCCTCTCCATCTCCCTATGTCCTCCATGTTATTTGTTATGTTCCACAAATAAGTGAAACCATATGATAATTGACTCTCTCTGCTTGACTTATTTCACTAGCGTAATCTCTTCCAGTCCCGTCCATGACGGAGCTTAGATTTTAAGCAAAAAATTCTCCCCAGAGACTCTGTCTTGCGACAAATGCATCCCCCCGACTCTCTGCCTCCACCTGCTGGAGAACCTTGGTAACAGCAGCCAGCCTGGCAAGGCACAGCACTAAGAAAGTCACTAACTGGGGCATAATGCTGCAGGGTGTAGGAACAAGAAAGGAGAAATGGGCCTGTCTGATGCAAACCCTGCAGAGGGCTGCAGAGATGCCCAGGCAAATAACCCCTGAAGGAATTATCCAGCTGGGAGGGAGCGGTGAAGTGCTGTCCCTCGCTGAGTTTAAATACAAACTGGCCATCCAATTTCCCACTACCGTTAAACTTCCTCATTACATGACAAGGAGGATCATTTTCTTCTAAATTTGTTCTTAGATAAATTAGAATGGCCACTGAGGAAGAATGGCTACATCTGTGTAGGCCGTAAAAAGCAATGAAGCGTTGTCATTCCGATTCCCACAAGTGCATGGTTTTACAAAAGTTTTTGGACATGCCATTTGAAACACATATTGTACACTCCACACTGCACACGTCCAATGTGGCAAATGCCTACAGAAAGTTAAGGGGGAAATCTGACAGGTCCCCAAAGCTGGCACTAATGCCTTTATAGAGGGGGTTTTGATGTATTGCAATAATTACAACGACAGAAATTGGAAATAGAGTATTATACACGTTCAAAATATTAAAAAATAGCTTGAAGCTTCCTGGGGAGAATCAGTTTTTATTAGCATATTATAGCTGATGAAAAAGGCTAAGAAACATATATATGGTATTTAGTTGTGTAGACATTACATTCTAATGAATGTAGAGTATTTTCATACATAAATGAATCTTAATAGCTAATATCGTTTTTATATTTTAGATCAGACCACATAAAATTCTTATCTCACGAATGCAAGGGGTTTTTTAAATCATAATAATGTCAAATTTTAGTATAATTATAAATAGAGATTCACAGACCATTTTAGGCCTGTTTTTACTGCTACGACACTACCTAGTATGCTATTATAATTGTGAGCCCCTTCAGGTAGGGACAGAATCCTATTCATGCTTCTTTATTCTCAGATGGTTCTAGAGGACCAAGGAGAGCCCCACATGTAGGAGGTATTCAGTATGGATTGAACTGATCAAAGAGATGGGATATAAGCCGGTTGGCTTCGAGAAACACAATTCACATGGAAGAGAGCAAGAAGCTTGGCTTTTGGAGCAAGACTGCCTGGGTCCAAATCCCAAGTCTGCTCCTTGACCGTATGCCTCAGGGCCGTGCTCTGTAAAATGAGGATAACAGTAGGAACTCCCTCACAGCGTGGTGGTGAGGATTGCACAAGTTAGTTAAAACAGGTAAAAGGCATTTAGAACATTGCCTGGCTCATGGGAAAGACACAATACAGTTAGCTACTGTATTGTCAGATCAGCACACATACTCACAAGAAAATAGAGAGTATTAATACGTGTTTTTCTACCCTTCCCCCTACAAGTCTCCTTTCTGGGCCTTTCTGCCCACATGCACATTTGCAGACACATAACCCCCTCCATGAAAATGAAGAGAAGAGGTTCCTTCACAGGCTCCCAGGAACACTAACCTGGAGGGGAGCCGGGATCCTAATATAGTGTCTGCCCCTTTAAATGAACCCAGCCTGCCCTTGTAAACCTGAGCTGAGATTCTGTAAAGGGTCCCAGCAAGGCCTCTAAGCTCTATCCCTGGACCAATTCCAAGTCATTTGCCATCTGCCAGTAGTGCTAATCCTTGATCTTGGCGTGATTAGATAATCTTTTCAGATATTAATTTATGTGGCTTTCTTCCTGCATCTTTTCCTTTACAATGCCCCTGACAGCTTTGCTCTCTCTTCCTCCTCTGCCCCCCCATTCAAGCTGACCTTTAACCCAGCTCTTCTTGCTTCATTAACCGGTGGAGGTGGGGGCGGAGTTGGGGGATGTGGTTAAGGCGGAAAGCCCTGCAAAGCATCTGAAGAGTCTGCAAAGCATCCTGACTTTCTTTGCTCAAAATCTAAGCGTATCTGAAAAGTAGAGGGTCCACAAAGTTGATAGAGAGGGTAAGTGAATTTGTGGGGTTAGGACAGTCTCGAGGAAACATAAGGGGAGAATGATTTCCTGCAATTTTTTGAGCTTCTTTCAGATTGTGGTAGGGTTTGCAATCTGACTGTTTTACCAGTAAAAGAGATCTGAACATTATTCCCTGCCGAAATTTCAAACCCATGATGTGGATTGGCTTCACAGTACATGGGGAAGCTGGGACCACAGACACCTCGTTAAAGATTTCCACATGCAAAGCTCAGGTTGGAAGTGATAAAGAGCTGGCAGGCAGCAGACATGAGGATGAAGATGATGGGATTCTCCAAGCAGTCTGTGGTGGACAGTAGGCCAAAATTGGGAGTCCCCTTTCGCTATGTCTTGGTGATGGAGAAAGCTCTGAAATGGTAGCAAAATGCCTATCGGTAGAGAAATCCCAAGAAATGACAGGTATAATTTCCTACCTGCCTGGGTGAGTGGGCTTCAAAATAGAAATTGATTTGATGAATACAAAATAAAAAAGTGCAAAAGTTTGGGTAGGCATTTCTCCTTTGTAGCAACCTTTCTCTTTCTTTTGCTATAGGACTTTGACCGCACTGGAGAGCATTTACATCTCCCAATTTGAGGAGATGCAGTGCACCTGTTGGTCAAGTCTTTCTAGAGCAGAGAAGGGAGGGCACAGGCCCAAATTAGATGGGTCAGACTGCCCTCTTTCAGGACTTTGCTTCATAAGAGGAGTGATCCAAGTACCATGATCTGACTAGTCCGGTTTAGCAGTAATCAGTCCCTGCCCCCCACAGCCACAGCTGCCCAGTTTCTGCCCTCTGCAAGTCCTGGTCTTCAGGTCTGCCTTGATTCTGAGAACCGGTTCCTACACTTTCACTACATTCTTTTTCAGTTTGTTCTAATGTCCGACTGTACGTAGCTTTGGGTTGAGGAACCGGTGATGAATTGCAGTCGTAGTTGTTCTAGGCTTTTCACCAAGATCTGCATTTTGGCGTTTCCTTCAGCTTTGCACACTGACCCTTCTAGTAAGAGGTGACCGATCTTCCCTTTCTGAACCCAAGTGATGGAGTCCTTCCACTTCCCCTCTCCCAGAATCCAGTGGGAGGAGGACCAGGGAGGTGGTTGGTTCCTCCAAAATCTTCTGATTGGTTAAAAGATGGTCCCTCATCTTCACTATGTCCCCAAATGAATTTTATTTAATCATTCTCCAGTTTTCAAAACATTAGCATGAACCTATCATGTTCTGATCAGTGGCTGACATCAAGACCTGGATTCAGTTTTGTTCCAAACACAAAGTGTTTTAAAATTTTTTCTTTTATCCTTTGGTGTCATTTTCTTTGATCTGAGTTGCCACTTTTGTTCACTATACAAATGTCGTGCTAAAATTTTTATTTTATGAAAAGTGATGCATCTCAAAAAATTAGTGAATTCACAATTGCAATCCAATTTGGAATGTTGGGGTTTTTTTTTTTTTTTTTTTTTTGCCAAAATTTAATTTGAACATATAGTGGGGTTGGTTTGAATTTTTTATCAGTAATAAATTTAATTTTGTATCTGTTAGATACAGATTTTCTTGATTTTTTTCAGGGTTTTCATTCCTCTCCTTCTCTGCAATTTTATCACAGTAATATTTTAATACATGATTTAAGAAAATATAAAGAACAAAATATACTCAATGTATTAATTTTAAAATGTTTAACATTTTGTATTTGCAACTTATATTGTAGCACGAACCATTTTCAGAATAATAAAGAAAGTTAATCGAAAGTTTCTTTTACTTTCCTCTCTAAATATACCTTTAGCAAATCTTTTTGAATTTGTATTTTCTAAAGTTAAGTGATCAAATATTAAGAACTAGTCAAAACAAGCAGACTGCTGAATACACAGTAAATGCTTAATTAAATATTTATTGAATAAGTGAAAAAAACAATTTGATCTGACTTTTAAAAGTTTACTACAAACTCTCTTACAGAGCATTAAGCTATACTTCATCTGTCTCTTTTCACATATCGTAAGGGATTAACTCAGAGGTTTATCAGTTATGTCTGTTCCCACTGTGTTCATGCAGAAATGCTCTCCACTTTCATGAAATGTTCTGATGAGGTGAGACTCATTCATTACACAGAGTTTTGTTGAGCATCTATAATGTCTTGGGCTTCGGGCTTACACAGAAATTCAGCACATCATCTCTTCCTTCGAGGACTTTGAAGGAGTTAAAGAGTAAACAGATCATAAGAGCAGAAAGGGGTTAAGTGTAATCAGTGGTACATTCAGAGGGTCATGAATAAACAGAAATAAATGTACATCTGTAAGGCGTCTGGGGTTAGGAAAGGATTCACAGAAGATGAGCTAGAAATTTCAAGTCTGTGTTAAAAAAATCAATAAAAATTTCTTTGCTCTGTTTGTGCTAAGAACATATCAAGCATACTCTCGACCTTCAAAAAAAAAATTTATCAGGTAAGGCTAATGTAGTGCAATTAGGTAGCTTCACAAAAGTAGGGTTTTACAACACCAAAAGGATAATCCATAAAAGTAAAAAAAAGATAAATCAGATTTTATCAAAATTAAAAAGTTTTTCTCTGCAAAAGTGAATGAAAGACAAGTTGTAGACTGGGAGGAAATACTTGCAAATCACATATCTTGTGAAGATTCTCATGTCCAGAGACACAGAGAACTCTCAAAAGTCAAAAATAAGAAAAGAAACATCTTTGGGGGTACCTGGGTGGATCACTTGGTTAAGCATCCAACTCTTGATCTTAGCTCAGGTCTTGATCTCAGGGTTATGAGTTCAAGCCCAGCGTTGGGCTTTAGCCCTGTGTTGGAACCTACTTAAAATAAAAAGGAAAAGTAAAGAAAAGAAGAGATCTCAATTTAAAAAATGGGCAAAAGATTTGAGCAGATACTTCACCAAAACAGAAATATGGATGGGAAATGAACACATGAAAAGATATTAAAAGATATTCAACATCATTATTTATTTAGAGAAATGCAAATTAAAATTCAGTGAGATAACACTCCATACCCATTAGAATGGCTAATACCATCCACCTTCTCCCTAAGTACTAGTGAGGATACAAAGCAATTAGAACTTTCAAGCATTGCTGGTGGGATCACAACATTTTATAACCACTTAGGAAAACAGTTTGTCAGTTTCTCATGAAGTCAAACATACACTTACCATATGACCCATCAATCTACTTTTTAGCCAATAGAATAAGAACTTTTAGTTATATAAAAACTTTTACATGGAAGTTTATATAATTGATTATTAATTGCCAAAAACTAGAGACTATGCAAAAGTCCTTCCATCTACAAATGGATAAACCAACTGTGATACCCTTGTATAATGGGTCACTGCTCACCAACAGAAATACACTACTTATAATATACTCAATAGTGTGGACGAATCTCAAATGCACTTTGCTAATTGAAAGAAGTCAGCCCCAAAAGGACACAAAGTATATGTTTTCACTTATATGACATTCTAGAAAAGGCAAAATTTTGGGGTCAGAGAGAAATAAATCAGTGGTTGTCAGGGGTTGGAATTGGTGAATAGTTGGGGACAGAAGCAAAATGTGAAGGGAATTTTCAGGATGATGGAATGGTTCTATTGCATGATTGTGGTGGTAAACATGATTATGTTTTTGTCAAAGCTATAAACTGTACACCACCAAGAATGAATTTTACATATAAAAATTTTTAAAAATGAGGGGCACCTGGGTGGCTCAGTGGGTTAAAGCCTCTGCTTTCGGCTCAGGTCATGATTCCAGGGTCTTGGGATTGAGCTCCGCATCAGGCTCCCTGCTCAGCGGGAGCCTGTTTCCTCCTCTCTCCCTGCCTGCCTCTCTGCCTACTTGTGATCTCTGTCTGTCAAATAAATAAATACAATCTTTAAAAATAAATAAAAAAATTTTTTTTACATGAAAAGAGCAGGGTTTTGACTTCCTAGTCTCTTGCTCAAAGCTATAAACGAGGAGATAAAAATAAATTCAACTTTGAGTACAATGCCCTCAATATTGAGTTCTACTAGTCTATGCAGAATATAGACTATTCAGTTATATAGGTGTGCACATAGATCTTGACACTCAAAGTACTAAATCTATGGACGTATATCAACGATTTCAAGTATAAAAGGATGAACAGAGATTAATTTCTGATAAGACTGTTATGTAAAAATCCATAAAAACAGAGTAAGGGCAACCTGTGTAAAGGTACAAGGGTGCCAGTAAGAAATATCTGTGAATAGTGAGAGGGCAGATCTCCACATTTATTTTACAAGAACTCTTTTGTATTTAGTTCACTGCCCCCGAAATTGTTGAAAAAGATTAGGGACCTAAAGGTTCTGGTACCATGTCCATTGGGAACTCTCAACAGTTCAGATCTAGCAAGTATTTTAGTGGATCTACTAGTCAGGTCTCAACAGGTGGCAAATGGCAGAGACCTAACGTCGACTGGGTTAGATAGAAGGATAGTTTACTGGCCCACACAACCCAGAAGGTAAAAGAAAAACATGTAGGAAATGGGACTACTATGAAAGGGACAGGTACTCATACCAAACTCACGTGAATTTGACAACTTACTCTATAAAACTTTACCAATAATTTCAAAGATTCAAGTAATTGTGAGGCACAGATAAAGGGAAATATTTAGGATCCCCCAGAGCAGGTCTACACATCTTTTGTTATCACATCTGGATGCGCTCTGGCCCAGATTACATACAAGTTCTATAAATAATGCATGAGGTAATATTAACTCTCACAAAAGAATGTTGTTTGATATAGGAATGTTTTGTACCCACATAGTAACATAGCTTACATCAGATTTTCTAGGGAGTCAGGCCCCATAAACGTATGGATTCCAGATTTGCTTACTATAAGTGATTCTGCATAGACCAGGAACATCCTTCTAAAGACATGACGTAGATGAAGATTCTCCTCCTAGTAAATATCATTGGCGTGTTTTCCAGACGGTCAGTCATTCAGGTGTTTACAAGGACGTTGGACCAGATTGTCTTTCTCATTTCTTATCTGGAGATGCCATTGTCCCAACGTCTACATGAAAGTGAGAGGACGGGCACAGTCCTGCTTTTATTTTATTCTTGAAACCAAAGACTTGAACACTTCATAAGTTAGGGACTCAACCTCATCAAGAGTTTTTTCTTTTTCTCTCTTTCTTCTTCTCTTCCTCATTCACTGTCTTTCTCAGTCTCTGCTTGGCTTCATTTTGCAGATAGATTCTCTCCTTACCCTTTGGAGGATGGCTGCTGTCTCTAGAGACCCTAGTAGAGAGAATTATTTTGACTGTTTGTTTGTTTCATTCAGAATCCCAGGGAAAACCTTGGGAGGATTCCTGTTTGGGCATCTCCCTGTTGTCAGGGAATTTAAGTTCTGGATCAAGTGGAATCAGGGGAGTATGTCCTGTTATTTATGAAGAAGTAGGAGGAAACTTCCTTCAGAGATAAAAATAACAGCCCACTAAACTGTCTGAATCATCCTTGTCTTAACCACAACCAGAGTTTAGTCAGAATTGTAATATTTTATTAATGAAAATACTCTTCAAGATATTTTCATCCATGTTTACTAGGTGTGATTTTAAAGGAAAACTTTCGTTTAGGGGCGCCTGGGTGGCTCAGTCAGTTAAGCATCCAACTTGTGATTTCGGCTCAGGTCATGATCTCAGGGTCCTGGGATTGAGTCCTGCACCCAGCTCCATGCTCAGTATGGGGTCTGCTTGAGCTTCTGTTCCTCTGCTCCTCCTCCTCTTGCATTCTCTCTCAAATAAATAGATAAACCTTAGAAAAAAAAACTTAAAAAAATAAAGTAAAACTTTTGTTTAAAATATCACGGAAATTCATATCAAATGATTATTTTTCCAAATCAGTTTTTTTGGGGGTGTTTATTTAAAACATCCTGCAACTATGTAAAAGATTTTTGGAGGTTTTTAAAAAAAGATTTATCCATTTATTCTAGAAGAAGAGCCAGCGTAGTGGGGATTGGTACAGAAGGAGAGGGAGAAAGAAAATCTCAAGCAGACCACTCCCTGATGAGCTCAGATTCCCAAGGGGCTCAATCCCATTATCCTGAGATCACGACCTGAGCTAATATCAAGAATTCAGCCAAAATCGAAAGTTGGACACACAACAGACTGACCCACCCAGGTGCCCCAGATATTTGGAATTTTTTATGAGAATGCTTTCAAAATCTGTTTATGACTTACACAGAAAATTATTCTCATTACACTATAACAACATATTAAATTTTATTCTCTGCAGTCAAATGTTTTATCATTAGCATTTGTCTTAGGAGAAAACTCTGGAAGTTATTAAATGCATAGTGACAGAAAAATATTTTCTTAAGTCCTTAGGGGTCAGACCACTTCCAAATTAACAAACAATAATATTTCACTCTTCAGCTGTAAACTATTCCATAAAATGGAATGGCTGTAGAGAACATAGGGGAAATAAATCCTTAAAACAAGAGTATGCTGTTTGGCATGCATTTAAAAATAGAATTCATGTTTTCTTTGGAAACGCCAAAGGATTTATTTCCAATTTCACTTCCTAATAGACATTTGGATTATAGGACCACTCAGTTGAATGTGTCTTCAGCAGTTTTTGTTTGTTTGTTTGTTTGTTTGTTTATAAAAAAGGATCATGGCACATATATGTGACAAAAATATGTGACTATAATGAAATGTGTGGACTCTGATCGTTCTGTGTGATTGAGAACTAATTATGTTCTAGTCGCCATTTCCCCAGACACCAGCCATTGGATGGACAAGGATTGCTTCTAATTTACTTCAGACCCAAGGGCACCAGGTCTGGAAAGGTTGTTCTCAGCTTTCCTGAAACTTTAAAGGTCTTTTCTTTGTACCTTTACAAGTTAGCTTGGGAGTACCTTCTGGGGAGATTTTGTTTTGTTTTGTTTTTGTTTTTGCCAACAGTGCTGCTGGGGTCTGAGGTGGATAGAGAAAAGGCTGATTGAAAGGAGAGCTGTGGCTTTGGGCAGGTCAGCGGTCACACCGTCACACGGCCACATGGTCACAAGTCAGCTCAGGTCTTCCTGGCATCTAATCATGAGAGTAACAGACAGATGATCTCCTGAACACAGTGAAAGGAAAAAGGGAGCTCTTCCCTAGCCTTTCTCAGAGGGGTAACGTTTCTGTTAAGAATTTTGGAAGGGTGGGGCACCTGGGTGGCTCAGTGGGTTAAGCCTCTGCCTTCAGCTCAGGTCATGATCCCAGGGTCCTGGGATCGAGCCCCACATCGGGCTCTCTGCTCAGAGGGGAGCCTGCTTCCCACTCTCTCTCTGCCTGCCTCTCTGCCTACTTGTGATTTCTCTCTCTCTCTCTGTCAAATAAATAAATAACATCTTAAAATTTAAAAAAAAAAAAGAATTTTGGAAGGGTAAGTGGGGCTTGGTAGGAGGTATGGGAGAGTGGGGAGAGAGCTCCAGGTCAAGGTAATACCATGGAAGATGCAAACTTTCCAGAACTGGACATGGTTTGCGAAGGAATTTGGACTTCACTCTGTAACCTATGAGGTCCATTTGAAATAGAGAAGCTATTTGAGCAGGAGACAGTTCAGAAGCCGGGTCTTGGGGCCACTAGAGGCTGGATTCAGGCAGATGGGACTGGAAGCTGGGACTGGGTCCTCCAGGAATCTCCCTGGTGAGAGTTGGTTAAAGATCCGAGTGTATATGCAGGAGTGGTGAGAAGGGGAAAAGGGAGGTGACACATAGGAGCTTCTAGTGCCAACTTATGATTTATCGGATGTGAGGGTCGAGAGGGAGGTGGTCTTCCTGCAGTGCCCAGAATGATCTCTGCAAAAAGCGATTATGATAAGCTATTCACCTTGTTTAAAATGCCTTCATTAGGTTCTTGTTTGTAGGCAAAAAGGCAGAATTCCTTATCTATTCACTTTTGCATCTTTAGTATAATATATGGTAGACACTTGATAAATGCAAATATTCTCCATCCCATCTCCTCCCTGTTCTATGAATATGTGCCAATTAAATTGATCTCTATTCTCCCCTGAAGGTGGAGGGAGATTTTAAGGGAGATAAATGGAGGTTACTGTTGGTGACGGGGCTGAAATCGTTTTTGGGACTCATAGTGACAAACTTGATGCTCTTCTTGTCCAAATAAGATAACCGAGGTGGAATTCTCAATAAATTTTAAATTGTAATAAAAATATAAAGATTATGATTATGTTCTGTTGCACATTTTATACTTGTTGAGGTCCTCAGTCTTCCGTAGAATATTAATAAATGTCTTTAGGGTCAGAGATATGAATGTTCTAATCTCAGTATAACCACAAGCTAAGACCATTTATTATTTTAAAGGACCTTTTTCATATAAGCAAAACCTAGGGGTATTTCTGAGTGTAGAATTTTGGCAAGGCCATTTGATATATTCCTGTAAATGTATGCCTTGAGGTCTTTTCCAAACATAGTTAACCCATTTGGGATAAACATTCTCAAAATGATCTTACATCAAATAAGTATTGACATGTTTTTAAGGTCATTTGACACAAGACTAGAATATTAACCAGAGGCTAAATTTGATGCATTTTTTTATACCAGTAAGTGGAATTAAAATTCACTGCATTTATTTATAATACAAATTTCAAGTATTAAGAAATCATTTTGAGGGGTGCTTGGGTGGCTCAGTGGGCTAAGCCTCTGCCTTCAGCTCAGGTCATGATCTCAGGGTCCTGGGATCGAGCCCCGCATTGGGGGGTCTCTGCTCAGCAGGGAGCCTGATCCCCCCCACCCCCCATCTGCCTCTCTGCCTACTTGTGATCTCTCTCTCTGTCAAATAAATAAATAAAATCTTAAAAAAATCATTTCGAGTTTTCTGTAGCCCTTGCCATATGCCAGGTGGCTGGTAAATGTATATAGGCTATTCACTTACAATGCTTATAAAATGTTTTTCATATCCCATTTTTTCTTATAATGCCCCGAGACTAAAAGATCTGAGATGATAAAACAGAAATTTCTTTCTAATTCTTATTTATCTCTGCATATTTCATTTTTTCCTTTCTGGACTATGCTTCATGGGTAACAAAGGAAACAAAAAGAATGAGAATCGAGTATGGGAGGACAAAATTAGAGAGGAAAAATAGTTTCCATTATTGAGAAAAATGATGAATTTATAAAGGCAGGACAAAAGTTTCAGTCATCCTTCTAATGAATATTTTTGTTCCACATCAAAGCACAAATATGTTTCAGGGTATATGCGTGAGGGGGGTATCTTTATGATGAGAAATGTTTCTTCTTGGGAGCCAAATAGCAGGAAATATACTTCATATCTCTGTAAAGCTGGACACATAGTTTGTTTATTTGACAAGAAAATTGGTGATGTCCTCACATCCCACAGGATGACCTCTTAAATTCTCAGTCCCAAGGAGCAACTCCAAATTCCTCATTCACCTCAGATCAGGCTTTTCATGAAAGCCGATTTTAAGAAATTCCTCTCTTTTCCAGGTTTGGCCACTTTCAGTGTGTGTGTGTGTGTGTGTGTGTGTGTGTGTGTGTGTACGTGCCCTGGAAGGGAGGCTGCTTAATTAAAAAGAACTTATGTGTAATTGATGGAGAAAGGAAGAAGCAGGTTTTGAATCTTAATTTTTAAAAATGAAATCATTGAAGTGATACCTTAGTAATGCACCGTTTTTTCCAGGTCTGTTCATAATTGCTCTTGCAACCCTCGAAAGTCCCCTGGGGCCTGCTTTCTTTTTGTTGCTCTCCTACAGCAGTAGTTCCTTTCTATCTCTCCCTGTCTTACTCCTACCTAGAAAAGTGTCTAGAAACCAAAATAACAAGCTGAAGAAGATTGCCACCATCAAGGCAGATCATAAAGTTTTAGGGGAGAATGTCAAATGGAGCAGATATAACAAATACCATTCCAATTTTTCCATGGTGTGGCAGGCAGGCAGAGTACCCTTCCCCACCCCAACCTGTGAATATGTTATGTGACTTGGTGAAGGGGACTTTGTAGGTCTAACCAAAGATAAATTAAGCTGAGGAGTTTATCCTGGATGATCTGGGTGAAACTTCTCTGGTCAGAGAGATGGAGAAGTTAGGAAGAGGAGGAACTTGGGAAAGACAAGAACCCAAATCTGTCATTAGAGGGGGGTCTTGTGGAAAGCATGAGAGTGAACATGGGTGGTCTCAAGGAGTAGACACCAGCTCCCACAATGGGCAGGTCAGACAAGAGAACCTTAGTCCTAAAGCCACAAGGAACTGAAGTAAACCCATAAGCCCAATGAACTTGAAAAACTTACTTCCCCACAGCCTCTACCAAGAGGCTCTTCTTCTCCTCCTCCTTCTCCGTCTTCTTCTACCTTTTTGTCTTCTTCTTTTTGTAATGCTAAACCAAATTTATTTCCATGCATAACAATGAAGACTGGGATACTAGATTAAAAGGAAAGCAGTCTTCTGTCAAATAGAGATCAAGAATCTTGAGTAGCTGCCTTTGGGAACTACTACAATGGAAGACACTCTAATTTGGGCCTGGTGGAACCCTAAGCACAACACCGGCTTAACACCACCTAGACCTCGGACCTACAGAAGCTGTAAGGTTTAAAAAAAAAAAAGTGTTGTTTTAAAACACTACATTGTAGTAATTTGTTTTGGCAGCAAGTAACTAACATATAGGCATATGGATTTGAAGAGAATCATTGGTTCTATTTTTACTGCTAAAGTTTTGGCAATGAAGGGGCGGGGGGACTAAAACCAATTTAGAATAGCTTTTCCTGAAATTTGACTTCTTTTATCAGGCAGGGTTCAGTCAGGACAAGGGAAACCACTGCAGATACTTCAAGCAGGAAGGCTAGTAAGCATTTTAACTGCAAAAGCCGAAAAATGAAAACATGGTCGAGGGAGTGAAAATGAGGAAAGCCACATCTCATGAAATATGGAAATTGAAGGAACCACAAGAACTCATTGCTGATGAACTTAGTTATCTATGGCACCGAAATGAGTACTTCTCAGAAGAGTGACTGAAAGGGCTTGGCGAACCTCCATTTCTATTGTCTGCTACAGCTCAAGGCCTGCCTTGCTCTGCAGGGGAATAATAATGGCTTTTGCCTCTCTTCTGCTTCCAAACCTCACGTGATTGCCTCTCACTGGTGGAATTTAACTCAGAAGCCAGGCTTCCACTCCTGCAATCCAGAGAAGAGAACAAAAGGAAAATGACTCTGAATGGCAGGCACATTGCTGTATTTCATTGCAGGAAAAGAAAGGAGGCCATAAAGAGGAAAGGAGCACCATCCACGGAAGCACTTAAGGCTACAAGATTCAGACGTTTACAAAGTGAAACAGTAAAGGAGCCTCTAGTCTTCCTCGCAAGCTCCGTTTTATCTGGACGAATGCCTTCCCCTCCAGATCTCAGGGTATTTTTCCTGTACTCAATCATGGGCTATTAGAGACTATTTACTTCAGTTTTCTCCTTTTACATAAGAGGAACAATAAGGTTGTAGAGATTTCTGGAAAGTCCATGTCAAGAGAGCTAGTTGGTGACTAAACAGGGTCAGGGTCTTTTGAGTCTTTCTAGTCTCTCAACTTCTGTCAAGGTCCATGAAGTACCTGGGATTTCACCTGACCTATGGGCTATCAGGAGAGCTTGTTACTGTGAATGTCGGCAGAAGACACAAGACTCTCAGGTCAGAGACTTCTGTACTTATGGTACCACCAAGGCGGAGTGTCAGTATGGTGAACATACTGATGATTCCTCTTGACTCTCAAATCTCATAAAAGTGGTGCTGAGGGGCCATAGGGATACTAAGCACAGAGCAGGTTTGCATTGTAGCCAAAGAGTACTGGGCTTGTGGAATTTATTGCCTTGTTTATCATGTGGAAGCAGGCCTGCTTTTTGTCCAGTGAAACTGGACTTACTTCAGTCTTCAAGCTTGCTCATTGCAAACATAACCCCAGAGATAGCCCTACCAAAGGGCCTTGCACTCTTGTCACACCAGCAAAAAATGCGCAGCTGAGGTTCCAAGGCCTCTCTCAATACCCACTCTCTAGGAAGTACTGACAGGATGCACAAGCAATTATTCACACTTATGATTTAAAGTACATAATATTTACAACATCCAAAAAATATATGCAAAATATATGTAAGCACTGTTTCTGAAATCAGGCACAATTCTGCACATTGTTGCAGTTTGTTCATTTTCGCTACCGTTAAAACATTGCATTGGGTGAATATGTGACAATTTACAGATGTGTCCAACTGCTGATAAACATGTGAGCTGGTCTGCGATATTTTGCTCTTATGCCGCTATTAATATTTTTGCATACATTTTCCGGTGTTTATGTACAGAACTTTCTTTAGAGTATTTGATTAGGTGTGAAATGACCTGATTATTAATGAGGCTAGAAATTGCTGTGTATGTTTATTCATAGTTTGTGTTTTCCTGTCTGTGCATTCTCAGTTCATATTTTACCCACTTTTCCATTGGGTAGCTTGTCTTTTTAAGTTTATTTTTAGGAGTCCGTGATTTCATCCCTGATTCCTGGTTCCCACAAAATCTCTTAGCAATAGAAAGGAACATTCAGGGGCGCCTGGGTGGCTCAGTGGGTTAAGCCGCTGCCTTCGGCTCAGGTCATGATCTCGGGGTCCTGGGATCGAGTCCCGCATCGGGCTCTCTGCTCCGCAGGGAGCCTGCTTCTCTCTCTCTCTCTCTCTCTCTCTCTGCCTGCCTCTCCATCTACTTGTGATCTCTCTCTGTCAAATAAATAAATAAAATCTTAAAAAAAAAAAAAGAAAGGAACATTCATACTCCGCCCTCTGCTGTCAAAAAAATTTTTTAAAGGTTGTCTGTTAAAACCTGTAATTTCAAACATCATTTTAATGGCAATATGGTAAAAGCATTCTCTTTAAAATCAGAAACCAGATAAGAATGCTTCTGTCATGGCTTCCATTTAACATTGTATTGGACATTCTCCCCAGCTCACTAAAGCAAGAAAAGGAACTAAAAGATATAAGGTGCTGGAGTGGTAGAAAGAAAAAGGTCACTTACCGTAAGTTATATAATTGTCTTATAAAAGCCAAAATTATTCACAAAAATTTATTAGGCATGGACAAAGAATGTACAGGCTGTATGGGTATGTTAAGAATCACAAATGAACGAGGAGTGAAATGTTTTTCTACAAATACTGAGATGACAATGTACTTTTTTGTCTTTAAGGAGTTAATGGGTTGAATCCTTTGTAGATTTTGTGTGTGCGTGTGTGACCCTTTGGCCACTTCTGTGTGTATTTGTTTGTCTTCCCTTGATGTCATGTTTGGTTGATTTTGCTCTGTGGACAACCTGGAGGCCTAAATTGGCTATTCTTTCCTCCAACTAGTGTTTATATTGGTTTCTTGTTGAAAGTGGGGACACTATTGGCCTGGGGCCATTTCAGCTGCTTTCAAGGACCCAGGGCATAACCTGAGCCTGTGAGTGAGCTCCTGGAACTGGTTGCCGCCAGAGACAGAGTTTCACATGTGCTGTGCTGATGCTGGCTTTGGCCGGGAGACAAACACCCCTTCCATATTAGTTTACTTTGTAACACCCTGGTTGCAGTTCCAGCTTTTGTTTTGTAGGGAAAGCGCGGTGTTTGTGTTAGAGATTTCCCTTACTTCCCACGAGCTCAGCGATACATTCAGAATTATGCTGCAAGAGGGATCTAGTTGTTTTGTGGGATTTTGAAGGGATTTTCAAAGAATACTGTTTACCATGTTGAAAAGATTCTGTCCCACTCCACACCCCCCCCCCCCCCCCGGCGCCAATCCATCCTTAGAGTTTTCAAATTTCCTGTCTTGTGGAATACCAAATATCAAGTTGTGGCTAAAACTGCTAGTTTCCGACTTAATATATATTATCGATTTTCCCCTTAATAGCAGAACCTCAATTTTATTTAAGGTTGTAATATGTCCAGATGAGAAAATTGCCCGGCTTTCTGCCACCTGGGATGTTCGTGTGATTCACTTCTGGTCGATTATCCAAATCCAGAGTCATCTGGTTGGGCTTTCAGGAAAGCCACTGACAGGGGGTGGCTTAACTGTTTGGGTCCTTTTGCCTTTTTCCCCTAATTCGATTTTTCCTGCCTAACCTGTTCCTTGATGATGATTACCCTTAAGAGCTTGGCCAAAAGAATCCCAAAGACTTTGGAAGTACAGTTCTTCAGACACTGTATCCGTTCTGGACTTCCTGTAATAGGAGAGAAAAAAAAAAAAAACTATCTTGTTGAATCTACTATTATTTGAGTTTTCTGTTACATGCAGCTGAATACAGTTCGCAACTGATGTATTTCATATCTAGTTTTGATGTAATTTTTAATTGTTGCCTTAACATCTTTAAGTAGCAGACTTTAAAAAAAACAGTAACAAATCGTATTTTTTAATGTATGTTTGGTAATTTAAAGTGTTTTGCTTTATCACGTTTAATTATGGAAGCAGCTGGGGATTAGATGTATCTATGCTTGTTATTTCAAGAAATCGTTATTGAAGTTATAATTTGATTTTAGTCAAAGAAAAATGAAACGATAATTTAAGTCAATACTATCTGATGTTAGACATCTATCATGATTAACATACTGTCTACTCCTAGTTAGGAAATTATCTGATTCTGTTATTATAATACCTTGCTATTTCCTCCAGGTATTTACCTTACTGTACTTCAACTTTGATCCTATTGAGTCTGTTTTATTATATTTTATTTCGAGTCTGTTTTAAAGGCTTTGAAGTTTATCTACACATTGTTCTTCACTAGTTCCCAAGTAGAGAAGTAATAGAATCACTAACTGTTTTCATTTATTTTATTTTATTTTAAAATTTTGTTTATTTATTTGACAGGCAGGGATCACAAGTAGGCAGAGAGGGAAGCAGAGAGAGAGAGAGGAGGAAGCATGCCTCCCGCTGAGCAGAGAGCCGGTTGAAGGGCTCGATCCCAGGATCTTGAGATCATGACCAGAACCAAAGGCAGAGGCTTAACCCACTGAGCCACCCAGGCACCCCTGTTTTCGTTTATTTTAATATATCAATATTTTTTCGGACATGCGGTAACTATTATCATTCAAATGACTATACTGGATAAAAATCACATTCTATGCTCAAAATTAACAGTAACTGACATCTCTGGTTTGGAAGATAGGGCAGTTTCACTTGGCTGTATAATCTTCATTGCCAATACTTTAATCAATTTTTAAAAGGTTATTCCATCTGAAACTCCCTACTCAGGCAGAGTTGTAATAATGATCATTCCTAAAATGAAGGGAAGTAATTAATAAGAGAGGAAACTAGAAAAAAAGTAAATGCTTTGCCCATTTGAGTAGAGTCATTATATTATAACCTGTAACTACCTTGTCAGATTTTTTGTTTTCTTTCCCCCTTTATTTGTTTATTTAATTTCAGTACAATTAGTGTACAGTATTATATTATTAGTTTCAGGTGTACAATATAGTGATTCCACAATTCTATACATTACTCAGCATTAATCATGATAAATGTACTCTTAATCCCCTTCAACTGTTTCACTGTCCCCCACCCACCTCTCTTGTCATAACCACCAGTTTGTTCTCTATAGTTGAGTCTGTTTTTTTTTAATCTCTTCTTTTCTTTGCTCATTTGTTTTGTTACTTAAATTCTGTATGTGAGTGAAACCATATGGTATTTGTCTTTTTCTGAACTGACTTATTGCACTTAGTCTTATACTCTGTAGATATATTCATGTTGCCAATGACAAGATTTCATTCTTTTTTATGGTTGAGTAGTAGTCCGGTGTGTGTGTGTGTGTGTGTGTGTGTGTGTATTTACCACCTCTTCTTTGTCCAGTCACCTATCAGTGGACACAGGGCTGTTTCCATGTTTTGACTATTGCAAATCATGCTGTAGTAAACATAGGGGTGCATATATCTCTTTGGTATATATCTCTAGACTACCCTGTCTGATTTACGTGTCTCACATCAGTGCTCCCAGAGTCCCAAGTGCTACAAAGACAGTATTTTACTGAATACTCCGGATGACCCTGTAGGGACCACAGGAAGCCTGCTGTCTAAAGCAGCATGGGACAGGACTAATAGGTGAGCTGTGGCTAAATGAAGTGGGAGTTCTGGGTCCCTTAGAGCCGAGTACCCAAGGAAGAAGGAACTTCATACTATCTCCCACATGCTAGTCACTAAGCTGTGAGTTTCACACCGAGCATGTAGTTCATCCCTTATAGTGCGCCTGTGTAGAAGGGCCTTTGTTACCGCAGACCAGAGATGTCTCACCTTGTGAATATTCTGGAGCCTCTAACTTCCTTGCATTTGCTATCCTTATTTCACTATAGAATACAGTGGAAAAAGCCTTAAAATCAAGCTTTACAAATCCTCGAATGTGTGCTTGTCATTAGGAATTCTCCTGTGGTGCTTTTTAGTTTTATCTTTTCCTACCCTACTAACAGACAAAGGTGACACACGGAATAATCCTTATCACCTTCCTCCATGTGGCAAGAGGTTTTTGTTTTTGTTTTTGTTTCTCTAAACATTGTTTTTGCACTGAAGGTGTTGTCCTTTGCAGGTCCCATCTTCATGTTAGAGTCTTCATACAACATCCTACTCTTTCAGGCCACAGGGCGTTTTTTCAGTGCACATGGTCCTCACCAGCATCCAAGTTCTACGTCACTTGTTTTTCAGATGGTTTCAGCCAAATGTCAGCTTGGAAGCTTGCATACTGTTTGGACTCCTGCTTTCTTAGTCCCATGAGTTTCCATGAACTTCTACTACTTTGCTGTCAGCTTAGCCACACTCTGGAAAAAGTGGTTTTTGTTTGTTTGTTTTTGTTTTGTTTTATTCATTTTGTGTTCTCTGTTCTTAGAGAGTTTCTCCAGACATCTTGCCAGAAATAGATATCTTGACCTTATTGAGAGAATGAGCTTGACAGATAATTTGGAGGTCATATTACTCAGGCTTAATTATAAGAGTAATGGGTAGGAGAGACGAGAGTGTTTGGGTTGACTCTCAGATTTCTGGCTTAAACAGTTGGATCGGTGCCTTGTGTTCACTGAGTTAAGACTCCAAGGAGCCATCAGTTTTTGTGGGAAGATGTTGAATTTGATTTTGAACAGGTATCATTCGTCATGACGGATACAGCTAATTTACAGCTTTCTTATTTATAAAGTGGAGATAATATCTGCTTTGTGACAGAGTTTTTATGGGTATTAACTATAATAATGAATGTGAAAATCTTAATAAACTGTAAAGAGCTATACAGGCATTAGATACTTAGAAACCCTGCCTCTGTCCACAAAGCTAATTGGTCAGATAAAGGAGGTAATTAGAGCCTCCCTTACAAAAAAAAAAAAAAAAAAGGGCCAGTGGATAATAGGGTGTGATAACCAGTGAAAAAAGGAGAAATGAATTGCTTCTGAACACTATAAGTCATTCTGAACACTATAAGTCTTCTCTAAAACACACAAACCATTTATTAAGGTTCCTTTATTAGCCTAACTAAAGAATGTGATGCTTTAAAAGAACTGAGGGGGAATTGGTCAGGCAATTATTCTGCAAATCACATTATTTCCCTTCTGATTCTTAATGACAGTGAAATACACAGAAGACAGACAACATTAGTTGTCTGGATTTGGAAAGTGATTTTCTGAGCTAGAAAATGTATTTTTGTTTGCAGAATTAAAATTAAAGAAAGCCAAACTGAAAAACCCTTGAATGGGTAGGGTAAGAACTCCTGTGGTTCAGAGGTCCCCAACACTGTCTATCCCAGCACACTTGTGTGCTGTAAATGAGTTGTAAGTGTCCTTAACCCGGGCCCTTGAGTTGGGGCCAGAAACAAAAAAAGTCCATCTCCTTCTAGAAACAATGAATTTAAAAGGTACTATATGAAAATGCAAAGAATATTTCTTTCAGGAAGATAGATGAATAGAAATTTACCTTTGCACTAAAAAAGTTGAGGGGGATGGAGGAAAGTCACACACACACACACACACACACACACACATGCACACACACACACATACAAAAGTGAAGGGAAGGAAAAAGTCTTCTCTACCCATCAAGGTCTACCACCTGGACTAAGAATTAAATTTACATGAGACAGATTAATAGGAGAAAAAGCCAGAGGTTTATTACATGTCCATGAAAGCCCAATTATGAAATTGAGACCTAAAGAAATGACCCAGGCATTTCTATTTTTTAAACAAGACACCATAGATCTTCAAGGAATTGACACAACAGAGAAAACTTAACTTTGGGAGCTCCAATCAGCAAGGAATTCTAAACAGAATTTGGGCTGGGATAGTAAATTAGAAATTAGTAAATTAGTAAAAAGTAACAAGGGTTGTTTATAAACCCTTCCCTGCACTAAAGTTCCCATCTCTGGTCATAAGGATGTCTCTTTACCCCCTGATACAGGGAGGTTATCTTTTACAAGGGAGTTTTTTTTCTCCTGCTTCTGGGAGACAGAAGAGGGTCTGGATGTCCCTGGATAGGCAGTCTCCTAAGTAACTCTTATTCAAAATAATCAATATGCCAAAGTGACCCATCTTGGGGCTGCCTGCCCTTGACCCCTATGGGAGTTACCTCTGGCAACAAATAAACCTGTCCTGTTTACCCATGTGTACCCTGTAATTTTTATTTTTTATTTATGCCACAGTAAGGAAGTAAGGGAAGAACTGTTATAGATGGCTTCTTTTAAAATTTTCATCCAGGGGCGTCTGGGTGGCTCAGTTGGTTAAAGTCTCTGCCTTCGGCTCAGGTCATGATCCCAGGGTCCTGGGATGGAGCCCTGCGTTGGGCTCTCTGCTCAGCAGGGAGCCTGCTTCCCGCCCCCCCTCTCTCTCTCTGCCTGCCTCTCTGTCTACTTGTGATCTCTGTCTGTCAAATAAATAAATAAAATCTTTAAAAAAATTTTTTCATCCAGATTCTCTGCTGCTATTTTTAATTGGTATTCCTTTAAAACACTTGTAATGAAACACTGCATGTGTATGATATGAATCATAAATTTACAGATGACTGTTCACAGTTGGCACGTAATTGTAAATAGAATATTTCCAGTACTCCCATTTATGACCCTTTCCAGTCACTACCTTTTCCTGCAAGTGTTAAAAAGAAACAACAGACCCCAAATGAAGTCACTCATCTCACGTCCCACTGTGACTTAATACCTAACCTAACTGTAGTTTCAGCCACTCCCAGAAGTATAGTTTTAAATCAATCAGTCTGGAAGCCCTGCTCCTCCCCGCAAGGTGACCTTGCCTGAACCAATCCTCTCTCTCTCTCTCTCTCTCTCTCTCTCTCTCTCTTTTTTTTTTTTTTTTGCTAATAACTTCCTTGTCCAGCCATTTCTGCCTACTATAGAAACCTCCCATTTTGTATGGCTCCTCGGAGCACCCTTCTGTTTGTTAGCTGGAAGCTGCCCTATTCATGGATCACTGAATAAAGCTGATCTGATCTCTAGCTTTACTCAGTTGAATTCTTGTTCTGTAACAAAGGTAACCACTATAGACTTCTAAACACATAAGTTTAGACAATTCATTATCTTTACATAAACAGAATTATCATGTAATTCTTTTTTCACTGATGGCTTCTTTTCTTTGCTAGCTTCATTTGCTAGTACAATAGTACTCCCTTCCGGATCTGCCCCCAGCCTCCCTCCCAAAATTATTTTTATGAAATTTATCCATATTGTTATATGAAGTTGTAGTTTGCCCATTTTTAAAATTATGTTAGTTACCATATAGTACATTTATCCAATTTTTAAAAAAGAATTTTGTTTATTTATTTGAGAGACAGAGTGCAGGAGCGGGGGGTGGGGTGGGGATGGGCATGGGGGTTGGTAAGAAGAAGGAGAGTGAGAAGCAGACTCCCGGCTGAACAGGGACCCGCCTCATGGGGGTTCGATCCCAGGATCCTAAGATCAGGACTTGAGCCCAAGGCAGATGCTTAACTGACTGAGCCACCCAGGTGCCCCTAGTTCATCCATTCTTGTTAGTGTACAGTATTTTGTTGTATGAATAAATCATGATTCATTTACCTATTATGCTGTTGAAGGACAATTGGGTCTTTTCTAGTTTTAGGGTTAATTACAAATAGTGCTGCAATAAATATCTTTATTTTAATATTTAGTAAATCAGGTACGGACTTGATATATAATGTTAAATAATTTACAAAGAGGTAGTCCAAATTCACACTCTCTCAAATGGAATGAAAGTTCTGGCTGCTCCACAGTTTTTTTTTTTTTTTTGTTTTTTTTTTTTAGAATCTCCCCCCACCCCTTTTTAAACTAGGCCCCATGCCCATTGTGGAGCCCAGTATGGGTCTTGAACTCATGACCCTGAGATCAAGACCCGAGCTGGAATCAAGAGTCATATACTTAACCAACAGAACACCCAGGCTTCCCCTGTTGCTCTACATTTTTATCTACACTTGGGCTTGTCAGTCTTTTTAATTTAAGCCATTCTGGTAAATGTGGCATTGTTATCCAAAATTGGTCTTACCTGTTGGTGGATGTAGAACCAAAAGACACAACCAAGTCAAAGAATAGGAAAAGAAAGGGTTTTACTTGCAACAAGTAAAGGAGAACAATGGGAATATTTCTCAAACTGTGAACAACAAACTGGGGAAGTTTCAAACTAAAGGTACATATCTACTCACAATGGGGCTTGCACAATGGGGAATTCCACATAAAATAGGGGCAAAAGTCATCTTAAGGACACAGAATCCAGGTTGAAGTCACAATAGCCTAGTCAGCAAGGGTCAGCAGAAATTTTCTGGCTTTATTTGGTTGGGAACCTGAGTGCTCAAAGGGCTTTCGATGCTGGAAAGATAACTTAAGAATGTGCATCAGGGGCACCTGGGTGGCTCAGTGGGTTAAAGCCTCTGCCTTCAGCTCAGGTCATGATCCCAGGGTCCTGGGATCGAGCCCCATGTTGGGCTCTCTGCTCAGCAGGGAGCCTGCTTCCTCCTTTCTCTCTCTCTGCCTGACTCTCTGTCTACTTGTGATCTCTGTCTGTCAAATAAATAAAGAAAATCTTAAAAAAAAAAAAAAAAAAAAAAAGAATGTGCATCAGGTCAGTCTTCACTTTTGAACCAGCACTGGGAGTTGTACTTATAGAGTAGGCAGGTAACAGATGTGAGCAGGGAACAAGTGCTTTCAAATTGATAAAAAGGCTGAGGCCCAGGGTGCCTGGCTGGCTTAGTTGGTAGAGCATGTGATTCTTGATCCTGGGGTAGTAGGTTCAAGCCCCATGTTGGGTGGTAGAGATTACTTAAAAATAAAGTAAAATTTTAAAAAGGGCTGAAGCCAAGTTCCAAACAGTCTGTTCAGACCCCAGGGGATGCACCCTATGACCACTGCCCTACAGTAACCTATAGCTTTCTTATACATTTATATTATGATTTTAATGCCTCCCCTCCCCAGAGAGAATGGCTGCCATAACAGTTTCTCACAAGGGACATAGAAGGCCAAAAACTCCCCACCACAACCAGTAGGGGGAGTCCTTTAGATGACTGGCCACAACCTTAGACACTGCCCTAGCTGTCACCTATCCAAACAGAACCCCTGGTTCATCTGCCACCTTTAGCCTGCCCACTCTCATATCTCAACAGTGTACTTTTGCTCAAACTGCTATTAAACTTGAGAGTTTGGCCCTGAACTCTTTCTTAGCTTAACTCAAGAACCAAGGCTGGAATGGGACTCACCATGGCCATGCCACTGATTTAATGTCCCTCGTGTAATTAGGCTATCTCCTGACCTGATAGCGGCTGTTGGCTCTTACATTCTCTTGTTCCTTTAAAATTATTATCTATTGGGGACTTTCCTTTTGTAATTTCAATATATCCTAGGAAGTTCTGCAAGAAATGTGCTTTGGGCAGGTAGTGCCAGTCAGGGGCCTAAAATGACCTTTCCTATGTCTCATCTTTCTTTTTCCAGGGACCCCTAACTGTTTCTGCTTACAGTATTACTTACGTTTTTTGACTAGTATTGTTCTGATGAAAGGATAGCTAATGCCTCACAACCATCTGTTCTCTTTTTCTCACCAGAGATAATCACAATCTGAAATTAGTATCATTTCTGTGAATGTTTTGATACTTTTACTAGGTATATATTCCTCCATAAATAATGTATACAATTGTTTCTTTTTTCGGTTTTATTAAATAATATTTCAATTAGATTTCGCTTTAACATAATGCTTTGGGATTACCCATGTTGATGCTTATAGATTAAGTTCATGAATTTTAACTACTACATAAACAGCATATAATTTATTACTTTCCCTAATAAAAGATAGGTAGTTTAAATTTTTTCGCTATTAAATTGCTTTTAAAACCTGCTACCGCTTTAAATTTTATGCTACCACCAGAATTGCTTAAAATCTGCTTCTCCACCTTTCCTCAATTTTTAGAATTTCCAGGATCTTTAATTTTGGCCCGTCTGATGAGTGTGAGATGGTATTCTATTGCGGTATTGAATTGGATATTTTCAATGCTATTTAGATCTCTTTTTCTATAAAATCTCCTGTTTTTATCTTTTGCCTATAACTCTTTTGGGTTGTTTGTATCTTTTTTCACTGAATGGTGGTTCTTAATTTATTCTACATATAAATCTTTTGTCAGTTACATGGGTGCCAAACTTATTTCTCTAATTTTTGGTTTGCTTTTTCACTTCGGTGACTTCATTCATGCTGAAGTTTTAATCTTTAATTTAGTTACATCCATTATTTATTTTCTTTAATTTTTTACTTTTTTATATCTTATTTAAGAAATCATATATACCTCAATATCATAAAGGCTTTCTCTTACACTTATAAGAGTTTTACATTTTTTGCTTTGTATATTTAGGTCTTTAATCCACCTGGAATGTGTTTGTATATATATTGTTAAATGGGGATCTAATTTGGTTTCCTCCAATTGGATAGCCAATAGTCTCCACACCATTTATTGAATAACATGCTTCTCACTGATACTAATGAAACGATACCACTTATCAAGTATCCAATTTATGTGAGTCTATCTGCTATTTCTTTTCAGTAATATTTGTCTAGTTTTCCACATCTGACTCTATACAACACTGTTTCAATGACTAGAACTTTATAATAATAAAGGTATCTTTTTGCTGGTGTTTAAAATGGTTTTGGATGTTCATGGTTCTTTACTCGCCCACACGAATTTTAGGATCAGATAATCAAATTCCATGAAAAAGTCCCTGTCAGGATTTGTTTGAATTGCATTGAATATATTTTTATTTTTTTAGATTTATTTATTTTAGCAAAAGAAGGTGTGTGGGGGGAGGGGCAGACAGAGAGGGAGAGAAAGAGGGAGAGAGGGAGAGAGAAAATCCTCAGGCAGACTCCTCACCGATCAGGGAGCCCAACATGGGGCTCCATCTCATGACCCTGGTATGATGAGCCAAAATCAAGACTGGGATGCTTAACTGACTGAGCCACCCAGGCACTTCTGAATTGCATTGAATTTAGAGACAATTTCAGTTCCTTATAGTTTTCATATTCAAAATAGTTTATTACAGTTCTGTTGTTTTATACAGATGTTTTAGATTTACCCTATATGTTAAATGAATTGATTTCACACTATTGCTTTGGGCATCACCCCCTCCTGAATTTTATTTTTGTTTTCCTGAAGTAGACTCTCTGGAATTCTTTCCATGAGGGTCTGCAAATGGTAAAGATTCTTTGTCTTTGTCAGAATATTTCTTTATTTCGTCATCACTTTTGATAGTGAATATTGGGAGGCATCACCCATATTTCTCTTCAGAAACAAAGGAGTTATTCCCTGAGCTGCTGGGAGTTCAATGAGCTAACAAATTTGAGCTGTCAGCCTTCAGTAGTAGTCTAGTCCAGGGTTACACTCATTTTCCTTGCCAGCTCACATCTGATGACTGTCACAGGTATAGAAGGACCGAATCCTCTTGCCTCAAGTCTGAAGGGACATCCCAGATTCAAAGTTGAGGTCTTCACTGAGACTAAAGTATAGGCCAGCTCTTTTCTCTGTCCAGTAGTACTATCATCCATTCCTCAGCTGTTGTTCCTAAAGCACTCCCCTAGGAACTCTCTATACTTCCCCCTGACTCGGAGTATGCTGCCAGAGAAACCAATCTAAGATAGTTGATGTTAGGGATGATTCAAGAAAGTTGAAGCTAATCTGATATTTTTGACTTGAATCAGTGGCCACCTGACCATCAGTGAGGATCTTCTCATTGGTGAGAAATATAGGACAGACATACCTCGGCACAAGGTAACAAAACAATAGGTAAACTTTCATCATTAGTGAACTGGGATGCGTTCTAATGAAAGATAATATACTAGTGGGTACATTTAAGTAATATGAAGGAAACTGTCATCTTAAGGACAAAGGAACTGGCTGTTGCTAAGCAAAATCATTTCTTTCGAAAAACCCAAACACTGAGATGATTAAGAGCTATTAAAAATCTAAGAGTAAAATTCACAAAGCTTCTTTGGTTGCAAATAAAGAGGTTTTCATCTTCTGCAGTGGGAGGGCAGAAAAAGCTGAGGAACATGCCCGGCACTAGATCCTAAGTGTGGCAGAGTTCCAAAGGAGATTAACAACCATGCAGCTCCTCTAGGTCGGCTATGCCAAGGTCAGAATGCTGGACTGTAAAGAAAGAAGCTCTGATGCAGTGGGCTGGGTTGTGACAACCTGAAAATCTTGAATGCCCAGATTCTCCTGAACCCTCTGTTTCTAAACATGGTCCCATATCCCTGATTAACGGGTGGCGTCCCCACCACATATACCTTGTTTAAATACCACGCAGAGGCTTCCTCCTCATAGTACAACTAGTAATCCCTTCAGGAGCTGTCCCCAGCCTCCGTCCTGGGGGTGGGGAGGGGCAGAGAGAGGTGGGGGAAACGGCAGAGGGAGTGAGAGAATCTCAAGCAGGCTCCACACCCAGTCAGAGGCTGAGCTCCATCTCACGACCCTGAGATCACGACCTGAGTCATAATCAAGAGTCAGATGCTTAACTGACTGAGCCATCCAGGTGCCCCCTGGCACAATTGTTATAATCACCAGCAAGGGCAGAGTGGCAGCAAGGGAGAGCACTCTGACCCTCAGCAGATCAGGGAGATGGTTAAAAGAATACAGTGCCCCAGGTGGCAGACAAGAATGCTGCCCAGTGCATATGATCAAAATAAATCAAGGGAGTGCACAAACAGGGAGTGTATGAGCAAGCCCTATAGGAGCAGGCTCTTCAGTATGAGCTTGAGAACAATACTCCAACAATGAATCACGATTCTCTGCTCACGTTTTAAGTCTGAGCCAGTTTTGGGATCTCAAAACCACTGACAGCAAAAAGGCCAGATCCCCAGGAGGAAGACTGGAAACTTCATAATGGTGCACACTGTAATAGTTCCCCCAGTCCTTTCCCAGAGGGTTCTTTACAATTTCTGTGGCTAACTGTATATTGGGAAAATGAGAACATAAAAAAAAATTTCTCAGTGGAATGGTTGTTAAGGAATTTACCTACCTTCTATCAAGCTTTACACTAAAGACATTTGCGAGACTGTAAAGCAGTGCCATTCTTGTATATTTTTTGTTTGGGAAAATATAACATTTTTTTGAAAAAATATTTTTACTAAGATGTAAGAGATGTATTACTTTTAATGAATTAATAAATTTTTTCTCTTTAATTTTTTCACTGGTAAATACCAATAGATATAGCCCCCATAAACAAAAGTTGCTAGAGTCTTCAATTTTTTAAGAGTTTTTAAGGGGACTTGAGACCAAAAGTTTTAAGAATTGCTACAACAGGCAATGCCCCAAGCCAAACCACCTGTGTAAACTTGGGGCAAGTTTCACAGTCTTTCTGCTTGTTTCCTCATGTGTAAACTTAGGAGTTAGTACTATGTATGTAAAGCAATTAGAACATCAGAAGCATTCAATGAAATATAATCATTACTGATATTCTACCTCCTCTGTGAAATACAATATCTACTAAAATTGATGGAAACAGTGATGGAAGGTGGAGGAAAGGGGAGAAGATTGAATAAAATAGTTTAGACGATGGGAATGATAGATCTGATTAGGAAAATATAAGAGGATTGAAAGGCAATTTTGAGAGCCTTGTGGAGGTTTGTAACTTCTGTATTTGGAGTAAAATCATGGTTGTGTAAATTTTGTGTAAAAATTTTTCCCCTTAACAACACTAAGTCATGTGTAAAAAAGAAAAGGCAAGCTGTTGAATTAACAGAACTAGGAATGTTCCAGTTGGTTTGCTAAGAAAGAAAGTAAGGCAAATTGTGATTGGTAAGATGAACTGTGTTTGATAAACTGGGGGGAAAGAGGAGGGAAGAAAACAGAGAGATAATCAATAGAGAGCAAATACAAGAGTTAAGAGATTTGAAATCTTCATCGGAAGGGAAAATTGAGAGAGTTGGTAAAGTAGAGCGTTAGATAGTTTGTCTGAATTTTGGATTTCAGTGGTTAAGTAAATGACAAAACCTGGAGTGTGGTCATGAGAGAGAATGTCTGTAGTGTAGTGGTGGTGATGACTAGTGGAGTTGAAATCAAGAACCTAAAAGAATGAATGGGTTTGGATGTTAGTGTGATTCTGGGTGATAGCAGAAGTTGGAAGTCAGGTTCCAAAGTTTTCCACCAATAAGGAGTGGGTAAAAAAATAGCAACAACGAAGGAAAAAAAAGTTGTATGGCTATAAAGAAAGGAAGAATAATTATCTGAGTGAGGTACAGGGGAACAAGAGGACTGACCATACCTTCTAACCAAGAGATGAAGTGTGCAAAAATGAGCACCTTTCACTTCATAGAGGTTTAAAGCAAGTCGTCTTTGTAAGGGAGAGGATGTTAGGTTTCAATTAAGGACAAGGCAGAACACAGACTAGAGGCCCTTAATGTGGGAAAATTTGTTCACAAAAGAATGGAGTTCACAGTTTGCACAGCAAACATATAAAGTAGGTTGTAAGGCACAAAAGATGTAGGTAACAGAAAGTTCCAAAGACTTAGGCAAGAATTTTCTATTTCAGTCAGTAAATGCATGTGAATTCATTTCCCTCTTCCTTTAGATTTCTCCTTTTCTGAAAAAATAAAATTTCCTGGGCTTTCCCATACCCTGTCTTCCTCTTCCTTTTTTCCTGTTTATTCAGGTAGCCTCTTCCTGCTGGGTCAAATCCCCCATCCAGGAGTGGGAGCCCCGCCCCCCGCGGGAGTGGGCGGGACCGGGGCGGAGCAAATAGAAGTGGGCGGACCCTTTCCTGCCGACGCGCCGGCGTAAAGACGCTGCTGGCGTAAGAGGACATCCGGTCCGGCTCCTAGTGTCGGAAATTGGCTCTGTCTACCCTCCTTCGGTTTTAGTAGCTTCTTCCCTGGAGTCGCGGCCCGCAAGTTGGAGTTGCTGCTGTCGCGGGCTGGCCTCACGCTGTTCCCTGCCCCTCTGCCCCCGGAGTGAGCCCGGCCTCCCCGCAAGGGTGAGCGAGGTCGGCCCGGAGCGCGCGTGAGGGAGGGCGTCCCGCGGGCGGGTGATGGTTGTCAGTTCCCCGAACCGCGTGGCACCTCCGCTGTCGCCTCTGGACGCCCCCATCACCCCGCTGGGTCCTCCGATTGCAGGTTTTTCCTCCAAAGCTGCGCTGACCCTGTGCCTTTTTCCTCATTAGGTGACACAGGTCACGTCTTAAGTCGAAGCGTTATTAGGGAAGGGCTTAAACCTATATAAGATGAGAAAAAGAATTACTTTTCTAACTTTCCAAAAACAAATTGGAGGAAAAAAAAAATCGAGGCTCAGCCTGAGCCTTTTCACCCCTGGGGACGCAAAAATCCCTACGGGAATGATCACCCCGTGATTGCTTTCCAAGTTCCTTTGGCAGGGGACTACACAATTTTTTTTCACCCTGTAGATTTTTGAAATTTTAAATACTGAAAGGGTGATCTCGTGGGCGTGGAGTTACTTGGCTGACTACCTACTAAACTTCCTGGCCCGATTTGTCTATATTTTTAAGTCTCCTCTTCCCACCACTTGGCTTTTACTCGGACATTTTAACGTTAAGAGTAGACACCCAACTAGGAAAACAGTAAAATGAGCAAGCTGGTGCACGACTTCACCGTATTGTAATAGGGCCTTTTAAATGAGAAATGTGTATTCAAAGTGTGATTTCTTAGAAATCGCTCCATGTATCATGGACGTATTTTGGTTTCTTTGAAGAGAATGTTTGTGCCTTCAGGGAGATTGTGTCATAGTCACCAGGGAAACTTAATCCTGTCCTTGGAAGTTTAGAATTTGTAGATCTTGAACAAGGCCTAGATGTGTAATTCTGTATTTTTTAGGAATTTCTACAGTTGATTTTTGAGAATCAATCTTAGAAAATATTAAAAAACATGTATTTTGAAGACTATGAAGAAACTTGAGATTCATATTTTGAAGCAAGTACATAGACCCATCTATTCATGTGTCTCTTCGTTTACTGACCTCTTAATATGTGCCAGGCAGGGCGCGGAGATGAACATTGTCAAGAAAGACAGGCTGAAATCCTCAGGGAAGTTGTAGTGTGCAGATTGGATGAATGGTCAAATAAAAATGTGTTATTTAGTAAAAATCATATTTTTCTAAATGTGGTAGTTCTTTCAACTAAGTAAGGAAATACGAAAGCCAGTTTGAAAGGCCTTATTTATACAGGACTTTACATACATACTCATTTATAATACATACTCCTGAACATAAATAGAACTCTGTTAAAATTATATGCTCAGTTACATGTAGAGAGAGGGACAGCTTCCAGAGTCAAAGCAACTGTAATACCTTTAATATCTTTTTAGAGAGGTTTGGCTTTGCAGTTAATGTTGTCATTTGATTTGACTTGTTAGATGTTTTGTTGAGTTATTACACAGGAGAAATAAGACTTGTTATACTTCTAATCTTATGAAGTTGAATGAATAGCTCAAAAAATGATATAAACTGAGTAAATAATACAGTTTTAAATATTTCTTATTAAAGTTATATGCTTAAGTTTTTAAAATGTAGTAATTTTTATTTTTTATTATTTTTTTAAGATTTAGTTATCTGGGAGCAAGCAAGTGTGGGAGCATGAGGAGGGGGAGGGGCAGAGGGAGAGAGAATCCTCAAGCAGACTCCCTGCTGACAGTGGCACCCTAGGGTTGAATGGGAGGGGATGGGGACTTGATCTCAGTAGCCAGCAAGCTCACCTAGACAATATACAGAGTAATTTTTAAAGAATACTTAACATGAGAGAAACTTTTTCTTTTTTCTCGGTGGGAAAAGAAAACATTTGGCTTCTAGGATATAATTTTCTTGATGTTTACATTCTTTAGAATTGTAGTGCAAATAAGTGCCTTATTTTAAAAATCATCTATTTTATTTGGGATAATGTATATTTAATATTTCATAAAGGCTTAAAATGTGCTTACCAGTCAAAGTGCTAGGTTTGAGTTTAAAATTTAATGAGTAAAAACACTTCATTCTCCAATTTCTTAGTTTATTTAAAATAGCAAATGCAACCTGGCAATTATATCTTCTCTGTTCTCTTGTGTAGAAAGAGGGGTAAAATGCCTAAAAAAAAGACTGGTGCGAGGAAGAAGGCAGAGAACCGCCGGGAACGGGAAAAACAGCTCAGAGCATCAAGAAGCACCATAGATTTAGCTAAACATCCATGCAATGCATCAATGGTAACAGCTTTTTTGGATACCTGTTGGTGGTTGAAAAACTATATAATACTTATCTGAAAAATGCTTGAATAAAATTTTAGTGAATACAGTGTTGCCGCATATATTTTATTGAATTTTGAATCTGTGTTAGAGGCATGCCCATTGTTTTCAGTAATACTGAGTAGCAATGATTTTGTTTGATTTTATGTTATTTATAAACCTAGCGTATTACCTGGGCTGCTGTTAGTGACGAATAGATATGAAACAAGAATGCGTACTAGGGATTGTGTGATGATTTCCAACTTCTCTAAACTTTATGCATATTTTGTCCTATTAGTTGGAGCCTTTTCATTAGTTCTTTTAGCAGTTCTTAACTTATTTGATTTCTTTTCTAAACTTTTCCCTTTTCTTGACATCTCTTTTGGCTAACTGTTCTATTATCTTCTTTGCTATGCTCAGTGTGTTAGTCCTGATCATTTCTGGGTTTGTTTGGTCAAAGTATAAAAAAGTAAGATTATCATGTGATTATAACCCTTTTCTTTTCTTTTTTTTTTGGTCCATGTTTCTCTGACTTGTCCCATATTTCCCTATTTCCAGTCCTCTCTACTTTTTCTGTTCCTGCTACTCCTCTTTCTTCTCCTTTTGTTTCATCTAAGGATCATATGAAATGCTTAGTAAGATTTAAATCCCCGAATGTTTCTTTTGCATCTACTTTGTGCCAGGTAGTATTTTAGGCACTGTGGGTTATACAGTCCTTGTTTTGACAAGTTCATAGGTCAGTCATTTTGTGTATTACTTAATATTTGTTTATAAGTTACAAATCCAACTTAAGTAACTTTAGGAAGAAATAGAGTTTATCAACTAATATGTTGTTGGGCAGGGCAAGGATGTAACTGGGGCTCAGGGATGCCTAGAACATGAACAGCCTTGTAGTTCCATCTTTTGCTTGTGTTTCTTTTTCCTTATTAGTTCCATTTTCTCAGATTGTCTTACCCCATTGGTTTGGGTTTTAGGTAGTGGTAGCTTGTGTGTCTCACCTCCCAGAATGTTGTCACAGAGGGAAAGAACTGTTAGATTGGACTTGGTTAGGTGCCCATCCCAGGGCTAACGTTTATGACTGGCCTTGGGGGTGGGAGGGACCAGGTTTACATAACACAGATAGGACAGGTGGTAGAGACTCCCTTCAGAGTCGTTTCTAGAGATGACTAGAGAGGGGGATGGGACAAACAAAAGAATTGACTCACATGTGTAAATACACATGATGAAGGCTAGAGTTTGATAAGGGACATTTGGGTAAAACAAGGATAAACTTGAGTGCATGTGCATGGATGGGGTACAGTTCATAGAGGAGGTAGGTTCATCATCAGAACTTTCAACAGGGAAAGTGGTAAAGATAGACTTTTCAAGGAAAAGTATTATAATAGTAAGGCCTGGAAAAAGCACAAGACCTATTTCATGAATGGCTGACAGATAGTGACTTGAATCTAAAGAGAATAGGCCACCAAGGTTTGAAAGTGGTTAGGGACCAGACTGTTGAAAACTTTTAGTACCATGTTTTAAGATTCTAGATTTTCTGCAAGCTTCATCATACTGTGTTCTCTACTATTTCTTATGTCTATTCTGTAATATTTGTCTGATTAAAAAGCAACGGCAACAACAAAACACAACAAAAAACCAAACCATTGCTGTATTTATGTAGCCTATTTGGAAATGCCACTCCTTTCTTTGGTGTTACTAAAGAAAGTATGTCCAGGAACATACTTTTGTTAGTAAAGTATGTATATATGCTTGTGTATGTGGATGAAGTTAGAGGCTTTGGCAAAGTGTTACTCAAATTTTAGCATGAAAAATGGTATTCTTTATAATGAAAGTAAATTTGCATTTTCAACCAGTAGAAAATTGTTATGTTTTTATATTTTACAGGAGTGTGACAAGTGTCAGAGGTAAATATTTATTTCTTTTTCTATCTGTATGTAATAATATAGATCCTCTAACCTTTTATCTGATATTGACTATATTTTAAAATTTTATTTCATATGACAAGGCGGCAGAAGAATAGAGCGTTTTGCTATTTTTGCAATTCTGTACAGAAGTTACCAATTTGTGCACAGTGTGGTAAGTATATGAAAACTGAGGACTTAAGCCTTTTCTTTTATCAACCATTTGTTTTGCAGTTAATCAGTTTGAATGTGTGGGTTTATCAGTTTTTATAATACTGTTAGACCTTATCATTAATGAAACAACAAATTGTTATTTGGTGTATCAAGCCTTGATTTTGTCTCTTTGATGTAAGGTTGAAAAATAATTATGGTACAGTTTGGATGTAGGTTAGTACCATGTTGTAAACATTAAAAGATCAGATTTCTGACTAATAACATTTGGTCACCTGAATTTTTAGTTATATATATCTTTATCTTGTTGATATCTGTTTGTATACTTTTCTAAGTTTTGATTCCTAAGTTTTGATATTGCCCACAGTATCTTAGACCACTGAGAATAAATTTATTCCACATTTACTGGTGCCAGTTTTTTTCTGTTTGACTCTTACCATATTATTCTTGAGTTTCTTCATATGTTTTCCCAAGTGACTGCAGTAGAGTTCCTAAGCTACATATTCAGCTCCCAGGTATTCATTCAGAGTAAATGATTATTCAAAGTAAACTAAATGGTAAAACTAAATGGTAGTTCATAGAATAACAAGATTGGCGTTTCCCAAATAGTCTTCCACAGAATACTTGAGCTATTAATAGGTAATTCTTTCTTGGCTTATCGTTTCTTGTCTTGTCTTTTTGCTTTTCTTTTCTTTTCCTATCCCTTTCCTTTCCTTTGTTTTCCTTTCCTTTCCTTTCCTTTCCTTTCCTTTCCTTTCCTTTCCTTTTTGAGAGAGAGAGAGAGACAGAGGGGCGGGCAAAAGGAGAAGGAGAGAAGAGAATCCCAAGCATGTTGCACACCCAATTCAGAGCCTGATGCAGGGCTCGATCTCAGAACCATGAGATCAGGGCATGAGCCGAAATCAAGTCATACACTTAACCAACTGAATCATGCAGGTGCCCTTAATAGGTTTTTCTTTAAAGAATGCGTACATTTGAGAAATGCTGCTTAGCTCATCCCTGCCTTTCTATCTGGGAGATTTCTGCTACATACTTGTATGTTAAAGGTTCTGAGGACCTCCAGTAAAGAAACCTAATTAGTTTTGTTCACACCAGATTTATTCCCCAAACTTTTATTTGAACAAATACTCCCTTTGGTTATAGGATGATAGTTTCAAGGGGAACACAATTTGGGATATACTCACATAAATGTGTTTATGTATAATAACATCACAGAAAATTTAGTAGAGTTTAGGACTATATCCCTGAATATTTCTAGTGTAGCTCAAGTTTCCAAAGAGGCCATCTTTTGGGGTTTATCAGCTCAGGTCTTGCTCTCAGGGTCGTGAGTTCAAGCCTGGCATTAAGCAGGCCCAGTGTGGAGCCTACTTAAAAAACAAAAAAACAAAAACAAAAAAAACTGGCCTAGAGAGACTACTTGACTGACAGTTTTTATATCCTTATTTTATAAAAGACGAATATAGAATGAGAAAATAGAGGGGCTCCTGGGTGGCTCAGTCAGTTAAGTGTCTGGTGACTTGCAGCTCAGGTCATTATCTAGGGTCCTGGATCCAGCCCTATCTTGGGCTCTCTGCCGAGGGGGAAGGTGGTTTGCTTTTCCTTCTCCCTTTGCCCCTCCCTCAGGTTGTGCGCTCCCGTGCACGTGCTCTCTATCTTTCTCTCTCAAATAAATAAGTGAAATCTTAAAAAAGAAAAGAAAAAAAGAATGAGAAAATAGATTATGGAGATTGAGTTCTTGCTGGGAGCCTCCCATGTTTTCATGGTTATCTGGGCTTGAATTATATAGTGCTGGGTACATGGATTTATTTCCTACTTACTGATTCTTGTACTTAGATGTGGAACAGTTGGGTAGCTGCTGTCTGTCATTTCCAGTCTCTCTTCCCATTTCCTATGTCCTAGCTTCGTTCCTCACATAGTCAAGATAATGGAAAATTGTGCATCTTCTGTGTGTTTCGTGTTCTACTTTGCAGAGTCTGAGATGGGTGATTAATATGTCACCATTAATTTTGACATAGTATATGATGAATGAACTTCCTGATAGTGTTTTGTGTTGGTAATTTGCTGTTAGCTCAGAGCTTTTGTGGCTGTAGTCTGATTTTTAGCTCTGTCACTGTATTCCTGGTTTTTTCCTGCTCATTTGGCACTATTTCAAAATTCTTTTGGAAGAATGTTTATTTGGGGACTAAATTTGTAAATTTTTACATATGGATAAACTTAAAAAATGAATTAGGTAAGTTGCATAATCATGGTTTGATTTGGTTTGAGATGTTCTGTGGAAAGAAATAAACAATAATTTTAAACCAGGCTGTTTTTATTGTGAGTTACAAACTGTGAAATTCATTTTAAAGCATAGCTTTTTAAAATCTGTATTAATTCATCTGAAAATTCACAAGATTTTAAACTGCTTTAATGATTGTTAGGTTATAAACTATTAACTTGGAGTTTCTGATCTGAGTACAAATAATTAGCATATAATTTTATGTGTAATACATTTTTATAGATATACTTATAAATTTCTACTCTTAAAAGATCAGGGTAGATCTCAGTTACACTGTGGTTTTTTTTTTTTTGTAACATGAGCAGTAAACTGATTTCTATCCATTTTCAAGTTACTTCTATAGGAATTGAGGCTAGATAAAAAGCAGCATTAGTGAGTACTTACATGTACTACTCTCTGCAAGACTGATAATGCAAATTTGTGTTTTTACTAGGGAAAACAAAATGCATGATGAAGTCTTCAGACTGTGTCATAAAGCATGCTGGTGTGTACAGTACTGGCCTTTCTATGGTGGTAAGTTCTTGTCTTCATCTCTTAGACAAGCATGTTTCTAAGGATAAGAAAAATCTGTCTGAGCAATGATTATTTTTTCTAAATAGTACTGTTTTGTCCTTGATTCAGTCAATCTGGAATTTTCTGGTTTACCTATGGCATATTCTTTGAATGATTTGCCTATATTATCCACTTACTTTTGATTGCTTCCTTTTCTTATTGGAAAACGGACAAGAAATGGAAACTTATTTAAAGTTGACTTAAACAAAGATTCATTTGTCAGTGGTACCTTTCTAAGGTATCTTAATCAGACCTCATAGACTGTCATTTACTGTACTGAAAGCCCTGCTTAAGCAAGGTTCAAGCTTTTTCTCCTTTTTTATTTTTTAAGATTTTACTTATTTATTTATTTGATAGAGATATCAAGAGAGGGAACACAAGCAGGGGGTGTGGGAGAGGGAGAAGTAGACTTCCTGCTGAGCAGGGAGCCCGTTGTAGGGCTCCATCCCGGGACCCCCTGGGATCATGACCCGAGTCGAAGGAAGATGCTTAACGACTGAGCCACGCAGGTGCCCCAAGGTTCAAGCTTTTGGTTAAAAAGCATCCTAGTTTCAAAAGAACCCTACTATTAGTGGGTTTTTTTTTTTTATAGCTTTACATTTCAAAAAAGAATACATATTTAATGTAGACTTAAACATAATTTCCTCATTACATGTAGAATTTTCTAAGGAAATTCATTGTTTTAAATACAGACATACCTCAGAGATACTGTGTATTGGTTCTAAACAGTTGCAATAAAGCAGATATTGCAATAGAATAAAAATTAATTTTTCGGTTTCCCAGTACATATAAAGGTTATGTTTACAGTATTTAGTATACTGCAGTCTACTTAATGCATTAATCTAAAGAAACATTTTAATGCCTTAATTAAAAAATATTGCAATAAAATGCTAACCATCGTCTGATCTTTCAGTGAGTCGTAATCTTTTGCTGGTGGAGAGTCTTCCCTCGATGTTATTGGCCACTGATCAGGGTGATGGTTACCAAAGGTTGGGGTGGCTGTTGCAGTTTCTTAAAAAATAACAATTTCTCCATAGCACGCAATGCTGTTTGATAGCATTTTACCCATAGAAAAACTTTTTTCAAAATTGGAAGTTAGTCCTCTCAAACCCTGCTGGTGCTTTATAAACCAAGTTTACATAACAGACTCAATCCTAGGTTGTCATTTCAATAGTCTTCACAGCATCTTTACCAGGAGTAGATTCCATCTTAAGAAATCACTTTCTTTGTTCATTCGTAAGAAGCAACTCCTCATCTGTTCTCATATCAGCAATAAGTCTGTTTTGTCTTTTTATCATTCATGTGTTCATTGGAGTAGCACTGTTAGTTTTCTTCAAGAGCTTTTTTTTTTTTTTTACATTCACAACTTCACTGAGTATGGCATGAGAGGCTTACTTTTGGCCTGTCTCAGCTTTCAACCTGCCTTCCTCATGAAGCTTAATCATTTTTAGCTTTAGATTTTTTTCTTTTTGTTTTTTAGATTTCATTTATTTATTTGACAGAGAGAGAGAGATCACAAGTAGGCAGAGAGAGAGGGGGAAGCAGGCTCCCCGCTGAGCAGAGTCCGACGCCAGGCTTGATCTCAGGACCCCGAGATCATGACCTGATCCGAAGGCAGAGGCTCAACCCACTGAGCCACCCAGGTGCCCCCTAGCTTTAGATTTAAAAGTGAGAAACAGTGCCTGGGTGGCTCAGTGGGTTAAAACCTCTGCCTTCAACTCAGGTCATGATCCCGGGGTCCTGGGATCGAGCCCCACATCGGGCCCTCTGCTCAGCAGGGAGCCTGCTTCCTTCTCCCTCTCTCTCTGCCTCTCTGCCTACTTGTGATCTCTGTCTGTCAAATAAATAAAAAGAATCTTTTAAAAAAAAGATAAATAAAAGTGAGAAACACATGACTCTCTCACTTGAACACTTGGAGGCTATTGTAGGGTTTTAATTGGCTTAATGTCAGTATTGTTGTGTCTCAGGGAATAGGGAGGCCCAAGGAGAGGAAGAGAGGTGGGCGAACAGCTGGTCATTGGAACAGTCACAATACATAAAACATTTACTGATTAAGTTTGCTGTCTTACGTGGCACAGTTTGTGGTGTTCCAAAGCAATTACAATACTAATGTCAAAGATCACTGATCACAGATCACCATAACAAATATAATAATAATAAAAAAGTTCAAATACTGTGAGAATTACTGAAATGTAATACAGAGACACGAAGTGAGCAAATGCTATTAGAAAAATGGCCCTGATGGTGCAGGGCAGCCACATACCTTCAATATATAAAAAATACACTAGCTGTGAAGAGCAGTAAAATGGAGCACAAGAAAATGAGGTATGCTGCAATAAAAAGAGTTGTGTGATGCATTTTGCTCTCTTTTTCACTAACAAATAGCTCTTAAACCAATTTTACTGTATTCTGTTGGGTGGCTTATTTATTTTTTTAAAAAACGTACTTATTTGAGAGAGGAGGGGATGCAGAGGGAGAGAGAAACCCAAGCGGACTTCACACTTGAGTAAGGAGTCCAATGCGGGGCCATTTCTCATGACCCGGAGATCACAACCAGAGCCAAAACCAAGAGTCGGACGCTTAAATGACTGTGCCACCCTGGCGCCCCACTGTTGTGTGATTTTTATGCTCAGGTCCAAATTTCATTCCATGAGAAAAGTAATAGTACTTCTATGTCAAGCAGATATTTTATTTATAGTAACTTCCCAAGAACATTATTTTCCATCATGAAGCACACCTTTATATGATCTATTTCATATGTGGATATCTTATAGAAGCAAGAAACTAGACTTATTCATCAGTATCTTGTGAATTTCTCTTCATTTTTAAATATAGGATTGTCAGTATTATCTTTATTCATAAATCAATGTAATCTTCCTTGGTAGCTTGCTTATGTCCAGATTTATCAAATGCTTTTTAAAAAATTCACCAAGTTGTGAATTGAATTGAATGTGAATGATGTCTTATATAAAACATTTCAGTAGACTCAGTTATCATTAGCTGTAAATTCTAGAAAAGTGATATTCTGGGAATCTTCTCTTTGTCTGTCAAAATTCCCTCTCTCTTCCCTCTTTTATACCCTGCTTTGCCCTGGGAACTGACCTGTGTGTATGGACTGGTCAGTGTCTTTCTTTCTTACCTTCTGGCTTCCCTTTGGGTTCAGCCAGTGGAGGCCCTGGTAGGACACCTGTAGTTGGGAGGACAGTACAGTCTGGGTGTTCATTCTTCAAGCTCTCTCGACACCGTTACCCTTGTTTGGACGTGGATTGGCCACGGTTTCTCTCTATATGGCCAGGTAATCTTCTCCACACTGCTCTCTTTCAAGGTTCTGGTAACTCCCTCCTCTCCCCTTGTTTCAGGCTCAGGGGTTGTCTGGATCATCCCTTATGTTTTTTCTAAGCCCTTCTCTGTCCTTTGTAAATCATCTCTTGTAAACTCTCCCGGATTACTCAGTTTAGTGTATCATCTTTTTGTTGCTAGAACCTGGATGTTCCAAGAGATGTATTTGAGGATTTACTCTCCACAGTGATAATCCATTTTTATAGCTCAAAAAACATCCTTCCTACTTGTTCTTTACTACTTCTGTTACAGAGAATCTTGAATACTAGAACATTGAGTTGAAATTCAGAACACTGGTTTAAATCCCAGCTCCACTGTAATGTAGCTCTGGGATTTGGACTTAAGACTTGGGCCCCTATTTGTCACCTATAAAGGAAAGACCTTTTCTTTTTTTCTTGTTTTCTTTTTCTTTCTTTCTTTTTTTTTTTTTAAGATTTTATTTGTCAGAGAGAGAGAGAGAGAGAGCGAGAGCACGAGCGAGCGCACACAAGTAGGGGGAATGGCAGGCAGAGGGAGAAGCAGGCTGCCTGATGCGGGACTCCATCCCAGGACCCTGGGATCATGATCTGAGCCGAAGGCAGATGCTTAACCGTCTGAGCCTCTCAGGCATCCCTAGTCCCATTTTCTTAATATTCTTTCTAGCAGTTAATATTCTATAGATGTCATTGTGTTATCTTGATGTAGAATTGGAGAGTCTTACCCTATTTAATTCTCTTTCTCTCTCTCTTTTTTTTTTTTTAAGGTTTTATTTATTTGAAAGAGAGAATGAGAGAGAGATCATGAGAGGGGGGAAGGTCAGAGGGAGAAGCAGACTCCCTCCCTGGTGATCCTGGACTCCAGGATCATGACCTTAGCTGAAGATACTTGCTTAACCAACTGAGCCATCCAAATTCCCTAATTCTGTATAATTATTTTAATTTTTTTTCCACAAAGAAATGTAATGATTCAAAGCATAAGTAGCCTTAACAGAAAAAAGATGCTGACAGAAGTTTAATATTTTTTCTCAGTTATTCTAAAAAAGCTATGTGAATTATTTTATAAATGATTCAGGAAGGAATTTTCTTAAATACTTATTTTTTTAGAAGATGGAATATATATTTATTATAAATCACAGTATCACACAGGTGCATAACATAATGATTTGATGTTTGTATATATTGCAAAATGATCGCCACAGTAAGTCTAGTTAACATCTATCAGCTCACATGGTTATAATTTTTTTCTGGTGATGAGAACTTTTAAGATCAACTGTCTTAGCAACTTTCAAAGAAATAAAGTATTATTGACTGCAGTCACCATGCTGTACACTACATCCGCATAACTTATTTAATATGTGACTGCAAGTTTGTACCTTTTTTTTATTATGTTCAGTTAGAAGTTAAGAAATATTTCTAATTGAAAAAATTCAGTTCAGTTACTATAATTGTGATAGATAAGAATGCTTAAATGTGGACTCTGGACACCATTCGAATTAGAATTCAGTGAGAAGGCAACACTTTTAGCTCTGTGACTTACTTTAATGATTAGTATTAGGGCTAAATGTATAGTTCCCCCTCCTTGCTTCTTACTCTTTTGATATATAGCCAAGTTTTTTATATTGTAAATAGCTGTTGGTGAAGTAGTTTGATTTTCAGAGAACCCTCTTTAATTTTGATTTAAGCAAAATTTTTTCTTTAATGAAGCCACCCACTATCACTAAGGGTTGATAAATTGCTAAATGTATACAATTTTGATGGTTGCCATTGTTTGCCTGGCTAAACAATGGTTGCAGCCAGGCACGTGACAAAGATTAATTTTTTGTGTTCCTTGGTTACAGGGTGCAATATGTGACTTCTGTGAAGCTTGGGTTTGCCACGGTAGGAAGTGTCTCAGCACACATGCCTGTGCCTGTCCTCTTACTGATGCTGAGTGTGTGGAGTGTGAGCGAGGTGTCTGGGACCACGGTGAGTGATTACATACAAGCGATGAACTTTACTCTAAGTAAAGGTTGACTTTGAAACATTCTGGATGCTCTTTTTATATGAGTAGCCAGGGGGTTGTGGGAGTCCAGTTTTTTATGGTTCAATTTGGCAGTTTTCATTGTAGCCTTTACCAGAGCAAAAACTACTGTGTCATTTTGGTGTAATTCTGAAGTAAATTGCTTGACTTCTTTAAATTGGTATTTATGGCTTCTTTAAATTGAAATTTATCATGTTTCACTTGTGGGTTTTATTTTTTAATCCAACAGGAGGCAGAATATTCAGTTGTTCTTTTTGTCATAACTTTCTCTGTGAAGATGATCAATTTGAACATCAAGCCAGCTGCCAGGTTTTAGAGGCGGAAACATTCAAATGTAAGTTTTTATAAATTAGATGTCCTTTATACCCAGGGTTCTTAATAGTATTAAGTGTTAGACTCAAAAAAGAATCTAGTTTTTCATGCAGCCTCTTGTGGACTATAATTCAACTTAATATCTATTTTCTGTTTCTAAAAAAAAATTCAGAACCAATAAATAAATAAATAAAAATCAGAGCCACATACTTTTGTTTTTTTCAATAGGGATGCCACTGGCATTTTGGTTGGGTCAGTTCTTTGTTACATGGGATTGATCAGGCACTATAGAGCTTGTAGCCTTCCTGGTCCTGAGTACTGAATACCATTTTCACTTCCCAAGTTACTATAACCACTCCCACCTCTACCTGCCTCCACCGCCCCCCGCCACCCACCCCCTGCCATTTCCAAATGCCTTGAAGTAAGTGGTATGTGACACTACCCCTAGTTTGTTCCTGCCAGTTGGTTCCAGTGGTTGTTAGACAAGAGTATGCATCAGAAACGTCTGTGGAGGTTTTTTTTAAAAATTTAGGCACCCCGGCCTCATCCCTGGTGATTCTCTGTTTGAAGTCTATGATAGGTACAGGCATATGTATTTTACCCACACACATAATTGTCATGTATCTTCCAGTTTGAGAACCAGTGTTACTGATTGGGTAGTATCAATGGGATTATCTTTATGGATAGATTACATTTTATTTCTGCATTATTTTTGATTCTCAAAGCTCAAGATTTAGAATCAAAACATTACTTAAATTCTACTTCCTGGTTATGTGATTTTGGGCAAATCACCAAATCTTTCTAAAGCTGAGTTTCCTTATATATTAAAGAAAGATGCTAATTTCTTTTTCAAAGAGTTAATTAAAATGCAAATCCATATAAAGTGTTATTATGGTACTTTTACTTAGAAAGCCCTTCCTTATTAAACAGTAGATATCATTATAGGAAAGGCTGAAGTTCCCCAGACACTCACTTCCTTGAATTTGGTTTTTGTTTTGATATGAAATGCTAATCTCTATATTCTCCTATAAAGTTGATAGTTTATTAGTTTATACATGTATATATAAATGTGTATATATGTAATTCTTAGAATATTCCTATAGAAACTCTTAAAGGTTAAAGAACATCTCAAAATAAATAGCATTTTTGAGCCATTCTTAGGCTTCTGCAAAATGTGCAATATAAAAATTGAATTACTTTAGTTGGGACGTGAAGAGCTTTGAGTATTTTGTAGCCATGTGGCCCCAAAGATAGGCAACTGTGAGTGATAAGGCTATAATTTCATCAGGAAGTTTTAGTGATTCAGTAAAAGACAAAGGAAAAATGAATAGTTGACAAGATTAAGATAAAGCTCTCATCATGTCTTTGATACCTGATATTAAGGTCATGCTCATTGTAGGTTTCCAGGTGTCTTTGGTTTACTGTAACTTATCTTTACCTTTTTTCTTCATTGCTTTATTTTTTTCTTGCCATTCTTTCTTTGCCAGTTGCCGTTCGCTGCTTGTTTTTTCTGAAATATTTTCCTAACCATATCCATACGCCCCAAAGATATAGATTATTTCCACCCCCTTACTTGGTCATATCTCATTTATAGGATTGACCTTACTTACTTACTTACTTACCAATTCCTATTGGGCGATATAGAAATTATTTGAAATACTTATTTACCTGCATTATCAGTGGGAAGGATGTTTTAAGAAAAAAACAAAACAAATGTGTTGACTCTGCCTGTATTTTTTTTTTAAATAATTAAAATGGCTCCAGGACTTCTGATATAAAATGGCTTGTTATCAGCAGGCTTTGATGCATCCCAGTCTGCTCTCTTTTAAAATAATCTGAAGACATAGAAATAGATTTAAAATGGAAACCATTCCCCAGTTTAAAACTAGGAAACTCAAACCATTTTAGAATCTGAGAGAAATTCATGGTGTTTATATATGTCCAGGATTGTAACCCTTGGGGAGAGAAAGAACTGGGCAGTGAACTGGAGTGCCTGTGTGTTGGCTTGAGGTGATTAGGGAAAGAAGAATGGCAGGGCCATGTTCTGTCTTTGTTTGAGTTCCCAGAAGTAGAGATGAGGTAAGATAGGCAACAACTAATTTCTTGGGATCATGTCCTTGTGGCATGTCAAAGCCTTAAGTAGTGGGGTTAGGAAAAGTTTCAGTATCAGAAATGCCTGGGGCTCCTTGGTGGCTCAGTTGGTTAAGTGCCTTTGGCTCAGGTCATGATCCCAGGGTCTAGGGTTGAGCCTCAGGTCAGGTCTCTGCTCACTGGGGAGCCTGCTTCTCCTTCTTCCTCTGCCTGCTGCTCTGCTTACTTGTATGCTCGCTTTCTCTCTCTCTCTGTCAAATAAATAAATCTTAAAAGAAAAGAAAATAGAAATGGCTGGTGTACAATGGGAGATTGGGTTGGGAGCTTTGTACTTTCAGTATGTGTTCTAGCTATGTATTTAGAAGAGATATATAACATTTTGGTTAAATATATCCCCCCCCCTTTTTTTTAACTGAATGAAGAAGGAACCAAAAAATTCCCTGGGCATATCTTCAGGTAGAAATGATTGAGATTTCAGATTTTTGTCCTTACAGACTGAATGAACTAATACGGTTATTATTGGAGTAATTTGTTATATATATGTAATATAATTAACCCTTGGACAGTATGAAGGTTAGGAGCACCAACTCTCTGCGCAATTGACAGCCTGCATATAACTTCTGACCCTCCAAAAACTTAACTCCTAATAGCCTACTATTGGCCAGAAGTCTTACTGATAACATAAATAGTTGATTAACATATATTTTGTATGTATTATGTAATATATTCTTAGGCTAAAGTAAGCTAGAGAAAGTAAAATGTTACTAAAGAAATCATAAGGCAGAGAAGATATATTTAAAGCACTGTGCTGTCTTTATTGAAAAACATCTACATATAAGCAGACGTGCACAGTTCAAACCCGTGTTCAAGGGTCAACTATAGTAAGCACTCAGTTTTTTATTTTTAACTTTTTTGTTATTTTTAACTTTTATTTTTTTAACTTTTTACTTATAACTTTTTCTTTTAAACTTTTAAACTTTTTCTAACTTTTTATTATTAACACATAGGACAAATAATACATATCCAACTGAATTATTGGCATTACTGTGGAAGAAAGCGGGATACTTGGGCAGAAGCAATGATAATACACATAATTGAGAGCATCATTCCTGAGTTTAAAAAAAAATACTTGCCTGTGCACATTAAAAAGGCTACCCATCAACCAGGGAAAATTAAGTAAGAGAATTCCCAAATTAGAAACATCTGGTCAGATATTTACATTACAAAGACAGGCTTCCTTTTATTTGTTTTTCTCTTTATTTTTTCAAGACCTCTAAGTGAATTTTATATTCAGGCTTTATTAGGGTAAGGCTTAGTTTATTTTCTCCTTCTGTATCTCTGGTACTTATTTTTTCTTCCATTTCTGACACAGTCAATATGAGCCAGACATTCTGGCTTTTCTAATATATTTGCACTTAAGTTTAGGTTTTTCCTCAGTAATTATAGGTAATGACCAAAATTAACATGGTTTACTGACCAAAATAGAAATAAAATATTTGGGGATTTTTCCCATCTTTTCCTGCCCACTTGAACATTATTTTCTCTTCATAGCCACCTTTTCTATCTGAAGTATTCTATTCCCTTATCAGAAGTTATGCAGAAAATGGTAATAGCCTGTGTCATCAGGAGATTATATATTAATAGAGAAAATTATTTTTTTTAAGATTTGTTTATTTTTTAAATATTTTTACTTACTTAGAGCAGGATCAAGGGGTGGGGCAAAGGGAGGGAGAAGCAGCTTCCCGCTGAGCAGGGAGCTTGATGTGAGGCTTCCATCCCAAGACCGCCAGATCATGACCTAAGCCAAAGGCAGACGCTTAACCGACTGAATCACCCAGATGCCCCTCTTTTTAAGATTTAAGCATTATTTGATAAAGGAAGAATTTCAGCCAGTGTCATGGAAAAAAGGATGTCTCACCATTTCATTCTTTTAAATATAATTAATGAAGTTTGCCATCTCCTAGATTGGAGAAATGGAAGGAGGTTGGAGAATAATTAGTGCCATACTAGTGAAATAATGCTGTGTGTGTGCACTTTGTTTCCTTCCTTCTGGCTGGGGATTCCATCTCATTTTGTATGTCCTCTGAGTTATATTATGAGGCAAAAAAAAAAAATGTTAATAATTGAGCTAAGTACATCAAGTATAAATCTGTGGAAAATAGTGTTTTCATTCCAAGGTTGAATCTGGACATTATGTATTTTTTGTTTTTGCCCATAGGTGTTTCATGCAATCGACTTGGTCAGCATTCCTGTCTTCGTTGTAAGGTAAACTTGTCTGTTATTTTTAGATTGTGTTTTTAATCCCAGTACTCTTCCACCTTGGATTATTTATAGCTATAATTAATCTAACAAGGGTTTTTAAACATTATGTAGTTTACTTCTTTTATTTTGAAGATTGTGAAATTGAATTGAGAAAGCTGAGTGACTTTCCTAAGGTCATCCAGTTGGCTTATCTTAGACACTAATGCACATGTCTCCTGAATCTTGGCTCAGTGTTTTTACACCTTATGTTTATGGAGAATATTCTGACCAAAGTGTTGAGAATGTATTTTAACTAACATTAAAATTCACTTGCTTATAGGAGAGTTTGAGTGAAAGGAAGACTTCCATAATGGTCTATTTCCTTAGATTTTGTCTCCAGCATTCCTGTTTGTCAAGGATCACTAAACAGGGACAGCCCATTCACTTCCTGTCAGAAACATTTCTCTGGTTCTTCTGGTCCTAACCCTATCTTTCCTTTCTCTCTCAAATCTACCCTAGTTGACCAAATGACTTTCAGATGTTATCTATGCTATTTCTTCTGCCTTAGATCCATCCCTCTTCCAGTTTTGCTTACCTTACCCTACTATACCCTTGTTCTCCTTCAGCTCTCAGCCAACACATCATGTTTTCCAGGAAGCCTTTCCTGAATCCCATATCCGGTTTAGTGCCCCTCCACTGCACTTCCCTCTCAGTGAGCAGTGTCTTGCAATTACCTTTCCACTTGTCTGTGTCCGCAGTTAGATTATATATCTGTGAGGGTGGATAGGCTGTTCACCATTATGTCATCAGGGGCTTTGTGAACACGCATGTATTTATGAATGGATCAATGTGCCTATGCTGTCATACCCTGTGTATAATTTCTGCTTTATGTTACGTCATAGTTCAGAGAGTTCTGGAAAAGACCATTTCCCTTAAGAAATTTAAATCAGAAGTGTGACCATTCCCAACAAAAGTCTTAATCTCTACCCTCACAAAACTGCCTTTAAGTTTTCTGGAAATATTGAATGATAATTTTGTATATTTTTTGAATTATTTATTTACTTGCTTATTTTTACTTCTTTATAGGCTTGTTTCTGTGATGATCATACAAGGAGCAAAGTATTTAAGCAAGAAAAAGGTAAACAGCCTCCCTGCCCCAAATGTGGACATGAAACTCAGGAAACTAAGGATCTCAGCATGTCAAGTAAGGCTCTTCTTAAAATACCAATGGAGTGATTTTGCTTTCTTGCTTAGACAAGATTTATCTCTTTTTTTCTCTTTCTATTTTTGTTTTTGCCTCTTCTTCATATTTGAAAAGATGAATGTGTTCTCTTAAGCAAATGGAATTTTATAGCCTTGGAAAATTTGTGGGTGAAGTTTCTCAATTTAACTTAAGAAATACACCATCATTCACTTTGATGTTTGGCATTTGACTCAGTTAATGACATAGTGAATACTGAAATTTAAGACCAAAAAGTGATTTTTTTTGCCTTTGCTGAAGCTTTCCTTGTTGAATAATTGAGTAGCTATAAATCTTTAATATTCGAGTGCTGGTAATCTTCAGTGCTTGGAAGTTGAAATTCATTCTGAAGCTTTTTGTAGGTATTTGAGCAGTGATGCTTATTATGTCATATATCACTACTATAGGAAATAGTTTTGTGGTTTTTATATAACTTTTCTATGAAGGAGTAAGACTACTACAAACATGTTTGTAGTTATGCAATTTACAATTTTGTTAAAGAGAATTTGACTCTTTACCAAACATAGCAGAGTGGAACCATAATCTGAAAATACTTTTGTTTAATCAAAGTTGTAGTACATTTTAGTACAATGAGGTGAGACTGATGATTTTGCTGATTTTTTGAACTGAACTATATTGCCACTTAGGCAGAAGAAATGAAGGGCTTTGTCTTGTTGGATGCCAGAATTATAGAGTGGTTCTCTTAAGAAAAGTGTAATGATGTGAAATCAATAGTTCTGTGATTTGAAAATAAAATTTTAATCCATCAAATGAAGAGCATTTTAGTTTTTAATGTGCCTTATTTGAATTGTTTGGAGAGTGCTGCTGTTTTGTTTTCCAGCTTTTTCTAGATTTAGTGAAATGACGCTGTTGTCTTTATTATATGTTATATATGGTATGTATATAGGCTCTGAGTAGGCTAGAAGTGATGGTTTTACTAAGGTCTTCTTTTTTTCCGGTTAAGTATTAAGTGAGGAAATTAGGAAGTAAGAAGCAGCCAGTCAGGTTCATATAATTTTGTATATTGTAGAAGAAAGTGAAGATGTGAAGAATCAAAACAAAGTGCCATCCATGTACATGTCTGTCTTTTGCAGCACGGTCCCTGAAATTTGGCAGGCAGACTGGAGGCGAAGAGGGAGATGGAGCTTCTGGTTATGATGCCTATTGGAAAAATCTTTCTTCTGATAAGTATGCTGATAGCAGCTACCATGATGAAGAGGAAGATGAAGAAGAAGCAGAGGATGATGAAGAGGAAGAAGATGAAGTTGGAAAGGATTCAGATGCCGAGTCATCAGATTTATTTACTAATTTGAATTTAGGAAGGACCTATGCCAGTGGCTATGCTCACTATGAGGAACAGGACAACTAGGAGAGCTGCTTGCCCATGGGTGACTGTGTCCGAGATGAGCCAGAATCTGTGTGCTTGATGAATTGGGTGTGGATGTTCAGAAGTACTGTCACTTAGCCTTGTGCAAAAGACTAGTCATGCACTCCTGGGGGCAAGGAGTGGGGCATAGCGTTTTTATAGGAGCTGATAATCAGGCTTATAGCATAAGAAAAAATGAGTTCCAAGTATAAGATGTTTATTGATTCCCAGCAATTGAAGCATCATGGATTGGAGTTTTACTGATTTCAGTAATCAGTAGGTTATGCCAATTAGATACATACACAGGATAAAAAAATAGAATGGTAATATATTTGATTGAAATTAGGTTGCTGTTTTTATTTAAAAAACACCGCTTATATTCATTCTCTCTGATTTTGTAAGATGGTAATGGGTAAAATGAATTATTGTATTTTTCCTTATAGTCCACAGGATGAGAATCAAATGTTAAATGCTGAATTTTCATTAAATATCCATGGTATCTTAAGTAGTCCTGATATGTATGTTTTAGCAATTATTCATTCATTTTTTTCTTCACAGTGTGTGTCCTGAGCAGTACCTTTTATTAATGCCTAAATGTATAGACAAAGGTGACTGAATAGTTTGCAGAGACAGAGACAGTATTATTACACAGATGCATTTACGCATTTGTCTTTGAATAAATCTAGTATTTCACTTCTATACTTTGGATATTTAATTTCTTGTTCTCAAGTTTTTAAACTTATTTTGGAAATTTCCAGTATTTTTGTATAAACTGCTTCATTTCTACTCTACTGTGCAAAATAGGTAGTAGAAACTAATGATGTGCTAGATGCGGAGTTATGTGGCCAGACCCCATCACTAGTGGTAGGTGGAGAACAGGCAGTTGCTGGCACAGGTTTCAGTTGTACACCTTGTGCTGGTGGTGGATTGGGGTGCTGTGCTGGAGAGATATGTGTTAGTGCACTGGATGGCATTTGAGAAGGATGGAGAAAATTGTAGCTGTGAGGACAAAAGGGGTGGATGGCTATTGCTAGGCCATTCTTACTCTATAGAAGCATAATGAACAGCTGAGGGCGATAACAGGCTGTGGGAAACCAGGTGTGGCCTCTGGATGCACGGACACTAGTTTTCATGACTTGCAGCAGGATGGCTGAGAAAGCTGAGGCCCAAGCACAGGACTTAGTAGTCTGGATGGATAGACGTCAAAGACAGTTGCTAATCAAGGCAGGTTTGTTACGCAGGAGTCAGGGCACTTTTTGGGAAAACCCAGGACCCTGACAAGTGAGGTAGAGGCATCTGAATGAATACTGCTTACTCTGCAAACTCCTGAACTTTCTGAGCCTGCAGTTGTAGCCCATCCCTCTCTGGTAAGGGCAGATACTCCTGCCCTGCCTCTAAGCTGGGTGACAGTACAGAACCTCTCCAGGCAACAGGTGCCTCCTTTAGGACTTGTCCTACCTCCAGGCTACTAGGTCTTGAATTAGGATTAAAAAACTATAATTCGGGTTAAGGAAAACTAAGCTGGAGAGGTGCTGGGCCTGCGGAGAACAGAGTCTATCCCAAAGGAGCTGCAAGAATTGGCCAGCAAGGACTGGGAGGAGCTGGAGGAGTACATGAGACAGGAATTAGGGTGAAGATCAAGAGTCAGATCATAAACTAGGGGAGAATTTAATAGCACCCACATTGGGTCATTAAGTTGGTGGATAAGAGTTATCTTAATAGGATTTAACACCCTGGTTGGGATCCTGGGAGATGGTATGAACTTGCTACCAGGATGGCTTCTAGAAGCATGGAAAAAGCAATGGTTAATTCTGAGCAGGGTTGAAGTGCGACCATATTATTGTGACAGAGTGTGGAAGAAAGGATTAAAAGTTGAAGGAAGTGGATATGCTGGAATGGATTATTTTTGGTTGGACAGTCTACCAGATACTATGTTTCATAGGAGTAGGCCCACCAGACAAACCATCTAACAAAGCCATAAAGACATGTAATGATGAGAGGGGCACAAGGGCAGCTAAGTATTTGAGTAGTAACTGTAGGCTTCTGGTGACAATAGAAACAAACTATTACAAAGTTTAGTTTGCTGATGGTTATGGGTAATAAGAACCTCAACACAGTGTCTGAGTGGCAGTGCCTATTGCCCAAAGTCAGGGGATCACAATTATCATTATGACTGTGAAGGTGAGAATGGCTAGCTATTAGGGGAGGGGGATCTGACCTGCAGAGAGTTAGGGAGAAGGTTAATAAAAGAGACCATCCTTAGGGGCAAAATTACTGGGTAGTCAGTAAGAGCACTACTCAGTTTATACCATTAGATAACATGAAGGATGGATAACACGGAGGCTGAAGGATAGTCATGCAATAAAAAACTGTCATCCCTGGCTCAGTTTGTGAACCCGAGTCAGCACAATGCCTGGTGAGCCTTCTGGGTTTTGGAGGCAGCAAATATTTCACATCTAAGGATAGTGTTCTGATCCATTTACCAGATGGTGCAAAAGGCTGCCCATTTTGAGTAGGGCCCACTGCAGGGAAGAACTCTGTAGCAAGTCTAGATCACAGTGGCAACAGCCCTACTTTCTGGGTCACAGGGTAGATGCTACTGTATTGGAGATCACCATGGGGAAAAGGTGTCTTGTGGCGTATGTGGCAAGCTGCAGTAGGAGAATCAAAATGCCACCTCCCTGGGGTTCTAAAGGAAGGTCATGTCATCTGTATTTACAGACTTAGACACCTCCTGGGCTTCAACTTAGCAAAGTGGGTGTAGTTACCACCACAGCAAAATGTCACTGTCAGCAATAGATGAATACATCCTTGCTTTATGAGGCAGGTCAGACCAGCCGTTCTAGAAAGACCTGCATGGCCTCGTCCAACATCATCAGTACCGAGGGCTGATGGAGTGTTCAGTTTACTGAGATGAGACCCCACCTAAAATTATGTCGGGTCAGGGTATCATCTTTAAAGAAAAGGAGGGGCAGGAATAGGCCTTGTAACCATGGGATCCAAGGGTATCACATACCCTGCTCCCCAGAAACTTCTTCCCTGAGGATATGTTATGGTGTGCTGAAGACACTGAGACAGCAGCTCTGAGGCAATACTGCAAGGATTTTATATCATCCTTCAAGTCACAGAGTCTCACTGAATCAAAGACACTTCTATTCCATTATGTTCCCAATAGACGATCCATGTATGATGGGCTGGATAGAGTACCCTTTTTGGCTTTTTATGTCCAGAAACCAGGAGGTGTGAGAAGAGATCAGCTTGTGCAGAGATAAGTGACTCTTCATCAGGAGGGAGTAGGGCTGTCCTTACATGATGGTGACATGAGTATGTGTGGAATCCGGATGATTCGCATGGGTTTTCTAGGTGTTCCTTTGCCCACTCGTGATCATAAATGGACATGGTAAACCACCCCAGCCTATGAAGGGCATGATGACTAGATCTCTGGGGGATGATGCTGGGTTAAAAGCCACCGAGATGAGCAGAGGTAGTAGTAGTCAGGCAGCCCCTAGGGTCGGCACCACTGTACAGCTGCCTTGGCAGGATCCAGCCCCCACCTCCCCGCCGAGCAAAGCATGCATCTGATGCCGGAGCAACTGGTTTGGCTGTTTGGGCTCAGTCTGGCCCAATTGTGACAAGTGGCTATGAAGCTAATATCTCTGTACAGAACCTAGGAGTTGACACTTAATATGGGGCAAATATATTTTTCTCCTCTTCATTTTGGTCATGGTTAGGCAAACTCTTTGCTGGGATATTGTAATGATGTGTGCAAGGGTGACCTTCTGAGCCACCTACAAGCTTCTGCTCATGCAGAATGTATTACTTCATTTCAGAACATGAATAGACCGTAGAGCATCCACACTTGTGCTTTAACCAGGATGATCCTGGTTATTTTTCCTAATGGGTACAATTCAGAGGATGAAAGTTAATACATTAAATCCTTAATCATATTTTGTGGAATCAGTACAGTGGTAAATTAGACACATTGAAGCATTTTTAAATAAGGAATCAGAGTTAAAACAGTGTTTCTGATAATCTTTGTGGGAAGGTAAGATAATATGCTTACTGCTATATGCTAATTTTCCTGTAGTGCCTTGAGAAGCCTAGCCACAAGTCTCTCCAGACTCAATTCTTTCTCCTCCACTCCAGACATCTACGGGCTCTTTCTGGGTCTCCTCTCCGCGGTTACTTGTAAATTCACTCAAGGCAGTAAGTTGGGGCAATTGTAAGGCTCATCTTGTTTCTTATCTCTTAGGGATCACCATCCCCTTCATTACTGTCCTGTGTCTTAAAAACTATGTGTGTCCTGTGTCCTGTGTCCTGTGTGTGTGTCCTATGTGTGTCCTGTGTCCGGTATCTTAAAAACTATGATTTCATGTATTTTGTCCTCCCTGTTCCCACTGACCAAGCTTTTATTTTTCCAGGTGAGAGAGTTTCCACTACTCCAGTCAGGCTGATGTGAAGTAACAAATTCTGTAGAGCTGTCTCTTCTCTGACATATTTTCCATCCATGTTTGGAAGGATTCTTAATATCAGTATTCTTAGTAATTTTTTTTTAAGGTTATAAGGATTTGTTTTTCTTTTCAGTGTTCCAGAATTCATTGCTTATGCACCACACACAGTGCTCCATGCAATACTTGCCCTCCATAATATGCCCACCACCAGGCTCACCCAACCCCGCAACCCCCTCCCCTCCAAAACCCTCAGTTTGTTTCTCAGAGTCCACAGTCTCTAATGGTTCATCTCCCCCTCCAATTTCCCCCAACTCACTTCTCTCCATCTCCCCATATCCTCTATGTTATTCCTTATGCTCCACAAATAAGCGAAACCATATGATAGTTGACTCTCCCTTCTTGACTTATTTCACTTAGCATAATCTTTTCTAGTCCTGTCCATGTTGATACAAAAGTTGGGTATTCAGTATTTTTTTTTTGTATTCAGTATTTTTAATCTGCCAAGGAAAGAAGGGATGACCAAAATCTAGTTGTAGTATCATATCTATTCGTAACTCTGTTGACTTAGTTATATTAGTAATCTTGCCTTTAAACAAATCTTGTCAGTGGTCTTCCTCTGCAAAATAAGAATTATTCTTACTACTAACTTTATATTTGGTGATATCAGTCATAAAAATTACATTCATTGCAGGTTTGGCATAAGTCCATGTTTTATTTGTCAGGAGAAATCATGGCAATGAGTAATTGTATTTTTTTTTTCCTCAGAGATCATTTTGTTGGGTTTTTTTGTTTGTTTTGTTTTCCTCAGAGATCATTTTACAGTGAAAAACTCTGGCAGCATAGTTTTTGCCTTCACAAATACTTTAACATAAGTGTGCCAGCATCTTTCCCTTATACATAAGGGAAAATATTTTGACCTCCTCTGGTAAAAATAGACTGTGTGCTTAAATGATAGGTATGTAGTCAGGTCCCCAGTTATAATTTGCGTTGCTTCTTGAACACAGGCTTCACACAATGTGACCAGTGATCCTACTCCCAAGGACCCTGCTTCATACTACCCTTGTCTTAAAGCCAGAGTTCTGATTTCTGATTTTGAGTTAAAAGGAAAAAAAGATTGTTAACTTAAATTAAGTTTTAATAAACAAAACTAATAACAGAAACATCCCTAATTAGATTCTGGAGTGGAAGCAAGAAACCACCCAGAGACAAAGAGAACAAAAATTCTCCCTTCAGGACTTTATTTTGGGCTTTCATACACATGTGACCACATGGAACCAGATACAAATTTAGAAGGTAGATAAATATATAATATTTAGCAATTTAGATTAAGTCACATGTACAGTCTTCAGTATTAATAATTATATTATTTTTTAGGAAATACAATTACTAATCATTGTCAGGTCTCTCAGTATCCTGGTGACAGTGCTTCCGGTTAAAACGTCAAAGAACATTTTTCTACGACACAGCTCCATCTTTGCTGAGTATCATCATACCAAAACAATTGATGGGATTCTCTTTTATTCAAGGCTTTAAATGTGAGTTTATTTCCTATCCACCCATACTCACTCACACACACATTAATGTAATGTTTACCTAAGGTTTCCAAGTATCTATCTCAGTGGGCATTTATACTTGCAGATCCAGTCCAAGATCTGAATACCCTTAATTTACTTGCCAAGGGCTATGTACGTTGTTAAGGCTGACACCTGGAAACTGTGTTTAGAATCTGTCAATAACCAAGATTCCCCTAAATAATTTCTTACTACGAGCCCGATTTCCTTAAATAAAACATACAAAGTAAATATCTACCATAAAACTACTAGGGAATATCTGAGATGCCATGAGATTTGTTGGGGCCATTTAGTCAAGAAAATATAAAAACCGTGAAGTTAAGCTAGCTGTCTTAAAATTATACTTAAAAAAAAAAAGACTACACTAGAAATTGTTTCATAAATTTCATCAACTTCAAATGCTTTTGCGGTTTACAGTGATGTGTCACATATTAGTTCCTTCCAGCCTTTTTCATTTTGACCTTTGTTTGTATCGGGTATCAGGGTTTTCAGGGGTGTGGATCATGGTTATATAATTCACAGTGGGAAAATATCTATAAATAAGATTAAATTCATACAACAAAGCATAGTGAACACAATTGTCTTGATTTGAACATGAGCAAAATTCTCCCCAATACAACCATGATGCCCAGCTTCCAGAGGCTCGTAGGCAAACTTCTTTCCTGATGCTGGATTGTCCTGTAAGGAGCAATCGAGATTAAAGTCCAGACGTTCTACCCAGGAGTGTTTCAGTCTTTGGTTGACAGACGGAGTAACACACGCCTGATGTCCTGGGGGAATGCTATACCCTGCCACAGTTTGAGGAGTTTTGGGCATTCTCATCATGGTCATTATAGGAGGTCAAAGTCTTAATGTTTCCTTTATACAGAGTCCAAGGAAATTTAGATCCTTCAGCTCATCATAAATTAAAGGAGGCAGATCTTTACAGACTGTTTTCTGTTCTAAATAAGTGTTTTTTTTTCTTGAAGCGCTTGTCTCTGACCAAAAAGCAGCACATCCAGGCATCAGTGGTTGAGGCTCTATGTTGCCCTGCCAGGAACAGTCTGGTAAGCAAACCTGTTACCTCATCATTTGTCAAAGGACACCCGCCTTTGTAAGTAGAATCTAGTAAAGTTTCGAGAGTGTCATCAATTTCTTCTACTGACTATCTGCATTTCCAGATTGCTTTACAGAAAATATTATTGATCTTTCAATGACCTTTGTCCCTGTATCTGAAATAAGACAAAGGGAGCCAACCTGGCACCATTCAAGCCATGTGGCTAAAACCTGCATCCAAATCTGCATATAGATGTGCCACTCCCTCACTGAGTTGACTTCTGGTTTCCTTTCCATTTAATAATGGCTGGCTGTTAAAATGATGAGCTCGGAGCTTCAAACAAATTTTTTTCTCCACTTTATCCCCAACTTGGAAAGGATTCTCTTGTTTCCTTTTCAGTTATGTAAACGTGTTGTCTAATGTGGGCTATGTTAAGGCCACTTTTTAACATTTTCTTCTGCTCCAAAAAATAAATAAATAAATAAAAAGAAAGAAAGAAAGAAAAAAAAAAAACTGGATTAGGATCATCCTATGCAACTCCCTTCCCAAACACAGGTGTTGTCAGATGACTGTAGACATGGCTGGCATTCAGGTCTTCACATTTACCAGTAAGAAATAGTGCAGCAGCAGCAGCAGTGCCCAGAAGGTAAGTAAATGTCTTGCCCTCCAGGGTAAAACTACATACAGGTCCATACTTCTCATGCATTTCCTAGAGATTCAGTTGGACTTTTCCCAAATCCTATGGCATATCCACAGAATGGAACTGGAGAGAAAATGTATGGTGGACACCTCTTCATGGCTGCCAGGGGAGCCAGGTGGCCAAAGGCAAGGCAGAGCAGGTCGACTAGGCCAAGTGTCAAGGTGCTGGTGATCAGCAGCGGGGATGGGAGATAGGAGATTGCCGCTGGTCACCCACTCCACAGACTGCCCTAGCAGGAAACCCAGCACTACCATCATGACCCTGCAGCAGGTAATAATGGTTTATGTGAGGACGCTGGAGCCTGAGGTGCCCCCATCCTCCCAATTGATGCAGCCAGAGAAAATAGCAGATGGGGGTCTAGAGACAGCCTGGACCCCTGGGTCTCCTGATCTTTGATTTAAAAAAAAAAAAAAAGACTTTTAAAAGTTACACTTCCATATTCAGAGAAGAAAATTCCTAAGGCTAATTTGGTGAGATTCCTGTAGTTTTGATGGATCTTTTGGGGAGCATTTTTTTCTTATTTCTATACCTTAAAAAAAGTTAAGCTCTATGGCTCTGCGGTGTCAGAGAGGAAGGGATAAATAGAAGACCAGCACTCTGTAGATCCTCAGTGGGTTTCAATGTTAGAAAGATCTCTAAGTCCCTCTAGTTCTTTACCCTATTCAGGAGTCTTCATAGATCCCTGGCTAAGTTTATCCAGACTATTTAAGTACTGTGCTCTTCTTCTTCTTCTTCTCCTTCTCCTTCTGCCTCTCTTCTTCCTCTTCTCCCTCCCCCTCCTCCTCCTCCTCCTCCTCCTCCTCCTCCTTTTAGAACTGCATATAGGTTTGTCTGTATCTTAACAGGAAATGAATATGATCATATACAATAAAGTTTGTTAACTTAATCATATGTACCTGACTCATGGCTGGATCTTTAGATTTTTGGCAGTGTTAAAAATCTTAGCGTGGTAGGCAGAATAATGGCTTCCCAGAGACGTCAATGTCTTAGTCCCGGGAATTTGAATATGTTATGCTACATTGCAAGGATGAATTGAAGTAGCAAAGGGAATTAAGCTTGCTAACCAGCTGATTTTAAAATAGAGTGTTTTGGATTATCTGGATGGGCCTAATGCGATCAGAAATGCTCTTAACATTGGAAGAGGGAGGCAGAGGAAGAGGTCACAGTGCTTTGGTGGGAAAAGGACTCCAGTCTCCCCTGCCGGCTTTGAGTAGCAGGAAGGGGACCCCGTGCCAGGGAATGCAGACAGCCTCCAGAAGCCAGACATGGCAAGGGGACGGATTTTCCCCTGGAGCCTCTGGAAAGGAAGGTTACCCCACCAATGCCTCAATCTCTGCTCAGGGAGATCTGCATCAGACTCCTAACCTATGGAACTGCAAGATAATAAATTTGCATTGCTTTAAGCCACTAAATTTGTGATTTGTTATAGCAGCAGCAGAAAACTCACTGACTGAGTTCTCTCTGAAACCTCACTTTTGCCTGTTTCATGTGATCACAGGATCAAATGTGTTCACATAGAAGAATTATTATTGCCAAACAAAATGTAAATGCTCCCAGAGTTGACTGTGAAGTAGTAATTAGCTAACTTATGAGTTAGGTGTGGACATTTATAGCAATACAACACCTCAAAAAAAAAAAAATTAGAGGGTTGGCTGGATGGCTCAGCTGGTTAAGCATCTGCCTTTGGCTCAGGTCATGATCTGGGAATCCTGGGATTGAGTCTTGCATCCGTCTCTCTGCTCAGCGGAGAGCCTGCTTCTCCCTCTGCCTCTGCCTGCTGTTCCCCCTGTTTGTGCTCTCTCCTCTCAAATAAATAAAATCTTTAAAAAAAAAAGAAAAAAGAAAAAAAGAAAAAGTAGAGGTTGGAAAGCAGGAAGTCCTCCACAACATTAGCACATTTTCTGCAAGTGTTTACGTTCTTGAAACTTAAAACTGACTCTCAGAACACTCTACTCTTTGGAATGCTGTACAAGGCCACAGTGAAAAAAAAATAACCAAAAAAAGTTAAATTGTTGATACTTGTAGTCACCATGGCTGTTATATTTGGTTTCTAGAGTTCTTTATTCAGTACTGCCAAGAGCTTTTTGTAGATGAAGGACTAAGTCATTAGTGAAATCTCAAAACGAACTCAATCTAAACATTGGAGAAAAAAGATTTCGTTACTTAAGAATTTCCCTGGGCTGGTATGTGTGAGAATCACACTTGAGTGAATATAGACAGTGTGCAGAGAGAGAAATGCTCCGGGACTGCTTTTCATATTTGAGAATATGAAAAGTCCTGAGAATATAATTGTGGCCTCTCATGAGTCCATGGGATCTACCAGTTGGAGGGCAGACCTCTTTTTGTGCAAAACCTATGAGCTAAGCACAGATATAAAAGATAGTAAAAATAGCCACAGACTCTAAATAGCTCATGCAACTGTACAGAGAAAAATAATTTTATATAATTGATGCCAGAAATGACAAACTATAGTGGAATCAAAATTATAAATATTCTGGGCACACACACACATAATGCTATTTTAAAAAGTGAGATTTATGTGTTACCCATGTAATAACTTTATGAGTTGGTATATTGTGTATTATACAAAGTTATTATAAAGGGTTCTTTGTTTACTTGATTCTAATCTTTGATATCCAGTTTTTCTCCAGCTCTGAGAGAAGAAAAGCATTTTAGAAACACAAGGCAAGTAGGGCTCACATAGTCTGTAGGGTTCTGACCTTTAAGGGTGTGGTGCAACCGCCCTTAGAGGACCATGAGGTACTGGATGAGCTCATTGAATTATCTTACTTGGCTGATGGAATCTCCATTTTTAAAAGGAAATGTTTTATTTAATGCCTCTAGACAATCACTAAAAAATAGTGTTATTGAAGCTTTATTGTCCTGGAAACTCTTTTTGTTGGATAAAAGAAAAGTTTAAAGAAAATATTTTTTTTTCCTCTAGAATTTCAGTCTAGTATGCCGCCCAGGCCTCTGAACCCAGCTTTGAACTTGAGTCTAAAGAAAACGTTTGATCTTCTTTGTCTTTCAACTTGACAAAAGGTCTGTCTTCTTTGAAATTCCCATTTTGTTTTATGTGTGCTTGTCAATGTGTTTTAGAAATGAAAAGCTCTTGGGGGTAAGGTACGAGTCTTTTTGTTTAACCTTTGAACGTCCTCCTAAGTGCCTACTCTGCTAGGTTGGCATTCCAAAAATATTGCTCATTAAAATGCTCGTTCTCCCTGTAGTGGTTTGGAAGTGATGGTAGTAGGTGTTGGATTTAGCTTCTTTCCTTAGAGGCTTTTAAATACAAAAACATTTCATTTCCTTCAACAAATATTCTTGAGGCCCTTCTGCATGGCAATAATTAAAGTGCTTTGAAAGATGAACTCACATAGCCTATAATATGATCAAGTTGTGTGGTTGATACATAAGAAACTTAAAAAGTGATTCACGGGTTAAAAAATATATATATTCTCTTACCAGGACAAGAAAACCTAACTTGTTGCCAAATGATATTACTCAGTGAAATGACCAAGCCATACCAGATTCTAGCCCTATAATAGCTACCCTTCCTTGAATGAAATAAATATGCAGAGAAAAAAGCAAAGTTATATCTTATTAATCAGGTGGGGATTTTGCTTTAATTCTGTGAAGAACCCTGGTGACCTAGACTGAACCCTGTGAGAAATTCTTTCTTAAGCATTACTGGCCTGAAATGCCCACTCAGTGTCTCTCTTCCATAAAGTAGGGTGTGTGGACAGGTAGGGCGGGTGAAGAAAAGCCGAAATACGAACCAAATAGTCATAATAGAGAAAAATATAGGGAAGAAATATCTTTTATTAAAATGTGTTCCATGAGTCTACATAGCATAACAAGGATAGCCCAGGCCTTGTTCTAAATAATCTTCTCCAATTCAAGGATTAATTTTTATTAGGAGGCCTCTGATGTTGCCTTCATATTTTGGAAATAAATTAGGAGTACGACTGTTTTGATTTTAGATAAAAAAACTTGTCCATCGGCTTTCTGCCTTGGCAGGAAACCTATTTCAGCTGAAGACTCACCATTAGAGAGAACGTATTAGCTGCTAAGATAGCCATTAATAAGTAAGGATATAATCATGTGTAGTTCAAGTAAATGCATTTGCATAACACTTTGGACTACCTCTTGAATAATAAGGCATTCACTGATAGAATCAGAGATTTTTCTTCCTCCCTGGCATTTGTCATTTACTCAATTTTCATTTTAAAAAAGGCACTTGTTTTGGCCGGCCTTCAGAGAATTTCTGACTCCCCAGCTTGCCGATGTCTTTTAATGCCAGAGTGCAACACTGCCTGTGACCTTCATTTATATTTCAACCATAGGCTAAGTCTAGAAATAGACATCAGAGCATACTGCTATGTTAGCAAACTCCATCACAGAGACATAATTTTTAAGGATAACTGAAAAGTTTTGTTCTTAATGCTACGGGAAAATAAAGAAAACTAACATGACTGCGGCAGACGGTGAGAAAGACGCACTACCCATGAGAAGAGGAACTGGATCCCCCAGGGCTCTCTGGTCCAATACTGGGGGGTACTGGGGGAACCTTAAAGCCTAAGGCAGAAATGATTGGTGGAGTGGCAACCACACATGCAGCTTTTAACAGTGGGAGCAGATACTCCAAAGTATCTAAGAGAATATTAGAGTATGTGATATCACCCCCCTCATCCCTTCTTCTTACTGCCAGTCCAGCTTTTACCCTTCCATTGTGCCCATTTCTCAGAGACTACTTTGAATGAGTATACCATTGATCACCAACACTGCCCCCAATGCTGTCAGCTCCTTGTTCGTATTCTTGGCCTATCTTCAGTATTTTACACTGATGGCTACTGGTCATTTTCCTCAAATGTTTATCCTTTGGTTTCCATCATATCCCACTCTTCCAGTTTTCTTCTTGCCTCCCTGACCATCCCTTCTCCTTTCCCCCTTCCTGACCATTGCTTCCCAGTGAGAGGATCAAAAGAAAAAGTATTTAAAATTTGTTTTGGCCACTGAAAAATACACACTTTGAGGGATATAGATAAACTAGCTAAATATAAGCTTACTTGTTAATTTGATTGCCCATATTAACATTCACACATTCATAGAATAAAATGCAATGGAGAGATATTAATTTTTCCATTCTCACATTTCATGAAATAACTCTATGCAAAATCTTACATGTGTCCTTCAGTGTCAGTCTCTGTTTTCAGTAGAGCCATTTCCCAGTCCTTGAATACAGTTTCCCTGAATACATCCATTTAAGATTAAGCCTTTTGGAATTTTGAATGATACTGTCACTGGAAGTGTTATTATCCTGTTAGGGACATTGGTACAAAATTATTTGCACAGCATCAGGACAGCAGTTTTTTCATTTGTCTTGTAGATGCCTATTTATGATCCCTGCAACGTTATCACTATCTTTCTTTAAATAATTGCAATAGGTTTGCTTATAAGGATATCTAATACTTGTAATTGTGAGGTCCTACCTTCTGGAATAATTAAATAGGTATTTTATTTCTAAGGCCTGTGTTTTATGAAAGGTGGCTTCCATCAGCATGTAAAGCTAGCATTAATTGAGGTCCTTTGTGTCCAGACAAAAGATCAATTTTCCTAAATATTACTTTGGTTTTCAAATAGAGTTATCAGCTAACCTGAGTTTTTGGTTTCCTTGAGATTTGTTTGTTGTCACTTTGCACAGAAATTGTGTTGATTCATGGCTTAAAAATACAATTAATTTAATATGTTGTGTTACATTATAATGCCTTTTGTCCCTTAAAGTTCAGTTTTTAAATCTGTTCATTCTATTTATAAATATAACAAATGTTAACAATCTCTTTTAAGGAGTTTTTGAAAATGTTTGTTTCTGTTTTTAAGCTTACTAGTTCATAAAATATCTTCAAATATTTTAAACAGCCTTTATAAATTTAATCTATGGGGTGCCTGAGTGGCTCAGTTGTTAAGCGTTTGCTTCAGCTCAGATCATGATCCCAGAGTCCTGGGATAGAGGCCCGCTTTGGGCTCCCTGCTGAGCAGGAAGCCTGCTTCTCCCTCTCCCACTTCCCCTGCTTGTGTCCCCTCTCTCTCTCTCTGTTTCTCTCTGTCAAATAAATAAATAAAATCTTTTAAAAAAAAGAAATAAATTTAATCTATTTCATTTCATTTTGTACTACTTTCATTATGCGGCTTTAAAAGACAAACATTCCCAAGTACTAAAAAAGTTGTATAAATCTAACAAAACAAACTTATACATATGATGAAATTCTAGTTTCAAATATTCCAATACCATAATGTAGTGAAATGCAAATTCCAAATCCCAAAATATAAATTAGTTCTGGATTTTAAATTGTCAACTCAAATAGGTCAAATTTTTGTAATCATTACAACCACAGTATATCACATATGCAGAAACTTTATTTTTTTTAAGGATTATTTATTTGTGCTACAGAAAGAAAGAGAGAGAGAGGAAGGAGAGGAGCAGAGGAGGGGGGAGAAAGCATCTCAAGCAGACTCATGCTGCACACAGAGCCCAGCACAGGCCTCCATACCACAGCCCTGAAATCAAGACGGAGCTGAAATCAAGAGTTGGTGACTTAACTGCCCTGCAGATTCCTTCTTTTTATATATATACAAATTAAAAAAAGTGTGTGTATATATATATATATATATATATATATATATATATGTATATATGCATATACATATTTTATATATATGTGTGTATATACATATTTTAAAAATTTATTTGATACATGTATATATATACATTTAAAAAATATATATATTTATATGTGTGTGTGTGTGTGTATATACATATATGTACAAACATTTTTTTAAATTTGTTTATTTGACAGAGAGAGATCACAAGTAGGCGGAGAGGCAGGCAGAGAGAGAGAGGAGGAAGCAGGCTCCCTGCTGAGCAGAGAGCCCGATGTGGGACTCGATCCCAGGACCATGAGATCATGACCTGAGCTGAAGGCAGCGGCTTAACCCACTGAACCACCCAGGCGCCCCCACAGATTCCTTCTTAAAAAGAAAAACAGCAATACTCCAGTCTTTGTTCTCTAATCTTCTTAAACTTAGTTTTATATCTTACTGGAATTGAAAAGTAAGTGTTTATTTAGGAATACAGTTACTGAGGTCATTTACTATAAACCCATTTAATATGTCTGGGTTTTATGAACTGACTAAAGCCAATTAGTTATTTTTTGTAAATGTTTATTGTCGCTTACTGTCATCAGGCTATAATGCAAACAAGTGTCAGGCTAGATTCTACCCACCACACCAATGTCTTCTAGTGAAAAATCACATCACAGTAATGTTACCTGTTCTGTAAGTCTCTTGAAGTCATGGCCCTATTATTTTTGGTGTTCAACAGCCTTTTACAGCAAGGCTTACCTAAGGCAAATTCAGCAATATTCTTGTATCAGGATTTGGCTTATCATCTTAGATTCTAACGACCATGAATCTTCAGAACCAGCAACTGGACAGATGATTTTGGGATCGAGTCTAGGATGCTGTACCTAAATAGATAGGTTACAGGACTCTGGATTTTCATTCAACCAAATGTTGGGCAAATGTCTTTATAAACTTCTGAACAATCTAAAGAATATTCTAAACAGCTCTATACTTTTCCTGCATATCACCAATTTTTGCCAATGAGAGGCTTATTTCTTACATGCATTATGCGGATTATCAAAGCCCAGCTATTGCTAAGCGCTAAACAAAGTTGAAGTACAGTTATTAGCCACCCCAAGAATGTGAACTTTCCAATTAAATGATGGCTAACCTCATTTGAAATGTAAATTCTTGATATAGGCCTCTCCTAGATAGAGACTGGACCTAACATAAATTTATATTACACTGGTTATATTCAACAATTTAAAATAAATTATAGGGGCACCTGGGTGGCTCAGTTGGTTAAGCATCTGCCTTTGGCTCAGGTCACAATCCTAGGATCCTGGGATCAAGCCCTGTAATGGGTTCCCTGCTCAGCGGGGAACCTGCTTCTCCTTCTTTGTCTGCCACTACCCTCTTCTTGTGCTCTCTCACTCTCAAATAAATAAATAAATAAATCTTAAAGAAATTATAAATACTCATTAAGGAAGTCAGTTACCATCCTAATTAATTGAGTTTATGTGCATTCTAGCCATGAAGCTGTCAGTCACTAAAATGGGATATACCGACCTTCATTTATAGCTGCTATCTCAATGACTCTATAGGTCAAAGCAGATACATAGCTTTGTTCTTTTGATTCATGTTTTATATGCTGCACAACTCTTTTTTGTTCTCATGGATGTTAGCATGTCCTTTTTGGCCAGATCACTTGACTGGATTTTCCATTTTAGCACTCTTTGGGATCATAAGGAATGCAAGTACCTTTCTGTTTAACTTTAAAGATCTTTCAATTTGATACAATCCTTTGTTCTTACATCTCAGGATTCTCGAACTCTTATGGATATTTCTATTAATTCTACACATGCTTCATGGCTTTCTATGACTTTTGATAATAACTTATAAGGTCAGATATAATTGTTATTATACCCCATCCTGTGAGACATTCAATATAGGAATGCCTTCCCTTCTGAGTGATCATTTTTAGAAAAAGAAAAAACCAGGTTGTATTTATGTGCATGTGGTATATAGCAAAATCCCCAAATTTATATGTCCAACCCTGACACCTTCCTGAATTCTAAAGTTGTATTTCCAACCATCCAACCATTGAATTTTGGACCCCCCTGTTCAGTCACTGCCCTCTGTGTCTTTCTCATGTCAGCACGAAAGCACCACATTCATCCAATATCCTTAGGCCAAATACTTATGAGTTGTTCTTCATTCCTATCTTTTTCTTTTTCATCCCTCTCACCCTGGCCATCACCAAGTTCTGTTGCCTCTGCCTGTAGAACAGATCCTAAATCAACCTTGTCCAAGTCACCATCATCCCCCAGCAGTACTATTTCAACATCCCGTAACTGGCCTTGCTGTTCCCCTCTTGCCCTTTTATCGTCCTTTCTTCATACAATGTTTGTTAAAATTGAAATTAGATCTTTCTCCTCTGCCCAAAACTCTCTAAAATTTTCTTACCACACATGAAATGAAATCCAAACTCCTTACCTTGTCTGCAAATGAGACCTTTGCAGATTTCCTGACCTATCTTCTAGCCCTTTCCTTACCCACTAGACACCAGTCAGAGAGCTTTTTTATTTTATTTCCCTCAAATTCACTGAGCTGTTTTCTGCCACAGGGCATTTGCCCTAGTCCTTCTCTCTGAATAGAGTGCCATTTTCTCTTATTATCGGAAGATTGATTCATTTTGGATAATTAGAATTTCAGTGTAAATTTACCTCCTTAGATAAATATCTCCTGCCCATCTAATCTAAAATAGCCCCTATCACTGTCTTTCATTTCACTCTATTTTAATTCTGTCCATTATACTTAGCAATATTTATCTTTTTCATGTTCACCATTTCTCTTCTCCAATAATACATGCAGATAATGTTTATTTCATTCACTACCATAATGCCAGGGCATATGGGGTATGATAGGCATTCAGTGTATATTTTTTTTGTGTTTAAAGATTTTATTTATATATTTGTTGGAGAGAGAGAGCGAGAGCGTGTGCATGAGCAGAGGGGAAGTGACAGAGGAAGAAGTAGACTCCCCGCTGAACAGGGAGCCCTGAAGCAAGACTCGATCCCAGGACCCCTGATCATGACCTGAGCTGAAGGCAGACGCTTAATGACTAAGCCACCCTGATGCCCTTCAGTGCATATTTTTAAAAGAATAAGCATTTGGAATATAATCCAGGTCTCAAGGTATCTACTGACAGCCTCTGTTGCACATCCCACAGGTACCTCATTATTTAACCCATAATTGTTTTCTCCTATGGCCCCTGTGGTAAATACCATCAATCACCTGTCAATGTAATTGTCTTTTGATGCCCTCATAGATTAGGGGGTCCAGAAAAGATTACTCAGAGGATAGATTTCCTTAATATTTTATTTTTGATCTAGTCTACACATTTAATTATTATATTTATTAATATGACAATTTTAACCACTTATGTTTATTTTAACCATTTACTTAGATTTCTTTAAATATTCCAAACTACACTTAAATATCTATATTAAATTTCTTTTAAACATACTTCATCTGACTCATTAACAAACAAAACCTTCCCAAGTACTTAAATTCTTACAAGTCTAGAAAATAAAACTTACACATAAGCTGAACTAAGATTCTACATTCTTGGAAACATTCCAGTATTGCTTATGAAACTAGTAAAATTGTAATGTAAAACCCCCAAATCTAAGTCAACTACCATTTACACATTTTTTATTAGAATTACAAAATTAAAGAAGAAAAATTCCCTTAAACCTAAAATATCTAATATGCACAGATTTTTCCCCTTCACCGCAAAATGTTAATATTACATGTAGATTTTATTTACTTCATAATTTTGATTCTTAAGTCAACTCTTCCTGGGGTTGAGAATATAATTATGTAATGTCATACAGTTTTGAGGTTACCACCCCAAGCGATTTTGAGGGTTCACTTCTCGGCCGGCTGAGGTTGCATATTGCAATAAGCAGTCTGGGCTAGAAGTGAGGTCTTACACTGCAAATGTGCAGGGGAACTTTTGTTTTTTTATGCCACCACCTGACAGTCCAACCCTTCGAGGAGCTAAGCGAATGTCCTCCAGATGGGGCAGGCTTGATGTTTTTTCCTTGGACTCCACTTACACATTATGTAGTTCTCATATGTGATGAATTTGCAACCCCCTCACAACATTTGCAGCTCATTTTCCTCTCTGAATAAATTGGATTGTTTCTTTCTTTGCCTTGTAAAGTATTTAATTGTCATCTGATTGGATCCTGCATCTATTTTAAATATATTTTCTCACTCTCCTTCTACAATTTGAAGGTCATGTTAATATCACTTCAAGGCAGAAACATGAAAATAAACCTGTCTTTTCATCTACCTTCCCCATATCACCTCTCTTGATTTTATCATTGGTCTCAAATTTATTCCCTCCTTCTCATTCTCACTGCCCTTGCCTTAGTTCAGGTTGTGATTTTTTTTTTTTTCCCTCACTTGGACTCTTGTTCTTCTCCACAACTATTCAGCCCCACTTAACATTCCACACATTTGTCAAAGTGATTTTTCTTAAATGCAAATTTGCTCATATCATTATGCTTAAAATCTTCATAGTTGTAGGTAACCTTTAGGAGGAAGTTTAAACTTCTTAGCATGGCATTTTCTTCCACCCATTTATTTTCCATCCATCTTCTATCCATCAAACAGAGTTCCTACTCGCTATTGGGTGTTCCATTTTGTCTCTCTTTCTATCTGTAAAACCTTGTTTATCCTTATATTCCCCTACTCTCCCTACCACCCTATCTTCAGGTAGATTGACCTATGTCCAGTTCCTCAAATATGCTACCATCTCTCATGTCTTGGTTTCCCTCCAGAATTTCCTTCTGTCCAGAATTCTTTTCCTTCCTCAGCCACTGGACTACATTGGACTCATTTCTCAAAGTTTAACTCAAGCAACAATTTCTCTAAGTATCTTCCATCACTTGATTCCTTATTTGAGATTAGTTACAACTTTTCAAAGCTTCCATATAACTTATGCATATATATAGGTATATATATATGCATAATATATATAAGCATTATTATATATGCATAATATATAAGCATGTTATATATATATGCATATATATAACCATTAATTACAGTGTTGTAATTCATGATTTTGTTGTCCATCTCTTCAAATTCACTGAGTTTTTACCTCTACATCTCTAGTGTATAGAACAAACTAGGCATTCTAAAAACTTGTAAAATAGGTAAATAAATAAATAGGTGAATGGGTGAATAGAAGATGCTCATCTCTCAAGTTGATTATGTTTGGTCACCAAGCCATTGCTAGGGATTATCTTTAACTTGACAGTTCAAAAAGTTCACCTTCAGCTAAGGTCTCAGGCTGGGTCTCAATCTCTCATTTGAACAAGCAATATATAGTCTGCAAAATCCTGAGGGAAAACTTGTATGTCTTTTCTGTTTTTTTTTTTTTAGGATTTTATTTTTAAGTAATCTCTACACCCAATGTGGGGCTCGAACTCAGAACCCTGAGATCAAGAGTCACACTCTCCACTGACTGAAGCAACCAGGCACCTGAAAACTAGTATTTCTTGAGAACACTTAATTCAAGGACCAAAGGTAGGAGAATGTTTTCTTTTTTATCATTCATACACATTCAAAAGGCCTTAAAAAATATAACACAGATTCAGAAAACCACACATATCAAATATGTGGATTGATAGATTATTGTAAACCAACCAACCATGTCAAAAAGTAGAATTTTTCTAGTTTCCCCAGAAAACCCTTCCATGTATTCCATCCTAATCACAATTTGCTCCCACCCCCAAAAGTAGATAATCATTTATGTTTTAGAAAGTTATTCTATTATCCCAACATGCATACTTACATACTGTATTTTTGCTTTGCCCATTTTTTTTTTAACTTTGACATATCTTTTAAATGTATTTTCATCTCTAGGCTCCTCTTCTACTCCTTTTATTTGTTGGTAACTTATCTGTTGAAGAAGTAAGGCCATATGACATGTAGAGTTTCAGGCCATCTGGGTTTTTCTGATTTCATATTCTTCGTGAGGCTCTGTATATTTTTGTGTCTTTGATGTTTCCTAAAATTGGCAGCTGGATCCAAAGTCTTAATCAGACTGGTATTTGATCTCTTTGGCAAGACTGTAGGTGGCTTTATGTTCTCTCACCAAGAAACATATTTTTGCTAGTCTTTCTTTTGGACATGTCAGCAGTGATTGATACACATGACCTAGATTTAATTCATTAGATGTTGCAATTCTTTTTTTAATTTGCTGGAATAGTTTCATTTTCCTCCTTTACAATAGGCTAACCAGTGGTGCAGTTCATGTTAGAAATCCGTAATAAATGCTTGATTCTTTCTCTTCATTTTCTAGTTTCCAAAACAAATAGTTGATTCCCTGTTAGCCTTTGAAACTGACCAATTAATTTTAAAAAATATATCATTGTGAACTTTTGGATTTAAAGATTTTACAGGTTTTAACCTATGCATTACTTACTCTTATTGAAGCTCAAAGTAACTGATCTCTGGCCAGCGGGACCACTTCAGTTTGGCTCCCTAGTTGTTTGGGTATGACTCTCATTTTCTCTGATAGCTTTCTTGCTATGTGGAGTGATAGAATGTTCCAGGCTTCTCTAGCACATTTCCTGCCTTGCATCTAAGATATCTCCCTGTAGGAAGAAATGATATTTTGAAACCACAATTTAGGTGTTAGAGATGCTTATTGCTACCAGAATGGTCATGTTTCTGGCCAAAGTGACTATTTTTTAAAGAGCCAAGTTCTAAGAGTACTCAGTTTGTTATCCCAAGTGGATAGGGTTAGAAGGATTGGGATAAACTGTTTTCCTCCACCCTAAATTACTTTAGCTAACTGCGAATTTGTTGGAAATTTGCACCTCGTTTTGTCTACTTTTGAAATATGAATGCATTTAGTAACACCATGTCCCAGACAGCTATCTTCATGGTCATTACCAACCTGTGCAGGTCAGAGGCTATCGATTTGAGAGTGAATTTAATGAAAACGTAGCCCAGAGTTATCTCAGAGGCTGTCTTAAAACTTGCAGAGCTGGGGCACCTGGGTGGCTCAGTGGGTTAAGCCGCTGCCTTCGGCTCAGGTCATTATCTCAGGGTCCTGGGATCGAATCCCACATCAGGCTCTCTGCTCAGCAGGGAGCCTGCTTCTCTCTCTCTCTCTCTCTCTCTCTGCCTGCCTCTCTGTCTACTTGTGATCTCTCTCTGTCAAATCAATAAATAAAAAAAATCTTAAAAAAAAAAAAAACTTGCAGAGCTGTGCTCCTGAGTAAATTTTTTCTGGAAGCCTCAGGGCAATGCTTCCTCAACAAGAACCCTAATATAAATTTGAATTAAGCAAACATATACAGTGCAAGGGGAACAAGTGTTTAGCTTATCACTTCACGAATACAAACAAACCTGACAGAATGAACAATTCTTGCCACAATCATTTCACCATTTGTATGGTTTTTACTAAATAAATATGTTTTAAAGAAGTAAATTTTCTCATTTGGAAGAAACTTAACTTCTCATTTCTTACACAACTGTTATGTCCTTGAGGCAAATATAAATATCCAAATGCGAATCCTTTTTTTTTTTTAGTAATAGACTGTACATTGACTTGAGTCATACTGATTCTCAATTAAATGTTGAAATTAGTTGTTGAACAAATACTAACAGCTATGATTCATTAAGTTCCTACCAAATGCTGGCTATTTTATGTATTTTTAAGAAGATTTTATTTATTCATTTGACAGAGAGAGAGAGTACACAAGTAGGGGAGCGGGACAAGGAAAAGCAGGCTCCTGCTGAGCAGGGAGCCTGGTGCAGGGCTTGATCCCAGGACCCCAGGATCACAACCCCAGCAGAAGGCAGTCACTTAACCAACTGAGCCACCCAGGTGCTCCATACATGTTTTGTTTTGTATCGCTTTGTTTCTGTTATTCTCACAGTAACTCTGAAATATATGTAGTCATTTCTCCCTTTTATGGATTAGAAAATGGAGCGGCACCTGGGTGGCTCAGTTGGTTAACATCTGACTCTTGATCTCTGTGTGGGTCTTGATCTCAGGGTCATGAGATCAATCTCCACACTGGGTTCCACGATGTGTGTGGAGCCTACTTTAAAAAAAAAAAATGGAGGATGGTGTATTTGAAGAAACATAGGCAGCAATTTTGGATCTGAGAATTCATTTTAGGGCTCTTTGTTTTCAGAGTCCCATTTTTATCTACTTTACCACACAGCTAGCCAGGCTTTGACCTCACAAACAGAAGAAATTACGTCTTCTTTCATGAGTAAAACAGATTTGTCTATATAGGCAATTCATTATTGATGTCTCTTCTACCTCCTTGTTACCACTGATAAGAATAAAAATATAGGGGCGCCTGGGTGGCTCAGTGGGTTAAGCTGCTGCCTTTGGCTCAGGTCATGATCTCAGGGTCCTGGGATCAAGCCCTGCATCGGGCTCTCTGCTCAGCAGGGAGCCTGCTTCCTCCTCTCTCTCTGCCTGCCTCTCTGCCTGCTTGTGATCTCTGTCTGTCAAATAAATAAATAAAATCTTTAAAAAAAAAAAAGAATAAAAATATAGTTGTAACATTTCCACAAATTATGAGAGGAATAGACCTTAATATTCTAAGTGGCTAAGAACTTCAAGTTAAAAACAGTTCACCAACATTATCAAGTAGACAGTTGTGCACCTGCTAAACACCAGGCACTGTGGGAGATATCAAGAAAAAAGCATGACACCTGCTCTTTAAAGACACCATTACCTAATGAAGAAATAGATGGGTCATAAATAACACAAGGTTGTTTCCTGACCGTCAGAAATTCAGGCGACAATTGCTGTGCAAAGGCTGTCTGCCTGGATTAAAAAGATGTCTACACTGAAGTTGATGGGAGGGGGAGTGGAGCATGAAGTATTTTGACCGGATAGATGTGGGTGATTTGAGGCTGGGAGAGGAGTGTGAGTGAAGGAGCAAGGTCTCTCACTGAGGGGAATGAGCCATTCAGAGAGTTGAGAGAGGCCCTGGTTTTAGAGTCACACCGGGGAGGAACAGTCACCATCACAGGTACCTGAGCCTACACCACCGCGCCCCTTATTGTTGCCACTTCTCAAACTTTGGAACCTTGCTCCATTTCACTCTCCGCAGATAAGCTTGATCAACTTTAAAGAGAAGAAGCAGTCTTAGATTTTAGTATGGAATGAACAAACCCACCAATATATGTACTCCTTGGCTCCCCCTTTTTCTTAGGGAAACAGAAAAAATGGCTCTTCTAAGACTAATTCGTCTGCCTGCTTTAAATCCAATTTCCTCCCTTCCCCACCCCCAAACCTTGCCCCGCTTTTTTCTCTCTTTCTTTCAACTTCCCTCTCTCAGCTGGATTTTTCTGAGCCCAATTCCCTATTTACACATTCCCAATATAAATGAAAACTTCACTAGATTCTTGATTCCTGTCCAACTCCACCTTATCCCTCCTGCTCTGTCCTTCATAACCAAATTACTGGAAATGATTGTCTATAAATCTGCCTTGATGTCCTCATACTCAGTCCTCTCAACTCTGGCTTCCTGAAGCGTCTCTCCACTGAAGTAACTCTCCCTGGGTTCACTGATGACTTCATCGCGGCTAAGTCCTGTTGAGGATTTTCATTCCCATCTGTATCAGTCAAGGTAGCTAATGCAAACTTGCACAATGGGCAGACCCCCAAGTATCCGTGGCATAACAGAATAAATGTTCTTTTCTCCACCACGTAGTCTGATGCTGGTCAGATGGCCCCCTCCATCCCGCAGCTGTGCCATATGGAATATATACCTGATCTAACTATTCACTGCTGCTTGACAAACTACTCAAAATATAGTGGCTTAAAACAAGGTCAATATTCATTTTGTTCGTGGGTTTGCGATTTGGGCAGGGATTTATATATATATAGTTTTTCTCTGTCCCACTCAGCTCTACTGGAGCAGCTCCAAGGCCAAGGACTAGGGTCATCCAGAGATAGACTCCTCCACATGTCTGGAGGTTGGTGCTGGCTGTAGCTGGGACCTCAGGGGCGCTGTTGCGGGAACACCTACACGTGGTCTTCCCACATGGCTGCCGGGCTTCCTCACTGTGTGATGTTGGCAGGTATGACAAGAAAGTGTAAGGCGGAGCCGAATGCTCTTTCTTGACCCTGCTAGAAGTCATGGCGCATCACTGGGGCTGGCTACTGCATCACTGAGTGGAGTCATTAGCAGCACTGATGCGTTAACTCAATTTCCTTATGAATTTTTTCTCTTCCTTCTTCTTTATGACCTATATTCTCCTGGATGGGCAGAGTATATATAGGAAACCTGTGCCTTTCTTTCACTTTTGTTGTAAATCTCTTTGATGTAGCTCACTTTTATATTTTTGTTCTTAGGGCAAAACCCCAAATCTAGGATATGGTCTGACCCCATATACTTTTTCAATCTCCTCTTGAACCACGTTTTTTTATTTTTTTTTTTCTCTCTCTCTTTTGAAGTTTTATTTATTTATTTTAGAAAGGTAAAGGGAGAGAGAGGAAGGAAGAAAGAATCCCGAGCAGTCTGAGCTGAGCATGGAGCCCCAAACGGGGCTCCATGGCAGGACCCTGAGATCATGACCTGAGCTGAAATCAGGAGTTGGATTCTTAACTGACTGAGTCACACAGGTGATGCTCTTTTGATTTTTCTGTTCCAGCCATATGAGCTGTATTAATCTTTTATCTAGGCCACATCCCTCGCACACTGGGACCTCTTACCTAGCTGTTTTCTCTTCTTGAAATGCTTTCCTTAGCTCTTGTGTGTCTTTTACAGGTAAGTTCTCTTGCCTTTCAAGATTAGTTCAAATCTATCTATTATATACCCTCTAATACAAGCATCTATATCTGCCTTCAAAGCAATAAGTTTCCTTATTTATGCTGGTCTTCATCTCTACAATATATGCTCACTGAAAGGGACCTACCTGGGTGCCTGGGTGGCTCAGTGGGTTAAACCTCTGCCTTCGGTTCAGGTCATGATCCCAGGGTTCTGGGTTCTCTGCTCAGTGGGGAGCCTGCTTCCCCCTCCCTCTCTGTCTGCCTCTCTGCCTACTTGTGATCCCTCTCTCTCTTTTAAAAACAAAAACAAAACTTAAAAAAAAAAAAGGGGACCTATCTGTTAGAATAAGCAGGTATTAAAATCCGGCAGAGAGAAAGGGAGGTGCTGTGGCACTGAGGTTCTTCACCCCATCTTCTCTATTCCATAGAATGCCAACTTCCTGGGGCCCCACGTAGAGTATGAATATGGTAGGAAGTTGTGGCCGCTTAGCCTTGCAGACTGTGGAGACCTGTGTGCCTCCAGCAAGGAAGCCCACCAGGACTCTGAAATTCAATTGAGTTGCCTTTATGTGCTGGCAAGGGGACACTTTCTCTGGCTCCAAGGGTCAGTGCTATGTCTCTGAGTGTAGCAAAAAGTGAGCAACCGACACACATCAGATTAGCTCTCTTCAGTTTGGTTATTGTGACTGCAATGGCAGAACAGCAGGATGAAAACTTGTCATGATCAAAATACTTATGGAAGAACTTGAATGCATATGACTAAGTGAGGGAAGCTAACCTGAACAGGCTACATACTGTTTGACTCCAATTATATGACATTCAGCAAAAGGCAAAACTATGGAGACAGTAAAATGATGAGTGGTTTCTAGGGGTGCAGAGAGGAATGACTAGGCAGAGCACAGAGGATTTTTAGGGCAGTGGGAATACTTTGTATGATCTGTATGATAATGATGGATATAGATCATTTTATATTTATCCAAACCCACTGAGTGTGTTACATCATGGGTGAACCCTTGGGTAAACTATGGACTTTGGGTGGTTATAATGGGTCAGTGAAGAGTCCTCCTTGGTAACAAACATACCAATCTGGTGAGTGATGTTGACAATGGGGGAGACTATGTATGTGTGAGGGGCAAGGTATCTATGGGAAACCTCTGCCTTTCTTTCAATTTTGATGTAAATCTAAAACTGCTCTGAAAAAAAATGAGTCTTTTTAAGAAATTCTAATGACATCACTAACTGTAATGGGATGACGGTAAGTACTGGCTGAGCATTTTTCCTACTCTTAGGCATTAATTCTGAGGATTACTGTGGAGATTGTGACTGTATTCATGATCTCTTGTGGCAGAAAAAATTGCCCAAGAACTAGTGGCTTAAAACTATAAATATTTACTATCTCTCAGTTACTATAGGTCAGGGATTCCAGATTGGCTCACTTGAATTTTTTTTTTTTTTTTTTTTTTTAGGATTTTTTTTTTTCTACAGAGAGAGAGCACAGTAGGCAGAGCGGCAGGCAGAGGGAGAGAGAGAGAGAAGCAGGTTCCCTGCTGAGCAAGGAGCCCAATGTGGGACTTGATCCCAGAACCCTGGGATCATGACCTGAGCCGAAGGCAGCCGCTTAACTGACTGAGCCACCCATGTGCCCTCACTTGGATGTTTTTAACTGAGTGTTTCTCATGGGTTTGCAATCTGATATCATTTGGGGCTGCAGTCATCTGATAGCTTGCCTGGGCTGGGGGATCCATAGTAAAGATGTCTCATTCATGTGGCTAGCAAGTTGGTGGTGGCTATTGGTGAGAGACCTCACTTCCCTCCCACATGGGCCTCTCATAGAACTCCTTGAGTGTCTCCTGGATTTCCTCTAAGCTAACATTCCAAGAAAGCAAAGGAGAAGTGATTTTTTTTTTTTTAATTCAATGGTTACACAGCTTCCTTGATTCAGTGTAGGAGAAGCCTTCACACAAAAGTAAAAATAACAAGAGAGAAGGGTCATCGAGGATATCTCTGAGGTTGTCTATCCTAGTGACTTAACCAGTTCTCCAAGGCCAAGTTGGAGAGCTCTGATTATTGGCATAGGAATCCTAATTGCCTGAGGTTCTTTCTGTACCACAGTCCATAATGGTCTGATGACTTTACAAATAAGAGGGAAATGGGAGAGGGGATAGACAGAATTATCCCCCCCCCCAACTCCCAGAACTTGTGACTGTATTATCAAGGTAACATTTTTTGCAGATATAATTAACTTAAGGATCTTGAGATGGAGAGAGTGTCCTGGATTATCCAGGTGGGCTTAAATGTATTCACAATGGTCATGCACGACAGAGTCAGGAGAGGCAGAGAGGATAGGGCGATAGAAACTTAGGCTTGAGTGATTCATGGCCATGAGGTAAAGAAAACAGACAGCCTCCAAGAGCCTAAAAAACCTGGATTCATCCCTAGAGCCCTCAGAAAGAGCATAGCCTGGCTGACACTTTGATTTTAACTCCGTAAGATTTTAGCTTCCGACTTTTGACCTCTAGAACTGTAAGATAATACATTTGTTTTGCTGTAAGCCTCTGTTCATGGCTTTTTAAAATTTTTTTTAATTTTTTACAGCAACAGTAGGAAACAATGCAGGGAGTGAGAAGGAGGAGACCTATTTTGGGGAGAAAGTGGGGTGTGCTTTTCAACTTGCTCCTCCTCTGAAAGTTATAAGGCTGTCATTGGTAAACTCTGTGTGAAGAGGAGTAATAAACATTTTCCCCCATTGATCAGTTGTTTGCTGAGCTTCCAGGCTTGTAGTCTTGCTCTGCTACTCCCAAAGCCTGAGAAAAAAATAATATTGGGGAAAGAAGCATGGTAGCACAGCAAACCTGAAGGAAGAAAGAGAGCCTCTCCTGAGTTCCTTATTCCCAGGCTAAGAAACAGCAGAGCTGTTGAAGCACAAAGGCCCTGAGGAAGGGAGGCAGGGGCTACAGGGGACCAGAAGCTGCCTACTGCTTACATCAGTGGAGTGCTGTGGGAACCAAAGGTTGTAACCAAGTGTCTCAAGGGACTTCTGACTCCCAGGAGAGCTCCTTAGGCTGGGCTCCCAACAATAGATTGCAACTTCAAAATGGAAAGGATGACATCTTTGTAACCAAATTGAGACTGCCTTCATTATTCAAAATGACTAAAAAATTATGGAACCACACTGAGCTGCTCAGAAGGTAGCCCACTAAGAGTGGGTTTCCACGGAACTGACTCGGTGCACGTTCCTGGCATGTTGAAATATATCCGGCACCCACCTCAGTAGGTACAGAAGCTTCATCCAAGCTAGTTCTAGAACCATTCTTCTTACACTGAGTAACATTATGGCGGGGCCGGTAATGATAACCATCCAATTAAAGATACACTGTTGGTGTCGGAGGCTGAAATTTCTGCATTAATAACTAATCTTAAGTCTCAGTTGTGCTGTGTCTCTCTTGACCAGAGCTGCGAGCCGTAGGTAAATTATAGGGCTGTGGGTGCGACCCCATGGAACATGGGAATGATTGCAAAGCATGGAGCACCATAGTGAGTTTCTAATGACTGTTATCATCCTGGTTAAATCAGGAAGGAAGTGGAGGAAAATGAGCATCCAAATGTTGCTTGTTGGAAAAATAATTGTGTGTTGTTGCAGAAGATGTACAAAAGGCAAATGACAAGTTCAAGAGTAGGAGGATGTGAGGTTTGATTTGAATGTCTTTTTGGGATACTTATTTTAAAATATTCAGACGTTTATGTAGGCAGAATTGAGAGAGATTTCTCAGAATTTAGCAATCAACCCATTTCCCTGTTATTCTTTTAGACTGCAAAAAAGTGTGAGATTTAAATTTTTTGTACGATGCCTCCTGTAAAGCAGTCTTTAAAATTATATATAATGTTTGATTTTTAGCAACAAATTACAAACACTAGATTAACCAAAGCTTTCATGTTTTATGCATCCTAATTTTTTAGAAAAGTGAGTAATTTTCTGATGATATTATTTAGAATTTGATAAGCCTTCTACATTTCAGTCAGCCTATGAATATTTATTCAAGCATTAAACATATATAAGAAGAGACAAAGCAGCCGTAAAGCCCTTTTTTTTTAGTGTCTTAACTTGTACAAAGTTCCAGGGCAATGGCTGGAGTCCTGACTCCATGAGAGATGTGGGGCAGAGGAGACACGACCTGGGTTTTGTAATCAGAGGACCTTAGTTCAGGCTTAAATATTTGATTTTGTCTCTTTCTGGCTGTGTGAACTTGGAAATTTACATCCTCTCTTTGAAGATGCAGTTTCCCATCTACATAGTGAGATCAACCCTACACGCTTTTGTGGGATGCGTTATACACAAGGTCTCTATTTTGTCTCTTCTCATTAAGCACTTTAAAAGTTTGTATAAATATGTAGAGACAAAAGGATGAAAATATCAAAACCTAAATGCTTTAAACCCCTAAAATATTTTATATATTAAACTATGTATGAAAGGGTATTCTTGTTCTCATTTTTTAAAATATAAGTTCTTACAAATCAATATTCTATTCTTTTTTATTGAGGTATAATTAATGTACAATATTAAATAAGTTTTGGGTATACAACATAATGATTCAATTTCTTTAAAGATATTATTTATTTAGGGGTGCCTGGGTGGCTCAGTGGGTTAGAGTCTCTGCCTTCGGCTCAGGTCATGATCTCAGGGTCCTGGGATCAAGTCCCGCATCGGGCTCTCTGCTCAGGGGGGAGCCTCCTCCCCCCACCCAACCCCTGCCTGCCTCTCTGACTACTTGTGATCTGTCTGTCAAATAAATAAATAAAAATCTTTAAATTAAAAAAAAAGATATTTATTTATTTGACAGAGAGAGAGCACAAGCAGAGGGAGCAGCAGAGGCAGAGGGAGAAGCAGACTCCCTGCTGAGCAGTGACCAATATACACTGGTCTTCTCTAGAGAATCTCATTGTCTGGTATAGGGGTAAGATAGTTTCTGAAGACAATATATGATACGGGTTATATTCCCTAAAAGAGGGATAAACAAACTAATAATAAAACAACAGCAGAATAACAAACCATATGGGTATTTAAAAGAAGGGAGAGATTCAGTTTTCTTTAGTTAGGAAGGACTTGCTGGAGAGGGTGGTAAATATGAGAGACCTTGAAGGATGGGTAGGGTTTATGTAGAGATGGTGGTGAGGGTATTCCAACAGAAAAGGGGTCTTCTATGTAGGAATCTGGGGTCCAGTTAGAGAACAGAAAGAGCTTCACTGAGTTCATCGCTGAATTGGGGAGCATATATATATATACACAATGTTCTTTTATTAAAGATTTATTTATTTATTTTGGAGAGAGAGGAGGTGAGAGAGAGAGAGAGAACTCAAGCATGGGAAGGGGCAAAAGGAAAAGGAGAAGCAGACTCCCTGCTGAGCACAGAGCCCTGGTCTCTCTCAGGGCTCCATCCCAGGACCCTGAGATCATGACCTGAGCAGAAATCAAGAGTTGGCTGCTTATCCGACTGAACACCCCAGGTGCCCCATATATATAAAATGTTCTGATCAGCTTGACTGTTCACTTTAGTCACCAAAATATTTGCATCCTCACATTTTACAAAGAATACGGGTGAAATAGAAATTATTACAAGGATGATGAGGGAGCCTAAGATGCCATTTGAGGAAGGATTGGCACAGTCGTAAACTCACCCAGAAAGAAGAAGCCTAGAGGACATAATGGGAACAGAATTTAAATATGCTGGGGTGTCTCATGGAACTGGGCAGAACTAGAGTCTAAAGGTGGATGGAATTTATAGGTGTCAAATCTTAACTGTCTTTGGAGATGTTTAGACAAATCAGGATGATCTTTGGCTGAGACAATTGTTCCTCACTGGATTGGCAGGTGAATTAGGTAAAGCCCAAGGCTCTTTCAAAATCAATATTCTATAATCCTATTTGCAGTTGTGATTCTATTACTTAGAAATGTATTTGAGTTATTTCCAGAAAGATGAATATAGTATTGTTATATTTAAGCATGGGGAAAATACTTTTGAGTGGGTATCTCTTCATTTGCTTCCAGTAGACATTCACCCTCTGTGTACCTGGTGCTTCTGAATCTCTGTGGACTGTTGATGGTGACCCCACATCAGCTCTGGAGGTGATACACGTGATCCAGACTTAGATAATGAGGCCATCCAATTGCCCTGGCCACCATGATTCCTTCAGGGAAGGGAACATGACCCATTCAAGACAAAGCCATTTAGCAAGACTTTCAGTAGAATTCCTGGGAAGGATTATCTCTCTTCCATGCTGAATATAATGCTGAGAAAATATATGGTATGGAGCTGCCACCATTATCTACCATGTGAAGCCCATGACAGAAGCCACTCACAGGAGATAAGAACCAAGTAATGGAAACTCAATCCCAGGGATGTCATTTGAATCCTCAAATTCACCATGTTTGACGACAAACAGCGGTAACTCTGGACTTTCCAGGGTATGTAAATTAAGAGATTTCATTTCTGTGAACCCGTTGGCTAAAAGTGGTCTATCGTTTGCAACACTGGGATCCTAACTGATGGAGAGCTAATGGTGCAACAGTTTAAAAATGGATACATACGCGCCTGGGTAGTTCAGTTCGTTAAGCCTCTGGCTTTGGCTCAGGTTATGATCTCAGGGTCCTGGGATCGAGCTCTGCATTGGGCTCTCTGCTCAACAGGGAGCCTGCTTCCCTCCCCAACCCCCTGCCTGCTGCTCTGCCTACTTGTGACCTCTCTGTCAAATAAATAAATAAAATCCTTAAATAAAATGGATACACAAATCTTGGCATATCTACTTGATAGCTTGTAGGGAGTCACTAGAAGTCATTCTTATGCAAACTGTATAACAACATGGAAAGAGATGGGATATGCAAAATGCAGTCAACCCTCATTACTAGGGGATTCCATATTTACAAAGCTGCTGACCTACAAAAATTTCTTTGTAATACCTCCGTGAATACCTGCAGATCTTTTGTGGTCATCCATGGTCATGTTCAGAGTGGAGAACCCCTGGAGTCCCCTAATGCACGCATTCCCAGCTGAGCTGGAGGGAGATGGTGCTCTGCCATTTTGGTTCAGTGCTCCTGATCTCAACACGTGCTCTTTCAAGGGTATATTTAGTGACATGGTTTCCACATTTGTGTGCTTTTTGCTGGTACTTTTACTGTTTCAAGTGGCCCCTGAGTGTGTTGGGAAAGTGCTGCCCAGTATTCATCAGCACAAGAAGGCTGTGATGTGCCTTAGGGAGAAAATATGTGTGTTAGATAAACTTAGTTCATGCATGAGTTCTAGTGCTTTTGTCTATGAGTCCAATATTAATGAATCAACAATATATATTAAAAAAAAGTATCTTTAAACAGAAACACACATAAAACAAGGTTATGTATGTTTGGCTGGTGAAAATGTTGTGACCAGAGGCTCACAGGAACTTAGGTTCCTGTATTTCCCTGAGGACTGTGGTTTGGTATTTGCTAATTCAGTGTTTGCTATAACTTAATAGAGCATCATTACCATCAATAACTGAATATATGCAAAAAGTACATTCAAAAGGAAAAGATTGGGAAAAAGGTGAATTGAGATAACAATGGTGGTTGTGAGAGTGATAGGAATGTAAATTTTTACATCTTTTCCTTGATTTTTCAAATGTTTCAAAATAAGATAATAACACTATGGTGAAAGACAAATTGCACATTTACAAAACCACATACAAATCAAGAAAACTAACGAAACAACATAAAAAATACCTTTGGCATTCTATTCAGAGCCAGTTTAAAGCAGCATATTAAAATTTGTTCATTAATTTAAGGTCTTGCTTGAGTTAAACATACAACCCCTCCATACCCACACATACTAAAATCGTTGTTATAACTCAGTTTGATTATCCACTTAAATCACCCAATTTGGCTCTCAGTGATTTTTTTTCTCCCAAATCAAATTTACATCGAAGAAATGTGTCAAAGCTCTAAATGTATAGATTGTAAAAATCAGAGCATTAGAAAGGATGCTGGGATTTATCTCATCTAACTTTCCATTCAATATAAATGTTCTCTTTACAGCATCTCCAAAAGAAAAGCATCCAATTTTTTAAATGTTTTCTATAAAAAAAATTTACTATCAGATAATTTTTCTGGTTAGTTAAACTGTTACGAATATTTCTTGTATTTTTCCATATTCCCATCACAATCTATCCTTCCTAACTACAGGGGCTAAATCAAATCCTTTTTATAGAATACAGCTCTTGAAATATTTTAAGAGAGCCATCATGTTATTCCTGTGGCTTTTTTCCCCCTCTAGGTTAAATATCCCCAGGAACTTTACTCATTTTTCCTAAAAGTGTTTCTCTAAATCCTTTGTTGTCCTGCTCATCTGCCCTCTCTTTGAGCTCCAGCTTATTAATGACTTTCTTGATTGGAAATCAGGACTGAGGAAAAGGCAGAATTTGCAGGTCCAGGAATACCACTGCTTTCACAGCTCTTAGCATTTTTAACAGAGGAAATCCAAAGTGGGGCTGAGAGAGTGTGGTTTCTGGAACGAGGACCCTGCCTCACAGTGTGACCACTGCAAAGGATAACACTCATTGTGGGGAATAACTGTTTATCTACTAAAAGAAGAATCAATTTATAGGCACAGTTTGTAGTTCTTGTGTTTTAAGCTTTTCATCTCTATTTATTAGTTCTTTCTCTAATTTTCATTAATAATAGATTCAAACAAATTATTCCATTTTGATCCCACTGGACTTTTTTATTTTTAGGTTCTGCTCTGTCCATGTTTATGGAAGTTGTAGATTTCTTTAACAGTGGTGTTTACATAAGCCATAATTAAAATTTTTCAAATTCTCAGAAGTACTTTTGTCATAGTACGCAGTGAAAAAAATTTTTTTAAAGATGTATTTATTTATTTATTTGAGAGAGAGCAAGAGCAGGAGTTGGGGGGAAGGAACAGAGGGGAAAGGAGAAACAGGTTCTGCACTGAACAGGTTGCTGAGGCGGGACACGATCCCAGGACTCTGGGATCATGACCTGAGTCGAAGGCAGACGGTTATCCAACTGAGCCACCCAGGCTCCCTGTACATAGTGAAAATTTTTTATTCTGGGTTTGTTACCCTTTGTTTTCATACCATATTTTTATTTCTCACACATAGTGCCAATGTTTTCTTCTGTTAAATCTCCTGATGATATAACATAATTTTTAATTCCTCTAAGACTACTCACTGAATAATAAAATAATCAATTATAAGGTACTGGATGATACAGAGGAATATGCAAAGATTATTGTTTTTAATTATGCTCTAAAATATCTTTGTCATCCAGCTAGCCTTAGTGGTAAAATTATATATTTCACATTTTTCTTACACGTAATCTTATTGTTGAATAAAACATCTGTCTTAATAAATGTCTAAAATTGAGTTATATATTTTATCAAAATCATAATAATTTTGGATTTAGGAATAGAAGCATGAACATTGCTTTTCATTTTTATTTCTACACACTTTTCAACTCAATTATTTCTTAGTTCACTCTAATAAAAGAGGATAATTTTATCCATCAAAATTCATTGAAAATAAGTATCTCTCAATTTCTTTCTTCTTTTCTGCCTTTATGGTAGATAGGAAATAATCCTAACTATCTTTTATGTAAATATTCACCACACCATTATTTGTTTACCTCTCTCATCCATTCATATTTCCATGATGATTTATATCCCATAATTCCAGATACATTCATTGGTTAAGAACAGATTAGGACAGAGTATATAGGCTGGGGATTGTATATCTTGATATCTAGTAGGGAAATTTGATTCATTTGATTTCCATGTTGTGGAACATATTTGGGTTGTTCCCTAGTGTTCCTGGTTGTACTTTCTAGATACATGAGTTTGGTGCATAGGAGGTGGGGAAGGGATTGTATTTCTATGCACTCTCAAGATTTGGTGTGATCTTGTGACTCCTTTAGCCAGTAAAATGTGAGTAGAGGTACTCTGTGATACTTTGGGGCAGAAGTACTTAGTTACTCTTATTGTTATGAGACTGCCCAGCCAGCGCACTCCTTTCCAGCTTTGTGAACTTGGGTGCTATGAGTGCTGGTCTGCAAAATGGCTCCCATACACCGAGAGCGAAGAGAAGATGAGAGAGAAGACCACTCCCGATGGGTAGATGGCAGGTTTAATAAACAAGGGAACTTATCACAAGATGAGCGGATCTCTGCCCAGGCCTACCAGAACCTTAAATTTTATGTAGAGCCTTCACTGGGTTTCAGTTGGGTATACTGCCCACATACTCCAATAGCACATTGCTCTCTCAAAGCTGCATTTTTGAAGATAGCTCCCACTGTGGGAAAGGTGGACAGAGTGCACGTTCCAAGGACAGGGATGGAGGTGGGGAGGTTCTGATCGCCTCAGCCAGCTCGGGGTCAACTAGTAGTCACCTTCTCTTGATGACCTCCCTCAACAATGAGATGAAGCCGCCTGCAAAACTGAGACCATGCCTCCAGGACAGACAGCAAAGGACTTTGGTTAACACTTTCATTGTGTTAAGCCCTTGATATTTTAGAATGTATGTTACTGCAGCATAAACTAGCCAATCCTGACTGAAATACGTGGGATGCCATTTTTCTTTTTAATTTGTTTGTACCTTAACTGGCAGTCACTCCAGTTTCTCCCATACATCTCTCTGACCGTTTTTTTTTTAAGTTTAATTTAATTGTGTGTGTGTGTGTGTGTGTTGTGTGTGTGTGTTCCAACTGGTTTTTAATGATCAATTGTCTTTTCTTCCTGAGGAGTGTGAAGTTGGGGAGCATGTCTGTCTTTTCACTTATACCTTCTCAAATGAAATGGGCTAGACATAGTGTCCAGATACGATGCTTCTTAATCCATTTGTGTTGGCTCTAACAAGATTTTTTTAAGCATTGTGGGACATTTTCCCATTGATTTTATGGAGGAACACAATGCACTTTAACAGTAGTGAATGGGACACCAACTAGTTAGCAGAGAAGAACTTTGAAACTGCTGAAAAAATAGAAAACCATTAGGAAATAGCCTGCTTGTCTAGCTTTGATAAAAATGAGTGAGGATTTGACATTCTCCCTTTTCTAGAATTCTTTGTTCTTGAATAAATGAGTGAAGAAGCACTAGTTTGATGTGCAGACTTCCTTAAAATTCTCCTTCCGTGGGCACTTATTTTATGCCATTATAATCTTGGTATGAAAGTGGCCTCTGGAAGGAAGAATTCAAGATAGTATATGGAGGAGGAGGGGACACAGCGCTTCATTTAATTTGAGTTCTTATCAGGTCTTTGGAAATCTTAGTCTGGCATTTCCCCCAAGCAGAGAAAGGATAATTTCTGATGGAGAATCAGGGACACTTGAGAATTCTGGAAAAAAAAAAAATCCATTTATAAAATACATTTAATCTGTTTATAAAATACACTCATCCAAAGCACATTCATTTAGAGTCTAAATGAGGCTTGAATTGATCCAACAAAGAAGGTACCATAGTTGCAGTGCCAGGTCTCTAATGCAGAGTGCTGGGCAGTGCTTTAATCTGCGGGTGGTGTCATTATATATTGTAATCACCATGATGGCACCTGCTCATTAGAAATTCACTGTGTGCTCATGGGGCTGTAATGCACTTCCATTTGTATTCAGAAACAATTTAGCATTGGAGACTTAAAAGTCATTTGATCAATCTTGTGTGGAGCTCCTGTTTTTACTCCAGGCAAATGAATGTGAAGATCATTGTAACATTATTAAACAGATTTAATTGATCATTGATCAAGCAGTGACTCTGAAATGCACAACTTTAAGATGTAATATTTTCTCAAATTTTGAAAGTGTGAAAAAATGTTATTTTCTGAGTTAGACTGAGTGACAAAGGAAGATGAATGTTGAAATATATGTAAAACTTATTAATTCCTTTTTTTTGACATGAGGTTACTTGGAATACAGGGGGTGTATTATATATGTATGGTTTGCTCATAAAATCATAGTTTATTGGGGCACCTGGGTGGCTCAGTGTGTTAAGCCTTTGCCTTCTGCTCAGGTCATGATTTCGGAGTCCTAGGATTGAGTCCTGAGCTCTCTGCTCAGCGGGGAGCCTGCTTCCCCCTCTCTCTCTGCCTACCTCTCTGCCTACTGATCTCTCTGTCAAATAAATAAATAAAATCTTTAGAAAAAAAATCATAGTTTATTATACATTAATCTAGGCAATGATTTATTTACAGATTAGTTTTTTCCTTTAGTTTAATGCATTCTAAATGATTCCAAAAGGTGCTTCAAGCTGTTGAACTTGGGAATTTAGTATCTGTTCACATTTTTGCCACGCTGTGTGAAGCCGTCCAAACTTGAGAATAGACATCATCAAAATAATAGTAAGACATAGGAAATAATGATGGGAACTGGGCTTTTGTGAACTTTACTATGATATGCAATAGAGAATGCACTTATGTTCAGAAAAGAAGCTGAAGGACAGAAAAAGAGGAGGAATCCCTCCTCTCTCAAACTTACTACATGCAAATGTTGTCACATGAAATTTTTCTTGTTTATTTATTCATTTATATATTTTTATTGTTAGTCTCCATAAAGCACTTCATTAGTTTTTGTTGTTGTTGTTGTTGTTGTTGTTGTTATTTATTTGACACAGAGAGAGAGACTGACAGCGAGAGAGGGAATACAAACAGGGGAAGTGGGAGAGGGAGAAGCAGGCTCACCATTGAGCACAGAGCCCGATTCGGGGCTTGATCCTGGGACCCTGGAATCATGACCTGAGCTGAAGGCAGACGCTTAAGGACTGAGGCACCTAGGCACCCTCTTCATTAGTTTTTGATATACTGTTCCATGATTCATTATTTGCCACATGAAATTTTTCTTAACATTCTTGTTTTATGAATAAGAATACGGTCATTATCAATAGATTTTTGTGATCATCTTAAATTTTTAATAATTCCAAACATAATGCAAATCATGTGTGGAATTGCCATCATTTGGAAGAGATCATTATAATGATCTGTGCAGTCCTCTCATCTTACAGGTGAGGAAACTGAAACCTAGTTATTGAACTAAAAAGTATTTTTACTGGGGCACCTGGGTGGCTCAGTGGATAAAGCTTCTGCCTTCGGCTCAGGTCATGATCTCAGGGTCCTGGTATTGAGCCCCCACCGAGCCCCGCATTGGGCTCTCTGCTCAGCAGAGAGCCTGCTTTCCCTTCTCTCTCTCTGCCTGCCTCTTGGCTTACTTGCGATCTCTGTCTGTCAAATAACTAAATAACAACTTTAAAAAAAAGGTATTTTTACTGTCAAGACCTTACAGAAAGAATACTAAAGAATGACATTAATAGGAACAATTTAATGATCTGAATATTTATTTGATAGTGTAACTGTAAATACTTCGATGGAATTGTTTTAAGGTCCTATAATTATTTTAGATTTTCTTATTTATCAATTAATTAATTAATTTATTTTTAGAGGGATGGTAAGAGAGGGAGAGAGGAGATCTTAAGCAGGCTCTATGCCCAGTGCAGAGCCTGAAGCAGGGCTTGATCTCACAACCCTGAGATTATGACCTGAGTGGAAGTCAGGAGTCAGATGCTTAACTGACTGAGCAACTTAGATACCGCAAGGTTTTCTTATTCTTAGTTTGCAGGGTTACCCTTAAAGAATCCAGATTCCTGAGTGAACATTGAGGATTAAAACAAGAATTCAGCTTTATTTACTCATTTATTTATTGAAAATTATCTTTTGAGGGATGTCTGGGTGGCTCAGTCAGTTAAGCCTCTGCCTTCGGCTCAGGTCATAATCCCAGGGTCCTGGGATCAAGTCCCGCATTGGGCTCCCTGCTCAGCAGAGAGACTGCTTCTTCCTCTGTCTGCTACTTACCCTGCTTGTGCTCTCTCACTCTCTCTCTCTCAATCTCTCTCTGGTAAATAAATAATAAATAAATAAATAAATAAATAAATAAATAAATAAAATCTTTAAAAAAATAAAAGAAAATTATCTTTTGAGATCAAATAGAAGGCTAGTTGTTATTTTAGATGCTTGGGATATATCAGTACTTCTATAAACAAAAAGTTCAGCCTTGTGTGGGGGAAGACAGACAATAAATAGTGAACATAATAAATTAGTTGGAAGCTGGAAGGTGGTTGTGCTTTAGGAAATAATAAAGAAGAGTGGAGGGAATTGGAAGCATGGGGTGGGGTTAGTGAAAGCTAGTTGCATGTTTTAGATAATAGTGGTCAAGGTGAAACTTAGGGAAGGTGACCTATGAGTGAAAGTCTGAAGGCAGGGAGGAAGTTTGCCAAGTGGAAATTTGGTGGAAGAGCATTCCAGGGAGAGGGAACAGCTAGCATGAAGTTCTAAGGTGAGATTGTGCTCGGTGAAATGAGAGAAATAGTGAGGAAATCAGTGTGGGGTGGAGGAGAAATAGGGATCCAAGGAGGAGAGACTGACAGAGGGTCAGACCACATGGGGCCATGTAAAGAATTTAATTCACTATGAATGAAATAGATTTGAGTGGAGGAGTGGAATAATCAGGTACAATATTCTTTAAAAGATCTTTTTGGCTGTGTTGATAAGAACCTCATGTTTATGTGGAGCTTTATCTTCATACATAGGCTTCCTCAATACTTATTTTCTTTGAGCTCTTTTGTATTGTTCCTCTGTCACCTGTCCTTTCCCTTGATGTGAAAGACTTGGAGTATGTTATGACTGTTCTCAATTCAAGACTCCTCCTGTTCCCAGACTAACAGAACCTCTCCTACCCTGCTCTGCCGTGTGCCTCACACCCATGTGACTCCTAGCTTTGCTCATGATGGCTGGACTTCTTTGGTTTCTTTTCCCACATGGAACATTGTTTTTAGCCATCAGAGGGTTCGACGAATAGCTACTCTAGCTCCAAGATTCCCACACATGTGCCTATAGCTTTGAGAAAGTTAAAAACAAAATCTGCCATACCCTACTCTTCACTTTTTCTTGTTGCTCTCAGTTATGTCGTTATAAAAGTTATTATTTTTGTTTCACTTCTGGGAGTCTGTGTTCATTTTAATAGGCAAATAGTTATTTCCATGGGTCTCTCCTCTAAAATACACATAAATTCTATTCCAATATGTGGGTCATTTATAAAGATTTATTTGTGAACCCCTAGGAGAGATATTCCACATATGACAAAGTAAAACTTCTTGAAAATTCTCTCTTCTCCAAAATTCTACTGATTATAGCAGTTGCTGAATACTCCTGTCTTTCCACTTGTCCCTCTTTTCTCTTCCTTTGTCTCAGGCTTGTATTCTCTTTCTGTATGTCTTTTTCCAGGATCATAGCTGTTTCTCCTCTGGGTAGTGCTGTGAAGGGTCTGTGTAGACAAGTCCAGTCCTCTCTCATCTCATTCCGTTTGTCCTCACCCTTATATCTGCAGCAAAATGAAGCATCTTTCTCAGTATCTATTCTCCTTAGGAAGTAGGAGGAAGATGGGAGTGTAAATATCTATAATTTCATATGTTTTGTCCTGGTAATTTTTATTTTTCTAATTATAAAAGCAGTATATTTTCAATGTTGAACATTAGGAAATAGAGACACACAAATAGCCCCTGGCAAAAAAAAAAAAAAAGTACTCATAATCCTGTCACCCAGTGATAACTTCAACACATTTTTTGTACCTTTGCAGGATTTTTTTTAAAGATTTTATTTATTTATTTGACAGACAGAGATCACAAGTAGATGGAGAGGCAGGCAGAGAGAGAGAGAGAGAGAGAGGGAAGTAGGCTCCCTGCTGAGCAGAGAGCCCGATGCAGGACTCGATCCCAGGACCCTGAGATCATGACCTGAGCCAAAGGCAGAGGCTTAACCCACTGAGCCACCCAGGCGCCCCTCCAGGATTTTTTTTTTGTGTGTATTTTTTTAACAAAAATGGATTCCTCCTCTACCTAAATTTGTAATCTTCTTATTAAATGTTAATAGATCATGACTGAATACATGTCAGTTAACAAAATTTCTTTATTAGCAATGTTTTAATGATTTAATAGTATTTTATTATATGAATACACTATTGTTTATTTACTCATTACCAGATACATGGATATTTAGATGGTACTATAGATAATGTTTCCCATATCTTTAATTTTTCTTTAGAGTAAATGTCTAGAATTTGTATTTTATGTTGAAAGGTATACACATTTTTATATTATTCAGTGTATGTTGCCATGTTGTACTGAGAGTGATAATACCAATTCTTCCATTCTCACCAGTACTCAATCAGGCTTCTTTCTCTCCTTCCAAATCTTCACCAATACAAGATTTTATTTTTTTTCAAAAAATCATTGCACTGGGTGTTGTGCATAAACAATGAATTGTGGAACACTGAAAAAAAATAAAATTACAAAAAAAAATAGAGTTTTAACTGTCCCCCCACAAAAATCATTGCAAATAATAACACACATTAATTGCGTATTATTGTTGTTTTACTTTTTTATTACTTGGATCATTAATGGCAGTAAACATATGTCAACAGCCTGCAGGTTTCAACTTGGACATCTTTTTTTCGCTTGGAAACTGTTTCAATTCCTCCAGTCTGGGTTGGCTCTTTCCCATGTCTTCCCATAGAATTCTGTACTTTGAGTACTAATTCTAATCCCTGATTCACTTCTCATTTTGTTTCCTTAGACTTTAAGTTTTGTGATGACAGGGATCCTGCTGTCTTGCTCATCACATGCCAGTGACTGACACATCATAGTTCCTAAAGAAGTCATTGTTGATAAAATCCCAAAACCATGATTTTTTTGTTTGCTTTGTTTTTTTAAAAAAATAGGCTACACATTATTGAAGTGTGTTTGCGTGTGGGGGGGGGGAAACTATGATTTTTAATTTTTTTTCTTTTTATAGATGTATTTATTTATTTGAGAGAGAGAGAGAGAGCGAGCAAGTATGGTGGGGGGCAGAGGGAGAGGGAGAGAGAAAATTTCAAGCAGATTCCACGCTGAGTTCAGGGCCCAATGCAGGCTCGATCCTACAACCCTGAGACTGTGACCCGAACTGAAATGAAAAGTCAGACACCCAACTGACTGAGCCACCCATGTGACTCTGGAAACCATGATTTTTCATAATCAGTGGTGAATATCTTCTTCCCCTAGCTAATGAACATATGTTTTACTTAACTATTTTAAAAGCTTCTTTTTTTTTTCTAATTTTGGGAGACTTCTTTTTTGTTTTCTAATTTCCAGAGACTAGAAACAAACATGCACGTATTCACTCTGGAATATGGATGGAAGAATGGATGGATGGATGGCTAATAGGAAGTTCTTTGTATTGTTTGCTCTATTTCTAATCCCTTAAAATCTACTTAGCTGGCTGAGAATGTACCCCTTCCCTTTAGATTCAAAGTTGACATAAAAACACCAAAACAAAGCAAAAACACAGGTAAAGAGGAAACTAAATAAGGAGTGTTTGGTACCTCAAAATGGATTATCCTCTACTTTATAAATAAATTCAAACTTGGAGTTCTACCTTTGACTTGGTTTTCAGGGAACCCTTGTTTTTTCAAGTTATCTAGATACTACCTGTGGTCCTGTCCTAAATAAATAATGAGCAAAGGGATGTCTCTATTGGAAATTCCAGATCTTAAAGTTTTTCTACCATATACGCCAGAAATTTCCAACTGAAATTCTACAATATCTATTCTATGCCTCAAATGATTGCTTTATTAATAGACACTTCAAATTAATTTTTATAAAGCAGAAATGCTATTTGCCTTAGCTAAATTAATAAAATTTATTAATAGTCAAACATTAAGAGGTAAATGATGTTCATAATTTTAATATAATTGGTCTTGGTAAAAGTTGAAATGAGTTTTGATTATTTAGATATCTGCATTCAACTAATGCAAATATAGTGCAAAGGGGACAGATTTAGAAGACTTACAGTTATCTCTTAATTACTGGTAAAGCAACTACCAAAGGACATTTGTTTTTGTGACAGCAGTATAAATAATCTTCTATTAAAAATATTTATAAACATAGTGAAAGTATGTTGGGGATGAGGAGTTGGATATGAAGTACTCAAGGACAGAGCTTGAAATATCTCAGAGATAGTGTTTTTAATTTATCCCTACTTCTAATGTTCAGGCTGGGCAATGGCAAAGGCTTATACATAGACTAGGTATAAATAACACCATTGCCTGGTGGGTGGATTGTTAAAAAGAGGAGACTGTTCTCCTGGAGATCTGTTTATTTTTTCAATTAACAAAGAGTGAAAGTCCTCTTCTGACTTTTTTGCTTGGGTGACTAGATTAAAAAGTATGCCATTTATGTTTGGTACATTTAATTAAATGTTTGGCTTGAGCTTATAAGGAACTTCTATTTATTTTAGTTAGATTGCGATAGATCATTAAAAATTCCATTAGAGATTATTGTTGATGTTCTGATTTTTTTAAAAGTTTATCTAACAGGATAAAACCTGTTATGAAATTTTGGACTCTCATGTATTTTTGCATTTGGTGAATGTCTTAATCTTATCAGCTCTTAGTGGTTTCCTGATTTTGTAATTTGTGACTCAGATAATGCTATTTAATCAGTAGGCCTGACTAATAAACCCAAAATGATGCTCACTAAAATCTCAACATAAACAGATTTGAATGAATGTGCTATCACATCTTTTGTCAGCACATTGCTTTTTTTGTGCAATTGCCCATATAGTTACTGCCTATTTTATGTTGTAAGCTTTAGGAATATGAGAGATATGTCTGTATCGGAGGAGTTATTAACATATGAAGCCCGGTTAGATTAAATGATGATGGTAATAATGCTATTAATAATAATTTAACAATTAAATACAAAACCTATTTATTTCCCACCTGCTTTATGCCTGACACTGTGCTAAAAATTATATACACATTATCTCTGTGAGATTATTATCTGGATTTTACACATGAGATATTTGAGGTTCCAGAAGGTTGAATAATTTGCTGAAGATTCAGAGTTATTAAATGTTAGAAATAAAAAGCAACCTGCTTTACTCCAGGGATCATGATATGCAATTACATATGTTGTTATTGATAGTTGAATGACAGACATCTATACCATTAGGTGTGTTGTGTCTTACCGAATTCCTATCGTGATAAAGCAGAGCTTCTCAGACTTGAATGTGAGCAACTAGTTAAATAGTAGATTCTAATTTGATGCGTCTAGAGTGAGGGCCAGAGATCCTGACTTTCCAGCAAGCTCCCAGGTGATTCCTGTATTGCAGGCTGATGAGCCATACTTTGGGAAGCAAGCTATAGAGCAGAGATGCCCAACATGGCAGGGCAGGAATGTTAGGAAACATGCCCTTCCGCCTTCATTGAAAGCATTTAGACATTTTCAGCTGACAATTTTCCTCTTCCTGGAAGAATCTCCCATGCTTAACTCAGTGCTGAGTAGGGCCATGAATACTGGGGAATGACTGCTACTTCCCTCACATATTTCAGAATAGAAAATGATTGAGAATGACTGAACCAGGCAGTTCAGAAGCTAGAATGCTAAAAGCCAGTTTGAGGCCCAGGTGACAATGTCAACGCTCAGGCAGAGGGGAAAGAAAACACAGAGACAAAGATCTAAGCTAGGTAATGAAGAGAGGCCAGAGGAGAAAGATGAGTGAAAGTGAGGGAAATAGTCGATTAAGGATGGCGGTGAGTAATGGGAATGCACCAGAGATTGCCAGAAGGAGCCCATCTGACATCTTGGCAGAGCACAATTTGAGGAAACTCCTCATCTCAGACATACCACTTTCCTCATGTTGTCATGGGGCCTCTGGTTATAGTTTTGGTTCATGGCAATCTCCAAGAGAGAATCCTGTCAGTTAGGCTCTCCTAACCACTGACAATTTCAGGGTGAATATTCTGAGCTGGGTAAAAACTAATCTTTCACCTTCACTTTAAGCTTTGAAAGAATTATTCTAGAATTATCTTGTCTTTATAATCTGACCAATGCGTTTGTGTAATTGGAGGGTGAGATGAAGTGGGAGGTCGTCAAATTCCATTAGTTACTTTGTTCTGGAGAAGTGGGTGTGTACATGTGAGCCCATGTGGACATACACACACCCCCGCCCACCTACACCCCCACACACCACCTCTCCTTTCATATCAGCAGACTGTGGAAGAATGACAGCTACATTTCTTGAGTTGTGTATTAAACAAATCCTGGCATTGCATTTATAACTCCTTGTTTGAAAAGACAATTAAGTGAATATACTTTGGCCAACTTTTAGAAGTAGATGCCAGATGGAAATATTATAGAGGGCACCAGGTAGCTTATGAAATATAAATGTTATTACAAGTTTATTATTGCTTCTCCAAACCCTCTGGTAAAATAAAACCTTGCAGGAGGTTCTGGTAATATAGATAGTAACAAGGGAAAACTTGGGTCAGAGGCACTATGGCTTACTTCACTATTTAAAAAAATTTTTTTTAATTTAAATTCCAGTTAGTTAACAGAAAGTGTAATATTAGTTTCAGGTGTACAGTGTAGTGATTCACCACTTCCATACAACATCCAGTGCTCATCACAAGTGCTCTCTTTAATCCCCATCACTATTTCATGAATCCCACCCCCATCTCCCCTCTGATAACCACCAGACCTCTGTAGTTAAGAGTCTGTTTCTTGGTTTGCCCCTCCCCCCACCTCTCTCTGTCTTTTTTCCCCCTTTGGTTGTTTGTTTTGTTTCTTAAATTCCACATAGGAACTTATTTCACCATTGATTATTGCTCTGCACCTTATCACTTTCTGGAGAAAAAAACCATCAGAATGACGTAAGATTGTTCGCAACATTCATTGATATTTATGGAGGCTTTGACTTTGTGGAGAATAGATATGGTCTAGGCTTCACAAACTTCTAATTAAACCTGAGTTACTAATGCTTCTCCAGAAGTTGCATCTTAATAGCATTAACTAGTTGGAATCAGGCCTGACCTCTCATAAGGATCCGAGATGAAGTTAGTACCTTTTCTTTCAAATTCGATTCTAAATGACTTGCTTTGGGATTGGTGAGATGCATGTTCCCCACTGAACAGAATTTTGTTTTTAAAGATTTTATTTATTTATTTGAGAGAGAGACAGAGAGACAGAGATAGCGACAGAGAGCACAAGTGGGGAGGAGAGGGAGAAGCAGGCTCCTTGCTGAGCCGGGAGCCCGAGCGGGACTCCATCCCAGGACTCTGGGATCATGACCTGAGCCCAAGGCAAATGCTTAACCCACTGAGCCACTCAGGCGCTCCTACAGAATTAAATATAAGTACTTTATTGCCTTCTGTATAGATGATATGGTTTGATTTGTCCCAAAACATAAAGGACTTAAGATTCAACCAATCTTTCTGTTGCACTACAGGGTCTGGAAGAAATGCATTTGAGATAAATTGTTTTAGAGTTTGAATTATGATTTTTAGAATATGTACTCTAGAATATACTTTGTTTTTCTCTATCAGCTCTATATTGTTTGTATTGCTAGTCAGTTTATGAAGTCACATTGCTTTCTCTGTCAAGGGTAAATTTCCTGACCAGATTTATTATCTGATTGAAATTTTTAAATTTTGTCCTAATGGATTGAATTATCATAATTTTAAACTATTATGGTTGGTTATTAACGCTCTAATCTATTCTTAGGTCATAAAAGATAATCAACTCTGGTTTAGTAATAGTCTATTACACACATGATGTTGAAATGTAGGTTGAAATTAACATATTACTATTAGATACTAGTCTAAATTATTTGGTGTTAAGATTGATTTTATTTGTAGTTTTGTGCCTTAATAGCTTTATACAATTTTATTTAAAATTTCGTAATTTGAAAAATTCAATTTGGCATGTTTTATATTTTATTTTCCTCATTTTTCTAGAGAATATATTTGTGAAAAGAAATATAGAAGTTTTATTTCCGTGGGCCTGGCTGAAGTTTTCCATTTAAGTAGTGATTAATTTTTTCTTTCTGTCCTGATGTGAAAATTGGAGAGATTTCTTTTTTTTTAATTAACTAAAAGCAATTTAATTCTCAAATTAAAAAAAAAAAAAACTTGGTGCGCCTGAGTGGCTCAGTGGGTTAAAGCCTCTGCCTTTGGCTCAGTTGGTGATCCCAGGGTCCTGGGATAGAGCCCCGCATCGAGCTTTCTGCTCAGCAGGGAATCTGCCTCCCTTCCTCTCTCTCTGCCTGCCTCTCTGCCTACTTGTGATCTCTTGTCTGTCCAATAAATAAATAAAATCTTAAAAAGAAACCTCCAAGTGCATAAGAAGAACCTTTCTTCATTAAGTTCCATTACTGATAAATAAAATTGTATGAAATAAGAGATACAAGCCAATGAATCTCCATTATAAATAGCTAAGTATGAACTGGATCTTTATAAAACACTTCTGACTTTTTCTCACTTCTTACAAAAAAACTCCATCTCTATGTTTTTCTATAATTACTTTGTAGATATGTATTCACTCAAAAACATATGGAATCAGCCATAACTTTTAAATCTTTAAAATAAAAATGTATTATCTTTTAAGATACATATAATGATGTCAATGTAGACTGTTAAATAAATTTCTTTGGGTTTTAAAGCAGTAAGTTGGGAATGGAACCCTTGTTTCTCGCTAAATCCTTTACACTACCCACCCCCCAAGCAGTATGGTCCATGCAGGGGTCTGAGGGACATGGCACTAGCTGGGTTTTTCCTGTAAACTCAGCTCTACTTCTGGGAGATAAAGTATAAAACATAATCCCAACTCCAGAGGAGTTTCCAATGTCAGTGAGAAGTCAAGATCAACACATACACAAAGATACATACATATAACACAGGACCCCTTTAGGAAAAATAAAAAAAAAATTAAAAAAAAAACCCTACAAATACAAGATTGGGAACAAAGATCAATACTTAAAACCAGAAAAGAAAATTCTGATAAATTATTGGAAACTTAGAGACTTAGGAGTCTTTTTTTTTTTTTTTTCTGAGAACTTACTAGGAAGTTTACCAGAATTGCTTACATAGGGAAGCTTCCTGAGTGCAGCCCATCTTTCCCTCCCCACCTGGAACATTCCACAGCTCCAGGGTTTCCCTGCTCTCACAAGGGCCTGCACAGATGAGGAACTCTGGGGTTTTAGTTTCACTACTATATGGGCCTCTGCAGACACCTCGTTTAAATAGCTATTAAGAAAACTGTAAAAGATACCAGCAACACCAAGGAATCTTAAACATTCAAAAAAATATATTTGAAATTCTTTCTGCATTCGTCTATTTTTTTAAATGATGATCTCATTCAACATCCAGTAATGTAGCAGAACCAGCAGAGTAGATACTCCTCCTTTGTATTTAAAGTTGGATTCTCCAAATAGACTCCAATGGATTCTACCTATATCATATTTCCCATAGTCCCCACCTGTGAAATCCCCACATGTGTTCATTCCTTAATATTATATGCCTTGTATGCCCATAGCTTCTGGAACTGAGTAATGCAGACAACAGATGAAGCCACTGCTCTCACCAACACACAAATATATAGCAGGTGTCATGCAGTGAGTGCCAAAGCAAAAATAGAGGAAAGAAGGTGACAGGGTCTAGGTCACTCAAAGAGAGCATCTCTTTAAGGTGATCATGAAGTGAACGCATAAGCAGGAAGGTATTTGCTGCAAGAGAATTCCAGTCAAAGGGATCAGAAAGCTCAAAGGCCCTGAGGTGGGACACACTGAGTATCTTAGAAGTACAGCAAGGACATCATTGTGTGTGGGGTGTAGAGGGAGAAGGAAAGAGGTTATGAGGTTAGGGAGGTAGCTAGGAATAAGGTAATTGGGGCCTTGTAGGTCATGGTCAAGAATTGGGAGGGGACCTAGCAGCGGAGGAACAATCTTCTGGCTTGGGCTTCAAAAGGGTCACTGTGATGGCTGTTTTGGAGCAGGGAAACCCTTGAGGAGGGCAGTACAAGAGAGTCCAGGTAAGAGACAATGGAAGCTGAGAGTAGGATTTTGGTAATTGGAGATGTTAAAACTTGGTTGGATTCTGTGTTCTCTAGCATAGTGTCTGGAATCCTAGCTCAAAGGAGACTCACAACCTTTTTTTTTTTTTAAAGATTTTATTTATTTATCTGACAGAGAGAGAACACAAGTAGGGGGAGCAGCAGAAGGAGAGAGAGAAGCAGGCTCTCCACTGAGCAGGGAGCTCGATGCTGAACTTGATCCCAGGACCATGACGGGAGGCGAAAGGAGATGCTTAACTGACTGAGCCACCCAGGTGCCCCTCATCCACAACTTTTCAAGGGGTTAATTGAAGCAGCCCTACACTCTGTTGCACAAGTGTTTGTTCAAGTGTAGGGTGGGCTGCCTGCGGCAGGACCCCCTGTGGATTTCGTTAAAATGAAGATTTCTTGGCCTTGCCCCAGACCTCCATGGGATCTCTGGCAAAAGAGGTCTAGGAATTGGAAATTTTAACACTCCTCATGTAGATTCCTATGCAGGATAAATTTTGAACTACTGCCTGGTCCTTCTAGAAGAGAGATAGTTGAGCCCTCGCAAAGGCTTGCGTCTTGTTAGGCATTTCGAGCTCACACTTTAAATCCCTGCAGGCCAGAACTGAGAACATATTGTGAGCTTAATAATGAGAATTGTAAAAAAGCTTACTGTTTTTGCCTGAATGCTCAATATGGAATGCCTCCAGCAAACTGTCATATTTGAGCCTTATCAGGGGCTTCATGAAACTCTCTGTCATTTTTAGATTGATTTTCATATTACTGAACCTTCTGGGTAAACTTGGTTTTTAGCCTTAGATTAGAGCATATAAATTCTAACACATGGACCTAGAATTTTCTTAGGCTATGTCTCAATGAGCCAAAAGTGTGAAGCTGTGTGTTTAAGAGATGAGAAAGGAAATTTGGCATAGCTTTCTAACGGCTATTTTGCTTTCTTATATATTAGTAAGCAAATATACTCTATTAACAAATTATTAGTATAATAAAATAAATTTCCTTGGCTTCCGAAGCAGAAGATGATGGTTTGAGATGACTGAAGCTTGAGATAATAGCTAACAGTTTTTTTTGTCTGGTTTTCTCTCCCTTTTCTATTTTTATTGTTTTATACTTGATCATTTGTATAGATAAGAGTGAATATTAAACTCTATTTACTCTAAAATCTTTTGCCATTGTATTCGCTTGCACTATACTTGGGGATGAACAGCATTTTGTCTTCTGTATTTTCTCAGAGTCATATACACAGCACAGACATTATGCTTGTTCCTGAAACTACACTGCCAAATGGCTTTATAGTAAAGCATTGTAATACCATGCTATACTTCATATAACCATTTCTTTTCTGCTTGCTACTTGTATGTGAGTTTTTACAGTTTTATACTCTAAAATAATGAAGTGTGACACTGCTCTAAACATCTTTATACATACTACTTTATTTCCTTTGGGTCTATTTTCTTAGGAAATGTTCCCAAATATAAGATTACTGGACTAACATATAATAAGAGATTTAAAAAAATTGTAATGTATTGACAGATTGTTTCTCCGAGAACTTGAACTGATATTCTATGCCATGCCAAGAATAATACTTCCTCTTCATTGCAACAATATGAAATTTAAGCACTTTAATTTTTTCTTTTCTCTTTCTCTCTCTCTTTTTTTTTTTTTTCCATTTTGATAGATGGGACTTATCCTATGATTTAAATCTTTTCATCATCTTTTCTACAGTTAAAATAGGATACTTATAAAATTGGGACATGAATTTAGGGCAGAGTCAGAGTGACAGCTTTCTTACAAATGGCTCCCTGGCTCATCAGTGGTGTTTTTCAGTTTCTTTGGCCCATTTTGCAAGACCCATTCTGACCTAACTAAAGTTCCAGTTACCCTGTGAGGCTGTGGCTTTGTGGAGAAGTTCCGCTGCTGGGCAGAAGAGGGCACTCTTTGTTTGTACCAAGAAGGGACAAACCTGTCTGACCCATTTAGGGAGAGTGATGGCTGCCAGAGACAACCCTTTACACTGAGGTCCAGTGACCACGGTGGTGGTGACGGCAGCTCACTCCATGCCTGACGAAGTCTGTTAAGTGTTCGATTTGCTATTATTCACTGAGTTCTACAAAGTTCCAGCTGTCGAGATGGAGACCCCTGAAGTCATTTACATTGTTCAACACCAAGGACTTGGCACCCAGGCCGGTATCTGTCTCACAGTGGAGTGCTCGTTTGCTCTGTGCGGTCATCAGAATGTCTGGTGGTCCTAACCAGAAGAAAGTCTTGAAAGGATTCTGTGGGCCCAGACTTGAGTGGGCAGATAGATTATTCTGTTTGCGTAATTTATTTCCTTCCCGCGAATTAGATCACTTATAACTTTTTTAAAAAATGAGATTCTTGGGACCGATGTGGAGAGTTTGTAAGCTGTGATGAGCCTCTGCCATGCTTTTTCAGGTGTGAGCAGAGGGTTAGGATAAAGGAAGGGGCCAAGAATTTTCTTGACCTGTAGGCGGGATGGGGTAGGGGAAGTTCCACCCAGCTGGGTGGGCCATGGAGAGGGTCTTATAGAGATGCTTCCCGATTCAGCCTCACTTCTGCTCCTGTCCCCCCAAAATCCACTCTAGTGTACATTAGATGATGTTAATCCCCTGCTGAAAGCTTTCCAGTGGACCCCCCATGCAGCTGGAATAAAATCCAAAGTCCCTACTTTGGCTCATTAGGTCCTTCTATACCCTGACCTCTGCTCCTGTGACCTTATGTCCTACGCACCTGGTGGTCCTCCTTCCACCCACACGGCCCTCATTCTGCCATTAAACGCATCAAGCATCTACTTGATGCCCTTGAGGGCTCTGAAATGTGTTCTTAGCCTTGTGTGGCCTGATAAAGTTAAGAGATGCTGCACTGAGTGTGACTGGGGCCAGGAATTTGAAAGAGCAATAAAAAGCCTAAGTGCTTATATGGTAGAGCTTGGGGAGCGTGCTTCAGGGGATGTGCCGACATTTTCCTGGACCAGAAGGGGCCAGAGGGGAGAGACTTCATCTTGAGACTCACACCGGAGCAAAGAATCCTCAGACAGAAGAGGCTGGCATGGACTGCAGGATGCAAAAAAATGGGGGAAACTGGGAAACTGGGTAAACCTCAGGGCAGAGGGATCCCAACATGGAAATCTCGGAGACTATAAAAGAGCCTCATTTAGAAGAGAGACAGTTCAACATCTGCTGGGCCCAGTGGGGACTTTACCATCTGCCAGGCCCTCAGAGTCCAAAGAAACCCCCCAGCCAAATCAGAACCATTCTAGCTCCTCCTCATCCCCCACCTCTTCCATCTACCCCCGCCTCTGTGCAACCAGAACGAAGTGTGGGAGCAGGTGGGCAGAGCAAGTAAGAGCAGGGGCTAGACCCAACCCCGCTCCTCATCTCCCAGCCACATGAGCTGAAGGAGGGCGAGGATTAAATGCTAAGGTAAATAGGGATGTTGAGATGCTTGCTGTCTGTAGAAGATTGGATCTTCAAATTACTGAATCGAAACTGTATTTTACACGAAAGTGAGCAAAAGGGCCCTATCATCTGAGAGCTGCCAGAAAGGCAGGGATTCACCCAAACCTTCATTCAGGCACAGAGTGCTCCCACTGCATAGTGGATAAAGCTGGATTCTCAATCTTGACTTCACATTAGCGTCACGAGGGAGTTTTCAAAAATCCTAAGGCCCGGGGAGCCTGGGTGGCTCAGTGGGTTAAGCCTCTGCCTTTGGCTCAGGTCGTGGTCTCAGGGTCCTGGGATCGAGCCCCACATCAGGCTCTCTGCTCAGCAGGGAGCCTGCTTCCCCCCCCCCCCCGCCTGCCTCTCCACCTACTTGTGATCTCTGTTAAATAAATAAAAAATATTTAAAAAATTAAAAAAAAATCCCAAGGCCCATGCCATGCCTTAGATGAAAAAAAAAAAAAATTTGAGGGTAAGACTTAAGCATCACAATCTTTAAAGCTCACCATGTGATTCCAATGTGTGACCAGAGACAAAAATAAAATTGCATTTTGATCATAATCAAAAGACTTTTCCCTATCCCAGAAATACTTTTATGTGTGAATTCCAGGGTATTTGTAATCCTTGAACTCCTTCACAAGCTCATGTACAAATTACAGATTTAAAAGTAAATTTTAAACTTTAAAAATACTTGTGTGTTACCTAATTCTACAAGAGGCTTTAAAAAATATATGGGGGTGGGGCACCTGGGTGGCTCAGTGGGTTAAAGCCTCTGCCTTCGGCTCAGGTCATGATCCCAGGGTCCTGGGATCGAGCCCCACATCGGGCTCTCTGCTCAGCGGGGAGCCTGCTTCCCCCTCTCTCTCTGTCTGCCTCTCTGTCTCCTTGTGATCTCTGTCTGTCAAATAAATAAATAAATAAATAAAATATATATATGGGGGTAATACACAAGAATCTAAATTGTGTCCTACACTGCGGTGTGAGAAGGCTACAACCCAAATTATTAAAGTTAAAAAAATGCATGAGGACTTTATAAATATGGCATCATGGGATACATTCTTGATTAACATTTTTGATGGGACATATACTCTATTTTACCAATATATATCCAGCTGGATGAAGATTTGAATTTCACTGGGCTCCAGGAACATTGCAGAAAGTTTTGGTTGGATTTGACTATCTTGCTTCAATGCCAAGACAAAGAACCTTGAAGAAAATTGTGGCTTGGCAGAAAAGGCAGAAGTCTTACTTGTGACTTTTTCTCTCCCCCATACAAATCTTCTCCCTTGTGGTGTTTATTGATTGCCAAAAGCCAAGTGTTTGCACTGGCTGCATCAGAGTCACTTTGGGAGTCTGTTAAAAGTATCAACTCCCTGGCCTAACCCAGACCTCCAGAACCAGCCTTTCTGTGGGTGAAGTGTGGGCAGCAATTTTTTAACAATGGCGCCCAGGTGGTTCTGATGCCCAGCCAAGTTTGGGCAGCACTGGCAAATGCCAGCTGATTATGAGACCTCAGACTAAGTGTCAAACCCACAGTGGGGAGAGCAAATTAGGAAGCAAACTACTGGCTGTTAAGAAGAAGCGTGAGCGATTATGTGCTGGGTTTTTGCAGAGCTAGCCACCTAAGATTCCTTAGCAAATAGTTTAAGTCATTTTAGGGCCTTTGGGAGATTTCCTGTATTTTCAGTGGTTTGGAGTGGGTCACATGGAAAATGTCCACAGAAGTTGTCGTCACCTGGTTGCTTGTTGAAATGGTTAGGGAAAAAGGGAAGAGGAAGAGTCCTGGTCTCTCAGATGGGCTCAGTCATCTTATGGAGCGTGAAATTGCTCATGTCTTTCATGGATCTTTTGCTATCTTTCAACCCCAGGTAGCACAAGGAAAGAAGAATAGGCTTAGAAGGCAAGCAGTTGTGAGATAAAATCCTGGTGCTGTCGCCTCTGAGCTATGTGAACTTAGCCAAGTTCCACAACCTCTCCGAGCCTTCATAAATTCATCAGTCAAGGTGGGGTTAACTCCTCATTGGTTTTGTGAGTGAACTAGTACTTTCTATAAATGTATGTTCCTGGATCCTAGGATATAGCAGGTGCTCACTGAATAAAGCCAGAGAGGCCCAGCCAGTATGTTGCACAGGGTGTTAAATCTGCAAGAGGTGCTAAAATGTTTCTGGAAATGCTCTGAGTTAGAGAAAAATGGGACTACCGGAAGTCATCTCAAGGAGTATTTTATGGGGTCGGAAGAGATTCTTTCATGAGAGGTCTGGAATGGTAGTGGAGTGGAGGAGGGTTGTGCTGATGGGTGAGACCAGGCATCCTTCTTTGTCCGAGACAGCCTCAATGGCTATCTGTTGTAATAGCACCTCCCTTTTACTCTCAGAGGTGTCCCAGGCTAGAAGCTAAGTCATATGATCATCCTATTCAAAGGTCATGTTCCAGTAACATTCAGTGGTGCTGAACCCCCTCTTGGGGTAGAGGGCTCACCTACAGCTTTGGTGGTCCTGTGTGCAATGTGCAAGCCCAGGGCTGGAGGGGAGCTGCTTGGATCCTCAAAGAGAAGCTGAGCATTGCCCCTGGCACGTTTCTCCATGTAGCATTCAGTCCTTTTTCTAAGACACATTAAACAAAAATAGTAGTCTTTGAAGAAGCACTGACAGAACCATGGCTCAGGCTGGTCCAGATGGGACTCCATATACCTATACCTCCATAATAAGGTGGGAGAATCACTTATCAGGAAGAGAAATGGGCTAAGCATCAGGAAGTCCAGACTTGAGTCTTCATAACTATTTAGGCTATATCTGATTCATGTTTCTCAGTCCCTTCTAGCTGTTGTCATTGTACATGTCTCTCATAGGCTCTTGCTGCCTTCTGATTAACCATATGCTGGAAATGAGATAGTCCAATTTGATAATTAAGTTGTTTTTTTTTTTTTTTAAATTAAGTCCTGAGTGATGAACCAAGGGTCTCTCCTGTGAGTTGTAGTGAATGCATTTTGAGACATCTTTTAGGAGCTCTGAGGTTGCTCTACTCCTTCCTTCAAGAATTTCCCCAATACTTGCGGCTACTAGATAAGTATGGCATTGATGGTGTTGGTAAGGGGTGGCTGGTTTAAAGCTGCTCTACAGGGGCACCTGGTTGGCTCAGTAGGTAAAGCCTCTGCCTTCGGCTCAGGTCATGATCCCAGGGTCCTGGGATCGAGTCCCTCATCGGGCTCTCTGCTCAGTGGGGAGCCTGCTTCCCCCTCTCTCTCTGTCTGCTTCTCTGCCTACTTGTGATCTCTCTCTCTCTCTCTGAGTGTGTGTGTGTGTGTGTGTGTGTGTGTGTGTGCGTTAAATAAATAAATAAAATCTTTAAAGTTACTCTACATTCTGGCAGAAGACCAGAAATATAGACGTGTGGCCTCTCTTCTATCTGTGCTCACTCCCTTAATAATCGTTTCTGATCTCGTGGATTCCAGTCCTCTCCATTTGGATGACTCCCAAATTTACATCCTCACTGTGGGCTCTAGGTTTGTATACACCAGATACATATCAGACTTCTCCGTATTGATGTCTAACAGGCATTTGTCCAAAATTAAACTCAATCTTCTCCATATCTATTTGTCCTGGAGTCTTCTCCAGCTTACTAGCTGGGAATTCCATTTTTCCAGTTGCACAGGAAAAAAGTCTTGAAGTCATCTTTGCTGCCTTTCACTCATACTATGTCAATAGACCTATCCATTTTATGTCAATAGACCTATCCATTTTACCTTCAAAATATGTGCACCATTCAAGTACTTCGTGTTGTCTCCACTGCTGCTACTTTGGTCTAAGCCAGCCTCATATCTTGTCTGGATTATTTCAGTAGTCTCCCAATTGAGACTGGCTCCCATCCCCACCTTATTTTCATTCTCAGTCCTATTATGGTCAGTTGCAGCTGGAAAGGTCATGTTAAATGTAACTCACATTATGTTACTTTTTCTTCCTTCCTCCCTTCCTTCCTTCCTTCCTTCCTTCCTTCCTTCCTTCCTTCCTCCTCCTTTCCTTCTTTCCTTCCCTCTTTTCTTTTCCTCTTTTTTTCTGTCTGTCTCTGTCAAAAGCCTCCAGTGATTTCACAATTCCCTCAGAGTAAAAGCCAGAGCCCTTACAATGGCCTGAGAGACACTATACAATGCATTCTCCGTCCCCCTCCACCACCCACCTCTGTATGATCATCAAGCAAGAGACTATTCTTCTCCAGTTCTGCTCTGCTCATAGAACACAAATATGCACATCCACAAGTTGCCTCCCCTCAGGCATGCTTCCACCCTAGACATTGCCCTTGACCTCTCCTCTGTCTGGAATGCTTTTCTCTGAGATAATCTGCTTGGGTCATTCCCCTCAGTTCCTTTATGCCCTCTCAAATGGTTCCTTCCCACGAAGGCCCTGGCCTCACCTCCAGCTGTATCCCCTCCCTTCCCTCCTCTTTTCCCTTCCTTGCTTTATTGTGCCTCTCAACACTGATCACCATTTGACATACTTTATGTTTTACTTATTTTATCTTTTTTTAAAATTGCCTGTGTTCCTCAACTTGAATGTAAACTCTGAGCAAAGCGGTTTTTTTCCTGCTTCTCAATTTGTTTAGAATACTGCTAACAGTTATCCAATCTAGAAGAGTATCTGATACATAGTCCTTCCTCCAATGTATTTCCTGAAGAAATGACCAAGGAAGGAATCAGATAATGAGTCCTGTTGATGTCAGTTGAGATTTACTGAACACAGCCTCAACAAATTTTACCACCTTTTTTTTTTTCTAGTTACAAGTACATTAAAATAAAGGATCTTCAAGAATTCTCCTGCTGACGGGGTGCCTGGGTGGCTCAGTGGGTTAAATCTTCTGCCTTCAGCTCAGGTCATGATCTCAGGGTCCTGGGATCGAGCCCCACATCGGGCTCTCTGCTCAGCGGGGAGCCTGCTTCCTCCTCTCTCTCTGCCTGCCTCTCTGCCAACTTGTGATCTCTGTCTGTCAAATAAATAAATAAAATCTTAAAAAAAAAAAAAAAAGAATTCTCCTGCTGACTAGCCCAACCTTTCTTTTTGTGTGGGTACAGAGTTCTGTCTAGTATCATTAATCTGCATGTTATGTTTTGGTATGAGAAGTATCAGGGAGCGAATAGAAAGGGATTTTTTTTTTTTTGATAGAAACTCTGATCTGGTTCCCTAAGTAAGCAGAGATTGTAAGCCCTCTGGAAACACTTTGGTGTTCTACTTGCCATCTTTGTCAGAAAAATGTGAGGTGGGTTGATACTGTTGCCTTAGGCAAAATGTGCACTACTCCCTTTGGGATGTTTCTGCACAGCAAAAATTTCTGTCTTCTCTACGTTTGCACAACTCTGGAGGGAATGATGGATTAATTTGGATAAGGGGCCCAGAGGCTGCTTGACAGGGAAGGGACTGAGTCTCTAACTTAGAGGTCAGCAAAGACTTTAGGCTTGCAGGCTGTATAATTTCTATTATAATAACTCAGGAAGCAACTTTGCTATTGTAATGCCAACTGAACCATAAACAATATGTAAGTGAATAAGCATGGCTGTTTTCCAACAAGACTCTCTTTATAGACACTGGAATTTGAAATTCACATAATTTTCCCATGTCACTTAATAGTCTTCTTCTTTTGATACATATCATTTAACCATTAAAAAATGTGAAAACCTTTTTTAGCTAATGATTCATACTGAAGTAGGTAGTGGGCCAGAATTGACCCACAGAAGTGTAGTTTGTTGACATTTGCTCTTGAATTCTTGATTACCAAGGTAGAGGACAGCCCAAGGGTTCCTTTGGTTGAGGGAGGGACTGGTTCCAGCACACAGAAAGTAGGACCGCACTTTGAAAAACATTAGCTAATGTTCATGTATGAGAGAGAACTGTAACCATGGCACCTATGTGGGGTAACCTCATAGGCTGTTCAGGGGCTCGGCAGCATTGGCAGGAAGGTGGCCATAGATTATACTCTGGGTAATGTTGGACCAGAGATCAGCAAGCATTGGTGGCATGATTATGCATCCCAGTGTTTCATACTCATTTGGCAGATGGACTAACCCCTTTTGAGATCAGAGAGCCTCCAGGATCTTTATATGATTTGTGATGGGGCTGGTGAGAGTTCTCCAGAGGGATAACTGGGCTTCCTTCCAATGTGATTGTACAGGGTCAAGCCAACTCTATGGGTAACTCAAGCTGGTGAAAAGGGTCATATTGTTATACTCATTTCTCTTTAGTCCCCGGGGTCCCATAGCATGGCACCTCCTGAAAGCTTCATAAATACTTACTAAATTGAAGTTTACGATTTCTGAGATTAAAATACAATTTCTGAGATTAAAAAGAAAGGAATAAGTGTGTATTGATCTACTGTGTTCCAGCCTGGTGCTGTGGACCATCACATTTGTTCCCTGCTTTCATCCTCCTTAGAAGGTAGATATCTTTGTTTACAGGAGATAAGTAACCCGTCCCATGTCTTACAAAGAAAGGGTGGTGTTGGCTGTTTCTGAATCCAGGCTTCTCTGCCTCCTTACACCTCCATTGCATTTCAGGAGATGAGTGTCACCCATTCTTTGTGTAACACAGGACAAAGAAAAGTGCATTTGATGTATAGGCAAAGATCTTTTTCAAGCCCCCTTGCTGTCATTAAAACTCTAACCAAAATCCATCTCTCTGATACCTGGGTCTTTTTTTACTCATACTCATTAGTTCACAGGCTTTGATAAGATACTTTAAAATATAATGTATATTCTTTTATGAGGATGAGTTCTATCTTTCCAGCCAATCTAAAAGTTCTCCCAGACCATCACAGGTCTTAGGTTTGGGATACACTTGGAAGACCCCCACCTCCAGTGTCCTTTAAACACATTTCCTTTTCATTCAGACACTTGAAAGCATATAATGCCTCTCATCTCCCTTTCCATAAATGAACCACTCTCCCTATCTTTGGCTGTTGCTCAAAGACCAGACCGCTCACCTGTGGGCCTCTTCTGATTTCCTGTTCCTTTTCCGCACTTTCTTCCTTGTCCCATTTTCCTACAGTGTCTTGGCCAGGGGGAGGGGAGTACATAATATGGTGAAGTGACCTTGCAATCACAGGTGTGTTGATTGTTTCCTCCTTTAGGAGCTGGAGAGAAGCCTGGTTCTACCCTTTCTCCTGGAGGATGGTGGGATAATGTGTTGCATAGGCAGACAGTTTGCAGGTGGCTGACCTGACTTGGTCCATGATAGATACCAGAATCCTGTCTTCTACTTGGATAAAATATTCAGATAAGATCCACTGACCCTGAATATCTGTATATAGCAATACTAAGGGATCTTTCATAATGGAATTTACAAGGACCACTAAAGGTTTTATTGCGAACGTTAGAAATGCACTCTTTCAAGAGAACTATGAATATTTATGTACAGTGATATATGACAAAGTGCAAAGGAAACACAGGAGGTTGGGTTATCCGTTTCTCATTCTTTGTCACTACGAAACTGGCGTTACCACCTCCTTCAACAGTATGGCTAAGGGTCTACTTTCCAGCTGGTGTGAATCTCTGTGACGTTTCACACTGTTCTTGTTCTGCGTGATAAGGTTTTACTTCAAGGACTTTCTAAATGGACATGGGAGTTGTAAGTTTCTGGTTGTGCCCTTCATCCTTTCTCTTGCATCTGTTTTCACTTTCTGGGGATCTTTCGAATTTCGGCATCTTTTGATCTTTTGTGCTCTGAGGATGGGAGAGGTCTGGAAGTGCTTCTGGTAAGCCAGGAGCAGAAATGGAAAGAAAGCAGAGCTCAGATTTGTGCAGCGATGCGATGCTTACTCGGAAGCACCGGAGCTTTTGCTGTGGTTCCCCCCACTGCAGTGGCTCAGGGCTCTGCTGCCCCACTTCCCCTTCCCATTTAGAAGTGAAGGTAGGGTGGTGGCTGAGGGTGATGGTAGCACCCAGAAAACACTGAGCAGAGAGCCCAAGTCTTGGCTGGATCTCAGCGAGTGCTAGTTAAATTTACTCCCCTCCAGGTCTTTCAAAGGACTCTGGGGGGCCACAAAGTGTGCTTCTGCCTGTGAACATGGAAGGGGCATTAACTTAGGGCCCACTGGGGGCCTTGCCACAGTGCTGCCTACAGTTTGAGGCTGCTGAACTGAATTGGTCCATGTTGGAACTTGAGCCATCAAAAACTTGAAACTATCCAAGTTCATTCAGGGGATCTCTGAAGGAGAGTGCCCCACACATGTTCAGGTGGCCAGTCCTCCGCCCCTTCCAGACCAGTTTAAGGAAACAGGGACAAAACTGGGATATATCTCAAGAAATCATAGGGTTCTAATGAAAAACCAATTAGAGCAGACAGATGGCCAATGCACACGTCCAACTTTGTTTAGGATATTTAGAGCAGTAATTTTTATATCATGTGAAAGCAATGCCTGACAGCAGGTGTTAGTCACCATCCTTTAGAGTGTGTCTAATAGAGCCTCAGGTACGGAAGCAGAATTACTGACATTTTATTTTGTCATTTTCTTATTAAGATGTCAAACATACTTTTTTAACAGCATTTTTAATGATTTCAGGGGACAATTTATCAGCTCTCATCTCTGAGCTCCTGACACACTCAGAATAGAACATTCTTTCCATGTTTTTAGAAACCAAGTATTTCAAGGAAAGAATATTGGGTATGTAATTCTTTTCAAATTATAATATTTAAGTGAAATATGGTCTTGTTTGCTGTTTATTACAAGGAATAGAACTGAGGTTAAATCATCTAATGCAACACAGGACTCCAGGGATCTAGCCTCAGCTGTGCTGCTGAAATACCAGTGAGAGCCAGATGAAGTCATTTTAGGGTTCTTGGAGCATCATTTTCCCATTGGAAAAGAGAGTCCTTGGGAAAAAAGTTTAAACAGTGAGGGGAAGGAGAGCACTAAGTGGAAGAACATATTAGAAGAGCTTTGCTAAATTCTGACAGTCTTACAGTTATTTCTATGACCCTTTATTCTATTGAATACCTCATTGAAGACCTGCCAAAAAAACGTTTATAAGAATAAAGAAACAAATTGTGGTGCCTGGGTGGCTTAGTTGATTAAGCGTCTGACTCTTGATTTCTGCTCAGGTCATGATCTCAGGGTTCTGGGATTGAGCCCTGCATCAGGCTCTGTGCTCAGCAGGGAATCTGCTTCTCCCTCTCCCCCTCTGGCACGTGCTCTCTCTCTCAAATAAATAAAGAGATAAGTAAATAAATAAATAAAATCTTCTTAAAAAAAGAATAAAAAACAAATTAAATGAAGAAGAAGGAAGGGGGAGGAGAAAGCAGAAAAGCAATTAGAAGAGTATTAAGGGAAGCTTCTCCCCTGCCCCCCGAAATACAAACACTCAACAAGTATAAAACAACTTCAGAGAGCAGGTGAATTGGACTCACTAAGGAAAAGAGGACAAAATCAAATAGGGTAAATTCAGGATCCAAAGCCCTAAGGATAAGACTTGAGGAAAAATTAGTAAGTACCCACTTAAGATTTATGGGGTTGGAAAGCAGATTGCAAAACAAGTTGGATGAATCAAAAAATATTTTTGTGGTGCTTTATTTACCAGTGAAAGAGCTTTAGGAATAGAAATAGAAAGCGGTTTTGAGGTAAATATCTGGAAAGAAACACAGGGCCCTTCTTGGCTTAGGTTTTGCTAACAACTCTAAGCAATTCAATTGGTACCTATGTGTGTAACAATTACTGAGAAATTAAATTTTTGCTAGAAATATATAATCCTAAATTAAGGCCTTATTGCAAATTTCTAAGTAAAACATGGGTGGAAAATAAGTAGCAACCTTTTCTCTAATTATGTACCTATATACCTAAATGCAAAATCACATATTTCTGATAATATATTGGTAGTGTTTTCTCAATTTAATAAACACTTGTGAGTCTCTACTGGGAGTACTAATTTAAGTAAGGAGCAGTACTCAAAACTATTTACTGAAATACAGCACTAAAAGTTGCAGGAATACTTCCAGAAATATTCCCAATTTCCCATTATGATGACATATCACAAGTTATTCCTTTACAAGCCTAAGATAGCTTCAGTGTATCTACTTTTACAATCAAAGTGATTTTTTTCTTCTTTACTATCACACAATCATGTGTCCAGCTAAATATTTTGGTCTTTCTTTTCTTTAGACATCTCAATGAATAACACTCTAGCAATTTATTTTTGCATTTTTAGATGGAAGAGATAACAATACAGAATTGAAGACTGGGATGTAAAATTCATCTTTAGCAATTGTGACCTCTTCTTTATAGTCAGGCCATAACTGTCAAATAATATTTGAGGACATTGAACAAATTCATAATCAGAGAATGTTAAAGTCAAAAGGAGCTACAGAACTTATTTATCTTAAATACCTAACTTTACAGATTCAGTTTCATTCAGTAAGAACTTTTGACCCTGAGTTAGCACTGGGTTGACTGTTGGGATCCAAAAATGGAAAAATGTAGGTTTGGAGAGGTCCTGGGTTGTATCCAAGGTCACAGGTTATGCTAGATATCTCCTCTTTGACCCACTGTCCACATTCTCTGCTCTGTACTTCTGGATCCTGGCCTTGAGAGACATTTTATCAGTAAGATTTCTAGTCTTCTGGCTTCTAGTTGAGATTAGAACACTCATGGAGAACACTGCTCAAAGATCAGAGGATGAGGAGGAAAGTGAGGTCAGGGTATTTAGCCTCCTATTCCTTCCCTTGTGGTTGTTTGGAGCTGGCTGCCTGCTTGGGATGTCAGGGAGTCCTCTCCATATGATTTGCCTGCTCCAGATTCTGATTACTGCTCCTTCTGCATGTTCCTTAGACTACAGGTGGCAGAGGAAATTTACAGTTATTAAACCCCGGTTCTACATTTTTCCTCGGGGTTTCCCTATGTGCTGCCCGTATCTTTGTAAGTAATTCTTTAATTAAATTTTCCTTAAATAACCCTATTTTAACATGCCATCTGTTTTCTGTTGGGACCATGAGGGATATACAGCTTATAGAATGATTTTCAGTTTACTTGATTTGTTACGTCCCCTGGGGGGTTTGTAAACCAGTTTGTACTTAAGGTTAACAAAATTCTGATTGTTGATAGAGCTTAACTATTTTTAAGGCATTGATGCAGGAGTCAAAGTAGAGACAACACGGCAGAGTCAATGTGGTGGCAGTGGAATTTTACATTCAGTTTCCTCAAGTTGATACTTAAGTAGCTGGTGGCTCGATCACATTCTTTGATTCTGAATTCTATCCAGTGGGTTTCCATTTGTGAGAGATACCTATTCTGTCCCTCTTCTCTAAACTTATGGTAATAAGGTAAACCATCGTCTTTTGACTGAATCATTATCAAGTTTGTTCGTCCTAGCAACAAAATTGAGACTGTGTTGGCCTAAAGCTATGGAAGATGGGGGGCTTGAGAAGTCTCAGGAAAGCCTTGAGTTTTGTCTTTCTTCCCCTCAGCTCTCTAAGAGTCTATTCAACTGCTGGCTTATGGTTAAATCCTCCAATAGTACAGTCCATTCTTGAGTTTAAGACTTTGATTCTTATTCAGGTTGTACTCTCCCTGAGAGTAATAACATGTTAAACTCTTAGTGATTAAAAAGGATCTCAAGTAAAAATGTTTTAGATCTTTCTGAGAAATTTGGGAACTGAGAGAGATCTGAGAGGCTTGGATACTACAATTAGTGGGGGGAAGAAAGGAGACGTTTTAGTGTGGGGAAAAATATATATCATAAATTTGCCAGACTTAGAAATAAGGTGTGATTTAAGAAAAAGTTGAGAAAACTCTTTCTCAATCATAGAACTGGGCATAATGAATGCCAGTTGGGAAAACAATGAAAAGCAATTTTGAGTAAACTGCCTTTTCTTATTGGTCCCAGCCTTTGGCATTAAACATGATTCTATGTTATAGTTGTGTTGAATGGAATGAAAAATAATTAATAGCAGTGTTTATTGACTTCCCACGTGCTAGACAGTGTTCTAAGTATATTACATTTATTAACTTGTTTGTTTTGCCTAACAATTTCATTAGGAAGATGTATTTTTGGTCTCTGTTTTAGTTTCCTAGGGCTGTAGTAACAAAGTACCACCAACCAGATGGCTTAAACAACAGGAATTTATTGTCTTAGTCTAATGGCTAGAAGTCCAAAATCCAGATGTTAGCAGTGTTTGTTCCTTCTGAGGACTCTCCAGGAGAATCTGTTCTAGGCCCTTCTCTCAATACTGGTAGTCTTAGACATTCCTCACTTGTAGATGGTCTTCTCCATATGTCGCACTGTCTTCCTTCTGTATATATTTAATTGTGTCTGAATTTCTTATTTTTCCAAGGACATTGCCCATACTGGATGGATTAGAGCCTACTTCCTCTGATCTCGATCATCTGCGCAGATTCTGTTTACAAATACAAAGATGTGCTGGTAAATGTATATACCTGTGTCGTAACTATGGCATTGAAGCTGTTTCACATTATTTTGCATCCTAACCACTTTTTTTAAAAAAAGATTTTATTTATTTATTTACTTGACAGAGAGAGAGAGAGGGTGAGAAAGAGATCACAAGTAGGCAGAGAGGTAGGCAGACAGAGAGGGAGAAGCAGGCTCCCCGCTGAGCAGAAAGCCAGATGTGGGGCTCGATCCCAGCACCCTGGGATCATGACCTGAGCCAAAGGCAGAGGCTTAACCCACTGAGCCACCCAGGTGCCCCACATCCTAAACACTTTTTGATGGACTTTGTCCCTAATTGGAGGTGGTTCCTTTGGCACCTGCCTTGGTGCATTCATTCCACAGCTTGATAAGGGTGTTTGAGGGATTATCATGGCTGATATTTTTTTCACCATTGACATAAAAACAGCAGGATTTTGAAAGCTAGAGAGGCGCATAAAGCAAGATGGAATCTGATAGTGGCGACCTGTGTGTAGAGCAGTATGGCACCTCCTGCTGTCTGCCCGCCCCCTGCCTGGCACCTTTCTCCTCTCTCATGTCACCACCTGGTGCAGAGGGAGAGACACAGGCCTCTGACCTTGTCATACCCTTCCTGCCCTCTGAGGACAGCCTGAAGCAGTCCTTACTGGGGTGATATCAGTGCTGGTGCTCGAGGTGGAGAGGGAGTTTAGGGACTTCAAATCTCTTTGTCATTCTCTCTACATTCTTACAAGGATAATGGAATTCCAGAAAGCCATAGTGTAGAGAAGCATCTGAGATCATGTAGATATCCCCAGGAGAGACAATTGAACTAATTATCCCTTAAGGCTGCTTCGAATTCTGTGATTCCAGAATTTATTTTTCAAATAAAGAAGTTGAAGCCTTGAGAAGCAAGTGATTTGAAAAAGAATATAGCAGCAGTTAGTGCCAAGGGAGGACTGCATGACTGGTGAAGAAGACTTTGCACTCCCATCATCAAATCCATGAGTGTCCATGTCAGTCCTCAGTCAGAATTTGTATTCCTGCTGTCTCACTTCTAGACTTTTGTTTCCTAGTCAGACTCTAGGACCTTTCAAGCCCTTTTGAAAAGGCTCATTCACTAACTAGGGTGAAAGCCACCCTGAAGAGGAGGTAAATGTGCCAACCTACAGCACACTGCTCTCCGCCCACTGGCATGACTTCTGGAATCCCGGTGAAGTAATGGCTCACAGGGCCCCTGTCCCCCCCACACCACCGCCTGATGCCCCTCAAAATGCTAAGTGGGAAACAACCTTCCAGCTGATAACTTTGCTGTAGCTATAAATTTGGGAACAAGAAGAGAAACAGTATTTATTTAAAAAAATTTTTCTTGAGAAGCAATATTTAATTAACAGTTCTGCTTTGTTTGGGATGCCAAGCCAAGAACCGAGGTGTCTCAGATTTTATACATGCTCTGTCAGTCAGAGAGAGACCTGTGGAATTTGCAGTACTTTGTACTGTAGAGTAGACTGTAATTGGACAGGAGAATTCTCTCCCCTTCTCTGTTCCCTCCTTCAGAACTCAGCTGGCCGCAGAAGGCTCTGGGATGATGCATGTCTACTCACAGTGTGCAGACAGTGCCCGTGTCTGTCTTTGTTCCTCACATCAGAATTTATATTTACCAAAAGAAGAGAGACAGTGTGATTGCCGGCAGCCATTCCTTGAAGTCAAGGACCCCATTATGGCGCAGTTCTTTTTTTCCTTCCCACAGCACCTAACATAAAGCCCTGCACCTCTTAGTCCTTCTGTGAGCACTGCTGTTAACTGACTTACCTTCCTGGCTGGTCCCCACTGTAGCACAAGCTTGAAACAGCAAGAGAAGGAGCGGCTCTCTTCTTAGCTGCCCTGCCAAGAGCTCAGGAGAATTTTGTCCAGGGGCTGTGACAGAAAGATCAAAGAAGAGACAGTACATTTAATAAATTTCTGAGCTCTAGCCTCTAAGTATGTGTGAGTATATAGTAACCAATAATGATTTATTCTAACAAATCGTCACCTGAATTCTAGAACATTTCTAAGCGATATTCCGTCAATCCTCCAAGCAGTCTGTAACACAGATAGGAAAATGAACATGTTTTCTATGACTCATAAACAGTATGGATGCTCTTAATAAACCCAGTTTTATAGAGATTGTGATGATCATTTCTGAGCACTAGCTAAGTCAGAGAAATGAGTTCACTTTGGGGCACTTGCTGAATGGAGAGTTGTGTACAAATGCATGAATGACAGTGGATGGTGCAAGCAGGTGCAGCCACTCTGGAAAACAGCATGGAGGTTCCTCAAAAAGTTGAAAATAGAGCTACCTTATGACCCAGCAATCGCACTACTGGGTATTTACCCTAAAGATACAAATGTAGTGATCTGAAGGGGCATGTGCACATGTGCACCTGAACGTTTATAGTAGCAATATCTACAATAGCCAAACTATGGAAAGAACCTAGATGTCCATAAGAGATGAATGGAAAAAGAAGAGGTGATATATATATTGGAATACTATGCAGCCAGGTAAAGAAATGAAATCTTGCCATTTGTGACGACATGGATGGAATTAGAGGGTATTATGCTGAGTGAAATAAGTCAGTCAGAGAGAGACGATTATCATATGATCTCCCTGATAGGAAGAATTTGAGAGGCAACGTGGGGGGCTTGGGGGTAGGGAAGGAAAAAAATGAAACAAGATGGGATCAGGAGGAAGACAAACCATAAGAGACTCTTAATCTCACAAAACAATCTGAGGGTTGCTGGTGGGAAGGGGGTAGGGAGAGGGTGGTAGGGTTGTGGACATTGGGGAGGGTATGTGCCATGGTGAGTGCTATGAAGTGTGTAAACCTGGCAATTAACAGACCAGTACCTCTGGGGCTAATAATACATTATATGTTAATAAAAAATAAAAAAATAAAAAAAAGAAAAGAATGACAGTGGATCTGTCCAATACCTGCTGCCTCAGAAACATTAACTGTATGTGGAGTAATGTGTGACTCCATAGAAAGTTCCTCCTTATATTTAAAAAAGTCTTCCTTGTTTTTTAAAGGACAATATACATATACATATAACTGTAAAAGTAAAATATACATAATATACACAAAATAAAATATGCAAAATATACACACACAAGAAAATGTGAAAGTCTTTCTCATTATTATGTTCTTCCAGACTCCCTGGTAATAATAATTAACAACTTGTGTATTCTTGCAAACACTTTTTCCTACATATGTACATATGTGCATTTATGAAATATAAAATATAAAGTCTATATATTATTTATGAAATATAAAGGTCTATATCATTCTGTAACTCATTTTCATCATTGAGTAATGCATGTTGCAGTATTATAAAATCTATAAATCTGTAAGATCTATAAATCTAAGTTATGCTTTTTAATCGCCACATACCTTCTTTTCAGAGGAAAAGATATTTAATGTATCTCCTACTGATGATCATTTATGTTGTTTCCAAATATTTTCACGCTGCAAACAATGATACAATAAATATTCTTGTGAGCAGAAATGCTACAATAAACATTCCTGTGGCCTTCTGTGCAATAAGAAAAGAATTACTACAATTCTTTTTGGAGAAAGGAAGTGTGTTTTTAATGTAAATTCCTAAAGGAAGAATTGCTTTCAAAGGTAATTCCATGATGGCAGGGTAAGTCCTAAATGTTTAAGACCCTCATTTATTATTACTCACAAGATGATGTATTGGTTTTGCAGTTCTTCCTGGCTAGAACCAGTCATATGCCTGCAGTCAGCTGTGAGTTGGCTAGGGAGTTCTGCTGATCTTGGTGGGGCTCTCTCACATGTCTGGGGTTGGCTAGCTATTGTCTGGTCTGATAGCCTCAGTGTTTTTCCTTGAAGCTTAATCTGGGCATGTTCTGTCACGGCAAGGCAGGTCAATGAGAGGGAGTGGAAGCATGTAAACATTTCTTCAAGTCTCTTATGTCAAGCTTGTTTTTATCCCGCTGGCCAAAGCAAGCTACATGGCTGAGTGGGAGGGCATTGGCAAAGGTGTGGAAAATTAAGATCATTTTTGCAATCAATTTCTATACATATTTAAAAAGTTTATAGATACTGCCAAATTGCCATCCCACACAATTTAACTTGTTTTTACCACAACAAGTGGTATATAAGAGTGTTTTGGCAACACAATTCACTTTCCCAGTGTGAAGTTCCCAATTAGGAACATTAGACAATTTTACTTTAATGAACTTTCTCCCTTCCTTTTGATTTCTGCTATTTTGTTCTATCAACAGGTAAGTTTATTATAGGTGTTGTTTTTTCTGTTGTATAGTTTTCCCAAGATTTATGATGTTTATATGATTTTTTATAACTAATTTTTAACTTTAGTTAAAGCAAATTTAATAGTTCTTTTTTAACCCTTAGTCATAATTAAAAGGGAATTAATACATACTATTAATCTTTCCATAAAGTAGCTTCTATATTCCAAAGATTGTGTATTTTGTACTACCTCTTAGTTTAATGAAATGGTGTTATTGAATAAGTTTGCAAAACATATGCACAGGTGTTATATTTTCTGAGATCATTTACCTCTAACAATCCCCTTCTGTTGCTTTTATACATGAACAAGGCGAAGATAAACTATTCAGTCACATATTTCTATCTATCTACTGTCTTTTGGAATTGAATGTTCCTATGGAGAGCTTTGAGATAGATGATTTTTTCCCCCTCATTCATTCATTCATTTGACACATATCTATTGAGCTTCTACCATTGGACAGACACTATTCTAGGTACTGATTGTACAGAAATAAACATACATGCAAATATCTCTGCTCTCCTGGAGCTTAAATTCTAGTGGGAGGACACACACAATAAACAGAATGAATAAATAACAAATTACCTATATTGTATAGATAGATAAATATAATTAAACAAGAAAAGGAGGGATATAGAGTGCCAGAGTGAGGGTTACTTTAAATGGGGCAGCCAGGAAAAGAATCCATGAGAAGTGGACATTGCAAGACTCATATCCTCATCAAGACTCATCATCCTCATATCCAATGCATCAAGAACATTCTAGGCAGGGTGAACAGCATGTGCAAAGGCCCTGAGGTGACCATATCTGGCATATATGAGGAAAAGTATGGAGGTCTCTTTATCTGGAGCAAATGAGGTGAAAAGAAGAATAGAAGAGATGAGGTCAGAATGCTAACTGAGGTTAAGATCAGGTTGAGCTTTATAGATAATTTTAGAAATTTGATTTATATTACAATGAGAGGTAAAAACACTGGATGGGTTTGATTAGAGAAGTGACAGGGTCTGACTTAATGATTTAACCAAAATAGTTTGGCCACTTGTAGGTGACTTTAAATTTGTTGTTGTTTGTCTTCTCCTCATGGATACTCAGAGAAAACTTAAAATATTTTTATCTTTGAAGTATAAAAACTTTCTCAGCATATTCATATGAGTTGTAGTGGTTTTATATTACTCTTTTTTAAAATAACATACTGTGTCTTTTGACTCACAAAGTTGGCTCTTTCTTTATTTGGGGGAAGTTTTCTTCTGTATTACCTTTTCATGTCTTCTCAATTTCATTTACTATTTAATATTTCAGGGGCACCATTTATCTGTTTGTTGAAATGCTGGTGTTTGTCCTCCTGCTATCATTTTTGTTTTAAATACTTCCCTATATTTGCTTCCTCTGTATTTGGTATATAAGTTTCTCAAAACTATCCCCCACATATCACTGTTATTTTTCTCTCATTTTCATTCCTTCCTGGTTCATATTTATTTATTGTTTCCTAGCTATTTGTGGTCTTCAGCTTTTTTTATTACCTTTCCCTTTAAAACTTTTTATTCTATCATTTATTTTTCCTCTCACATCTCATCTCATAGATAATTTTATTTTTTGTCTAAAGCAAAGTCTAAAAGTCTAATTCCTTTGAGTGTGCTTATTCTAGGAAATCTTTTTAAACTTATTCCATTTTTAAACCTTTTTTCCTGCTTTAGTATTTTTGTGTTGTTGATGAACCTTTGTATTTATGCTTTTCATTTTTGAAAGGGGATGGTGCTGTCTAGGCCTTCTCATTGCCCCAAATTGGCTGGGTGGTTTCTATTTTGCTCCCTTCTGGTTTTTTTTTTTTTTTTTTCCATTTTATTTTATTTTATTTTATTTCTTCTCAGTGTTCCAGCATTCATTGTTTATGCACCACATCCAGTGCTCCATGCAATTCGTGCCCTCCATAATACCAACCACCAGGCTCACCCAACCCCTCACCTCCCTCCCCTCCAAAACCCTCAGTTTGTTTCTCAAGCATCCACAGTCTCTCATGGTTTGTCTCCCCCTCTGATTGCCCCCAACCTACTTCTCTCTCCATCTCCCCATGTCCTCCATGTTATTCCTTATGCTCCACAATTAAGTGAAACCATACAATAATTGACTCTCTCTGCTTGACTTATTTCACTCAGCATAATCTCACCGGGTCCTCTTTGCACCCTCATCTTATAATGTGAGCTTGAGGCAAGGTGTCAATGGTGTAATGTCACCTTCTGTTTCTGAGATTTGGGGGATAGTTGCTGGAAAGAACACTCATACCTACAAGAGACCTCCATTTTATGTCTCTATTTCTTTCTCCATAGTTATTATTTTTTTTTAAAGCAGTGTGTGGTAAGACTGAATCTTTTTTCCAAATGAGGTAGAATAGTTCTATCATTTTAAACACACACAACACTTAGGAGGCTTGTTTTACTTAGAGTGGAAAATTATGCTAGGAACAAAGTCAACAAAAAGTAAAAAAACACAGGGACGCCTGGGTGGCTTAGTCAGTTAAGCATCTGCCTTCAGCGTCATGATCCCAGGGTTTTAGGATGGAGTCCTGCATCAGGCTCCTTGCTCTGTGGGGAGCCTGCCTCTCCCTCTGCCTACTGCTCCCCCTGCTTGCACGTGCTCTCTCTCTGTCTCTCTGATAAATAAAATCTTAAAAAAAAAAAAAAAGTAAGAATACTTTAAAAAAAAAAAAAAGAAAAGAAACCACAAAAAGTAGCAGGAAAGAAAACCAGTTAAGTGCAGCTCCAAGAGTCCAGCAGTTCTTTGGGTCATGGTTATCCACAACCCCACGTGGGCATCTGTCTGTGCGACCATCCTGCACACTGAGCTCGAGGTGCACTATATGTATTAGGGGCCTGCTCTCACATGGAGACCTGCAGATGTCCTCAAATCCCTCCAACTGAACTTCAACAGGACAGTCAAAAGGAGATTATTCTGTCCCTGCAGCTCTGCCTGCCCCTGATGCCACCCTTAGGAAGGGCCACAGGTCTCTAAGCTCCTCTGCTTGGAGTTACAAGCTGAGCTTGGAGTGGGGAGACACTTTCCAGAACCAGGCTTTGTTGCAAGTGGTTTTGTTTTTTGAAAAAGGTGTGACTTCTTTAAGGAATTTTAAGACCATCTGCATTTTTGTGTTTTCGGTGCTGAGGTGAACCCCAACCGCATGGCCCTCTACCCACTGAGATAACATGCTTCCAGAGCAGGTGAGAGACAATGTCTCATTCTGGCATCACAGAGTTAATCTAAAAGTAAGAAAAACTGTTCTGATGGAGTAGACACTTACATGGGAACTGGAGGCAAGAATTAATAGGTTACGCATTAGAAGCCCTGGGCGCACAACATCCTGACTCTGTAGCTTCCAAGACCCTGGGGCTAACAGACCAAGAGCCCTGGTTCAGAGGAAGCCTCTTCTCTTAAGCCTCTCCTCCGGGTAAACCCTAGACTCATTATAATGTATTTGCATTGTGGTTTTAGCTCCCCTACCTTGTGGGACTGCTGCCTGGAAGATTCCCATAGAAACCTGGTAGGGTCAAAACCTCCCCCTCCCAACCTGTGGGAGGAGTGCCCCAAATGACTGGAAGCAGCCTCTATTAGAGATCACCCTGTCCAGGACCCAAGACTCTCCCACCCCCATAAAAACAAAGTACCCTTGTAGCCTCTGGGCAGTTGCCACCTCTGGGCCTGCCCACTCTCTCTTCTTGAGAATGTACTGTCCTTAAGAAACTGCTTTGTGCTTGCTCCTTTCCTTCTGGCTGTCTTTCTTGGAGCGTGGGTCCTCATGTAAATCTTTCGTGGGGAATCCAAGAACTGCAACCTCCATTCACACAGTGCAGTTTCTCTTAGTGGGAATTAGTCTCAGTTGCTCCTTTGGGAGGTCCTTCTCCCTGCCTGCTGCCTGCTGCAGTCCACACTCAGGGTGAAGCTGATGCTTGTGCTGTCTTCCGTCTTGACCAGCCTCTGCTCTGGCCACTCTAGTTGCTGTTCCTGTGCTCTGTGGGCAAAGAGGCCACCACGTATTCACATGTGGCCAGCTTGTGCATAGGACTCGACACTGCATTGTTCACTGGGTCGTGGACGGCAGCAGGGACTGGCACCATGTGAGTCCTGTTTTGTGTTACAGTTTTTATGGGCAACTGCTGCTGACCTGGAGGTACCTGTTGTGCTGCGGTGACTGTCTGGACAGGGGCGGTCTGTGACGTCTGGGTGATCCGGCCAGCAGTGCCTGGTGTGACATGGCTAATCGCAGGAATAGGTTCTCTTTTCACCTTTACTTCTTTGTGATCTCCCTTCTCTTGCGTCTCTGCCTTAGGAGGGGCCAGCATGGCCGCCCGAGCGACCACTGCCTGGCTGGTGACAGTGTGTGTGTTCTCTGGGGCCAGGCTGGCCCTGCTGGTGATAGACGCTGCTGGGATCTGATGGATGACATGCACTCTCTGCACAACAAGCTGCCAGGAGGCCGAGGTGGTCACGGGGCTGTGACCGTGTAGGTGACAGGCCTGATGGTTGGTGGCAGCTGCTGCTGCATGGCAATTAAAAAGCGCCAGCTAGACAGTCCAGTGTGCTCTGGGCAGACAGGGCCTCTTGGATGACAGCCAGTTTGGACTCAGGCTCCAGGGTGGCTGGTGAACTTTCTTTTAACAGGCTCTTAGGGGTCTGGGCACCACTGCAGTGAGCAGACAGCACTCCAGTGTGATTGGGAAAGGCTGGGGCACTTCTAGATGAGAGAGGTCCCAGGGGGGTTTTGAAGCAAGGCCACGCCCCTAGGCCATCTATTCTTAGAAGCCTGCTCTATTAATTTGCTTTCAGAGGTAGGATCTATCCTCCAGAATAAGCCTTTGCCTGGTTCTTCCCCGGGAACCTGGTATTTTTTTTTTTTTTTTAAAGATTTTATTTATTTATTTGAGAGAGAGACAGTGAGAGAGAGCATGAGCGAGGAGAAGGTCAGAGGGAGAAGCAGACTCCCCATGGAGCTGGGATCCCGATGTGGGACTCGATCCCGGGACCCCGGGATCATGACCTGTGCCGAAGGCAGTCGTCCAACCAACTGAGCCACCCAGGCGTCCCGAACCTGGTATTTTGATGAAATAATGATTCAGAGAGATTGCAGCAAATTGAATTCTCCCCATCCTTGTCCACAGTTCTGTAGTATGGATAGTTTTTAGTGATGTATAAATTCTATTTAGGGTGAGTTGTTTATCAGGAACCATTGTAATTGCTTGTACAATCAATTGTGCATAGGAATAAGGTGGCTTTTGACTCCTCTTCTAAGCTGTCTCCACCGGAAGCTTCTTTTTCATTTTCTGGCTGCAGGTTGTCGGCCATTAAATTGAGGTCAGCTGGTATCACACAGCCCATTTTGTACCCCGAAGGGCCTGCTCCCCGGGGGCTGGATGAGCAGGCGTTTGCAGCACTGACGCCTTCCGTGGGGAAGGGAAGGGGACTGATGCAGTGGGCTAAGGTGTCTGGAAAGTTGATGCTCAGGGGCAAGATGTAGGCGGGCACCACAGCGGAGCCTAGTGCTACTCCCTCTTCTCAGCGAACCTGATCTCGGTGTTTGTGTCTGGGAACCTAAACGCGCATGTGTGATAGCTGCCCCGGCAGGCGCTGACGCCTCTGGAGCACGCAGCTCCGGAAGGCGCCATTCTCGCTGAGGCAGCATGGGAAGCGTCCGCCGCTGGCGGGGGCGTGAGGCAGTGGTGGTGGCCCGGCGAGGTGAAGCTCGAGTGGCCCACGGTCACGTCCATTGAGCCCTGCAACAAGTTGCGCCTGATAATTACCAAGTGCTTCTTCATCAGGTACTGGAACTCCTGGCTCTGGAAGTGCGCCAGGTCTCCGTCGTGAGGCGGGACCCGCCATGTGCCTGAGAGTGTCCTGGCAGCCTTCCATGGCGGCCATGGAGCTGAGGGCCACAAGAGGATGCCTGGAGAGCGACAAGTGGACGCTTCTCCATAGTATTGATTGACTGAGTCATAGATTCATTTACTTGAGAGAGGGAGTAAGCATAAAGGGAGGGACAGAGGGAGAGGGAGGGAGAGTCTTTTTTTTTTTTTTTTTAAAGATTTTATTTATTTATCTGACAGAGATCACAAGCAGGCAGAGACGCAGGTAGAGAGAAAGGAAGGGAAGCAGGCTCCCTGCTGAGCAGAGAGCCCGATGCGGGCCTGATCCAAGGACCCTGGGATCATGACCCGAGTGGAAGGCAGAGGCTTTAACCCACTGAGCCACCCAGGCGCCCCGAGGGAGGGAGAGTCTTAAGCGGACTCAGCGCTGAGTGTGGAGCCCGGTGGAGGGGAATCTCACCACCCTGAGATCAGGACCTGAGTGGACACCTGGTTAAGTCAGGCTTAACCAACTGCGCTGCCCTGGCACCCCTCCATAGTTATTATAAAGGACATACCTGGGGGCTCTTCTTCTCTGGTGAAGGGCACTTTCAGTTTGAGAATGCTTCTCCACCGCATTGGGAGTGTATATGTTGGGTGAGTCGGGTGTTCCTCTGGCTTCCAGGAGTCACTCTTTAGTCAGAGGCAGTGGAGAAGAGTGTTTAGAAGAACATTCCCTACTTCTGCCCCTATACCACTGAGGTAAGTTTGTTCTAAGTTGGGGATATCAGTGGAAGTTCCATGAATTTCCTTTTTCCCCTGCTGCTGCCCTCTTCCTCAGTTGTCAGGAGAAATCACCGTGTTACTTCTGGGAGCCCTAATTGTTCTGTTTCTGTTAGGAACTTTTAAAAGGACTGTTTGAGTTAAGCTTCCTTTACTTGTTTCACAACTGATGATCTGTTCTTTGTTCTTTTTCCTTTTGGAGGATAGTGTCATATGTTATATGTTTTAGGTCTCTCTGCCATCTTTCTCTGTAAGTTACTTGCCTGTGTTTAATCTCCTTGAAAAGTTCTCATAAAACTTGCTTTTGTGGCTAGTTTAAAAACCCTTCACTATTGTAGTCTTCATTACGTCTGTCCTGCTCATATGACTCCTATCCTATGCCTCAGAGGTAGTGAAATTGTGTGTGGTCATGGTTAAGATCTTTCAGGAAATTCTTCAGGCAGCTTGTATCATTTCTTTTAAAAATATATTTTCCTCTTTGACCCAGAATATACTGAAAAGTAATTTTATAGAAGATTCATTTCTATCTTTCTGGATTTGTTCAATTTAAAAATCATTTTTTTCCCTGTGATATAAAACAAGGACCCTGGCTTGGGCGTGTCTAGCAAGCAGTGTCCTGCAGTATATGAGTTTGTTTTCTGGGGCTGCTGGTAACAAATTGCCACAAAACAAGTAGCCTGAAACAACAGAAATTTATTCTCATGATTCCGGAGATTAGAAATCCAAATTTCTAATTTCTAAGATGTCAGCAGGTCCATCCTCTCTCTGAAGACACTAGGGAAGAATCTTCCTTAACTCTTCCCAGCTTCAGGCAGTCCTTGGCACTCCTTGCCTTGTAGCTGCTTCATTCAATCTTGTCATTACATGGTCTTCTTCCTGTTTGTCTCTGTTTCTCTGTGTGTCCTCTCCTCTTGCAAGGGCCTTATTAGTCTACTATAACCCATGATCTCCTTTTTACTGAACTGATTGCATCTGCAAAGATCCTGTTTCCAAATATGGTCACATTCTGAGGTTCTGGATGGACATGAATTTGGGGCTATACTATTCAATCTAGTAAATAGGGATTGGGGGCATGTGGTGTGTAGACACTGAACCCCCCAGGACTAAGAAGTATGTAAGTGTTGGTATTTGAGTAGTGTACTAGTGAAGGAATATTAGAAATCATGGTTTGTCCTCTCTGTACACTCGACTACCCAGTGTGCCTTCAAAACTTGCTTAGGAGTTATCTCAGGTATGGAGTATAATAGTGTCAGTGAGGAAACAATCACAAAGAGTGCTAGAGGAGAAAAGATACTCAATTTCACAATAAGCCCATTTGTTTCTTCAAGTACAAAAGTGGAAGCTTAGAGCCTGATCAGAAGACGATCTGCGGAGTGGGAGCTGCTCTGTAGCAAATATACAAGGAAACTGAAGTGGTTGGATGTTATTGCTTTGCATAATGCCTTTCCAAGTACCTCGGGTTGAAGCAGCTTCTCTTCAGCTACAGCCTCAGGTCAAGAGCTGTATTTGCCTCTCCTCCAGCAGAGGAAGCCTCATCTTCAGCTTTTGCATGGACCTGACTTGGGATGAGGTGGGGTCTTGAAGTAGGAGAGAGCACAGTGGTGAGGACAGTGCATACCCCAGCACTGGACATTCTGTCTCCAGAAAAGTAAACATTCATGATTGCTACCTTGGCCACTGTCCTCTCACCCTGATCACTAATCACCTGTGCTAATGTAGAAAAGGAGTTTGAATCCTCTGACTTTTGCTTGAGCTTAGAGTTCTTTTCAAAACCCCAGAGCTGCTGAGAAAACTCTACCTAGTAGAGAAAAGGTATTTACTCCATTGTCTCATTACATACATAGGTAATTAGATTCAAAAAATAAAGGATAGGGACTTCTGGGTGGCTCAGTAGGTTAAGCCTCTGCCTTCTGCTCAGGTCATGATCCTAGAGTCCCGGGATCAAGCCCTATTTCAGGCTCCCTGCTCAGCAGGAAGTCTGCTTCTCACTCTGACCCTCTCCCCTCTCATGCTCTTTCTCTCTCATTCTCTCTCTTTCTCATTCTGTCTCTCTCTCAAATAAATAAATAATAAAATTTAAAAAAAAAAGAAAAAGGATAATGTTGGTTAGTTAAGAGTAAGAATTATTTATTTATTTATTTATTTATTTATCTTTTCTTAGAAGAGTAGAAAGAGAATCTGATGTAGGCTTCATGCACAACAGGGATCCTGATGCAGGGCTGGATCTCACAGTCCTGAGGTCATGACCTCAGTTTAAATCAGGAGTTAGACAACTAACTGAGCCACCCAGGTTTCCCAAGAGTAAGAATTTTTAGTTGCTTGAATTTTAGGGGCTTCCTAATGAAGAAATAATTTAAACATTAAAAACTACCTTGTCGGGCACCTGAGTGGCTTAGTTGGTTGAGCTACTGCCTTTGGCTCAGGTCATGATCTTGGAGTCCCAGGATCGAGTCCCGCATCGGGCTCCCAGCTCCATGGGGAGTCCGTTTCTCCCTCTGACCTTCTCAGCTCTCATGCTCTCTCTCACTCTTTCTCTTAATAAATAAATAAAATATTTAAACAAACAAAACAAGAACAACAACAACAACAAAAAACTACCTTGTCTATTTCAGTTACCTTTTATTATTTGCCCGAGACTTGACTGTAAAGATACAATAAATCTAAGAAAGGACAGAGTTATGCTTAGGCACCAAATGGGTTATTTCAGTTACCCCAGGCAGAGAAACCTGTTTCTGAACCAAGTCTCAGTTGGTGGGACTCCTTTCTTGCTTGCACTTCAGAAGCAGAAAGAAAAGTAAAAGCCCAACCAAACACTTTCAGTTGCCAAGGAAACAGTGTTTTCTGCTGAATGGAAGAGAAATGTGAACTCTGCAGTCTTGTTGACTCACTATAAGTTGATACCTATGATCCTGAGTAAATGGTTTGTCAAACAAGGGAGTTCTATTGTCCTTTGCATAGATGGGAAATTTATACATGGTAAAAATCCAATTCTAACTGGTTACTTGAGAGTGTGGTATTGTAATAATTAGGTGGTTTTGCTCTCTATATGTCCTCAACTCTCCACTGCTTAAATGAACTTCTACACAGTATGGAACATGTGTGGGTACAGTCAGCTCAGACTAATGCAGTTCAAAACCACACAGTTTGAGTCTTACATTTTTAGGTTCTGAGCAGGTAATAGTTTAGAGGCATGCTTATAACTATGGCCCCCATAGATGAGCTTCTCCTAATTGACTTCACATGGTGTTCAGAGATAGCTGTTTGCCATTCTCATGTGATAAGAAACATCCTTTGGCTGTGTGAACAGAAGTAAGCAAGGAGAGTGCCTACTAATCCTTGAGGATCACTTATTCTAAGTATCAGGAATAGAGCTTGGATGGAACATGGGCATCATATAAAATCGTAGTGTCTCTCACCTCTTCAAATATGGAGCAGTATGAAGCTTCTGCTGAGGGAAAGATCATCATACCATGACTGCATTTTAATTAAGCTTTGATTTGGCAACAGGTGATTAGGCAAGAGTCATTAGAGGACACTGGAAATTTGTAAAACATTGAGATTCTTCTTGAAATAATGAAAGAAAAAGACTTCAGAAAGTATTAGAAAGGCTTTCTTTAATGTCTGCCTGGCCTCTGATACAGTGCTGAGTACATGTTAGCATTCCATAATTAGTTATCCAATGACAGATTAGCTTTGCAACTATTACACTGTAGAAGGTCATTAAGAAGGAGTGGTTGTTGAGAAAGGAGATAAAGCTTAACAGAAGAATGGAAATAATTTAAATAAAAATGAAGTCTGTGCTTTAGATGAATTAACACGGACATTCTTGTACATGTCTTCAAAAAATGTGGTATTTCCAAATGCTCAAAACTCCTAATTACCTTTATGGATATGAGTGGTTAGAAAGCTTGTTACCCTATTGATCATCAGCACTGATTTGATTGATTTCCCTGGATAGTCTCTTATTCTCCTCATTGATCTAAATAACCTCTGGAAGCTGAGGTCACCAGACAGAGAAGAACTTGGTCTTGGGTCCCTTTCTCTATGGATCATTTGGTGTGAGAAGGAAGAAAGTAAGAACATGATAAAATCATGTTCTGTTGTTCTGTCTGGTGTTCTGTTTGTCTACATCTGCATCAGCTTCATCAAGAAGCCTCAAAGCTTCCTCATTACAGTGTTTTATTCCAACCCCCTTCACTGCTTATCTAAAATTGTCAGATTACTGAATGACCCAGCTACCGTATTAATACTGCCTAGTTCTTATTGAATATTTCAAAGTTTTGACCATCAATCCATAAAGATATTAAATTGTAATTGAAGGCTAACCTAGGATCTTCTAGTTTATAATGTTATTATTGACAGGATTCTGAATATGTAAGTTGAAAACAGGTATGACCCTGTTTAATATATATGTGCTCATTTTGGAGAACATAAAATCTTCATTTAGAAGTAGGAGTAAAAAGGAAAACTTTTGTGCTGTTGAGTGAAACTGGAAAATCAGTAATGATTATAATTCTATTTGACTTTTATTTGACTTATCTTCTGAAATTTCAATGTGTGCTAACATTTTAGCTAATATATTATGAAATACATTTAGATAATGTATTTTACTTTGTGTAAAGGCTAAAAAGGGATGGAGAAATGATGTGGTGAAATGAATGGCTTGTACATGAGGGAGGGAATTGTGCTGATCTTGTAGGCGGGACCCTGATAGGGCGAAGAACTTTTGCACTTGTCTAGTACTTCTCTGTTCCAGACTCCGTGTAGTGCTTTAAATAGAACATAGCATTTAATATTTAGAACAAATCTTTTAAGTTTTAAGTTAACATTATTATGAGGTTGTACCAAATGAAGTTGCCATGTTTGTAGGTAAAAAATGATTGCATATTGTTAATTTCAAATGGTTCAACCTAATATTCTGTTTTTATGGAATGAAAAAGCTGGTATCTAGAGAGATTAAGTTGTTTTCTCCAATCATATAGTTTTAAGCCCAGGTTTTATGACTCTCAAACCATTCTTATTTCACAGTTATTAGGCTGCCTTCCAAAGAGGTTTTGTCATTATTTTTCTATTGATGGTGGAGAAACCATTTAATATGTCTGTACCATGGTTTCCATACCCCCAGTGTTCTATTAATACCATCTACCTATTTGATAGATTTGTAGTTAGGATCACGTGAACTTCTATGTAAAACTGTTTGGGGAATATGTCCTAGAAACTTACTAATATATGCCTGTTTTTAGTCCCGGAATGTGGCCAAAAGACACAATATCAACCAAGATGGAAAACATGTAATTTTCCTTGAAATAAACTATATTTTTATAGTTTCTACCCTAAAATCTCTTAAATTTCTTATAATTGGGAAACATTATCCTTTACTACAGAAAAATTTCTGTAGTAGGCTATGAATTTAGCTTAGAAATATTTTGCATTTAGCAGCTGAAAAGATTAAAATTGTGTAAATGTTATTGACTGACTTCTTAGGCGTGGCTTAACATGTTTGCTCAAAGAAAAGAGAGTGTCTTTACTGGAATGTTTGGGCAATTTATTGACTAGGCATCTAAGGCAGTTAGTTCAGTGTTGTTTATATATAGTAAATATTCAATGAATATTAAACGAATAACAGAATATAGAAAGGAAAAGAGAGAATGAGAGATTTAAAAAAAACCTCTTCTTATGAACTCTGCAGAATTATTGATATTAGAATGCATTTCTAGACCTGTGTATTTCTAAAGATTATCTGAAGAGTATAGTAATAGTAATTGTTGAAATAGGGTAATTTGTTTGACTTGAATATATGTGTGTAGGGTCCAAAAATATATTTCTTTTTAATGTGCCTAGAGAAGAGATGTGCTGGGAACTATGGTAGATGCCAGTGAAACGATGCCAGCAAACCAGACACATTCTAGCCTGTATCCCCACTCATAGTGTACTCTGGCACTCTACAGAGTCTCTGCTTGGTAGATGGATTTCATGGAAATTTGAATAGGCTCCTTGAGCATAGCTTAAAGACGATAAAAGGACAGTTGTCATTTGGGTTATACTTAAGGAACATTAACAGGAATAGGAGATTATTTGGATGTTTTGGGGACATTGAGCCAGTTTTCAGCTGATGAAAATCATGATGTTTACACGCCCAGCTCACTCTGCTTGGAAATGGGAATGTCAGATTTTGAGGAATAATGTGCCATGAGAACAGAGGCTCTTGCAGCACCATAAACCTGAGCAGGGATGAGAAGGTAGTATCTCTAGGTATGGGGGGGGGTTCTCCAACCCCATTCATCCTGGAAGTTTCTGCAGGCCAGTATTTGCCAGATTTTCAGAAGAGTATTCTGCAGTCAACTGAAGAGCTTCACACAGGTGTTAAGTGCCCTTACTTACTACCTAATCATATATATATGTAGCTACATATATGTATATTATATATGTATGTGTGTATATATATATATATATATATATATATATGGGGTAGGGAGAGAGAAGGGGGTCTTCTCATGGCATGAAAGAATTGGTGCATTTCCACAGGTGAGCAATTTTTTAAAGATTTATTTATTTGAGGGAGAGAGAGAGCATTCGAGCAGGGGCAGGGCAGAGGGACAGGGAAAAGGAGAGAGAGAATCCCTAGAAGGCTCCCCACTGAGCATAGAGCCTGACATGGGGCCTGATACCACAACCCTGGGATCATCAGCTGAGCTGAAATCAAGACGCTTAACCGACTGAGCCACCTTGGCGCCCCAAGGAGAGCAATTTTCTGCTCACTGAATGAGCTTCTACTCCCTAAGAATATAACATAGTTTATTGCAATTTTAATAATGACAAATTTAATTTAGAAGTTATTATTAACAAGTCCTCTATCTCTTATTAGAAGGATTTGGATTATAACAAAGTCTGGGAATACAAGCCTGAGCATATTATCCAATATTTGACAGTTACCTAAGAACACATGAATGTGATGAGTTTGTGAAATGGACTGGAGATTACATTATGTTGTGCAATTAGAACCAGAGCACCCATCAAGGCAAAGGCCAGCATCTGGGATGTGATCCAGGATATTCCTGAATGATGGCAGGCAGCAAGTCAGAGCTGTCCCTATGCTATGTGTGCACATGCTCTGTATGAATCCAAGTCCTGATTTGGCCACTTTTTAAAGATCTCCATTGAGCACAGCTTGGTGCAATTCACTATTTAAGTGAAACCTGAAGATTTGGTTTTAGGGCTACAAAGATCAGTTACAGCAATTACATGTTTATGTGGGTGTGCGTACATGTGCCTTCATACAAAAACAGAGAATTGGGGCGCCTGGGTGGCTCAGTGGGTTAAAGCCTCTGCCTTCAGCTCGGGTCATGATCTCAGGGTCCTGGGATCGAGCCCCGCATCGGGCTCTCTGCTCAGCGGGGAGCCTGCTTCCCCTTCTCTCTCTCTCTGCCTGCCTCTCTGCCTACTTGTGATCTCTGTCTGTCAAATGAATGGATACAATCTTAAAAAAAAAAAAAACAGAGAATAACATCAAGTTGCCTTGTTTAAATTAAATTTTCAAATACTGTAATTATTTATCTCAGATGTGATTTTATGAGGTTCCACTTCCTCTGAAATAGTATTATTAAAATATTTGTAATTATGGTTTATGAAGCGTAAGATAGATTCACTTAGCTTTGTTTTATTTTGTTTGCCTAGGTAGAGGTTGGTAGTAGACTGTTGCATAAAATAATACCTCAATGGAGGATATCCCCCTGAGTGAGGATTTCAGTGGGAACTTACTATGGGGAAGCCAAAGGTAGAAGTTAGGGTGGAAAAAGCATGAATTTTGGGTGTGCTCATGCACCCAGGCAAAACTTTCAAAGTGACATTCCCTTGCCACTACACATGGTCCTCTTCATCTTCTTAACAGAAGTCTTTATACCATAGTCCAGAAGTCAGAGGAGAACAGTTTTGCTATCTGAACTTGAACTTGTTCAAATTACTTGGACCAGTATGAAAGGGTGGTGTTGGGGAGTGTATGTGGTGGTGGAGCTATCAGTTAGTTTATGAATGCCAGGTTCAGCAAATAAAAATACACAACACCCAGTTCAATTCGAATGTTAGAGAAATAACAAATGCTTTGTTTAGTAGAGTATGTCCCAAACATTGCAGTAAAAAAATTTTTCTTACATATCTGCATTTCAAGTTAACTGAGCCCCCTGTATTTTTTTAATTAACATATAATGAATTATTTGTTTCAGAGGTACAGATCTGTGATTCATCAGTCTTACACAATACCCGCACTCACCATAACACATATCCTCCTCAATGTCCATCACTCAGCCACCTCATCCTCCTCACCTCCCTCCCCTCCAGCAACCCTCATTTTGTTTCCTAAGATAAAGACTCTCTTATGGTTCGTCTCCCTCCCTTATGGTTTTGTCTTGTTTAATATTTTTCTCTCTTCCCTTATCCTCTGCCTTTTCTCTTAAATTTTGCATATCAGTGAGATCATATAATTGCCTTTCTCTGATTGACTTATTTCACTTGGCATGATACCCTCTAGCTCCATCCACGTTGTTGGAAATGGCAAGATTCATTTTTGATGACTGCATAATATTCGTGTGTGTGTGTGTGTGTGTGTGTGTGTGTATCACATTGTATATATACACCACATTTTCTTTATTCATCTGTTGGACATCTGGTCTCTTTCCATTAGCTATTGTGAACATTTCTGCTATAAACATTCGGGTGTACATGCCCCTTTGGATCACTACATTTGTATCTTTGGGGTAAATACCCAGTAGGGCAATTGCTGGGCCATAGGTTAGCTCTATTTTCAACTCTTTGAGGAACCTCCATACTGTATTTTATCTCGCAGCCTTTATTTAGTTAGAACTTTAGTGGAGGAAGCTGTCATTTAAAGCCTTCTGAGTTTTGCTGTGGACATTTATTGATGTTATTTTGTTTTTGTTTTTTTGCACAGTGATGTTTGATCAGCCTCCTTTAGATAATCAGGTATAAAGAAAAGGAGAGTAGGAACCAGAACTGTGGGCACAGAGTTTCATAGGAATTTTTTTATGGCTTGTCAAAGGCCACTTCTCTCAAGACCTGTGGTAAGCAGAGAAGGTGGCTGAGTAGGAATTGGGCATGTTTACACTGACCTAGGCATCTCCCTTGAGGAAGAGAATTAAGATTCTTCAGTGTCTGTTATTAGACATTTCTGTATAACTAAAGCCTGCCTGAATAATGGATTATATAGTCATGTCTAACACTTTCTTGCAGACAGATACCTAATATCTCAGAAGGGAACTATCATTTAGCCCAGGGGAGGCCCAACTGCTGGCCTGGATCACCTGTAGAAATTTTGCCTAGTATGTACCACAGGCTGAAACCCTGCCATCTAGTTTTCCTGGCAAAGTATATGCTGTGGCAATAACACTGAATACGTAAGGAGGAATCTTATGAGGCCAAGGTGTTTGATTTTTTTTGCCAGTGCCACGCCAGAGAGAATAAAACCATTTTCCACGCAAGTGCTCCTTTACCAGGGGCACATAATGGGGTCAGCCTTTCTAACCTCATAAAAACCGACAGAAGGTGTAGGTAGCAAAACAGCTTGTTGAGCTCAGATTTCTCATAGCATCTACCAGGCCACATTTCACTCCTCCGTCGGTACTCACTTCGTTGTTGAGTCTTACTCATTTGCCTGATTTCCTTTTTCCCCTAAATGTGAATTCATTTAGAAGCTCATCTCCTCTTGCAACTAGACTGGTTTGTTTCAGTAGAACAGACAAACATGGTGGAATGCTATACAAGTTCTTTGCTCTGGAGGATAATTGGCCCTAGCATACAAATAAAGACTAGGGAGGGGGAAATGGGGGCTGGGGGAAGTGTGTGATGGTTGGGAGGTACCCCGAGCTTAGCTTCAGAGGTCTGCATTTAAAGTGACTAGTGTCTAGCACATGAACACAGCCAATATATATATATATATATGTGTATGTGTGTGTGTGTGTGTGTGTGTGTATATATATATATATATTTTTTTTTTTTTAATTTCTTTTCAGCGTAACAGTATTCATTGTTTTTGTATTCAACAGTATTCATTGCATGGAGCAACACACCCAGTGCTCCATGCAATCCGTGCCCTCTCTTATACCCACTACCTTGTTCCCCCAACCTCCCATCCCCTGCCCCTTCAAAACCCTCAGATTGTTTTTCAGAGTCCATCGTCTCTCATGGTTCACCTCCCCTTCCAATTTCCCTCAACTCCCTTCTCCTCTCCATCTCCCCTTGTCCTCCATGCTATTTGTTAGGCTCCACAAATAGGTGAAACCATATGATAATTGACTCTCTCTGCTTGACTTATTTCACTCAGCATAATCTCTTCCAGTCCCGTCCATGTTGCTACAAAAGTTGGGTATTCATCCTTTCTGATGGCGGCATAGTTCTCCATAGTGTATATGGACCACATCTTCCTTATCCATTCGTCCGTTGAAGGGCATCTTGGTTCTTTCCACAGTTTGGCCACCATGGCCATTGCGGGCCCAGCCAATATTAGTTTCCTTCCACCTATCTATTAGCAACTGCTCTGGAACCAGCTGGCTGATTTTATACCCAGACAGAGAAGAGAGGTCAGGAAGAAGGAGGTAGTAGGGGAAATTTTCTTTGCTTCTTGGGGAATTATCAGTGTCATCCTGGGGAGGGGGGAAGGTAGAAACTGTCAGGCAAATATGATATTAGAATGTGAGGCGCTGTCTGGTGACTTTGTAGTCAGATTTAAAAAATCCTGGATACTGTTGCTTTTTCCTTCAACAAGGTAAGAAATTTGGACTAAATCAGTGGTTTGTAACATGAAGATCACCTGGCAAGTATCCAGAAAAATACAGTGCTCACATCAAGATGACCATATGATTTATTATCCAAATTAGCAAGCTTAAAGCCTAGAAGAAAGACCTGGAAATAGCGAAAAGGCATCCATTGTTCTGTAAAAGTTGTCAAATGGGACTTTCCCCAGGGAATATGGAATGTATTTTCTCCCTACACATTCCTAGAAATTCTGATTTAATAGGCTGGGTGGGGGGGTCATTCCCGTGAGCAACTTGCTTGTGAGTCACTGCAATCTTATTGAAGACTTTTGCATTGTGTCTAATAGAGCCTCAGGTCTTCTAGACCCTGGAGCCAATAGTTGATTGTGGGTGAGTTTCTAAATTCTGGATGTTTTGTCCTTAGTAAGCACTTTGCACTGCTTTTTCTGAGCTTTCTTGCCACCCTCTCTTTCCTTCCATGACTCTACAGACCAGAAGGGGGAAGGTAAGAGGAAAATTCTTGAGGCCAGTTTTACTTATTGTTTTCTTATGAGAAACTTAATTCTAAAGCAGTCTCTCTGGAACCTACCCCAGAGAAAGTAGATTAAAAAATTATTGTGCTCTCTGGGAAGAATGTGTTTACTCATTCCTCAATTCAGGTCATATTAGTGAGCAAAGATTAATGGAATATCCAATTAAGGCGAACATTAGGAGTTGCATGTGAACACTGCTCTGACAGTCACTGACCACAGCAGCTCAGCATCCCCAGCTTGCCTGGGGATGGCACTGAACTGTTAACTCTTTCAAAGAGAGAAAAATTACATTTATTACTTAACTAGATCTCAGTCTGGTCATGCAGATATTTTGTATTGTTCTTTATTTTTCTCTTAAAAGAAACTGCACTAATTAAAAAAAACTCTAAAAATGATGTGCCATTCAGGGTATCCATACCATGTCTGTGTCCCTGAAGGGATTGCTTCTTGGTCATCCATGCGTCATACCATCTGATGCCACTTATCCACTCCCAAGTTATTGGCTAAGGGTAGGCTAGTGAACCTGGAGCAGCCACAGGCACAACAGAAAAGATGAGATGAGCCAATACAATTTCCTTTCTTTAGAATGTCATCTAAGAGAAGGAGGGCAGTTAAGAGGTGGAGGGACAGAATTTAAGAGTTGGAAAGTAAGAAAGGGTGGGGAGACATTGATGGCCACTTATAACCCAATAGCATGAGAAATCAGAAACTAAGAGAAAGCAGATGGGTGCAGTGCTTCTAGAAGAGCGATATGAGCATCAGTACTGGTGTGTGTGCTGTTATTTACCACTCCAATAAGCGGAAGAAAAAAGAAGAAGCTAAGGGGAGTGGTGGGGGGAAGCATTCCTGGACCACAGATAGTTTGAGAAGCACTGGATTAGAAGTAGTGAGTGGGTCAGGATATAGGAAGAAGGAATCAGCTGGAGAAGTGCAGAGTCATACCAGGAGCCACCTTGAGTCCCAAACCATCCCATCATCCTTTCCTGTTTTTTCTGGGGTCTGATGTATGGGCTTTCTGATATTTGAGTGAGTTTCTGCAACCACAAAACCAAAGAACATAAATGAAAACAAAGGGCAACATTAAGGACACATCTACAGAATTGTGTTGAAGGTCTAACTTAATATGTAGTAAGACTGAAGAATGTCTAGATTTTTTCTTTCTGAAAATCAAGTTGTCATACCATTTTTAAATTAGAGATCCAGGATTTAATTTATTGATTTAATGACAGAAGTGTTGTGTGTATGGATTGGTGGGCTCAAGGGGAAGCAAGGAGGAGCTATGTGGCCCATGAGAGATATAAATTCATCATAAGAAGGGAGGCTGGCATAGTCATTCAAAGCATAACACAAGTTTGTACTTGATCTTACCCTGACACTGGCCTGTGTTTCCTGGATACTGTTGTAAAACTGGACAAAATATATCCTCCAATGATTCTACTGAGAATCTTTTCTCTGTTTGCCAGTGAAAGAATGGGGTGCATAGAAGGTGAGGAATTTTTCTCCTGATCAGGGACACAAATACAGGGGATGATGAGGAGCTCAAGGGAATTGTGGCAGAGTGGTCTGATGCTACAGTGTTATTGATGATTAAAAGCAGGTCAGTCCCAAGTGTGGGAAGCCTGCACAGAAAGTGGGCTGTGGGTCTGACCAGCAGTCTGGTGGGGTGGTTTGGAAAGGTTCACCAGATGGAGGTGAGAGATAGTGGAGTACGATTTAGAGAGATAACAAATGCAACATTGGATGGTTGGGGATGCCAGAGACAACAAGTAGCAGCACAAATTACAAGTGAAGCCGTTCTGCGCTCCTCCCCACTCTTTTCAACCAAAAAACAGGGACATTCATAAAGACCTTAGTTGGAAGAAGGGCTGAAATCCTGTAGTGTCACAGGCAGTGCTTTTGATCTATTAGATACATAAGGTGCTGTAACCCAGGAACCAGCTGAGTCACATCTCTAGTAGTGAGATAAAGTTAGGAATGTAGATCGGGGCATCAGTAATTGAGGACCAGAGATGCTAGACTCAGGGGCCTGAATGTATCTTATAGGCCATGAAGAGCAACTGAAGATGACTACAAAGGGAATAATATTGTGGAAGATAATTACACAATATAGATTCAGGTTGATCCTAGAGGGATGCAGGAGGGTTTATTTAAGGGGATGTAGCGTCAAGTCTTATAGGACTAATGGGAGCCTTGACTGGGTGTGCCACAGAAGGAATACTAGGGCATAATGTGAGAGATGTTAAAAAAACAAATATTAGTAAGATTGGGGATCAATTACCTATTTAGTTGGGTAGCTTAGTCACTTTAATCTCTTGTATTTACTTTGTTATCCACAACATATATTAAGCTACAATCCGATTAGTCAATATAGTGAGTTAAACAGACCTCAGCCCATCTTTCAGGAGTTCCTCATGCAAATAGGCAATCACATAAAAATATGCACTGAACCAGTGCTGTAAAATCTCATTGATTTAAAAAAAATAATTATCGAGAAAAGTCAGATTCTGAATTACAAGATGTTTTCAAAGAAATGCAGTTTTATGACTTTCAGGTTTATATGAAAGTAGGTGCTTTAGGTTCACATTATGTAGAAGAGGTTTTGTTTTAATAGCTAACATTTTTATCAATATCGTTCTTCTTATATAGTGTTCTTCTAAATAATTTTAACCATAGATTGGTAAACACTAAATTTGTTCAGTCCATTAAGGGCAGTTTTAGATAAATTTGGTCTGAACTAAAGGGGGTCCTTAAAGATAAATAATTATATTTTATACAAGTCTAAAATAAGTTAGGAATACAGAGGATATAGAATTGTGGGAATAGGTTATAAACCTCCTAATAGTCTACCGAACAATCTGGGTGGTGATTCTCAAGGAGGAAAAATTAAAGGAGTTATTTTTTTAACAGGAGAAGCAAAATGCTTACAGGCTTGAGTCCTTGGTTCCTACATAGCGGTGTAAATTGCTTTGTGGGGCTATGATAAGACAGGACATTGAATCTGAAAGTTGAATCAAGTATTTGAGGTCCCTCTTAGAGAAGGGTAGATATGGCCATCTCCTGTAAATATAATTTTAAGAGTGATGGGAGGGCTGCTTTCTAAAACTTTTTGCCTACACAAAGGTGTTGCTCTCTGCAATTCCAAATGAGAGGCAAATTTTGTGTTTTCCATGCCTAATAGTTACACGATGGTGGTAGTCAGCTCTCAGTAGGTTGCTTGTGAATTATTAGGAGCTCTGTTCCTTTATAGAAAGGTGGGTGGGAGTGAGTACCTTGAGAGAGGAAAAGGCACCTAAAATAAGGAATAATGTCCTGCATGGAGAGAAGAGGATCACTAACAATGTAGCCAACTTCAGAGTTTCAACCTTTAGTGGCAATTATTTTACCTATCAGAGTTTCAACCCTTCCTGATTTTCATGTGCAACTGTGTATCAGTTATATGATTTACACTGAAGATGGTAAGGTGAAGCTTAGATGTTGCAGATTTCCAACATCTCTATGTAATCTTCATACTGTATGTAATCACAGTAGTTCTCTTAAAAGTATAACCTGAAAAGGATAAAACTTGAAAAAGTTAATTGGTCTTGAACTGGCTCTGAATATGTTCATATAAAACCTACTACCTTTTAGATCCCAAAACTTTGGGTTATTCTTCCATGTGGGGTAATTATTTAAAAGAATCATTCTAGTCATTAAATAGCAGTTTTTTTCTGAATATAATAATAATATAGATTTATTTTGGAAAATTTCAAAAATATATAACAATAAAAGAAATAAAGATGAATTACACCATCCAGAGGTAACAACTGTTAACATTTCATGATACTGTGTGTGTATGTGTGTTGTGTGTGTGGATTCAAAGAATACCCTATCTTTGGATATGAGTTAAATTGGCAAGAGAATTAGTGGAAACTTGGATTATTCTCTTCTTGTCCCCTGAATTTTCCAAGATTACAAATAGATAAACCAATTGTTTTGGTTCCAAGGAGTTAGCAACCTGGACTAAAAAACAGACAAATACATAATCCCTAGCTGGTCAAGATATAAAATGATGGTTGGATTCCTGGTCTTCTACAAGATGGAAGTATGTGAGGAAATCTGCTCACAGCCTAATGAAAGCATTTCCCAATGATCTCCTCCAAGGTGATTAAGTGAGATAATGGAAGAGGATGGACATCCTGGAGTGGAGTCAAGAGCCATAGAAGACAGGGGACAATGGATAAGTTACAGTATATGCCCAGGAAGATGTTAAAGTTGCTACAGACCAATGTTTGCTTCCTTCTTTCCACTGTTCTCCTTTTCAGATGTGAACATTAAAGGCATGATTCTGGCTGAATTCTACACGTTGTATATTGACTACGTCTGGCTTACATAACTTATAATTCGGCTAGCTCCTAAGTTTCTAGTTCAAGAGGAGCCACATCTGCGCACTTGTGGGCACATTCACGAGGTTCTAGACTTTGATCATGTGGTTAGAGAGGATGAATGCATTTTGCATATGGAAAGGGGAATATACATTTGTGACCAAAAGGGAAAACTATGGTAGATTGTATTATTGTCCTCAAATATTCATTGCTTCCCTGTGGGAGGGTTTTGTCTCTGCATTCCATTTATGTCAGGGTTGGGCACATTACTTGATTAGGACAAGAAAATGTGAGTTGAAATGAGAAGCCATTCATGATTCAGTCTCTCCCCTCAACCATCTTAGTATCAGCTGATGTCCCGGGACAAAAAGACCTGTAATAGTCATGATCAATAATCATGAGCTGTAAAGGATAGATAACATGATTAAGAAATAAACTTTTCTTGTTGTAGGGTTCTAAGACTATAGGCTCATTTGTTACTACTGTATAGTTTAATTAAACTTTTTTCTTCTTCTTTCTTTCTATATTTTGATTTTCAAAAGCAAAATTTTGATCATATTTTATATAGTTTTCTGTCCTGTATTTTTCCTCTTATCTTCATTTTTTCCCCTTAACCTCATTTTGAAACACTTAAAAACATCTAGTGATAGTCTTCAAAACATACAGACTTTTTTTCCTATTCTTAAAATCAACTGAAAAGTTAAGAGCGTGGGAACATATAGTCAATGGTCCTTTAAATAATATGTTGACAGTCTTTTGGGGGGTTTTCTCCTTACTTTTGCCAGGTAACATCTTAGATGGTTGAATTTATATTATAGGTTCATGAATTAATTGAACTTAGTCTAATTTAAAAGAATACTAAAATTCTGGCTGTTTTTCAAAGAACCTCTGACATCTGGTATATTTTTCATCACTTGTCTTCTAATAATTAAGAACTTACAACCCAGAATAGGAGCCAACAGGGATAGCTTGAACATTCCTTCTTCCATTTCTTGTTATTTCCCTATTTTTTTTTCAAAATAGAATGTACTATTGACTAAAAGAGAGTAAGGCAAAAATATATTCACAGAAATAGATGAAGCGCATATGTACCTTAGAAGAAAATTTGTCATATGGTTTGTAATTGTTTCTTATATTTATTTTTTAACTTCACATTAAGGAATCTGACTTTCCCATGGTCTTGGAACTAGGCCTTGGCTTTCCAGGAAAAGTAATTCAAAGAGAGCTATTTTATGGCAATTAGATGGCTTAGAGAAAAGCTTTTAACAACTCAGAGCTTGTCAAACAAGAAGACATTATCTAAATGTCTTTGAAAAGAAGACTTAAATTTCTTTATTACTTCTTATCTATTTGGGAAAATAAAGCTCATGGGATAAATGTCATTATTGTGTGTATTAACATTTTAAATTTGCACAAATAATTCTGTCATACCTTCTTTAAGTCCCATCAAGTCAAATGTTGAAACTGGGAATTATTACTTACAGAAGAATCAATCTGAAAAATACCTGAATTATATTTCTCCAGAATATAATTCAATTAATTATTCATTAATTAATTTATTTACTTTGATTTTTAGGCACCTGTATTATACATAGCACTATGGACAAATACAATAAACCCCAAATAAAATATGAATAGATAGCTTAGTGAAAATCAGTTTCCTTCCAATAACTTTAGGGCAAATAACTGAATTTTGATATTTTTCTTCCAGTAACTCTGAATTCCAAACTGTTGGTGATTCTAGTCTTCTCTTGACTTGCTTCCAAAAGGCATATTATTTTGGCTGTGGATGTAATTTTACAAAGTGATGTTTCCAAGCTTCATAATAAGCTAAACACTGTATTTCCAAGGGAATTAATCAAACCTAAGGACAGTGGATGTTAATGTTTCAGTTCCTAGAAATTCCTTTAGATGTCTCTGTTTTGCATCTCATCAGAATCTATACAGTAGGCCACTGGGAAAGACAGTGCCCAAAGCTAGTTTCCTAGCAAGTAGAATCTGTCCTTTAAGGAAAAACAGGGCTCTTTGAAAACAGATTTTAACAAAGTTAATGAAAGAAAAATATGAGTGATGACATGCAGAGATATCATTACTACTTCATAATACTTATAAGCCAAAAAAAAAAAAAAGAAAAGAAAAAAGAAAAACCCAAAACAACTCTACATTGTAGGAGATGTCCTTTTCTACTTAGTTTGCAGGCAATTCTGTTGCATCATACAATTTTAATATACTCGGTTTTGTAGTACAATCTTTGTTTTCATTCAGGGATACCCATTCAAGCTGAAATGACCAAAGTTAGATCACCAGATTTCTTTATTCTATGACTAGTCTTTTTAAAGGATATAAACTATTGAAAAGACTCTGCCTTATTATATATGTGTACACCTATCTCTTAGAAATTTAGACATGATAGGATACAGTAAAATATTTGGAAAGGAAAAAGACATTTGAAAATGTTATTAGACTATAGTTAAGTGTGGTGTATTAAATGCACACACTTGACCTTTCCTCTCTACCACATCCCAAATGGAACAAATTAAAAGAATAAAAAAATGCATGATCTTGAGGATAAGAAGAACATAGATTTTTTTTTTTGAAGTCACCAACGTTTTGGCATATAAAAGAGCAGAGTAGAAAAAGCTAAAATGTTACTGCTTGCAGGTGGAGGATCACAAGAAGCAGGTCACAAAACTCCAGAAGGCACAAAGTACCTCTGAAGGAAGAAGGTAGGAGTGGAGATAAAATTAAATAGAAACTTTGTATAAGGAGTATTTCATTTTTTGCAATATTGCCTATGATGCTGGGGAAGCTATCAACCATTCCTCTCCCAACTCTTGTAGAAGACAGAAGGTTTGTTTCCTCGAAAAATCAGACCTCATAAAGTTTGGATTTGAAGACATCAGAAATAGTAGAATGAAAGATGAAATGAAAAGTTGGTAAAAGAGGACCTAAGTGAATCGATAAACCCCTTAGTCTTCTTTCTCTCTCCACATGCAAAATGTGGGCAGCAGTGGCTTGGATCCAACAGGCAGTATATTTGCAGATTCCTTTCTGCCGTACTTGACTGGCTCCAGAGAAAAGAAATCATTTTCTGACACTCCTAGGTCCTGACTGCTCTGCAACGATACTCACCAATTGGGTGGTTCTGCCACCAGAGTTATCAGTGTGAATGGTTATCCAAGGACCACCAGATGCAGAAGAAACATCTCATACACAAGTCATAGATGAGAACAAAATAAAAGGAACTCAGAAGAAATGAAAAAGCAAAGTTGAAGAAAAGATTGTAGTATTCATTTTTTATTTTTAAGATTTTATTTATTTATTTGACAGAGAGAGAAAGAGAGAGAGAGAGATCATAAGTAGGCAGACGGCAGGCAGAGAGAGAGGGGAAAGCAGGCTCCCCGCCGAGCAGAGAGCCCGATGTGGGGCTCAATCCCAGGACCCTGAGATCCTGACCTGAGCTGAAGGCAGAGGCTTAACCCACTGAGCCACCCAGGTGCCCCAAGATTACAATATTCTTGAATAAATAACAGAAAGGTATAAAAATTCAGAGAATAACAAAGTTTTAAGAAGTGAAGATGCTTTTAGCAGAAGTAAAGAGTTTAAGAAGTATGAAAGGTAAAATGAGGACTCTTCCAAAAAATTTAGAACAAAAAGAGAAAGAGAAAGCAGATGAGAAAATACATATTAAAACTAGTGGACCAGTCAAGGGCGAAACATTCAACTATTAGGTCTTTTATTCAACAAAACAGTCAACTATTAGGAAAGAGACCAAAAAACAAAGAAAGGAGGAAAAAATATTAAGAAAATAATGTGAGAAAACTTCCAAATATTAAAAGCCATGAATTTCTGAATCAAAAGAATCCTCTGGGTGCTCAGAAATGAATGATTAAAAAAATCAACATAAACTCATAATATCATGACATTGCAGAAACCTAAGGATACAAAGAAGATTCTAAAACCAGCTGGACAGGAATAACAGGTCACATTCAAAGAATGGTAATTAGACAATGAAGTTAGTCTCCTTCAAAATTCTGAGGAAAAATGTATTGGAGCCTGGAATTCCTAGTTGGCCAAGTTTTTCATCAAGTGCGAATGCAAAGTAGTATTTTCAGATATATTAGAGCTCTAAAAATGGATCTTGTGAATGACACACACATATATATATATCCTCTAGTAAGAGAATATGCTCCCCCAAGAAAGAGGGATCAAACAGTAAGGAAGGAAACACATGGATCTTGGTAAAACAGGCTATAAAACAGGAGGAAGAAAAAGAACTTATCTCAATTATGGTGAAGGGAAGTCAGAGGATGAGAGTTGTGTAACACATCTGAGACAATCAGTCCAGATTGGAAACATCAGCCTGGAGACCTTTCAGAAGTATGTTTTCAAAGCAAAAACAGAACTGGTATATTGCTTGGTGTTAAACATTTGATAGCTGAAAATTATGCTTCAAACAAGCGCAAGTTAGAGATGTAATCAAAACACTATTTTTGTCTTCCATTGTTCTTTTATAGTTTCTAGTAATTGATTCCCCCCACCCCTCCTTTCTTCTGGATACATTCTCCACAAGTTCACATAGCTAATTGGCTCGTTCTTAGAAAATGGAACATTCTGGTGGCAGAAACAGTGTAGTGGTTCACCAATCCTGTTTATTCTCCTTTTGCACAAAGATAGATTGCATTTTCCAACCTCTCTTACGGTTAGATGTGGCCATGGGACTGGGTTATGGCCAGTGGCTTATGCAGAAATGGACTTGGTGGCCTGTGAAGTTACAGGTTGATGATGGTGGAACCATAAAGTAGAAAAAGACTGGATTTCTGAAGGACTGCTTGATGCTTGGAGCATAGCCACCTGCCAGTCAGAGACATTTCTTGGGGCCATTGTCATGCCATAGGAAAATAGTTAGCAAAACTGTCCTCTGGAGACTTGGAGAGCAGACCATGTTTCTATTCAGCTTACAGAGGTTATATAGGGGAGAGGTTTGGAAAATGTCAGAGTGATATAGGCCTTACCACGTACTTTCAGCACTTTTACTAGAAAGATGAACTCAGGAAAGAATTGGTGATTTGAAAGTAGAAATGAAAATGTTTGTAGAGAAAGACCAGAAATTTGACCCCTTGAATTTGAAACTTTCCATCTCAGATATGCTTTCAATATGTAAATTAGAATATCCTGTCCCAGACTTTAATTAAAACCAGGCATTTGGGTTAATATCCAGTCTCCACTCCTAACTGAGGCAGACTGGCAGCTTTTAGTGGGAAAGGGCAGCTGTTTTTTTGTTTTTTGTTTTTCCTGGCCTTCCTGACCACTTGTCTGCCACTTGCAAGCTGTTATTACTGATCCTGTGCATTTGAGGGAGTGCAGCTCAGTGAGAGAAAGGGAAAAGTGAGGAGAAAATTTTGTATTAGCCCTGATTCTGCTGTAAGATATTTGGAGCTGATTTTCTTCTTTGGGCTGCTCTGGTCCACTCTCCTGTGCTCACCGGGCTGCAACACCTCCCCCATGAACATGCTTCTCTACCTGTCCTCACAACGATCATTTCCTATTGTCTCTTACTTTAGAAGCTCTGTATGCCTTCCAGAGAGTCCTTTTGTGTCGGGCAAAAAAAGGCCCAGGAGAGTTCTCTCCAGGAAAACCTCATCTCCTCTCGCAGAAACACTTTACTCCATTGCCCAAACAGGTCATCATCACCTGCCCTCCTTGCCTTCCATTAAACCTGTCAGATCTCAGTCATCTTATCTCTCACACTGCAAGGAAGACATTTCAAGCTTCTTTTTGCAGCCCCTTTTTGCAAAGGGTAGCACTCCACCCTTTTCCCTTAGAGAAATTGAAGCTTACAGCCTGGTAGTATGTGTGGGTGTGTGTGCACACCCCTATACTCCCACACTCCTCTTTACAAATCATAGCTTTAGTTCCAATCTCTTGACTCTTTTATATCTTCCTGTGGTTTTGGAACTGCCTAACTGATCGTCAGGTATCTCTTTTTAAAATCTGCATTTTGTTGTTTACTTTTTTGGATAGGAGATTTCATCTTTAACATATTGTATTGACTTAGCTGGAATTTCCCATTTAACAACGCGTTAAACCATACAGAAAGAGTTTTATACTTCTGTTGGAAGATTGGGGGAGAGAATTATCTGTATGCACAGAGAAATCAATTACATAATAGGAATATTGAAAATGAAGCCACTTTGGGGGCACCTGGGTGGCTCACTTGGTTGAGGATCTTTCTTTTGGCTCATGTCATGAAACCACGTTTTGGGATCAAGTCTGCATCAGGCTCCTCGCTTAGCAGGGAACTTGCTTCTCCCTCTGCCTGCCACTCCCCTGCTTGTGCTCATTCTCTCTCTGACAAATAAATAAAGTCTTTAAAAAAAGAAAAGAAAATGAAGCAGTTTTAATTCCACATAAAGTAAAAAGTTGTGTAAGAAAGGAAACTGCCTTCTTTCCCCCCGACCTCCCACCTACCATATGACTATTCCTCACCATTTGGGGAATGCAGTAATGGGGATGGGTCACCTTCATCGGCATATTTTTTGCAAACCAATTTCCTCTACTATAAAGAAACATGAAAATGATGGATTTAAAAGCTGGCCTTCTCCACATTAGATTGCCCATTCCAAAATATTAAAAATCAGCTAAACAAAATGCATTCCTTTATGTAATTTGATATACTTTTTTTTTTAAAAGATTTTATTTATTTGAGAGAGAGAGTGAGAGAGAGCACGAGAGGGGAGAGGATCAGAGGGAGAAGCAGACTCCCTGCTGAGCAGGGAGCCTGGTGTGGGACTTGATCCCGGGACTCTGGGATCATGACCTGAGCCGAAGGCAGTTGCTTAGTCAACTGAGCCACCCAGGCACCCTGATATCTTTTTTTTTTTTTTAAAAAGAAAAGTTTGGGTATGGTTAATGCACTCTCTTATCCATCCATATCTTTTATTAATTTTTTATTAAGTTTTTAACTCCAGTATAGCTAACATACAGAATTATATTACTTTTAAGTGTACAATATGGTGATTCAACAATCCTGTACATTACTCAGTGTTCATCATGATAACTACTCTTTAATCCCTATTACCTACTTCACATATAGCTCTCCCCACCTCTGGTGACTACCAGTTTGTTCTCTATTGCTATGAATCTGTTTCTTGATTTGTCTCTCTTTCTCCCTTTGGTTGTTTGATTTGTTAAATTCCACATGTGAGTGGAATCATATAGTATTTGTCTTTTTCTAACTGACATATTTCACTTAGCATTATACTCTCCAACTTCATCCGTGTTGTTGGAAATGATAAGATTTCATTCCTTTTTATGGTTGAGTAATACTCCATTACATGTGTGTGTGCGCCTGCGTGTGTGCGTGCATACACACACACACACACACCACTTCTTTATCCATTCATCTATCAATGGGCATTTCCATAATTTGGCTTCCATGATTTGGCTATTGTGAATAATGCTGCCATAAACATAGGGGTGCATGTATCCCTTTGAATTAGTGTTTTTGTTTTTTGGGGAGAAATACCCAATAGTGCAGTTACTGAATCCTAGGGTAGTTCTATTTTTAACTTTTTGAGGAACTTCCATACTGTTTCCACAGTGGCTGCACCAGTTTGCATTCCCACCAACAGTGCACAAGGCTATCTTTTCCTCCACATCCTCACCAATACTTGTTTCTTGTGTTTTTGATTTTAGCCTGTCTGATTTTGGCCTGTTTTTGCTCTAAAATCACGTCTTCACCCTTCTTGTCTTCTTCAATGGCCATTCTCTACTTTTAGTAGTGGAGTTTGTCCTGACAGTTTTGAGTCATTTTCTGGATTATTTATGCTAATATGAGTGTGGCTTAGTTGTATCCATGGGACAGACCAGCTTAGGGTCCTCCTATTTAACCATCTTCCCCACTTCCCCTGTCCATGCTTTTCTAATATTAGAAGCCTCCACTTCAGTTCTTCTCGTGGCTCATTTTTCCCAAGATCATTTCTCAAGCATAGTCAGTCCTATGCTGCTTCTGTGGTTGACACCATAGAAGGTTGAAATTAATAATGGTGGGGCCAGATTGTCACTTTAATCCTGGAATACATTATAAACCAAACGTGGAAAGAAAATGAGCACATTCACAATTAAGAAAGACTGTATCTATAAAGGTACCCTACCTTATTCATCTGCAGAAAATACTTATTTTTCAGGTTAGGGTTTTCTATTAGTCAGAGTAAAGAATCAGTGTTAATGCTTCTCTCAGCTCACACAGGCAGAGTCATTTGCTCCATTTTCTGTGACTGTGCTACTATTCCTAGCACATCCCATACTGTAGTGTAATTTTTGTGTTAAATGGCATCTTTCTAACTGTATCAGAACTCCCATTAAGGATCCTATTCATTTTTGTGTCTTCCTGTCTAAGAACAGTGCCTGGAATAAAGGACTCAATAAATGTTAAATGAATGAATAAGTGATTGAATGAATAATGAAAGAAAACTAGGTGAATTCAAATATAATTTGCTTTTGTCAACATTTTGAATCTTATAATTGTTTATATGTATCTGTTTCTTCCTTTCTACTGTGAATCCTATAAATTATAAATCCTGTCTTACTTATTCTAGTAGCTTTAACATTTAGCACTGTGACTATTGCCTAAAATGTAGCAGTTGCTCAGTTTATGTTGGTAAAATGAAGAAATGAGGTCATTAATTTATGACAGGTGCAAGAAGAAGCACCTTGTGTAGTCTGTATCTCATGCTTTCATTATATAAACTCTTATCTTTTTTAGGGCCTCAGAACTGTAGTTGAAATCCAAAAAAAAATTAGCTTTGGGAACACTTCTCTACCACTATCTTCATCACCTTCTGAAATACTAATTTTGGGTTTTTTAAAAAATATTTTCTTCTTCTTTTCTCATATTTTTAGGTAATCCAGATCTTGAATGAAGACCATGTTTATAAGAGTAGTTAGAAAAAGCCTTTTATAGAACTGAAACTTGGGTATATAAGTCCCAGCTTCTTTGTTCAGTCAGTGCTGTTGGTATTGGATGACTTAATGAAAATGCCTGAGGCTTACAGATAAAAGAGCTAGGTTATTACATGGACTTCCTTCCTGAATAATACTTATTGTAGAATGTCCCTAGCACTAAGTAAAAATAGATAAAATACTAGCATTTTCAAAGCCCTAATCTTATATCCACACAAGTGCCCTGCTCTTGTTTTAACCCTGGCTTAGCACTGCTTAACATCAAAAGTGCACTAAGTCTTCTTTTTTGGGCAAAAAGAACAAATTGCTTTTCCTTGTTCACAAGACAGATGGGAGTATCCAAAAATCAGCTCTTTATTGCAAGCTCTGAAACCACTCTCAGGCCTATGGTCTGTTCTTCTGTACAAAAGACAAAAACCACTGGAAGGATATGTTTTAAAAATCAGATGGTTATAAGTAGTTGAAAATTCAGTTTGCTCCCAGCTTAAAAAATAAAAAAACACACACACAAAACCAAAAACTTGGTTGCAAAGCAGGAGTAAAGGAAAATTTTTAACATATCAAAACTGACTAAATCTGTCATGCTCAGTTGTATAACAGAACAAAATAAGATGAGCATATTAGTGGCAGTTGAGAAAAATAGTCTTTCAAGTTCAGTTTTTTTTAATGAGAGTAATTTAGGAAGTGTAGTATAAGAGTCATTAAGTACAAAATACCATAAATGTCAGTGTGAGTTGTATTCTGCTTTTGTTTAGCTCACTGAGTGACATAGCATACCTTAAATCTGATGATGAAGCTCTTTTGAAGGCTGTAAAGGGAGAGGCATTAAAGCAAACTCTTCAAGCAGCACTGGATTCTTGGAGTTAGGGATCCCTAAAACAACATTAACTCCTCTTATTGAGGAGATGGGAGACATAAGAGGAAGTCTTTGCTTCCAGCCCACGAATGGAGCAATATTAGGAAGAATCTTCTTACAAACCAGCTACCCACTTCCCACTGGGAAAACAAGAGCACAGGGGCAGGGGTGCCTGGCTGGCTCAATCCGTAGAGCATGTGACTCTTGACCTGAAGGCCATAAGTTGAAGCTTCATGCTGGGCATAGAGCTTACTTAAAAAACAAACAAACAAACAAAAAAAAATAGGTACATGGGCAGAAGTAGTTAGCTTGTGGACTGTGGTCTCAAGCAGGGAGGTGGGAGGAGGAATGAAATGTGAATCATCAGGCTGTGACAGAGGGAAATGTGCATCCAAACACAGCTGTTGGCTCAAAGACTCCCACAGGATTCTATCAGTTATTGTGTCGGGATGGGATAAAAAGAGAATGTTCCCTTCTCCCTTCTCTGCCAGCCCTGAAAGTTATGGAGTGTGAAGTGTGAGATCCCTTGTAAATACTGCTTTGAAAGTCTCACCAACTCTAGGAAGTTTAAAAACCAGGGAAGTGCGCTATTAATCTAAGATCTCAAGGGGAATGTATATTTTTATGAGTCTGTGTTTATTGAATACTTGATGAATACAGTATAGTGTGTGCCTTTTAACCTGTGTCTGAATGTTACCTGTTTTTGGTTTGCTTAACTTCATTTAATTTCATCACATGCTTTGCCCTTAGAACGAAGCCTTAACATTTCATACTTGTTGTACATCAGCTTCCTCCTCTTTCTTTACCAGTACTTCTCTGAATCTGCACAAAAAGATATGACTGCACCATGTAATCTAATCTTATTGTAACTCTTGTGTAAGTTTTGGAGCCATTTACTTCCTCTGAAAATTTGCCATGGTTGTCTTACCTTCAGGCCTTTGCTTTTTAAGATGTCTTCGTCTGGACCTCCAGTTGTACCTCAAGATCTAGCACGTTGAGCCAGGCCTCTAAAGTTTGGGTCAAGTCGCCCTCTCTAGCTTTCCTAGCTCACACAGATGGCCCCTTTCTCTCAATCTGAAGCCTCCATGCTGCCCTCTGAGACAGCTGTGTATGTTGTCCCGGTTACTGGAGGTTTTCTCAAGTATTTTCCGGTCCCTTTGGCCGTGGATTCTATTGTATTTGTCACAGAGTTTTGTCTGTTTTTATGGAATTCTTACGTGTTGTGTGGCAACATCTGTGCTGACTCTGTGTGTGTGTGTGTGTGTGTGTGTATGTGCTCATGCATGCGCATGTGTGCATGCGCATGTGTGCATGCACTGGGAGAGGAAAGAGAATTTTCCTTTTTTCTTTTCTTTCATTCCAAAGCACACTTGTTTATTCATTCTTTCCTCCACTCTTGGCAGAAATATCAGTGAATAACCACTACCAGCCCCCTTGCCACATCTGGGATTAGAATGGGCAGACACCCTCTAGTCTTGCACGGTGTTTCTGCTGCTCGTCTGCTTGAGTAACTTTGGCTCAGAAACAGGGTGAGCACAGCTGGCTCAGTGGTTGCCTGAGGTCAGTAGAATGATCTATATACTTATTGTTGAGTATTCTAAGGTGGGCTGGGGCAGAGGAAGCATTTCTATTTAGGGAAACATGAGATGATAATTCAAAATTCTGTATTTAATGAGGCAGAATCCATTTAAACATCATGTCATCTAGTTTATGGTATCAATTTCATGTATTCACTCGTTATTTATTTACTAATTCACCTGTCATATATTAAGATCTTTTCTGCAGGAATAAATTTAGTAGGGAGGTGTAGCAGTTATCTGTTGCCCTAATAATGGTGCATAGCAAATAACCAGACTTCAGTAGCATACAACAACACACATTTATTTAATTCATGAGTCTGAAGGTTTTTCTTGTCTAAGGCAGGTTTGACTGATATTAGCTGAGCTTACTCATTCATTCGTTATCAGCTGGCAATTCAACAGAGGACTGGCAATTCTGGGAGGGCTTTGGCTAGGACAAATGAAACAACTTGAATTTTTTTCATGTGGTCTCATCTCCTAGTTGCTCACCCTAGCCTTGATCACATGATGGGGAGGATGCCAGACATGAAGGGAACTAAGTAAGACCTCTTGAGACATAGCCTCAGAACTGGCATAAAATAATTTCTATTGTGTCCTTTTGACCAAAAGTAAGTCTAAAATACAGCTCAGATTCAAGGTAGGGGTGGAACAAATGGGGGGAATAAACTCTGTCTCTTTAAGGGAAGAGCTGCAAAGTCATATTGCAAAGGACATGGGTTCAGACAGGTCATATGGGCCCCCCACGTGTAACCAGTCTACCAAAGGAGACAAGCAGATCCCACAGAATATAATGTACATGATGTGGTAAGGACTACAGAAGGAGCATGCGTACAGTGGGAAAAAATTTCTTTTACAATGTTCTTCTAACTTCATTAGATTGTATTTAAAAGAACAAGAGGAAGAAGGGTGTAAGAAAGAAGCCCATAAACAATTTCAGCTCTTCTTTTCCTCCCCTTTTCTACAATACACATGAAGACACTTACTGTGGGAGATCTCAGTGGTGTTCAAGACTTGCCTGGGGCAGCCACTCCAAAGACATGCTACTGAGCAGTTTGGAAGTCAGATCCTACCTGCAGAGGTAGCATGAATCTCTGTGCTGTTTCTCCAGCAAAGAGGATGCTATTTGGAAACTAAGCTCTTACTGAAAACTTCAGGTACTTTCCTGAAGGCTTTGCTGGGTTATTTTTGTTTTTGGAGTCACTCTTAGGCGTTAAGCTTCATTTCAGTTTCTCATTCTGCATTTGTCACTTGGTCTCATTAGATTTCAAGGTCTCACCTGTCTATCTGATTTAGACTCCTGTCAACTCCCAAGGCAGAGGTGGCCTGTTTTTTTTTTGTTTTGTTTTGTTTTGTTTTGTTTTTGTTTTTAACAGAACTTAGGAAATGCTGGCTATGGATTTAAAACAGTGAATCTAATACTTACTTATCCTGCAACCTGAACTTTTTGGATCATATCAGTAACCTCTCAAAAAGTCAATTGCTGTTGACCTTTGGGTGTTTTTACAGGGAAAGAGCTAATTAGTACTTCTCTGTAGTCCCTCTGGGTATCACTGTAGCTGTCAGCACTGGAAAATGAAGAAGTGGGGAGCAATTGCATGGTTGAGGGAACTAGCTGACCTCAAAGAGGTGTTCAAAACTCTTGAGTTACAGTCTGCTTGTCCCTTTTGGAACTTCCAACACTATCCTATTTTCAGAAGAAACAAATTGAAGAGGATTAGAACTTTTTGGCTCTCAGGTAATCATGTTCTGGAATAGTGCTGCAGCAGCATTTTCTCTAGAAATATTTAAAAATAAGGTAGATGAGAGGTGCCGGTGTGGCTCAGTTGGTTAAACATCTGCCTTTGGCTCAGATCATGATCCCAGGTGCCCCCAAATCTGACTCCCCGCTCAGCAGAGAGCCTGCTTCTCCAGCTTCCTCTGCCTGCTGCTCTCCCTCCTTGTGAGCACACTCTCTCTGTCAAATAAATAAAATCTTTAAGAAAAAGATTTAAAATAAAAAAAAAATAAACAAGGTAGCTGAACTCCTGTTTGCTAGACTAGATGAGTTCTGTGATACCATGTATCAGAAAATATTTTTTGAGATTATCAATTTTCCTTTCTTCTTTGCTTTTGACACACTCATTTTAATTTAAGTCTACTTAACAAAGAGGGTGCATGAATTTGTGTATGTATGTACACATGACTCTCAGAGTAAAAAACAAAGATAAAATATATTCTGAAAACCTCTGGTTGAAACCATTTATTTTACAGGTGAGTAAACAGAATCGGATAATAGAAAAACCATTTTGCACAATATCTAGCCAGTTGTCAGCTGTGTGAGAGGTGGATTCTGTGCATTCAGATTGCACAGTTTACAGAAACTTGCTTGTAGACTCTGGGAACCAAACTGAGGGTTACAGAAGGGGGTGGGCAGGAGGATGGGGTTACCAGGTGATGGGTATTAAAGAGGGCACATGTGATGATGCGCACTGGATGTTATAAGCAAATAATGAATCATTGAACACTATATCAAAAACTAATGGTGTACTGTATGTTGGCTAATTGAACATAATATAAAAAAAGAAAGAAACTTGCTTTTATACATGGAATGGCTTAGAAGTGGTGGAGTCATCATCCACAAACTTGTACTGTAGTGTTCTGTTGTTGTTAAAGAAAGATGGTGCTTTACTTTGAGAAAGACCTGCACTTTGCTCATGGAAGCAAGATTGGAAGGGGTACAACTTGTGAATTACTCAGAGGTGGTTAAAGGAGGGTCATCTCTTGTACAATAGTTTTTTGGAAGCAAAGGTATGTCCCAGCCAGATGCACAGAGGCATATGACATTGAGGCAAAGCCAACTGAAGGAGGAGGGACAGCATGTGTTAAATATGTGTATCTATAATTTAGACCATGAGTAGCTCTGTCCAGTCCAAAAACATTTCCACCTTTACTAGAGTGGCCATGCTTCCCAGTTTGCCTGGGATAATTCTGTTTGATCCCTGTTGTTCTGGCATGATCAACTTCCACTTTAAAAAGTATCCCTGCTTAGACAGTATGTTATTCAGCCACCCTCACTATCAGTGTAGTGGGAATGACACTATATCTTGTGTCACCTCGGGTTTTCCTTCTCCAAAGTTCTTTACACTTAATAGAAGTATGATTTAGAGATCAAAAACCTCAAAAAAATTTATTGTCCATTGCCAACAGGGAGTGAGGCAGGATATGGTGGGTGTGATGGAGATGATGTAACAGAGAGTCTTGAAAGGGAAATCATGAGGCCACCAAAGGCAAATTCCTTCCACCTTCCAGTGGTACCAGAGCCAGTGTTCAGTGTAAGACTAGTCACCTTGCAGGTGGGTGTGAGGCCAATGGAAGGTTTATTGCTTAACTGCCTTTTTTTTTTTTTTAAGATTTTATTTATTTATTTGACAGACAGAGATCACAAGTAGGCAGAGAGGCAGGCAGAGAGAGAGGAAGGGAAGCAGGCTCTGCGCCAAGCAGAGAGCCCAATGCGGGGCCCGATCCCAGGACCCCAGGATCATGACCCGAGCCGAAGGCAGAGGCCTTAACCCACTGAGCCACCCAGGTGCCCCGCTTAACTGCTTTAATGAAGAGGCAAATGCATCCTCATGCTCTATGCTGAAAGAGCCAAATTTTGAAGTACTATCAAGGCCTCAGGAACTTTCTTCTGTTCTTTAAAAAAAAAAAATAAATTGGTCAGTGTTTTGATTACTTAGAGTCTTCCCCTTTTAAAATAATTAATATGTATTCAGAATTCCCTTCTCCAAGCTTATCTTTTCTTTACAATTTATGTTGAAGAACTTGTGTAGGCTTAACTGTAGAGTTTCTTACATTTACCCTGGTTGACATGTACTTCTGCCCTGTATATCTCTTGTAATTTGGCACCTGGATCCCAAAACCTGATCAGACTATAGGTGGTATTGCTATCTTTCATCAAGGTTAATACTGTCCAGACAGTTATTTTGTGATGTTAGCAGTCATTCATGTTCATTGCCTAATTCAGAGGTCAGTAAACCTCTCTGAGCCAAATTGGGTCCAACTGCTGCATCTGTAAGTAGTTTTATCAGAATGCAGCTGTGGACATTTGTTTATACATTGTCCATAGCTGCTCTTTCTCTAATAACAGAACTGAGTAGTTGTGATTGTGGCCATGGGCCCTGCAAAGCCTACGATATTTATTACCAGCCTCTTTACAGAACAGCTTGCCGATCCCTGGACTAATTCATTCATTAGTGGTTTCAATAGCAATAATGCTTTTCTGTGTTTGTGTGTGTGTGAGATCTTTTAAAATACAAAATACCTCCAGAATTCATACTGATACTTCCAATTTTAATGTAGGATTACAGGATTTTTACTTAAACTCTTTTATATTTTTATATCCTTTTTTAAACATTAAGAACTCTGGGTCTCAAAAACACAGGGATGATTGGATTTTTTTCACTTGAGAATATATCTTTATTTTTTTTAGTTGAGGTATTATTGACATTCAATGTTATATTAATTTCAGATGTATAATGTAATGATTTAATACTTGTATCTAGTACTGCAAAAGGATTATCATACCTAGCTAACACCTGTCACCACACAGAGAATTTTTTTCATGTTGAGAACTTTTGAGACTGACTCCCTTAGCAACTTTCAGGTTTGCAGTACAGTAGTATTAACTATAGTTGCCACACTGTACATTACATCTCCATGACTTAATTTATTTTATAATTGGAAGTTTGTACCTTTTGACTGGCTGTACCCATTTTGCCCATCCCCCATTTAGCCCTCTCTGGCAGTCACCAATCTGTTCTCTGTAACGATCCGCTTTTTTTTCTTTGAAGATATTTTTAAGAGATAATTAAATTTTAACATTTCATAATTACTCATCTGTTTAATGTCATATTATATTACAGTTTAGTAATAATTATTTTAGTAATTTATTAATAAATTAATGCATGATATATATTATAGCATATAATAGAAAAATATCAGTAATAAATAGTTTCTGTTTAATAATAATAAATCTATCACCAACAAATATGATTACAAAAAACAAAATTACATTTTTTAATATGGTATCTACATTCTTGTAACATACTTTATTCTCTACCTTTTGAGTTCAACTATGTCCTTACTATAGGACATATAGAGAACTTAACAGTTTTCTGCCTGCTGGATCTATTTCTGATGGAGTGTGTCAGATTCTCTAACTATAATAGTGGAGTCACCTACTTCTACTTCTCTTTGCAGTTCTATCAGTTTTTGCCTCATATATTTTGACATTTTGTTGTTTGGTGTACACACATTGAGGATTGTTATGTCTTTTTGGAGAATTGATGCCTTTATCATTATGTCATGCCCCTTTTTATCCTTGATTAACTTTGCTTTCTTTGAAGTCTGCATTATCTGAAATTAATAGAGCTACTTTTGCCTTTTTTTAGAATTATTTTTAGCATGGATAATTTTTCTCCATCCATTCACTTTGATCTAAATGAGCCTTTAAAGTGGGACCTTATGAATAATATATAATTGGGTCTCATGTTTTGGTCTACTCTTATTCTGACAATCTCTGTTGGTTTAAAAATTGGTGTACTTAGACCACTCACGTTTAAAGTGACTATTTTGTTGGATTAATATCTACCATATTTGTTACTGTTCTCTTAGTTGCTCTTGTTCTTTGTTCCTATTTTTGTCTTCCTATTCTTTTCTGACTTTTGTTGTTTCATTTGAGCATATTATATGATTATGTTTTTTCCTCATTGCTTGGCTTATAAACTATACTTTTTTGAAAGGCTTTTTAGTGGTTACCCTAGCATTTGCATTATACATTTACAACTAATCCAAGTCCATTTTCAGAGAAGGAATAAGTCAAAGTAGAATAAAAACTTTTATTTTGCTTGTTCTCAAATGATCTAATGGATAAATCAGTTAAAGGTCCGACTCTTGGTTTTGGCTCAGGTCATGATCTCTGGGTCCTGAAATCGAGCTCCATTTCAGGCTCAGTGCTCAGCTGGGAGTCTTCGTGAGATTTTTTCTTTCTCTCCCTTTGCCCTAACACCCCCTTTTAAATAAATAAATAAATCTTTAAAAAATAGTAATAGCAAAAATATATTTGATTAGGTGTGTGTGGGTGTGTATATATACACACACACAAACTTATGTATAAGTGAAATGGATAATAGCAATGAGATGAGATCCATAAATGAATGAAATGAGATCCATGAAAGAGAAGGAAGGAATTAGGATTATTTTGTAATTAGAAAGTGGTTACAGTACCCATGAAGCAGTTCTAATCCTCCTTCTCTGATGCTTTTCTTTTCTTTATGTAGACTCGGGTTTCTGACTTGTATAATTCTCCTTGTCTCTGAAAACTTTTCTCTAACATTTGCTGCAAGGCAGGTCTGTTGGCTGCAGGTTCCCTTAATTTTTGTTCATCTGTGGAAGTCTTTATTTTCCTTCTTTTGAAAGGTATTATAGCCGGGTATAGAATTCTAGGTTGGTATTTTTGTTTCTTTCAGCACTTTAAATATTTCACTCCACTTTCTTTTTGCTTGCCTGGTATCTGAGAAGAAGTCAATATAATTCATATCTTTGCTTCTCTACAGGTACAATATTCCCCACCTCCCGCCCTGCCCAGGCTTCTTTCAGAATTCTTTCTTTCGCCTTCTCCTTCTCCTCCACCTCCCCTCCCCTTCTGTCTCCACCCACCTCCTCCACTGAAGCATTATTGACATAGTTTCAGGTGTACAGCCCAATGATTGAACAACTCTGTACTTGGTGCTCACCGTGATGAGTGTTGTCACAATCTGAGGATTATTGCTTTCCCTTTGTTTTTTTACTATTTGAATATGACATGCCTAGGTGTAGTTCTTTGGGGGAAATTTACCCTCCTTTGAGTTCTCAGAATTTTTTGGATCTGTGGTTTGTTGTCTGATGTTAATTTGGGGAAATTCTCAATTATTGTTCTTTCTTGCTCTTTTTTCTCTTTCTGGTATTCCCATTATGTGTATGTTACACCTTCTGAAGTTCTCCCACATTTTTTGGCTATTCTGTTTCTTTTTTTTTTTTCAGTCTCTTTTCTCCTTGCTTTTCCATTTTGGAAAGTTCTATTGAGATCCCTTAAGCTCAGAAATTCTTTCCTCAGCCACGTCCAGTCTGCTAATGGGTCTATGGAAGACATTCTTCATTTGTTATACTATTTTTGATCTCTACTATTTCTTTATGATTCTTTCTTAGAACTTTATCTCTTTGTTTGTCTGTATGCTGTATCCATTAGAGCCATGAGCTTGTTAACTATGTTTTTTTTAAAATTCTCGATCTGATAATTCCAGCATGCCTGCCAGTTGAGTCTGATTCTGATGCTTGTCCTGTCTCTTTAAACTGTGTTTATTTTCCTTAATACACCTTGTACTTCTTTCTTGATATCTGTACATGATACACTGGGTAAAAGGAACTGCCATAAATAGGCCTTTACTAATGTGGCGGTTACATGTGGGGGAAAGGGAAGTGCTCTGTAGTTCTATGATTAGGTCTCAAGTCTTTTTTAAGCCTGTGCTTCTGAAATGTGAACTTCCCATGTGTCTACAGTTTTTTCCCTGGGGAGACAGGATGACTAGAGTGAGAAGGCATGGGTAGTTTCCTTTTGTCTGTTAGGTTAAGCTTTGGTAAAGCCCCAATAGTTTAGGCTCTGGCAAAATAGCTTCTCCTAAGGACAAACTATTTTACAAACAGAATGCTCTGGAGTATTTCAAAATGGTTCCTTTTACCTTCCTTCTGGTAGAGGCATAAGGGGATTTTTTTTTTAATATTCTTGGTAAGAACCTGGTTGAGCCCTAGATGTAAAACTTAGAACAGTATGGTAGCCTCTCTGACTGAAAACCCCTAAATTTTTTTTTTAAAGATTTTATTTATTTGTCAGAGAGAGAGAGAGAGAGAGAGAGAGCACAAGCAGGGGGAATGGTTCAGTAGACAGAGAGAAGCAGGCTTTTTGCTGAGCAAGGAGCCCAATGTAGGACTCAGTCCCAGGACCCTGGGAACTTAACCTGAGCTGAAGGCAGATGCTTAAATCTGAGCCACCCAGGTGCCCCACCCCTAAAGTTTTTAACTTTCAGATTCATCCAGTCTGAGACCCCATTAAAATTACAGTTGAAGTATCCTACCAAGGTACCGGTTCCCATAGAGGCTCTTGCTTGGAGCTTTCTGCTCCGGTATGTGTGACTCTCTGTAGCTCCCATTTTGTACTTCAGTTTTGGGGATAGCTGTTTTCCGCATTACATCACTTGGATGGATATAAGAAAAGTTGTTTACTTTTCACTTTGCTCAGTACTTCACTTGTTGCTAGGACAGAGAGATGACTTTCAAGCTCCTTACATGCTGGACTGGGAACCAAAAGTCTTTTCCTTTAATTTTAATCCTCACTTAGTCTTAAACTATAAGTAATCTGTAAGTAATAATCATCACAATTATACTCTACTAATTTTGGTTGTCTAAATATTTTTCTCTGAGATTCTCAGAATGAGCATGTGCAATATCCCCTAGTTCTTACATATTGTTAATGGTTTGTATCTTTTATTTTGAAAATTAAATTTTGCTCGTTAAAAGTTCTTGGATTACATCTTCTTTAGTATCTTAAATATGTTTTGCCATTTTATTCAGGAATATCACATTGCTGACAAAAAGTTTAATAGTAACTCTGGCTGGCAGACCTTAGGTGATCTCTAATGCCAATAATTTTTCCTCCTATTATCTGTGTCTTTATTTAGTCCCCTTCTCTTGAGTGTGGATAGGCCCTGTGAACTGCTTCTAGCCAATGGAATATGGCAACAATGGTAAGAGGTTGCTTAAATAAGATGCATCTTGGCAGATTGAGGGAAGAGTCTTTTTTTTTTCTTAAGATTTTATTTACTTATTTGAGAGAAAGCAATCACAAGTGGCAAGAGGAGGGGCAGAGGGAGAGGGAGGAAACAGACTTCTTACAGAGCAGGGATCCCTAGGACGCGGGGCTTGGTCTCAAGACCTGGAGATCTTGACCTGAGCTGAAGGCAGATGCCCACCCGACTAAACTACCCAGGTGCCCCGATTCTTTTGTTTTTGTTTTTGGCTTTGAAGAAATAAGTTTTCATGTTGTGAGATGGTCTACAGAGTGGGCCACCTGGCAAGAAACTGTAGGCAGCTGAGAGAGACCCTTGCCCAATAGCAAGAAAGCAAGGATCTCATTAGTATAACCTCCGGAAACTAAATTCTGCTAACAACCTGAGTGGGTTTGAGACCATTTTTTCTGCCACTCAAGCCTCCAGTTTAGAACACAGACTGGTCTCTCTCTTGATTTCAACCTTGGGAGACCCTGTGTGGGACTAGGGTCTTTCAGAGGAGACCACTATAGCCTTGATCAAACGCTTCTGAAGCAGGTGTGGCCTGATCTGGCAGGCAGTTTACTTTTTTTGTTTGGTTTATGTGACAGCTTTCAATTTGTCAAGGACTTGGACTAGATTTGGCCTATCTGTGCTGGCTTCAAAGATAATTAGTGTTGCTCTGCCTTCTCTTAGTAAAGATTGGCCCAATAAGAGGTAGGTCGATTTTTCATTTAATTTGCCAGTGAAAGTCACTAATAACTTAGTGGAAAGTTAGGTTTTGGGAAATTAAGCTCTGTCTCATGCCCAGACTTTATGATTACCATGTAAACAAGAAAAGACTCCAGCTAGGTTGGATCTAGTCAAGATGTTTAGGGGACTTAATAGGTTACAAATTACCTGGAAAATTCTGTCTACATTTCATCATGTGCATGTTCACCACAGTACTTATGACACTAACTCATGATTAAATCTGAAAATTTAGAGTGTGTAGTAGAGCCAGTTCAAATGATGAGGCATTGGTGCTGTACAGGCTGCCTTTTGTTCAGTTCTGAGATTCTGTATGATCTTAGTAGTATAAGGGTCCCCTGAGTTTGAGACCTCATTCAATTAAATTCATTCATTCACTTATTCTTCCAATATGTATTTATTGAGTGTATAGTAGTCAGTGAGTGAGCTGCTTAGAGATGAACTGGAGATTTGGGGGATATTGATGAGGGACTCTGAAGACAATAGGGCTTCTGAGTTGGGGGAGGGGTGGGTGATAGGATTATATTCAGCAAAATACGGAATTGTGTGGAGTTGAAGCTAGTTTATAAGGAATGACCTAGGAATCTTGAATGACTAATGGGAACTGCCATAAACTTGGAAAAGGTGCATGATGGGATTAGTACTGATTGTTCCTTAGGCATATCATAGGGGTAGGGGCATGTTGTGAAGCATAGGAGGATTTCACCAAGAGGCCCCTTTTCACGCCTTCAAATTTCTCAAGTTAAAGCTCTCAAAACACCTTCTTTGGACTAACAAATATATCGTTTTTAAAGACTGAGGAAATTTTCAGACTTTAAAAGATCTTCTTTAACCTCTTTTTTTCCCTTTACTTTCTTTCTTTTTTTTTTTTTTAAGATTTTATTTATTTGACAGAGAGGGAACACAAGCAGGGAGAGTGGGGGAGGTAGAAGCAGGCTTCTTGCTGAGCAGGAAACCTGATGAGGAACTCGATCCAAGGACTCTGGGATCATGACCTGAGCCGAAGGCAGACACTCAATAACTGAGCCACCCAGGCACCCTTGTTTAATCCTTCTTTACTATTCAGGTTAGGAAACTGAGACCCAGGGTCATTATTTTCTTAATTTCACTGGAAAAGTTAAGGTAAGAATCAAGTACAATAATCTGGGGCCCAGTTTTCTTTTCGCTATATCAAATAGATAAATAGATGAAATAGAGAGTCATCCATGTAGAAGGGATAAATGGTGTTTATTGCCTCAGGGGCAGTGAGTGTTCACTAATGAGATGATAGAAATAAAAACTCCTTTCCTCAGGCCTACTAAAGTTCTGACTCTAGCATTTATAGGGAGAGAAGAGGTGAGGAAGCTTGACATACCCAATTAGGCAAAGGAGATCAAAGAATGAAGGCTCAGTAAAAACCCATGCAGAGAGGCAGAGAAAGGGAGAGGATGCCTGGTTGCCCCATCCATCCCCAAGGCCATTTTCCTCTCAGATTCTCCTATAATCAAGTCTCCCTCCCAACATCTACTGGCTAGAAAGAAATTTGCATTTCATGGAGAAGGTAATGTCAAGTACTTACTCTTCTAATAAGGTGGTGAGAATGGTAGAGCCCTAAAACTTAAGCCTTGGAGAGTTCTGATTTAGTGGCTTGGGGAAGGTGAACGAGAGAGAAGTATCTGCCTAAGTATATTTTTACTCCCGTAGTCATTATTTTGTATAGAATAGTTTAAGAAAATTGCCTGCCTCCTCCATGCCCAATTTCCAGAAGTTTGACAGAGATGAATTGAATATTACTTGAAATGATTTTTTAAAAACAAAATGAAATCTGGTCAACTAAAACTGAACTATAGGAAAAAATGCTCAAGGGAAATTGTCCCTCTTCAATGAACATCTAATGACACATCTCCAGTCTCATTAATCACCACAAAAAAAGTCAATATTTCATTTTATTTTTAAGGTTGCATCCATTTCAAAATCCCAACAATGTCTTGATCATTTACAATTATTTCATTTAATTGAGGCTAATTTTTAATAAGCCTCCTCAAGTGTTCTTAACAGGTTCCTGAATCAGTCAATAACTTTATAAATTTTTATTGTTAAATTTGATAAAGATAATTTTTCTGTGCCTCTGATGATAATACGTTTATAACAAAAAGTCATAAAAAGGTAAATTATAATAAAAACTGGCTTCATTTACTTTTGATATTTGTGTGGATCTGTAACAGACACTGTCCATGCCCACACATCCTATGGTACTGTTGTTTCAGTGTGCTCAGCTCACTTCCATCTGCCAGGATCAGCTTTCATGTGCCTGAGGGTTTTCTCCAGTACCGCAGAAGCCAACTCTACCGTATGCATGATAGGCCAGAGTTACCATTGCTGGTATACCTCCCAACTCCAGAAGTAAACCGCAAGCAGTGACTCAGGAGTTTGAGTATAAGCATCCCAGTTCCCATGTCTCAAGGGTGGGAAAATTTTGAGGCCCGTGCTTTACGTCATTTCCCAGAGTGAAAGTCTAGTCACTGTGGAAAGTCATCCATTATCTTGCCGCCTGAGAAGAAGTTTTGTGTATGTCAGAGGTTTTTTTCCCTGCAGAAATTCTTTTTTTTTTTTTTTAAAGATTTTATTTATTTATTTGATAGACAGAGATTACAAGTAGTCAGAGAGGCAGGCAGGGAGGGAGGAGGAAGCAGGCTCCCCACTGAGCAAAGAGCCTGATGCAGGGCTCGATCCCAGGACCCTGAGACCATGATCTGAGCTGAAGGCAGAGGCTTTAACCCACTGAGCCACCCAGGCACCCTCCTGCAGAAATTCTTTAAAACGGATCCTATTGTATATTCTCTTTTCTAACTTGAATTGTCCTTCAGGGTTCCATAGAATATGTACAAAGTTACAAAAGTTGTTACTCCCTGAGTGTGTGTGGGTTAATTCATTCAGTTATTCTTTTTTTTTTTTTAAGATTTATTTATTTATTTATTTTAGAGATCTAGCAGAGAGGGAGATAGAGAATCCTCAGACTCCCCACTGAATGCAGAGCCAGAGGTAGAGACCATCCCTGGACCCCAAGATCATGACCTGAGCTGAAATCAGGAGTCAGCGCTAAACCAATGGAGCCACTCAGGTCACGCTAGTTCATAGTTGAGGGCGTATGTTAACTTTGTACCTAACTCAATGTTGAGTTCTGACCCCTAGTACCTCAGAATGTGACCTTATTTGGAAATAAGATTATTGCAGATTACTTAATATGAGGCCACTACTCCAGTAGGACTGGGGTCCTTATAAAAAGGGGAAATTTGGACACAGACACATACACACGAAGTATACCATGTGAAAATGAAGGCAGAGATTGTGGTGATGTTTCTACAAGTCAAAGAATGACAGAAACTTCATGTAAACCCACCAGAAGCTGAGGTACTTAGTTATGGCAGCCTCAGCAAACCCTCTTTAGATGAGTTAGGTTTTATCTAAAAAGAGCTACTTAAAATGCATGTTAAAGGTGGAAATGTAGAGAAATGAAGACAACATTTTAATCCTTTATTTTTCTTATAAACCCCCTTTTCTATGTATCTTCTAAGTTACTATGGTAGGAGTTATTCTCTCTCAATACGGCCTTCATCTTTCTCTTCTATTTCTACCACTCAGTTTCTGCTTCCAAGGATGTCACTTCAACATCTGCTGCTCAGACCCAACTCGTCACTTTTCTCCTTTCCAGCCTGTATCCTTTTTCCCACTTAAGGAACCTCACTGTTTTCTGCATGCCACCTTTTTTCCTAGTATATTCTTTGAGAAGTTTTTTGGCTTCACTACATAGCATGCTTGTGACTGCTTTTCATTTTCAGTTGTCATCCTACTCACTTGCTTTCATTTATAATTTATTTCAAATCTTGTCCTTTTTTATCTATGTATGCAGACTTTGGTTTTCCCAAAAGCCCAATTTAAAACATGCTATGCAGTCTTCCACTTAGAACATTTCCTGTGAACATTATTGTGAAATTTCTTTTCCTCTTGGATGTAATTCCAAACTGTTACTCTTTCATTTGTCTTTTTAAAATTTTTTTTTATTTTTTATTAACATATAATGTATTATTAGCCCCAGGGGTACAAGTCTGTTAATTGCCAGGTTTACACACTTCACAGCGCTCACCATAGCACATACCCTCCCCAATGTCCATAACCCAACCCAACCTCTCCCTACCCCTTCCTCCCAGCCACCCTCAGTTTGTTTTGTGAGATTAAGAGTCTTTTATAGTTTGTCTCCCTCCTGATCTCATCTCGTTTCATTTTTTCCTTCCCTACCCCCCAAATCTCCCATGTTGCCTCTCAATTTCTTCATATCAGGGAGATCATATGATAATTGTCTTTCTCTGATTGACTTATTTCGCTAAGCATAATACCCTCTAGTTCCATCCACGTTGTTGCAAATAGCAAGATTTCATTTCTTTTGATGGCTGCATGGTATTCCATTGTATATATATACATATACATATACATATACATGGATATATGTATACATATACATGTATGATAATGAATGGATAAAGAAGAGGATTTTTTTAATCTCTTCTTTATCCATTCATCTTCTTTATCCATTCATCTGTTGATAGACATCTATGTTCTTTCCATAGTTTGGCTATTGTGGACATTGCTGCTATAAACATTTGGGTGCACGTGTTCCTTTGTATCACTACATTTGTATCTTTAGGGTGAATACTCAGTAGGGCAATTGCTGGGTCGTAGGGTAGCTCTTATTTTCAACTTTTTTGAGGAACCTTCATGCTCTTTTCCAGAGTGGCTGCACCAGTTTGCATTCCCACCAACAGTGTAGGAGGGTTCCTCTTTCTTTGTATCCTTGCCAGCATCTCTCATTTCCTGACTTGTTAATTTTAGCCATTCTGACTGGTATGAGGTGGTATCTCATTGTGGTTTTGATTTGTATTTCCCTGATGCCGAGTGATGTGGAGCACTTTTTCATATGTCTGTTGGCCATCTGGATGTCTTCTGATGAAATGTCTGTTCATGTCCTCTGCCCATTTCTTGACTGGATTATTTGTTCTTTGGCTGCTGAGTTTGGTAAGTTATTTATAGATTTTGGATACTAGCCCTTTATCTGATATGTTGTTTGCAAATATCTTCTCCCATTCTGTCAGTTGTCTTTTGGTTTTGTTGACTGTTGACTGTTTGCTGTGCAAAAGCTTTTGATCTTGATGAAGTCCTGATAGTTCAATTTTTTTTTTTAAGATTTTATTTGTCACTGAGAGAGAGCGCGCAAGTAGGCAGAGCAGCAGGCAGATGAGAGGGATAAGCAGGCTCTCTGTTGAGCAGGGAGCTGGATGTGGGGCTCCAACCCAGGATCCTGGGATCATGATCTAAGCCGAAGGCAGCCGCTTAATCGACTGAGCCACCCAGGTGCCCCCCGATAATTCATTTTTGCCTTTGCTTCCCTTGCCTTTGGCGATGTTTCAAGGAAGAAGTTGCTGCGGCTAAGATCGAAGAGGTTGCTGCCTGTGTTCTCCCCAAGGATATTGATGGATTCCTTTCTCACATTGAGGTCCTTCATCCATATTGAGTCTATTGTGTGGTGTAAGGAAATGGTCCAGTTTCATTTTTCTGCATGTGGCCGTCAAATGTTCCCAACACAATTTGTTGAAGAGACTTTTTTCCATTGGACATTCTTTCCTGCTTTGTCGAAGATTAGTTGACCATAGAGTTGAGGGTCTATTTCTGGGCTCTCTATTCTGTTCCATTGATCTATGTGTCTGTTTTTGTGCCGTATCATACTGTCTTGATGATGACAGCTTTGTACTAGAGCTTGATGTCTGGAACTGTGATGCCACCAACTTTGGCTTTCTTTTCAACATTCTTCTGGCTATTCTGGATCTTTTCTCCTTCCATAAAAGTTATAGGATTGTTTGTTCTATTTCTTTGAAAAAAATGGATGGGATTTTGATAAGGATTGCATTAAATGTGTAGATTGCTTTAGGTAGCATAGACATTTTCACAGTATTTGTTGTTCCAATCCATTAGCATGGAACATTTTTCCATTTCTTTGTGTCTTCCTCAATTTCTTTCATTAGTACTTTGTAGTTTTCTGAGTATAGATTCTTTGCCTTTTTGGTTAGGTTTATTCCTAGGTATTATATGGTTTTGGGTGCAATTGTAAAAGGGATTGACTCCTTAATTTCCCCTTCTTCTGTCTTGTTGTTGGTGTACAGAAATGCAACTGATTTCTGTTCATTGATTTTATATCCTGACACTTTACTGAATTCCTGTACAAGTTCTAGCAGATTTGGAGTGGAGTCTTTTGGGTTTTCCACAAAAAGTATCATATCATCAGTAAAGAGTGAGAGTTTGACTTCTTTTTTGCTGATTTGGATGCCTTCAATTTCGTTTTGTTGTCTGATTGCTGAGTCTAAGACTTCTAGTACTATGTTGAATAGCAGTGGTGATAATGGACATCCCTGCCGTGTTCCTGACCTTAGCGGAAAAGCTCTCAGTTTTTCTCCATTGAGAATGATATTCGCTGTGGGTTTTTCATAGATGGCTTTGATGATATTGAGGTATGTACCCTGTATCCCTACACTTTGAAGAGTTTTGATCAAGAAATTATGCTGTACTTTGTCAAATGGTTTTCAGCATCTACTGAGAGTATCATATGGTTCTTGTTCTTTCTTTTATTAATGTATTGTATGACATTGATTGTTTTGTGGATGTTGAACCAACCTTGCAGCCCTGGAATAAATCCCACTTGGTCGTGGTGAATAATCCTTTTACTGTACTGTTGGATCCTATTGTCTAGTATTTTGGTGAGAATTTTTGTATCTGTATTCATCAAGGATATTGGTCTGTTAATTCTCTTTTTTGATGGGGTCTTTGGTTTTGGGATCATTGTGATGCTGGCCTCATAAAATGAGTTTGGAAGTTTTCCTTCCATATCTATTTTTTGGAACAGTTTCAGGAGAATAGGAATTAATTCTTCTTTAAATGTTTGGTAGAATTCTCTTGGGAAGCTGTCTGGCCCTGGGCTCTTGTTTGTTGGGAGATTTTTGATGATGGCTTCAATCTCCTTACTGGTTATGGGTCTGTTTAGGTTTTCTATTTCTTCCTGGTTCAGTTGTGGTAATTTATATTTGTCTAGGAATGCATCCATTTCTTCCAGATTGTCAAACTTGCTGGCATATAGTTGCTCATAATATGTTCTTATAATTGTTTGTATTTCTTTGGTGTTGATTGTGATCTCTCCTCTTTCTTTCATGATTTTATTTATATGGGTCCTTTCTCTTTTCTTTTTGATAAGTCTGGCCAAGGGTTTATCAGTCTTATTAATTCTTTCAAAGAACCAGCTCCTAGTTTCGTTGATTCATTCTATTGGTTTTTTTTTTTTTTTTTTCCTGCTGTGATCTTTATTATTTCTCTTTTCTTGCTGGGTTTAGGCTTTCTTTGTTTTTCTTTCTCCAGCTCCTCTAGGTGTAGGGTTAGGTTGTGTACTTGAGACCTTTCTTGTTTCTTGAGAAAGGCTTGTATGGCTATATACTTTCCTCTCAGGACCACCTTTGCTGTGTCCCACAGATTTTGAACTGTTGTGTTTTCATTATAATTTGTTCCATGAATTTTTTCAATTCTTCTTTAATTTCCTCATTGACCATTCATTCTTTAGTAGGATGCTCTTTGATCTCAATGTATTTGAGTTCATTCCAACTTTCCTCTTGTGATTGAGTTCTAGCTTCAGAGCATTGTGGTCTGAAAATATGCAGGGAATGATCCCAATCTTTTGATACCGGTTGAGACCGATTTATGACCCAGGACGTGATCTATTCTGGAGAATGTTCCACGTGCACTAGAGAAGAATGTGTATTCTGTTGTTTTGGGATGGAATGTTCTGAATATATCTGTGATGTCCATCTGGTCCAGTGTGTCATTTAAGGTCTTTATTTCCTTGTTGATCTTTTTCTTGGATGATCTGCCCATTTCAGTGAGGGGAGTATTAAAGACCCCTACTATACTGTATTACTGTCGATGTATTTCTTTGATTTTGTTATTAATCGGTTTATGTAGTTGGCTGCTCCCATATTAGGGGCATAGATATTTAAAATTGTTAGATCTTCTTGTTGGACAGACCCTTTGAGTATGATATAGTGATCTTCCTCATCTCTTATTATAGTCTTTGGCTTAAAATCTAATTGATCTGATATAAGGATTGCCACCACAGTCTTTTTTTGATGTCCATTAGCATGGTAAATTGTTTCCCACCCCCTCACTTTAAATCTGGAGGTGTCTTTGGGTCTAAAATGAGTTTCTTGTAGACAGCATATTGATGGGTTTTGTTTTTTTATACATTCTGATATCCTATGTCTTTTGATTGGGACATTTAGCCCATTTACATTTAGGGTAACTATTGAGAGATGAATTTAGTGCCATTGTATTGCCTGTAAGGTGACTATTACTGTATATTGTCTCTGTTCCTTTCTGGCCTACTACTTTTAGGGTCTCTTTGCTTAGAGGACCCCTTTCAATATTTCCTGTAGAGCTGGTTTGGTGTTTATGAATTCTTTTAGTTTTTGTTTGTCCTGAAAGCTTTTTATCTCTCCTTCTATTTTCAATGATAATCTAGCTTGATATAGTATTCTTGGCTGCATGCTTTTCTCGTTTAGTGCGCTGAATATATCATGCCAGTTCTTTCTGGCCTGCCAGGTCTCTGTGGATAAGTCTGCTGCCAATCTATTATTTTTACCATTGTATGTTACAGACTTTTTGTCCTGGGCTGCTTTTCGGATTTTCTCTTTGTCACTAAGAGTTGTAACTTTTACTATTAGATGACAGGGTTGTACCTATTCTTATTGATTTTGAGGGGGGTTTTCTGCACCTCTTGGATTTTGATGCTTGTTCCCTTTGCCACATTAGGGAAATTCTCTACAGTAATTCGCTTCAATATACCTTCTGCCCCCCCCCCCCCTTCTTCTTCTGGAATCCCAATTATTCTAATATTATTTTGTCTTATGGTATCACTTATCTCTCTGATTCTCCCCTTGTGGTCCAGTAGTTGTCCCTCTTTTGCTCAGCTTCTTTATTCTCCATTATTTGGTCTTTTCTATCACTAGTTCTCTCTTCTACCTCATTTATCCTATCAGTAAGAGAGCCTCCACTTTTTTTTGTACTCATTAATAGCTTTTTGATTTCAGCTTGGTTAGATTTTAGTTCTTTTATTTCTCCAGAAAGGGCTTTTATTTCTCCAGACAGGGTTTCTCTAATATCTTCCATGCCTTTTTCGAGCCCAACTAGCACCTTGAGAATCGTTATTCTGAACTTTAGATCTGACATGTTAGCAATGTCCATATTGATTGGGTCCCTAGCCTTCGTACTGACTCTTGTTCTTTTGTTTTGTAGTGATTTTTTCAGCCTTGTCATTTTATCAGATAAGAATATATGAACGAGAGAATAAAATACTGAAAGGGAGGCAATGACCCCAGAAAAATGTGCATTAACCAAGTCAGAAGAGACCCCAAATCATGAGGAGAAGAAAGGCGGTAAAAAGAAGTTAAAAAAAGAGAAGAATTAAAAAAGTTAAAAAATATATTTATATATTAGACTGGTGAATAGAACAGAGCCATCCACTTGATTTGGGGTGTATTTTGGACTCTTAGAAGAAACTACCTCCCAAAATTTTAAAGAAAGAAAGAAAAAAAAATATATATATATACACAAAAATAAGGGTAAACATGATGAAGGGATGGAATATGACTGTAAAGATGACAATTAAAAAAAAATACTAAAAAAGAAGTTGATAAGTTAAGGTGGTTGGGGTAAGAAAGGGAAAGTGGAAAGAACTTGCTCAGGCTGTAGACTAGAACAAAGCCCTGTACTAGATTAAGGGTATATTTCCATCTATTAGAAGAAGTTATATCCCAAAACATTTTAGAAGAAAAAACCCTATATGTATACAAAAAATAAAGTTAGATACAATGAAGGATAAAATATGACTATAATAATGAAGTTTCAAAACATTTTTTTTAAGGGGGGAAGGTATTGTTAAGATAAACTAGTTCAAAAACATTAAAGGAGGAAAGAGTAAAAGTTAAAAAAATTAGAATAAGAAAAAAATTTAAAAAATTTAATTAACTTTGCAAGACTAAAGAATCATGGGGAGAAACCCATGAATTTCATACTTTGCTTTCCCCTCCTCTGGAGTTCCGCTGTTCTCCTTGATCAGTGAGCTTGGTCTCCGCTGGATGTTCTTGCTGATCTTCTGGGGGAGGGGCTTGTTGTAGTGATTCTCAAATGTCTTTGCCTGAGGCAGAATTGCATGGCCCTTGCCAGGGGCCAGGCTAAGTAATCTGCTCGTGTTCTTTGTTCTTCACTCTTGGGAGCTTTTGTTCCCTGAGCGCTTTCTGTAGAGCTTTGGAGGAAGAGAATGAAAATGGCAGTATCCCAGTCTCTGGCCCAGAGTTGCTGAGAGCTCAGGCCCCACTCCTCAGTGCACACTTGGAGAAAAGCGCTCGCTCACTCCTATCTCCCTGGTCTTTGGCTGTGCTCTGAGCTCACCGGGCCTGTGACTGAGCGTTTCTGTCTCTGGCACACAGCTCCATTTGGGCCTCCAAACCCAGCAGATTCCTGCCTCCAGAGAAGGAAGGTGAATCTCCCCAGATCTGCTGCTTGTGGGGTCCCTGCTTAAAGAGCAGTGGTCTGATTGTGCCATGGATCACAGTTTAAGGTAACCCTGAGCTGAGAGTTCATCCTCGGCTCTGTCTCTGTAGCCGGCTTCCCCACTCTAATACCTGATAGCTCTGCTACACTGAGATACCCCTGATCCTTCTGTGACCCCGTGGGCCCTGAGAGCACGCTGTCCCCATGAGGGCTCCACACCCACTGAGCCTCTGGAGTGATGTCCCTTAGTGGAGCAGACTCCTAAAACTTCTGATTTTGTGCTCCCTTGCTCCACCGCTTGCAGGGAGCCGGCCCCTTCCACCATGGTCTATATTCCCTTCTCTTCAGATTCACTTCTCTGCACGTCCTACCTTTCAGAAAGTGGTACATTTTCTGTTTCTAGAATTGCTGCTTTTCTGTTCAATCTTCTGTTGGATTTGTAGGTATTTGGAATGTTTTAATAACTATCTAATTGAACTCCTGCGACCTGATAGCATCTCAGCCTGCTACTCCTCCACTATCTTGACTCTTCCCACCGTCACTCATTCATTTGTTTTAAAAGATTTTATTTATTTGTTTGTTTTAGAGAGAGATAGTGAGGGGGGTGGGGCAGGGTGGGGAGGGGGGGCGGAGCTCAAGCAGACCAAGCTGAGTGCAGAGCCTGCCAAACTCTTACTCTTTTTTTTTTTTTTTTTTTTTAAGATTTTATTTATTTATTTGCAGACAGATCACAAGTAGGCAGAGAGGCAGGCAGAGAGAGAGGGGGAAGCAGGATCCCTGCTGAGCAGAGACCCTGATGCAGGGCTCAGTCCCAGGACCCTGGGATCATGACCTGAGCCAAATGCAGAGGCTTTAACCCACTGAGCCACCTAGGTGCCCCAAAACTGTTACTCTTGAAGCTACTTTAATTCTTTCCTTTTTTACTATATGAAAACTCAGAAAAGAACAGACATAAAATATTATATGACTTTTTTGCCCCAAGGGAAAAATCTCTCTGGGAATTTAATGATTTGGTCTGTTTGTTGAATTATACTATCTCAGTGTCTTAAGCCAAATTTAAGGTCAGCTCTGTTAATTGTATAACTTTTATAAGTTTTCAGATTACTGATGATTATAAATACTGGGACAACCAGATTAACAAGTGGATACTGACTGCTATGCAAAGTATAGTATGTAACTGAGATTTTGGCAAGAAGAGAAAATACCAAATGTTTTCACTTCTATTTCATAACTTCAGTCAACAAACCATTTGAGGTATAGGTGCCTTGTAGTGTAATCAATACCAAAACAATAATTCAGTGTATTGAGTGGGGACCTTGAACAACCTGAGGGTTAGGGACACCAACCCTTTGCACAGTCTAAAATCCACATATAACTTTTGACTCCCCAAAACTTAACTACTCAAAACCTACTATTGAGTGGAAGCCTTACTGTAATATACAGTGTGATTAGCACATATTTATATGGTATATCTATTATATGTTGTGTTCTTACAAAAATTCTAGAAGAAAATGTGATTAAGAAGGTCATAAGGAGGGAAAATACATTTACACTGTACTGTATTTATAAAAAAAATTCTGTATATAAGTAGAATTATATACAATTATATATATAATTCTATATATTATATAGAACATATGTGCTATTCAAACTGTGTTGCTCAGGGTTCAGCTGTCATGTGTAACATTGTTGCCTCTGATTTCCAGTGGAAATATCTGTTACAGTATGATCAGGACCCAGTTATCCTTTCCTAATTCATGTGCATGTTTAGCTGGTACACTTGGTAAGCATGGACTTGAACTAAAGGGTATGGCAGTTGGATATTCAATCAAAATGAGGATATTAAAATTCAGTGACAAAATATCCTATGTCCATGCATCAATAGGTGTATATTAAGTGGCTTCTGTGTTTCCTAGGCATGTTGGGTTGAAAAATAATAAGATGCTGGGTCGTTCCTCAAGGAATTTAGAATTCATTTGGAAACTTATGACATGTATAACATGTACAACAATTATAGAGGAAGCAGAGGGTACATGACAGATTTTTTTTTTAAGATGGTTCAGACCCATCATTTGATCTTTCAGAATGATGACACAAATTCATACATATAAAATTCCTGTCTCAAATCACCTATTTAGTTGGCATAAGAAATGTACATGACAATGATGGGTTAATCTTGTCTCCCCCCCAACTTTTTAAAAAAATAATTAACAAATATAATTGTAAAATTTGAAGTATGCAGTGTGATGATTTGATATACATATCACATTGTGGAATGATTGCCAAGATCAAAATAATGAACACATCACCTCACATAGTTAACTCTCTGTGTGTGCCTGTGTGGTGGGAATTCTTAAGATCTTCTTTTGGCAACTCTCAAGTATACACTATTGTATTTTTAACTATAGTCACCATGCTATACATTAGATCCTCAGAACTTAATCTTTTTTTAACTGAACGTTTGTACACTTTGATATACATCTCTCCACTTCCAGGGATTTAGTCTTTATTATGCCTTTATTGGGGTATATCAGTGAATACTACCATATAGAGCTTTGACAAACAACATTAGATTATAAGATAAAATTGAATATGACATATTATAATATCTATAATATATATCTATAAAATATCTATATTATATAATATATTATTACAATATATGCTATGCATATAAAATGTAATATATGTTAAAATTTGGATAAACAGACTATTTCAACATTAAGAGAGATTAAGATATTCCCCATTCCTTTCTTCTGCCATTTTACAGATAGGGCAGCTATACCAGAGCATAGCATTTGTGAGATAGTTTTGTGTATATGTGGGTGGGGTGCAGGAGGAGGAGAAAAGGGGAAATACTCTAAGTCCATATTATCATTGATAAAAAAAGATGGGGTTTAAGATAAGTGATGAGGCAAGGAGTGCAGGAAGTCAAGTTATGGCTGAGAAAATGTCTCATGGGAGGAAGTGAAAGCATCAGAGTCTGAATTCCTGTCTCCTGTTTTCAAGTTCTATGTTTTTTCTCCACTACATCAGAGTTCTGGAAATTCCTATCTACAATTAAAGTAAGGGAGTTTAGGGAAGACTTGAATTTTTCCCAGCTGTGAGAAGAGCTAACTGTTCATAGAAAACCCAGAGTGTCATTTTTTTTTTGTGGTTTGATGTGATCATGTGTGACCAGTACATGGCTTAGGGGCAGATATGTCTAAATTTGTTTGTTTCTGATGCTTCATGTATTCTGCTTTAGTAATGAAAGAGGGTTTCTTTGCTTTTGATTGAAAGATGAATGCAACCATCATGGTTTATAGGATTTTGCAGAGGTTTTGAAATATGTTGGAATAGACTTTATTCATAACAACACCAACTATGAAATAAGCATTGCACTATTTTGTTTGGAAAATTAGAATTTTGTCTATGTAAATTAGATATGATTCAAGTGCAAGAACTAAAAGATTGGGTAGAAATGATGAAAATATTTCAGACTCAGATGTTTTGGAAGATTCTTTTTTTTTTTAAAGATTTTATTTATTTATTTGACAGAGAGATCACAAGCAGGCAGAGAGGCAGGCAGAGAGAGGGTGGAAGCAGGCTCCCCTCTGGGCAGAGAGCCCAATGTGGGGCTCGATCCCAGGGCCCTGAGACCATGACCCGAGCCAAAGGCAGAGGCTTAACCCACTGAGCCACTCAGGTGCCCCGTTTTGGAAGATTCTTAAAAAGATTTTTGTGGAAATCCAATTTTGTCACATTACTGAAAATCATGAGTATAATTAAGCTAATTAATATTTAAAATCTGATTGAAATAGAAATTTTAACTCTCTTAAGAGAGAATATAGGCAAAGATATTCCAGTTATGTGCTAATAATTACATATTATCAACTATTTATAAAAATACTTTCTTGAAGGAACACTAGTTGGCCATACTTTTTTCACCATATTTGAATTATTTTCTATACAAGAAAGTAGTAAAATTATACATCTCAAAGTACTTCATGTCAAGCTGTCCTTCCTAATTGGTAGGAAAATTTTGCAAAATTTGCAAAATTTTACATTAGTGATTAAAATATAATATGTTCATATTCCTAGACATGCACGGATGATGCACTCAACACTTGCATATTTTTCTTCTGGACACTGAGTGAGATGTTATAAACTGGAAAAGAGAAGATTGAGGCAAATTAACTTATATGACTTGTTGAAGTTTCTTGCAAGACAGTTTGTTGACCCTTGTGCTCCTTTGGATCATAGGAGCAGCCCTCGGCGGTCTCCTCTGCAAAGGGGCTCAGCTCTGGGGCTTAGCGTCTGTCCCTGCCACACTCATTTGTGCAGTGAGGCCTGCAAGGGGTTGCCCCTGAGATTTCCAGAATTCCACAATTGACAGCAGAGTAGACACCCCCTCCAGCATCTGCAAGTGGCCACCCGTGACTATTATCAGTGCTGCCTGGGTTCCACATCTAGGAACGGCCCCTGTGGAAGTACAGAGTACTCTGGGGAAGCCATTCCTCACCACCTGAGTCTCTTCAAGGTCAACCTACTCCCCTCCTGGGCGAGCTTTTTTTTCGGGAAGTCCACTCTCTTGTTCATGGCTCCAGTGTTGGAGTTTCCAGAATGCTCAAATCTTCCTGGGCCTCCAGGGCACAATCACATGTTACTTGGCTCTGGAAGCCTAGAGGAAGCAGACTGGTGGCCATCCTGGCAAAGTCAGTACCCTGCCCCAGTCCTGAGAGGCCACCACCAGGCTTCAGGAGGCACTAGGCTCATCAGAGCCCCCCTTACCTCCTCCAAGACTCGGGACAGCCTCCAGCAAGCAGAAGTGGGTGGATTCTTTTATTTCAAAATAGCAGAAACACCAAAAGGAAAGTTGAGAGAACCCCACTCTGTACTATGCAAGCCACATACAGGCCTTCCTGGCACCCTGTAACCGTGTGCCTTGCAGCAAGTGTAAAATAAATTCCAAGCAGCCAATTAAAAAAAAAAAAGTCTGTTGAAGACTCCTATAACTTTTCTTTAGTCCAGGAAAATACAGAATATTTGCCACTTTTTTTCCTGAGGAATGAGAGCAACTTGTAAGAGTGACACAAACATTAGGTTTGTGTATACAAGTAGTCTTGTACAGTGGTACAGGACCATAAAAATGATTGTGCAAGTTGAAATTGTGCAAAGTAATCTTGATAATCAGTGGGGAAAATTGTGATTATTCCCTATGGGGTCTTTAACCATTTTTGTCAGAACATTAAGAACTCTCTTACTATTGCTTTATGAATATATAGGGAAATGGGAAAAATAGTAACTCTAATATTTATTTTGTACTCCAGAATTTAAAATATTACATACATTATACAGAATCTCAGTTCTGGCATTTCAAATAAACACAGTTTGAATTTTAACAAAACATTTTTTAATCCCTTCTGTCTACCTCCCTTGTCCATTATCGTTTACTAGCTCTGTCATTTAGAGTTTCTTTATTTTTCTATCTAGTCTCTTAAGAATTCATTAGTGGTCATTGCCACCTCTTCATAGTACCAAAATGACAGATTCTATGCATGCCTGATCTTTGCATTACATCTTTTAGAAAGGATAGGAGTAATGATAGGTCTCCTATTTGGCACTAGTTCTTTCCCATATATTTAGAAAAATATTCTTTTTTAAATATATATATATATATATATATATTATTTATTTATTTGACAGAGAGAAATATCACAAGTAGGCAGAGAGGCAGGCAGAGAGAGAGGAGAAAGCAGGCTCCCTGCTGAGCAGAGAGCCTGATGACGGGCTCGATCCCACGGGCTCGATCCCAGGACCCTGAGATCATGACTTGAGCCAAAAGCAGAGGTTTAACCCACTGAGCCACCCAGGCACCCCTAGAAAAGTATTCTGTTAGTTTGTTTTTGGTGGTTAAAATTCTTCATAAAATGTTTAATCTTTCCATCTCATGAAAAAATCTGGACCAGATCAATCATGAACCAATGTTAATAATGTTTAGACTGGCATTTATAATACGTTTTACAGAACAAATACTAATTCATTTCACTTAGGAACTATTGGGTTCTGTGTGTTTGTAACTAGTAAAATAAACACTTTGCTATATATTTTGTTCTCTTTTTTATCCTGAAGTTTTCTTATGAGACTGTGGATTTAATGACAGAATGAATATCTCATGAGATGATTGTATATGCATATTTCATTACATTGTATGTTCCTTTTAGGGCATGGGCTACTTTTATTCATTTTTATTATTAACAACATGCCTGAAATAAATCTGGTCCTCCTTAAATACTCAAATAATTGAAGACATGAATGAAAAATGTTTTAAGTTTCAGATTTGGAATTAAGACACTATTCCTGTTATTCTTGTCTTTTTCAATTCTGGTAAAATTATTTAAAGTTATATATCATATCTTCCTTAGGAAATCAGGCTTAGTAGAAGGAAGCATGGGCTTGGATTCAGAAGACATGAAATTAGAGCTTAATCTTGCTATTTCCTTAAACTTTCTGAAATAGTTTTTTTTTTTTTAAGATTTTATTTATTTATTTGACAGAGAGATCACAAGTAGACAGAGAGGCAGGCAGAGAGAGAAAGAGAGAGAGAGAGAGAGAGAGAGAGAGAAGCAGGCTCCCTGCTGAGCAGAGAGCCTGATGCGGGACTCGATCCCAGGACCCTGAGATCATGACCTGAGCCGAAGGCAGCGGCTTAACCCACTGAGCCACCCAGGCGCCCCTGAAATAATTTTCTTAAATATTAACTAGTGGTACATAAACAATAAATTTTGGAACACTGAAAAAAATAAAATTAAATTAAAAAACTATTAACTAGTGGTATAATACATCTGACCAGCTTAGGGGAAATAATAAATGAGATAACAAGAAGGGCTTTTGCACTGTGTTGGTAGGCATGTGATAAATACCTTAAAAAATACTAGAAACTTCTTTCTTTGATGTCTATTATCCATTTTTTAAGATGTAACAATTAGGTATATAATACATAGGTATTTAATTCTTCTCAGGAAAAATGACTTCTTTCCACATTAAAAAAAAATCTATCTTTTGACTTTTGAAGATCAGTGCAGTGGTACAAGTTGTTTTTCTTAGCATCAAATGATCTGGGAAGCTTTTGCTTCTGACAGTGATGGATCAAGGTGCTAGTGGATGACTCCATTGCAGAAAACAACTACGAGACTTGGATATAATACAAAGCAGTTACTTGGAGACTGAATAAAAGCATTCTTGTATACATGCTCAGAGGAGGGAACTGTGGGGTTTCTAGTAAGTTCCTTCTTTTTTTTTTTTTTTGGCATAGGATTAAGTTCAGTCTTTACAGCTTCTATAGTGGAGGCAAAAGCTATAGTGGGAAAACATCTGTTTTCTGGCCAAGGGAACTAGAAGACTGAAACCGGGAAAATATGGCTGCTAGAGGGAGTAGGGGAATCCCAAAAAGGGAAGAGTCAGAGAAGGGATCCAAAATCTGGCTACCCACATATCTGACTTATTTTTGGTCCATGAGTACATGGTCAGTGGACTCAGAGCAACCCAGCTACAGAGGACAAGTCTGAAGAGACACTGGAGCTGCTGCCCCCAGATTAGAATCTCAGTGTAAACCCAGCCCAAATAATTGCCCACTATAACGAAAGAAGCAACGTGTGTTGGGAAAAATAAATAAACACACACACACACACACACACACACACACACACACGTACACACACAAAACAACCAAAAAAACCCCAAGTTTGGAATCTCCACAATGTAACACTGAAAATATCTGGCATAAAGTCCAAAATTATATGAAAAACCAAAAAGTGGAACACATTTGCAAGAGAAAAAGAGAATCAAATGAGTCCAATTGAGGTGAATCAGATTTTAGAACTACCAAAGATTTTTAAGGCTCTATTAAAACTATCCTTAGTAAGGTAAAACTAAAATATGCTCACAGTGAATTAAGAGATATGAGATCTCAGCATAGAAACAGAAATGTTAGGGTGCCTAGGTGGCTCAGTTGGTTAAGCAACTGCCTTCGGCTCAGGTCATGATCCTGGGGTCCTGGGTTCAAGTCCTGCATTGGGCTCCCCCTGCTGTGCAGGGAGTCTGCTTCTCCTTCTTCCTCTGCCTGCCACTCTCCCTGCTTGTGCTGTCTCTTTCACTCTGTCAAATAAGTACATAAAATCTTCAAAAAAATAAACTAAAAATTTTTTAAAAAGCAGAAATGGGGGCGCCTAGGTGACTCAGTGGGTTAAAGCCTCTGCCTTCGGCTTGGGTCATGATCTCAGGGTCCTGGGATCGAGCCCCGCATCGGGCTCTCTGCTTGGTGGGGAGCCTGCTTCCCTTCCTCTCTCTCTGCCTGCCTTTCTGCCTACTTGTGATCTCTGGCTGTCAAATAAATAAAATAAAAATCTTTAAAAAAAAGCAGAAATGTTAAAAAAGAAAATTGCATAGTACAATAAAGCTCACTGATTTTTCATGAAGACTAAATGCACATTTGGTAACTCGTCTATCACAGTGCCTAGTATAGATTTCCTCTACTTTCCTCTTTTTTCAAATATCCAGTCATGATGATAATATGACTGTCAGTGTTTTGAGTCTTACTTAGCCTTTAAGGTCAATTTTTTAATTGGTGCACAAGCTCCTGGCCAGACACTACTGTTGTTATTGTTGTTGCTGTTATTATTTTGGTGGCTTAAACAGTGGCTACATTATCTTACCAGAATTCTGTAGCTCAGAAATCTGACAATGAGGCTCAGTCAGGGTGTTGGCAGGGCTGCATTCCTTTCTGGAAGTTCTAGGGGAGAATTCGTTATTCCTTGCCTTTTCCAGCTTTGGATGCCTCCTGCATTTTTAGCTTGTGGCCCACTTCCTACATCTATAAAGCCAGCAAGGACTGACTGAATCCTTTTTACACTGCTATCTCTTCTAGTATCTGTAACTTGGGAAGGTTCTATGCTTCTAAAAATTCTGTGATGTGATTAGTCCTACCTGGATGATCAGGATATCGCCTTACTTCAAAGTTGTTGATGTTAATCACCTCCACAAAATCCTTTTTGTCGTGTAAGGTAATATATTCACAGGTTTTGGGGATTAGAATGTAGACATTTTGGGGGAGCAGGGATAGTACTATTTTTCTCTTCCATTTCCTCTTCTTGAGATCTTAATGGGAGGATACTAGTTTTCTATATGCCTTCATTGTCCTGTCATGTTTTCATTGTCCTTGACATTTTGATTGTTTCGTACCTTGTCCATTTTTTAAATTAAATTTTTATTTTTAGAAAAATCTTAGATTTACACCAAAATTGGGAAGATGGTATAGCAGTTTCTTACACCTTGTACCCTATTATTAATATTTTAAATAAATATGGTATACATGTTAACATTAATGAACCAATATTGATATATTATCATTAACTAAAGTCCATACTTTATTTGGATTTTCATGATTTTTCTGATTTTTCCCTAATGTCTTTTGTTGTTTTTCCTGGATCCTTTCCAGAAGAACCAAATTACATTTAGTCATCTTGCCTTCTTAAGCTCTTCTTGGCTATGACAGTTTTTCATACTCTCCTTGTTTTGGATGACCCTGAAAGTTTTGAGGAGTAATGGATATTTTGTAGAATGCAGCTCAGGTGGGATGGGATATACCAGATATTTTTTTCCTGATTAGACTGGAGTTAGAGCATTTTGGGACAGAGGCTCGTCATATCATATCAAGAATATATACTATCAACAAGACTTATCATTGTTGATGTTAACTTTGCTCACCTGGGTGAGGTGGCTTTTGACAGGTTTTTCCACTTTAAGATTCCTCTTTTCCCCTCCTTTCATACTGTTCTCTTATATGCAGTCCCTACTTAAAGAATGAGGAGTTCTGCTTCATCTTATTGAGGGTGAAGTATCTACCTAAGTTACCTGGAATTTTTCTGCAGGGGGATATTCTTTTCCCTTATTTATGTATTTACTCAATCATTTATTTCTATCTGTATGGACTTGTGCATATATATTTTATACTTTGTGTTATAATTCAATATTGCTTTATTTGGTTATGCAACATTTTTTGCGCTTGGTCATCTGGAGCGCTTTCAGTCAGCTCCTGTGTCCCTGTAACAACTCCCATCATTGTGGGGTTTTGTCTGTTTGTTTGTTTTAGAAACAGTGCCTTCCTTTCTTGAACTATGGTGTGATAAGTTTATGGTGTATACTTCTTGCCCCAGTTCTAGAATCAACCACTTACCTAAAAAGCCTTGGTTCCTTTTATTGGAGAATGGTATGAGAAACCAAGGTATTTGCACTAAGTGTGCTCATTACTACTGGTGTGTTGTTGCTTCTTGGCCCTTTCAGCTGATATAACGGGGGAATATATGGTGCATACTGATGACTGTATATACACATATCTGTACACAGTTTTATAGGTAATCATCTGTAATATATTAACTAAAGATGAGTTTATACTGAAGTGCTCAGCTCTATTCCATTACCATTTGGACCATTCTAGCCTACTCCCCTTTCCGATCTGTAACCTCCCATTCCAACAGGGAGAAAACTGACTTCCACCAATACTGTTTTTTTGAACTTGTCAACATCTACACTTCCTGTATTAGCAGTTGTACCCATATTTTCCTCTGTAAATCACTCCCAGTCCATGTAGTTTAGCGGAACTGATCCCGCTCATTGGAGGAAAGGTTGTATTCATTGGCCCCGCTAAATAACACAACCATTCTCCTTGGCTGTGGGTGCAGGTTCTGTGAGAGACATGTGGCCCAGATCAGTCTCAAGTTTCAGGACTTCTGCTGAAGTAAGTGGAAAGGAGACATTTTATTTCTGCTGATTTTATAGCTGTGATGATATGAGTCTAATCACAGGGAAAGAACACATGAGAAATATGTAACATATAGAAAGATTGGGCAAAAGAAGGGTAGAGATACTTTTCTGATATGATCCGAGCACCTGGCCCTACTCATAACTCCCCATGAACATTTCCATTATTAGCCAGTGACTTTCCTTCTTTGCTTAAGCCTACACCTTCTTGAGGCTGAAGTATCTGCCTAAGTTATCAGGAATTATTCTGCAGGGGAGTTTCTTTTCCCAGCTAGGTTTCATTCCATGTCCTTTATCCACGTAGGTTTAACAGGATTTTATTAAATTTATGATCCCAAGGCACTGAAATGCAACATACCAATTAGGATAATATCGTTTAATTCCATAGATTTCAGTAGACCTAGGGTTAACCTTTAATCTATTGAGAATTATATATCCTAATACTAGCATTTCCTTTGTGTTAAAACTAAGTAGAAATTTTATGTTGTCAGGATAATTTTTCATTCAGGTCACTAGATAAGATACTGTATTTGTATTTAATAATACATTGGAGCAGACTGAAAATATTGAACTTTTGCCTCACCTGACTCCCTTATGCATATTTTCTTTCCTTTTATTTTTTTAATTACCATTTGTCTTGAGAACATGTAAGCTCTAAAATGAGTAATTTCCTTCTCATTATGTTCTTTTTCAAACCGATGTCATTATTATTATTTGAAGATTTTATTTATTTATTTGACAGAGAGCACAAGCAAGGGGAGCAGCAGAGAGAGAGGGAGAAGCAGTTTCTACACAGAGCAGAGAGCTTGATGTGGTGCTTGATACCAGAACCCTAAGATCATGACCTGAGGTGGAGGCAGACGCTTGACTGAGCCACCCAGGTGTCCCTGATATCGTTATTAAATTCCACAATTATAAAGAAACAGGGATGGTTAGTCTGAGTTCCTAATATTGTTTAGATTTCTGTTTAGCTGCATGTTAAAATTAAAACATTTGCTCTTAGATTACTTAAATAATATCTTTGGGACAATTATATAATTTTCATTGTTCTGTATACCTGTATACCTGTATACCATGTGTGATATTTGCTATCATTAAACTTTTTTGAATTTTGAAACTAATTTTCTACTAGAGGCAATGTTTGAAGTAATTCTCAAACCTCAGGATACTAACAACAGGTGAGAGAATTTTTTAGTTATTGAGTTCTTTTGACTGAACAGTTTGGAAACTTCAGTGTTGGGAAGATACATTTATTCACATCCCTTCTGGGTGGAGAGAATCCATTGCTGTGATGGCTCTGGCCTCTCCTCACACCCTCACTCCCTTGGCTCCAAGGATTCACCAGATGATGAGTGTGGGAAGTGGGAGTGCACGTGCATTGCTCTCCCTTTTCCTCTGTTCTTCCTCCTGATTGGACCCCTCCAGGAAACATGTGCCCTTTGCTATCTTGGCCATCCAGTATGTTTATTGGTGACATCCCTGTTACCCAGTGAGCACTGTCTTGCCTTAACTGTGCCTGTCATTGCTAGCCCTCTTTATAAGCTTCAGATAGCTATTTTATCCCTCAAACTATTTAAAGCTATTTCTGTTCTAACAGTGTACTTATAAACTGTCAGATCTTATAAAGAAAATGGACATCTTTTTCTGACACATTATCTGTGACTTTAGGTAATACCTAAAACAGTAACAGCAAAACTTTGTGGCCCAATCAATGGCAGTAAGTTGAGTGAAACCTCATTTTCTAACTTCTTTCCTCCCCATTTACCCCCCGTTCAAAGATGCACCTGGAAATACAGGGTAGAAGTGGTTGCCCAAGAAGTGGTTTCTCCTGGGTGTGATAACACCCTGTAGCTCCGTCATTTTTTCCAAGGGCAAAGAGCTGGTGATGCTGACTGTACTTGGGTCAAGATATGAGAGAAAAGTGGAAGGAAGCTCTTTTATGAGGAGAGTTGTTTTGGATCAAGTAGAAAGGTGGTAAGGGAGTTTGCACTGATGAAAGAGCAGAAAGGTTGGGAACTAATGAACTAACTCAGGGGGGTCCTGAGTAAATAAGGTTAATTGTTTTAAGATTATAGAAGAAGAGATGTTGTAACACAACACAAGATGTTGTGTTACAACATCTCTTTGTATTTTCTTTGTTGCATTAGACTTTAAAATATTCTTTGGAGTGAAGGGGCTCACTCTCAAATTGCACTTGTCACTCTGTAATATCAGTTGGAATTAAGGCATACAGTTGACACTGAGTTGTTTGTTCTATTTTTATTCTATTATCTTTGCAATGTCATTATCTAAGGTGCTTTGGGCCAAAACAGTTGCGTGCATAAAGAGCCAAATGAGTCAAGTGAAGATTATGACATTTTCCAACCTAAGCATTCAGTCTTAGAAAGAATAAATATGCATTGCTTTAATAATTACCCCTTTAAAAATGGTGATATAAAATAGAAAATGTGGAAACACTTTAGAAGCAAGTCCAGACATTCTGTGTAACATGAAAAAATGCATGTTTACCACCCATGCTCCGTGCTGCTGAGGCTTTCCTGTTAGCATTGTCTGAGATTCTTGGCAAAGAGAAAATAGTTGGAGCCCTGGGCAGCACTTAGTCTCAGGTATTAATGAAGGTGCCCAGCCTCAGAATACCTGGCAAACCTGTTGTCCATTTTTGAGCAAAACTCTCTCACCTTTGACCTTGATGGAGGAACAGCTGTGTGCCTCTAATGATTCTTACCGTCATTATTATTATTATTATTTTTTTGACATATAGAGATCGCAGGTAGGCAGAGAGGCAGGCAGAGAGAGAGAGAGGAGGAAGCAGGCTCCCTGCTGAGCAGAGAGCCCGATGTGGGGCTCGATCCCAGGACCCTGAGGTCATGACCTGAGCCGAAGGCAGAGGCTTTAACCCACTGAGCCACCCAGGCACCCCTCTTACCCTCATTCTAATGGAGCAAAGTTGGTTACATTTAGGGAGACTAACTGAGCAGAGGGCAGTCTGTCTAAGCCTAGCCAGAGTGCTGTTATATTTGTGGTTTACTTTAAGGCAGGGCAGGGGTGGAAAGCCAATCTAATCCTTCATTTCAGGAATTTGAACTAAGTTTCAGTGGGCAGTGTTGTTTGAGGTTGAAAGTTGCAACATGTCGTCATAATGGATAGCAACTGTGAATACTCAGAAGAAGCCTGTTGTAGAGATGGGGCAGATTCCACAAAGAGAAGCAGAGAAAGACACTCAGTTTGGACTGTTGTGAAAGACACCACTAGAGATAGAGGAAACCGCGAGTGTCCAGGCCTGAGAGTCCCAGCAGTTGTTGATGGCATGTTAGTAATGTGCTCATTCCTATCTTAGGTCTCCTTTCAAGAAGTCTTATTTTCCTTGGAGTTAGTTGAGTGAGTATTTGTTCCTTAAATCCAAACTGTCAAATGATATTTTCAACACAAAATGAGATAACACATGTTCACTGTCAAATGTTCCTTCAGCCTTCCCCAGTTTACCATTAGTGGCAAAATATGTGTTTTCTTTTATGCATACATGAGCAAGACCACAAAAATTATGTTCTTATTGAGAAACTTTTTTTTCAGTATTTCAAAATGTAAACATCTCAACTACTTCAGGCTGTTAGGGAATTTCTGTTGGAATGTTCTGTTAGGAAATGTTACAGCAAAGCAGGTGTCATACTTTCTTTTGCCACAAAACTTAGTGTGATGAGTGTGTTATTTTTCAAATTTTCTATAATTGAATTTAATCTGAGCTGTTACTATTCCTAGTATCAGAAAAACTGAAATCTGGTCAATTCTGTAAACCCACTCACATCAGTGTTTTCTTGGTCATTTCAGGCTCCCCATATTAGGTGGTGTTTATGGCTTAGGGGGCACTGGGCTTTGTTGTTGCTGTATGGTTTCCCTGCTGTGTAATGTGTCCTGTATGGACTTTTGCTATTTGATAGTCCTCCTACTGAGATGTCCCAGGCCCTGTTTTGGTCTCCCTGTGGATAGCATATGCCACTGTTTTTCAAACTGTAGTGAAGGATGATTTTTTTCCTCTGTTGTTGTTGTTGTTAACCAGTCCTGGAAGGCACATGCAACTCAGTACCCAAATTGGGACTTACAAATTGGTGTATACTTTCTTCAAAAGACAAATCTACTGATCACATATTTGGATGTTGTGACAATGTCAAACTGACATCCAAGTTTCTAAGTGCTTACTTTCAATTTCTGTACTTACTTCACATGGACTCTTAATGACCAGTCTGTGGACCACCATCCATCCACGGATGACACAGTGGGGAGTGCTGCACGAGGTCACTCTTTTCTGTGGAAAAGAAGCTTGGGACATCATTTAAGACATTTAAGTCTAGGGATGAGCCTGAAATATTGCTTTCCTTCTTACGTGATGGGCAAGGGGAAGAATTTATGTGGCATCCAGTCCACATCACTGGTGTAATCAGCTAGTTTCCTTTTGAGCTTCCTGGGGTTATTGAAAATAAATTACAGAATAATTGGGATATCTAGTAATCTCTGTACAGTAAGACATAATATCTTGGGGGTCATGCTACCCTATTCTTGAGGTGATAGAGGGTCATTCCTAAGAGAAACAAGTTACTAACTTAATTTGATTTGATTTATGTTTCATATCTGGTAGAAGGTCTGTTTCTCCATGTGGAGGGCTAATCTCTCTCTGCCTTTTATTTTGGAATGCCTGAGCTTGGTTGTCAGGTATGATGATTAAAGGCACAAAACCAATTATTTTGGCAGCTTGGTGCTGAGGGCAGGGACTTTACTGCCAAGATGATCACTAACTGGATCAGGCTCCTAAATTGTTCTGTTATGCCGAGCAAAACAAAACAAAAACTAGAAAAACCTCAACAACAGAAAAAAAAAAACACAACCCTAAGCATTTAGAGAGCTATGCCCATTAAAAGACAGCTTGGAAATAAAGAAAGCAGGTCTGTCTCAAGCCCTGATTAGGACTTGTACTAGGTTTATAGACACAGGCTCCAAGTGAAGTGTTTATGCCAGCAGAAGGCATAGATAGTAACATCTCGGCTTCAAAGTATGTAATGGCACCTGTGAGAACTATAAAGGCTCAAAGAAACCCTGTCTCCTTCATGCTGTTGCTCTCCCTGTTCCTCTTTTCTCTCTTCCTTCTTCTTTTTTTCTCAGAAGCTAATCAGATAGATCAGGGTTAGTACATTGTCTCTGCTGTTTGTGATTGGTGTGGCCTTGAACAGATGATGTCATCTATATGCCTTAGCACCGTGAGTACAGATAATAAAACATTTTTGCAAAGTCACTGTAGTAGGAATACCTGAGAAAGAATATCTCTAGTGGGAGGATACTAAGAACTTGGTATACTGTAATATATGTTTATATAGTACTATATGGTACTTTAGGGTGGCTATGGTTAGTGTGCTTCAAGCAGAGGGCTGGTATAAGTCTAACAGGAAACTCTGGGAAAGCCATCCTTCGCAGAACTGAGCCAATGGAAGCTGGCTTCAAACCACAAGGGTATTTCATTGCTTTTTTAGGATATTACTAAAACCTTAAAAGGGTCCATAGCTTTGTAAAAATCTAGGACTATAGAATGAAGAGTCTCAAATGACTTAAAGCTTTCCCTTCCAGAGTCCTTTTTGAGACTTACCTCTTACCACCCTGGGACTCTTGCCTTTATTGTTTTTGTGCCAGTGTTCCCAATTTCTTCCTCAAAGACTTCCTGCCTGCAAGTCTTTGTAAACTATGTGAGTATTGGCCTGTACAATACAGGAACCATGTAAAATGAATGGGTATGTGGACAAAGCTAGATACCTTGATTCTGATCTCCCACTTGTTTTATCCTGTGACACTGATTCCTTTAGAATGTCAGCAAGAAAACTGAAACCTAGCCAAGGTCTGATAGCTTCTAAAGGGAGGCGTCCATTTGAATCCAGGTCTCTTAACTTCAACTTGGATGATCTCCCCAAATGTCATGGCTGGATTGGTACTTTGCTTTCTGATACTTGGTCTTCTAGGCTCTTTTTTCTCTATTTATATACTGATCCTCTATTTTTAATCCACATTCTCATTCTTTGGTGATACTATGATTGCTTACCACATATTGTTCTCTAATACCTGCTGGCCCTTTAAGATTGCTTCTGGCTTTCCTGTGAAAGTCTGTCTCACTGTTATCAAAATCTGTGCACTGGTAAGCCCTTCACAATCCCCCTGCCCATGTTGAAAGGCAGACTAGATTTGCAACTTGTGCAACATTTGGAAGTCTTTTCTCTCAGATACAACACTGAATTTCTTTTGGCAACACCTTTCTGTATACTTTTGATTAATATGAACTTTTAAAAGTTATTTCACACCAACATTTGCCACAAATTCAAAATTAGAAATGATGTTAAATTTAAATAAAAGCAAGAAATATAAAACCCATTAAAGAATTTGGATTTAACTTTCTAATAGAATATGAATAAATACCCAAACACATTTTGTTATAGGGTGAGTTTCCTGTATAAGTTGATACTTTATATTTTAGTTTTGTAAAATTGTCAGCAGCAGGAACATGGAAAGTTGGGAGAGTTAAGTGGCATTAGAAAACGTGGGCTTATTCATGCAAATATTAAGTTATGATAGAAGACTTGACTCACTTTGTAAAAACGTTCTTCCTTTTTTGAATTCCACTAACAAAATAAAACACAGAAAGCTGAATGTCCCATCACACTTTACATTGAAGAGAAATAGAACAGAGCATTTTCCCAGATGCTTAAAAATGATTCAAAGTAAGATATGGAATAGAATTTTAACAAAAGAATACAATTTTAAAAATATGATTTGAACAGTAAAGGTAGAAAGAAAGCAGCTTAGGAGATAAAGCCAACTGTCGATTTAAAATAATTAAAACAAAGTATTTGTGACTTTATAGATTGTAACTAAAGATTATAGGGTGTTTTACTTTTTAAATGGAATTCTTTTTCTAATTACCAATTGCTTTATGGCTATAGACACGTTTTCCAAAACCCTTTGTTCCTTCAGTGATGTTTATGGCTATAGCCTGTTACTAGAATCCAGTTAGTTCAAGGAAATTCAAAGGAATCTCCCAAAAGTACAAAGAAAAATGCTGATTTGGATTTGTCCTTTTATGCAGTTGGAAGAAAGCAAATAGAATGATACTTAAATTTTGGTGTTTTACATGCATCTAGCTTTTGTTTAGGTTTATTGCACTTTTCAATGCTAATGAACTTCCAGGGTCATAACCTCCAGCAAAGAGTGTCAGTCACTTCTTTCTGAAAACTTTTTCGGTATGATCTGAATTATTGGCCTATAAGGCCAATTGGCCTATCTTCTTCTAAGGTTACCTTTTGAGAAGGGGGAAGGAAGAGGCAGAGGAGGAAACTGCATCGCTGGCTTGCTTGTTTTAGCACTTTTGAGACACGTTTTCCAAAACCCTTTGTTCCATCAGTGATGTTATATTCTGCTGCAATCTCTAGATGTTGTAGCCAAGAAATTCAAAATGTATGAATAGTGGAAACTGATTAATGATTTATTTGCTTAAACATCTTATCCAGATCATGTAAAAAGTTTATTTTGACCACAAATTCTCGAGAAGCTTGGTTCATAAAAGTGATTCAAGTTTGTGAAGAGAGGACATGAATACCTAAATTACTTGAAACAACTGAAGAGAAAATCCAAATAAATTAATGAAGATTTTCTCCTTATGTAAGAGTTTTTTCCAGCCCATGTTGATAGAATATTTTACTTCAGTCCTTAAGAAATGGAAATGGTTGACCAAACTCTTCTCAGTAACTTAACACAATTAAAAAAAGTAAAAACAAATAAATATAAGAAAATGAAAGTAGTATTAAGCCAAGAAAAAGAGAGAACTGCATGCCCACTGGAATGTTTTAGCATTTGGAATGAAGCTCAAGTGTATGAGAAATTTACAAAGTGTATCAGAAATATATAAAACTTTGCATAGGCCAAAAGAGGGTGAACTATGGTAAAGTTAGAGCATTTCCTAAATATTATAGATCTTCTTCCTAAAAGAATACTCAAGGTTCGCAGTAGCTAAATCTCCAACTATAATATATATATACGTTTAAGTATACCACAAAGATCTCAGTTGACAGACTAGATATCACTGGAGACCTCTTTCTCAGGCCTTCTGGGCAAGGTATTTGTACCTGGGTTTGTCTAGTGGGCCTAGACTGTGACTCTCAACTGGAAAGATTTTGCCTCCTAGGGGACTTTTTGGTAAAGATATCTGGAGCCATTTTTGGATATCAGAACTTTTGGGTAGGGGTGCTAGTGGCATGTAGTGGGCAAAAGAAGGGATGCTGCTAAGTATCCTGCAACACACAAGACAGCGCCTCACAATTAGAATTATCCAGTCCAAAAAATGAATAAGGCTGAGATCGAGAAACCCTGGCCCAGTCTGAAACGTAATTCTGAAACTAATGTGGACTAGGTATCAAGTAGAGAAAAATAAATGATAGTTTTTCCAAGAGTGGGATAAAACTACAGGATAAAAATGTAGAGCCTACAGAGCAGACAGTAGTTACTATTGAAATTGCATAAGTGTACACATGTTTACTCCATAGCTTGATTCATAGCATTCTGGCACATGCTGGTGTCTCTACAAAAACTTTAGTAGTAGCATTATCTCTGATTCTTAGGCAAAAGATGAGCTTTTTGCTAAAACAAACAAAGACATTTGTTCTATGTGAGTATCATACTGTTCTTGTGAAGCATCAGACTGTGACTAAAATGAACATTCCAATCTCTAGATCTGGCAGTTGAATTTGCCTTGGCCAAGAGCAGAATTTTTATTTTCTTTTTATGTTTGATAGTGAAAAATTACATAAAATGTTTAGAGAATCATTTAAATAGAGGACTATTGTCATGACTCTGAAAATTTTCTAAAGAAAAATTATTTAGATCTTTAAAAACAAAAAAAAGTCAAGAAAATGGATTCTACCAAGAAACACCTAGCTTGCATGATTTTTAATAGAGAATTCTGGCCCTAGGTCAAAATTGGTGTTTCCTGAAAATTTATTTGCGTATTACTTAAGCATGTGAGAGAATAAATTTCTAGTTAATATTGACAGAACTTTATAACAAAGATGATAGTCATGCTGGTTTTCAGGTAGTGGGAAAAGCATGTAGTAGTGGTTGTCTCCCTTTTGTTCCTAAACAGGAATGACTTTGAATTGAAGGTCTGATGGCAGCATGGTTGTTCTTCTTTGGCCTTATGTAGTGCCATTAGTCTATTTGTTTTATATTGGAAATTTGTTAAAGCCTCTATCAGCATTCCAAGAATTATCACATTTTTGTAGAAACCCTCAAGAATTGTATATTATGGAGAAACCTAGGTGGCTCACTCAGTTAAGCATCGAACTCTTGAGTTTGGCTCAGGGTCATGAGATCAAGCCCTGAACTGGGCTCCCTGCTCAACAGGGAGTCTGCTTGAGATTCTCTCTCTCTCTCTGCCCCTCCCCCTCAAATAAATAAATCTTAATTTATTTATTTGAGAGAGTGAGAGAACAGACACAGAGTAAAAGGGAAAAGCAGACTTCCCACTGAGCAGAGGGCACAATGTGGGACTCAATCCCATGACTCTGGGATCAAGACCTGAGCTGAAGGTAGACGCTCAGCTGACTGAACCACACAGCCACCCTAATAAATAACTGTTAAAAAAAAAAAAAGTCAATACTCTGAAGCCCAAACCTAAGCTCAAGGTATAAACCATTACGAAATCCATCATTCAAATTTCCCTTGATATTTTTCTTCCTATATAGAAAAGTCAGCAGGAAGTATTCACCCATCTGAGTATTAAATATTTGAGAATTTAACTCCTTTAAAGTAATATTGTATCTTCTAGAGTTATGATGTCTAATATGATATCCCCTAGACACAAGTGACTATTTAAAAAAATAAAATAAAAATTTCACTCCCTCAGTTGTACTGGCCAGTTACAATGGCTTAGTAGCTGCCGTGTGTGACTAGTGGCTATTCTTTTGGACTAGGCAATTTTAGAACATTTTTCTGATTGTAGATGTTGATGATCTGGAAAAAGCTATTATTGGCAAAAGTCACTCAAATGTAGATATTCAGAAAAGGTCCCCTTTCATTATTTGTATGAGTTTCTAAAGATGCTTAGTGTAAGTCTATCAAAATGATGTTGCTACGTATTTTTGTGAGAAAGAATCCAAATGTGAAGGTTAATGTTCTATCTCAATCTGACTGGGCCGGGGATACCTAGACATTTGGCGAAACATTATTCTGTATTGTCTTTAGGGTGTTTCTGGATGAAATTAGCATTTGAATTGATAGACTAAGTAAAGCAGATTTTCCTCTGTAATATGAGGGATATTAACCTCTTATGGGATGTATGATGTGCAGATATTTTCTTCAGTTTCATAGGTTGTCTTTTTATTTTGTCAGTGGTTCTTTTGGTGTATAGAAGCTTTTTTCTTTGATGTGGTCTCACTTGTTATTTTTGTTTTTGTTGCCGCTCAATCAGTTAAAGTTCTAGATAGAATTGAGTAGAGCTGAATAAGAGGGAACTCCTCCTTCATCAACACTTGAACTTGGACATTGATCTTTTCCAGCCTTGAAATTTCAAGTCTTGTTGAATCTCAGGGCTGCTGAGTTTTAGACTAGAAATTATGCCTTGGGTTCTCAGGCCTTCAAACTTGGACTAGAACTATACATTGGCTCTCTTGGGTCTCCAGCTTCCTAATTACAGATCTTGGGGCCCTTTAGCCTCCATAATCACATGAGCCTTTTTTTTTTTTTTTTTTTTTTTTTTTTTTACCATAGATCTCTTGACGGCACCTAGCACAATGTTGGGCAAATAAGTGTATTGCTGCATAATTATATATATGTTATATATGTAATAAAATATGTATGATATTTTATATGTCATATTTTATGTCATTATATGTGAATTATATATGTGTGCTATCTATTGATCTATTATTTTTTTCTAGGGAATCCTGACTAATATACCATGAAAGAAAGGGAAAGAGAGAAGGTAAATAATTGAAAAGTGAAGTTTGTCCCTTGGATTTTCTTTCTTTTATATCATAACTTATCAAGATCCAACAGAGAAGTAATCCAGTAAGGGAGGCAAGTGTTTATTTGTGAAAAGTGAAAGGGGCAAAAACACCAGAAGGAATAAAATAGGATAAATACTTAAGGATGGGGGAGATTTGAGAATCATATAATAAATTATAATTTTGATAAAAACTGGATTTCCAAATGGCAAAATAAAATTAAGAAACAAGATCGTAATTCAAGGTGCATCTTAAGCATTTAAAATATGACTAATTCTTCTTAAGATGCCTACCTAGTGACTTAATGTTTTAAGAATCCCATTAATTACATTGGTTAGAATGAAAATGGATATACCTGGGTCTTCATGAGAAATGCTGTCTATGCTCTTGGGCCTGAGCAGTAGATCAATGATGGAAGATTTGAAGCTCCCATTTAGCCTGTACCTTATTTTATGCTACAATTTAGCCACATACAATAGACCATTGAATCATCAACATGTGCAAACAAATAAGCAAATGCTCCTTCTTTTTCATGATTGAAGAAATAAACGAGAGTGGTATTAATTATCTGGCTAAAATAAATTATAATGAATGCAAACTCATTACTGTTGAAATCAATGCATGCGTAACAGAAGGTACATTTATTGAAGTCAACATACTTAATTACATTTGGAGTAATAAAGAGAGTAGGCATGAAGACCAATGTCTCTTGAGCCTAAACATTAATTTTGATCTAATTTTCTTTTCCTTGATGTTGAGAAAATGAAAAGGCAAATAAAATTAAGAGACCAACCCTAACTTCATTAGCTTTGTTTATGGGGGATTATAAACTGTTAGTACCATGTTATTCCACATTGTGATCCAAGGAAAGGTCACTTGATTTTAAAGCTGGTAATGTTAATATGAGAATAAAGGTAGCCAGATGGCTTTTCTTATTCTACAAGAGTACAGAAGACATATGTAATGCTACAAGAGTCACAGTGACAAGAACAGAAGATACATAGAATTTTGACACTTTGGAGGGAAAGTATCTTAGTGAGCTTGGTTGCTATAACAGAATACAGTGGACTGAGTGATTTTAACAGCAAACATTTATTTCTCACATCCAAGATCAAGGTACCAACACATTTGGCTCCTGGTGAAGACCCATTTCTTGGCTTGTAGACTGCTGCCCTTTTGCTGCATGTCCAAATAGCCCCTCCTTGGTGCATGCCCATGGAGAGACGAAGAAAGATAGAGATGGAGATAAAGATAGAGAAAGATGGATAGATATGTATTTTTTTCTTATAAGGACACTAATCCCATCATGATGTTCCCCCTCATGATCTAATATAAACCTAATTATTTGCCAAAGGCTCCACTATCTCACTAGAGTTTAGGGCTTCAATATATGAATTTTGGGGGAACACAAGAATTCAGCATATAACAAAGAGCTTATTCTTATGACACTTAAACTTTTGTCCAACCAAGTACATCTTCTTTCTTAATCTCTTTCCTTTATCCAAACTATGTCCAAACATTTTTTATTGTTGTTGCTGTTATTATTGCTTTGTAGTCCTAGATACTTGCCATAAGCACTGGGGTTTGGGGTGGGGGGTGCTTAGCTTTTTCGATTAAGCGCACTAAAATGTGAACACTCAAGCTCAGACTTCTTTGTAGCACCTAGCACAATGTTGGGCAAAGGGGTGTGTTGTTGGGTAGATAACTATTAGATGAGTAAATGAAGAGTGAAATCCCTGGTATCCATTATGACAGGTGACTCTGGCTGGAATGGTATTTTCCCATTCCAGGAAAAGGAGAAAACAGCATGATCAGATAAATGGCCTGATCAGATAAATCACATAAATTGTTCCTGGCATACTGCTTGGCTGTTAGAGATTCAGGTTCTGATTCAGCTGGGACTATTGATTTAAAAGGACCCACCTAACCCTTCTGCGAAGGTACAGGACTATGGTATTCCCCCTTTCCTCCCTTCCTTCCTTCCTTCCTTCCTTCATTCCTTCCTTCCTTCCTTCTTTCCTTCCTTCCATTTGACTGAGAGAGAGCACAAGTAGGCAGAGCAGCAGGCAGAGGGGTGGGGGAAGCAGGCTCTCTGCTGAGCAGAGAGCCCAATGTGGGGATCAATCCCAGGACCCTGAGATCATGACCTGAGCCGAAGGCAGAGGCCTAACCCATTGAGACACCCAGGTGCCCCTATAGTATTTCTTTTAATCCACTGCATCTGATCAGCATTTCCCATACAGCTTCATCCTTGGGTTCAAACATGTTTAGCTTCAGAGAAAATATAATTTCTGTTGCTTTTTATCAGAAAAATATTTGACCTTTTAAAATTTCGTTATCCATTATGGCTCTCTCGTGGGTAATCATAGAGCTAGGGAAGGAAAGGCACTGGTAAGCATTTCAGCGTGTCATCCAATTTTTAACACTTCCAGTTGATGAAATACGAATGGATAGGTAAGCATGCAGAAAACATACAAAGAATGTAATCTCTAATGGAACAACAACAAAATGTTACACTGAAAAATATCAGAAATAAAGCTAAAACTAATGTGTTTATCCTATGAAAATACTTTAGGAGGAGTATTTGAAAAAGTCATAGTGGAAGTCTAACTGAGCCAGATGTTCTGCTGTGAGCACAATTGTCCTGATAGGTGCTGTCAAAAAATAAGAAAAAGACAGATCCTTCTTCTTATGTAAACTGACTGGATACCACATCCCCAAGGTTTGCTATTATATGTATCAAGGAGAAGAAATTAACAGTTGGGTGATATTAGAGGATTTTTCTGCTACATCTGTCTTTATATTGACTATTAAATGACTTCCTGCAAAGTTGGTATTTTACTGGTGGTTTTATAGCAGAGGTTCAAGGACATGTAAGTGGAGCCCAGGTAATATCTATTCCAGTTGGATTATTCCAGCAGTTCTCAAATGGAGACAATGTTGCCCCCTAAGCCCTAACCCTCAGAGACATCTGACAACTGGAGCCATATGAGAGTAAATTGTCAGGACTTCTGTAGTATTCCCTAAAAGCAAGGACTTTCTCTTATATAACCACACTATAATGAATATGTCTTTCATATTCTTTTGGCATATCCCTGTTCTTCTTTGAGCAAATCCTTGTTTTCTGGCCCAAGATGTTCTAGGATTCTGTGTACTGCATTGTGTACTCCTCAAATCGATCTGTTGAAGTTCTGGCCCCCACTATGATAATATTGGACTGGAGGCCTTTGGGTAGTGTCCTCATGATGGGATTAGGGCTCTTATAAGAAGACACCAGAGAGCTTGCTCACTCTTAGTCTTTCTTTCTGTCTTGTGAGGACATAGCAGAAAGATGACTATCTATGGGCCAGGAAGAAGACTCTCACCAGAACCTGAGTTGGCCTGCACATAGATCAGGGAACTTCCCAGCCTCTAGAACTGTGAGGAATAAAATTCAGTTGTTAAAGCCACCAAAAATATCCATGATATTTTGTTATAGGAGGCCAAATAGACTAAGACACAGGCCCATTATTGTATGTTTCCCTGTCTCAGCCCTGGAGCCCAAGGACTACCCTAAAGTGATTCAGAACTCAGACAGCAATAGTACTCTTATTGTTTCTCTTGAGTTCACTCCATGCATTGGGTTTTTGGCCCAGATTTGAAAATCTGTTTCATTCCCACAGGGTTCAAACATCTGTACTTTAAATTAATATGAATAGAAATTCACATAAACCTAATTCATGCGTTGTAATGCCTTAACAATGTGCTTGCTTTTCCATGGAAAGAAATTTTCATCCTCAAAGTGTCTCTCTTGAGGCTTCACGTTGTAACTGTGAGTTTTGGCTCAAGCTCTAGATAGTGCAACTTGTGTGGCAGGCTGACAAGTATGGGAGCCTCAGGACAAACTGCTATCCTGGGCTCACACTGCACTGTGGAGCTGTGCAGCCCAGCTGGTCATGAGACTGGCTTTGGCTTTTGCCACTGAAGGAGAACAAAAGGGCAGGTTTGGGAAAACAGGTACCATGCCAGCTGAGTTAAAAAGCACCTGAGTCAAGTTTCTTCTTTGCTCATGCTGTTTCTAAATAGATATTTCATTTGGACTCCAATGTGGAATAACCTTGGGATGCTGGGGAAAGGTTGGTTATCTTTCTCTGCTTTGGTACTCTTCCATATGGTGTGTCTCTTGCATTTCCTTTTGTTCAGCTTGTCACTTGCTGTAATGCAGGTCTATGTTAAATAGAGTAGAAATGCTTTCAGACAAGAAGGGGAACTTTAATAGGAGTTAAGGGGTATATTGCCACTCACAGTATATATGTATATTTTGTTTGCTTTTATTTCTATAAACATCTATTTTTCAGTATGTTTTGAAAAATTAGGAACCACAACACAAAACTTATTTTGGCCTTTGGTCTTTTTACAAAAGCAATTACTAAAAGCAATCCCCAAATTCAGTAGAGAAGTCCTTTATAAAATGTATTTGTTATAGTTAAGTGGAAATCAGACAAAAACATTTTATCTGGCAGGATTTGTTACAGGTTGTTCTGCAGTGTAACTCTTTACATATATTTTCTTGCTGAATTGAATCTCAGAATTTAGAGCAGCAGGAGCAATGGCAAACTGACCCTAAAACAAAATATGGAATATCCAAAGATGGAGCGCCCAAGGCCACCCCACACAAGCCTGCTTGAGGCCTCCAGCTTCCCAGCCTGAAGACATGGGGTCCTGAAAACACTTGAAAGATACAACTATGCTCCCTGGGAGAGGGGTTGGAGTAACCCATGTTTTATTACCAAGTATTCGAATAGATTCATTTTCTTAATTTCGTTGGTGGAACAAGGAATTGGTGAGGCAGGGGGTTAATGATAAATGGGTTACTGGCGGGGAGCAGAGCAGGAATTTGTCCGACACGGTAGGGACCAACTTAGGTGGTGATAGATTTGCCAGGTGCCTGACTGGGGGACTCTGAATAGCAGGAAGTCACTGAACACCTGTGGAGGAAGTGAGAAAAGGGGGTGGATTGGGGCACAGAGCCAAGGATTTCTTTGAAATCCTCACGGAGAGAAGTTCACTTTAATGTGGCCACCATTCTCCGTAAGAGCCAAGTCGCTTAGTTCCAGGGAGCACAGCATAAACCTTGCAGTTGTGTTGTCTAAAAAGGGGACCTTATGGTATATGTTATTTTCCCTCTTGGCTCCTTACTTCTGTTTTATCGTGTGACAGTGCACCTACAGTTTAATTCATTATCATTTACCAGGCACCATACAAATAGATGATAGATATTATTTCATTTAGTCCATTTAACATGCCTATGAGGTAGGTGTTATCACCCACACATCCCTATTGGCTAGGTGAAGAATCTGAACATAGAGAGAGAAATGAAATAATAGCTTGAATTAGCACAGCAGAGTCAGGATTTCATTTAGGTCTGTCTGATGTCACTACTTTATTTTTTAGAGGTAGCATTCAACAGTGCCACTGACTGTGACCCACCATTTCTTTTTAGGATTTTATTTATTTACTCGTTTGTTTGTTTTCCAGAGACAGAGTTTGAGAGAGAGCATGCGTAAGCAGGAGGAGTGGAAGGCAGAGGGAGAAGCAGGTTCCCTGCTGAGCAAGTAGTCCAATGTGGGACTCGATCCCAGGACCCTTAACTGACTGAGCTTACCCAGGAGTCTCATGGCCTGCCATTTTATTTAAGGTCACAGACCATGTTGTTCAGAAGGTTGGCTCGTTAGAAATTCTGGACTCTGGCTCTAGCTTTATAAACATAATGTTCTAACTAACTGAGACAACTAGTGGTTTGCAGTATAAGTTAACTTTTGTTGTGTAGTGAACACCATAACATAGTGGCTTAAAAAAAACAAAACAAAACATTTACTTAATTCATGATTCTGCATGTTGGCAGTTTGCTTAGGCTTGCTACGAAGTCCTTATGATCAGGGTCAGGTTCTCTCCTTGGCTAAATTCTCTCACATGTCTGGGACCTCAGCTTCAACTATAGGGAGGAACTCCTTCCATGCATCCATCATTCCTCAGCTGGCTAACCTCAGCTTGTTCACACAGTGACAGATGGATTTTAAGAGCACTTTGGGAAGAGAAGCCAGAATGTGCAAACACTTTTTTATAGATATAAAAAATATATAGATATTTGTGTCACTGGTGTTCTGTTCACTGGTGTCCTGTTGGTCAAAGTTAGTCACATGATCAATTCATATGCAAACAATGAAGAAATAGACCCTTCATTCTAGAAGAATCTGCAGCATTTTTTTGCTAGGGCATCACATTGCAAACAAGTTTCATTAAAAAAGCTGTGAATCCAGGAAAGGGAAGAATTTGTAATCATTAAAAAAAAAATCTATCATACTTGACTAATTCTGTCCAGTTCTTTTACAAATTTTTGGTACTTCTCATGAGGGAAAACCAGAGAAAACTTGAGAGTATATATCGTAGAAAACATTCATCATTACTGAATGTGAACTTAAAACTAGGAAGCCCTATGTCTAGCTGGCCAAGTAGTGAAAAATAGTCATCAGCCCTACATAAATGAGAAAAGTTGGACTATCACAGTTATTACTCATGCTTCTTTCCAAATTTCCTTTTTTAACTGGAAGGGGAATTCTAGAAATTGTTTATAAGTCACACATGAATTTTCACAAATAACTGTTATAACGGCATCCAGCAAATATAATACCCTTTGTTCTAACATGCTCTGAAACCCAAGGAAGCCTGCTTATTTAAGCTTTGGATTTCCCCTGGAAGATTCAAAAGCAGATGATTACTTAATTTAGAAAACCTGGAGGAGGCAAAGGCAATTTTTTAAAGAAAATAACAATGAAATGTCCCTTTAGGAAGAGAAGTTACCATTTAATGCCACAGGTAAATGAATTACTATGATAAGAAAAGAGGTATCTTCAACTAAATACAAAAGGGACTTCTCTCAAGATTTTATACCGCTGACATTTTTTTGATAGTTACATGACAGAAATATTTCCAAGGCAATGCTCCTTTTCCTTCACAATACTCTTGATAGGTGCTGGGTCTGATTCCCTCCTCCTGGAAGCACTATTTTATCTTGACTAGGGAACTGAGAACCCATATACATTATGGCCAGAAATGTTGGAGCAGAAATTCTCTCATCTTGGTAGGCGAGTAAGAGGCTTTGTTATTTTGGGTCAGAACTCATTCCCTTGAGAGTAATGAACTCCTTCACAATTAATCTTTATCAGTAGGAGACATTTTATTATATGAAATAAAAATAAAGTTCCCTACTGGATGTACAGATAATTTGAGTTGTGAAAATTTCCCTGTGTTATAGGTATATGGAAAACCAATAAAAGAGATTGTGGATGGTGAAACAGAACTTTTCTTGATCCCAAATCGGAACTCCACCCCCAGAAAAACTCAAATGCATATACTATCACAGTCTCAAACTTGGCTTTTCTAATTATTTTAACAACTGAATGTGTATATTTTCCCTCAATGGCAAATGATAGACAAATAATTTTAGGTTAAGTTCTGGGAATTTTTATTTTGCCAAACCTTGACTTTGAGGTGTAAAGCTTGTAAGTCAAATCAATTTAATAGCTATGACTTTCAGATGATAAATAACACATTTGATATTCTCTGTAGCTTTTGTGAATCACATTTTATTAGCTGTGGGTCCATTAGCTAAATACAAGTTTGCCAAAAGCAAGTTTCCAGAAGCTAATTTGCCAAATTTTACTCTGTAAATGGCAAATTTGCAGTATGCCAATTTTCCAAATTTAACAGAATCCAGGTTGCTGAGCCTATGCATAACCTCGACTTCTGCTGTCATGGTTGCTTTGTTTACAAACCCACTAGACAATGATAAAGGGGCTGCAGAAGGAAACCAATGTTACCCACAGAGAGTGGTCATCCAATTCACCTGATTATTGAAATTCTCATCTGTTGAGGTCAGCCTTTGGTGAGCCATCATACAAGAGACAAATATCTTCACATTCTGTGCCCATTCATACGGAACTAGCCACATAGCTCTTAGAACTTCTTGTCACCAATTTTCCAGTTGTTTCTTCCAGGTCCATGACATTTCTGCCAAACCAGTAGTCACATAGCCTATGGTTTGGCTCCTCGAGGCAAAATGAGTTAATGGTTTACTGCTCAAAATTCTGCCTACTGGAGGTGGTTTTCCCTGTACCACATTTCTACAGAGCTGTTCCAGAATGGGACTATAAGGTTATAGCTGTCCTCTTTTGGCTGATGGCTATATATTGTGCAGAACAATCTATATATAAACCAAGCCTGAATTTTCTTCTTCTATAGTCAGGTGATCGTAAAAAACTTCATGAACCATAGGTGTGTGTTGAGAGAAACTGCAAATAGTAAGCATGAGGCCTATGGGACTTACTTGTGGCTTCTGGGCCTGCTTTAGCCCAGTTTCAACTATATCACTTATGATAATGGAGTGCATGCTCAACTTTAAATCTTGGAACACCCAGGTCATGATTAGCAGTTCAGACCACATGGTAACTTGGTGGCCCATGGTTAGTTTCTGTTAAAACCCAATCACAAGCCAAAGATCTGTTTCTCAAAAGGAGAATAATTATATGCAAAGAATAGTGTGGTGTTGCTTTAATTAGTAAAGATCTGTGCTGTATTTACTTATGCGTCTGTCAAAGGCTCCATATAGCATCCTTATCCACTACTGACACTTCAAGCATCATCAAATCTGTTAAGTATGTAACTCAAGTGGTGAAACGGCTTTTATGGCAGTTGTAGAGCTGTCTGTTATTCAGGGCCCCATTCAAAAGTGGGAGCTTTCAGGTCCCTCTGTAAATGGTCAGAGTAGCTTGCCCAAATGAAATATATGTGGCTTCCAAAACCCCAAAGGGGTCCACTAGTTATTGTGCCTTTTTTTCTTAGTAGTGGGAGGGGCAGAAGCAGCAACTTGTTATTCATCCTGAAGGAATTTCGCTGAAGTGGATGACTCCTGAGCTCTTTGGGATTTATTTCCCACTCCCTGGCATGTTAGATGTCTTACTAATGTGTACAGAGCAGTCACTACGTCCTGCTAAGCAGGTTCAGGCAGCAACGTTTCCTCAGTGTAATGGGCCAGCACGGTTCCAGTGGAATGAAGGCAATCAGGTTCTCTGTGGACTAGATCATGACACTGTGCTGAGCATTGATATAGCTCTGAGATAAGACTGTTTAAAATATATTGCTGGTCATGCCAGCTGAAAACAAACTATTTCTCCTGGTCTTTACTGACAGGTATACAAAAAACAGCATTTATCAGAGTGATTGCTGCATAGCAGGTACGAGGGAATGCGTTGATTTGATCCAGCAATGAAATTGCATTTGGAACAGCACTTGCAGTTGCTCGATAACATTTGTGATAATTCACTGTCACTGTCTAAGATCCATTCATCATCTGCACAGTCCAAGTAAGTAAATATGGAATCTTTGCCTAGTGAGACATTAATCAATTCAGCCTCATCCGTCTTTGTATTCCTCTCACCCTGATTTCACAGTCTTAAGATACATGACCATACATATTCCTCAGGCTTCTATCAGTATAATTGGCAAAATCATGTAATTCTTTTGGTGTGTATCACATCTCTGAATGAGTCAACTTTGAATTCTCTCATTCTTTGAGATCTTCTGAGGCATGAGTCTAGTTATATGTTGCAGAAGTGCAGAGAGGTGATGAGAGTCATTTATGAGGAATACCAGTGGTCCCGTGCAAGATGTCTGCCTCAGCTGGTGGCCTTTACTGTTTCTTCAGTCAAGGAGAGAAAAACCTTCTGAGACCAGGAATGAAAAGGCTGCTTCTGAAGCAGAGAAAAAATCCGCTAGGCTTTTAAGTTTCAAGTTATGCAACTTCACTACAATCTGCCTGTAGTTCCCATCCCGATTCTTTCCTTCCCAAATAATGCTCTAACTTTAACAAGGGACCATATAACACCAGAAATCAGCTTGTGTCGTAAGTTAGCCAAGCACAGATTAGACTTTGAATTTTGTTTTTTGAAAACTTGGCCCTAGATTAAGATTTCTTTTTTTTTTTAAATATTTTATTTATTTATCTGACAGACAGAGATGACAAGTAGACAGAGAGGCAGGCAGAGAGAGGGGGAAGCATGCTCCCCGCTGAGCAGAAAGCTTGACCTGGGGCTCTATCCCAGGACCCTGGGATCATGACCTGAGCCAAAGGCAGCGGCTTTAACCCACTGAGCCACCCAGGTGCCCCAAGATTTCTATAGGGGTTGGGCTATAGGAGATAAACATTTCTTTTAGGACAAATAGGAATTTTCAGGTCCCTTATGTGAACTATGAATTTAAAGCACTGAGCTCCTTATTTTTTTCTTCAAGTTCTTTGGCTCATTTAAAGTCAACCAACCAATCCCCATCATACTCTTTATTTTCACCAAAATGTAATGTAGCAGCAAATAATTGGCCATCTTACCTTCTATAAGCTCTTAACTACATGTAATTATGGTGATAATTTGAATAAATGTTTGGCTATATATGCTCAGGCTACCAGTGTCCTATTCAATACAGGAAACAGGGTCATTAATGTTTTCACATATAACCAGATTACAAACCAATTCCAGAAAACCCAGAAAAAAGGAACAAATTCATATGTGTGTATATGAACACACACACACACATACATATTTTATATATATAATCTGTAATATAACCTATATATTATATATATACACACACACTAATAAATGTGACTTTCCACACTTATAGGAGCTAATTAAGTAATATTTCTAGGACTTCCTTTTTGTCTGATGCTGGAATCTGAAGCCTGCAGGGCAAGCCTTATCAAAAAATCAGGAAGGAGTGATTTCTGTAAAGCAGGGAAGAGCAAGGAGAAGTTGGAGCCCACAAGTAGAAGCTGGAACTCAAGAAGATGGCCTAGAACTCATGTCAGTTCTTGCTGTCTCTAGCCTTATCGCATGGGTATCTTGCAGGAAAATCTGGCATCTTTCATCATAGAGCTTAACATACACCTGGCCTAGGAGTCAGAGGAGTGGGAAGAGGAACCCAGTGAAAATATATAGAGTTGCAGGCCTGCTTGCTGTCCTCTGCCAGTGCAGTGAGCCCATAGGTAATGTTTGAGGACAAAAACACCAATCTTAAACTTCCAAACAAAGAAACAAAATTACTGCTGTTTCACTTCTACCTTCCAAAGGTCATGCAAAAATTTTTTATGTGTCTCATCCTAACTGGAAACACAGAGAATGTACTTCTGGGAAATACAGTTCAGCCTGGCCAATCTGGCACATTTTGAAGTTACCACACAGGCTAAAGAAGAAAATCCATATGATTATCTCAATAAATGTCAAAGGAGTGTTTGATGAAATTTAACATTTATGCATGATAAAGCCCTTAGTAAACTAGGAACAGGAGGACATGACCTCTAAAGGATAAGAAGTATCCACCATTTTCTTTTCCGAAGGTGAAGAGCAAGTCAAGGGGATGTTCTGTCACTACGACTGAGCATCACCCTGAAGAATACTGCTCAGTATGATAAGTCATGGGAAAAAAATAACATACATACATATTAGAAAAGAAAAAATAAAACTGTGTTCACAGAAGCATATATATCTAGGGATAATAATTAGGATATTAAAAATTGATGTGGCGCAATTGCTGACCTATTAGCATGGACATGGGCCAAAGCAATAGTTTAGGGCCCATGAGACCCCCGTTCTAGGTGAGGGGTTAATTTTTGTTTGTTGGATCATGAGGAAGTAAAGGAGAGTCTTTGGGGGGTGGGACTGGGAAGTCTGGGTGGCATGGAGGTATGCAGAAACTTGGGGGAATGACTAATAATAGGAATAACTGGTATGAACAAGCTGCCTATCAGCCTTGAGTCTATGACTGCTATGGTTTGGGTGAGTCTCTCATTTTCCTTTTTTTCTCTCTGTGTTCACAGAACCGAACTAGTGCATAGAGGTAGGTGATCTTAAATAGGTCATGGAAGTTTATCAAATAAGTGGAAGATAGATGAAAATTTCCCTTGAAAATGTCTGGTCTTAGCTGGAAGATATGGCCAACATATAAGAATCTAGTGGAGTACCCATGTCACAGTGGTCATGCAGCATATACTTTGTATGGAAGTGTGGAGAGAATCTAAAAAATGAAGTGCTTGGGTATGGTGAGATTGCTTGTAGGCATCTTAGAATGTTTTTTGGTTAGACCTCAAAAAGAGGATGTCTTAAGCAGAAACAAGGTGTGATCAAAATCATTTATCTCAGGGGTTCTCTGACACTGGTGTTGGATGAATTAGAGTGGGATGAGACCAGAGTCAAAGCAATTATTTCCAACAAACCACAGTGAAAATGGTTCTAACAAGAGAAAACAATGCCAGGATCTAGAATTTATCCATTCCTAATTCTGGAGAAAGTGTATCATATCCCTTTTCCTATATTCAACCATTATAGCCACCTAGAGTTGAAATAGCTCTTTTATGTGTTGCCCCCAGCCCTCTTTGGAACATCTGCAGAGGTAGAGATAGGTCAGGGCTATGGATGAGCTGAACTCTCCTCCAAATCATGAAAGAAGCTTAATTTGACTCAGCTCCTTTTCATTTCTATGTTTTTCTGACCTTTGGGGCCATCATTCTGTCCTGTTTTTTTTTTTAATCTAACATATGATATAAGATAAAAAGAACTATTACTTGATAGCCAAGATATTAGCTGATATGCCTTAATGACTCCCAGAGGATGAGACAAAAGGCTTTCAAAGGTCTTTACCTTAAACATGTTGATAGGTTTTCTAAGGCTGATTTTTGAAATCAATTTTCTCAGGATTTCTAACATTGATTTGAAATCTTTAATGTTTTTTAGAATAATATGGAGTGTTAATGCAAAATGCAGATGCTTAGAGCCAGTCCCTCACTTACTGAATTTTAAACTAGTTGTCTGAGTGACTCTTGTGCAGATTAAAGTTTGAAAACTGCTGTTTAGCTCAAACCATTGGTTCCACCCAAAGGCCTGTTTCCTCTGCATCAGATTTTTGCCTATTCAAGAAATTAATAAGGTTCGTGCCTGAAAAAGAGAACACAATGTTTACAATATCAGATATTATGAAAATGTCAATAATGGTTTTCTTTATATTTGGGGTATATTATAATGTTAATTATATCCATATATATGTATATGTAATTTTATGATATCCGATAACATTTCTTGATGTACCAGGAACTACACCAAGCACTTTACAGAAACTAATTTAATCCTCAAAATAACCATTTAGGGCATTTGTCTCTCTTCTTGGCCAGTATTCATACCCTCTTCGTTTGGAAAACATCCTTTATATGGCAGAATCTGTCCCCTGCAACTGAAGTTGTAAATGTCAGACCCTGGCTCTCCCAGCCCACCTTGCTGCTGTAGCCCAGGCACATGGCATGCATTCTGAAAGTCAGATGTACCTGCTCCAGGGTTCAGTGCAGAAGTTTGTGACAGAGGAGGAGAGGCCCTTGAAATGCATTATGAAGATGGTGGGAGTATATATTTATCATGTGGGAAAAAAGCAACTTGTTGGTTTTGTAAATTGTCTTCATATTAAGGAAATTAATGGTGATAGCTATATTGCAAACTCTTTGTATTCACAGAATTATATGTATCCAACTAAGGATAATAATTGGAATATTGAAAATTGAAGTGGCACGATTGTTGACCTATCAGCGTGGACATGGGTATGGTTAGAGCTAAACATAGCCAAAGTTTCCGCAACCTTGGAGAAAAAGCTAATTTCAAAACTTCAGTAGCACCTTTTTGCATTGAATAATTATTCTAATAATATAAATGACTTAATTTAACAGACCTAACAACGTGAAAACAGTTGGTATGAATTCTAAATCATTCTGTCCTCTCAAAAACAATAACAAAAAGTTCTTAATAAAATCCTCATAATCTGACTTCTTAAAATTTCTAGTTTTCTTTCCCCTTTAAACAATCTGGATCGCTGAGATGATTTTGGATTAAAAGAGTTTTCTTGAAGGGCGGAGGATCTTTTATCAGTGGTGCCATCCTGTGGCATTTTAGTTAGATTAGAATTTTTGTTTTCAGTAGCCTAGTATTCATGTCTGTAGGCACAGAGGGGTTGGTAAACCAAAGAGAGATGAATCAAACATTTGAGAGAGACTAAAAATGCATCCAAGCTGTTCTGATTATTTAAGAAAAAAAAAAAGTAGGTAAGCTTACAAGTGAAAATGAAGTAATGATACACAGGACTTTTAAGAGATTGTGATTCTTTTCCACTATAATTTTACTTAAGAAGCACCTGTGCATTAAGTATGAACCAAAGCCCTCTGAATTGTAAATCTCATCGCAAAAAGCCCCACCCACACACACTGGCAACAAACAAAAAAGTATAGACTTCTTTTGTAGATAACATAGTCTTGGTTGTGTCTGATGCTGGGAAGATGGGCTCAACTTTCTAACTGATGGTGGTAACTTGAAGCCTCAGGTTAGTCACAAATCATCCAGGCTTAGTTAAATGCCTGTAAGAAAGGCTACTGCTAGTTAAATGATAAATGAGAAGTGGCAGAACAGACCCAATGAGGCTGCTTTGTCTTCATAAAGCATAGACCAAATCCTGGAATCACAGGTAGTTCAGAAAGTGAGATTTGAAAGGGATAATTTGATTTCTATCCCTCAGTGTTTAGGTTCTGTTTAGAGTGAGATGTCACCATTTTCCCTTTTGATTGAGGGCACATGAAGAAATGGTAAATAAGGGTAGAGGCCTTAAAACCAATGAGTCCTGTTGCTTGTATACCTGAGTCTGGGGTCATTAAAGTCAAATCTGGAATCCTTAGATTGGCCTAGGATTTCTGATCATTGAAAGGCTGGTCTTCTTTCATAAATGATAGCTTTGAGAATCCAGTTCCCCATCATCCTGGACTAGCATTTTTGCAAAGGTTTCAAAACAAATTCTTACCTTTTTTTTTTTTTTTTTGAACTCTCTCAAAAACCATGAATAGCTATCATCATTAAGACTGACACACCACTGGGGCGCCTGGGTGGCTCAGTCGTTAGGCATCTGCCTTTAGCTCAGGTCACAATACCAGCATCCTGGGATCAAGCCCCACATCAGGCTCCCTGTTCGGTGAGGAGCCTGCTTCTCCCTCTCCCACTCCCCCTCCTTGTGTTCTGTCTCTCACTGTGTCTCTCTCTGTCAAATAATTAAATAAAATCTTAAAAAAAAAAAAAAACTGACATACCATCTGAAGCCTCTGAATGATTATCTGTATGTTACAGGATTTCTTTTCCTCTAGCACCCATGGTTCTTGGTCATGCTGCTTGGAAGCATGAAGAGGTAGACCAGACAGAGTGGTGGGCAGCAAAAGCAAAGTTCATAGAGTGATAGGAAAGCAGAGTTTATTGAGTGATTATATGAAGCTCCGGAAGAGGGAGGGGACCCGAGAGGGTTGCCACTGGGGTTTCTAAGTCCAGTGGTTCTTATGGGCTCTTTGGTGTGGGCTGTTTTAATATGATTAACCCTCCCTGCTCCTGTCACCCAGTCAGGTTTTTGTCATCTACCTATCATGTGGGAAAGGGTGGAGGGCTCCTTCCAGGTTGGTGTAAAAGCCTTTTAACTGTGGTTCCTCCTAGGGCGGGGATCCCTTGTTCCTGCTTGCCTTTCTTTGACTATCCTTCATTATAAGGAAATGGGGATGGGGGTTTGTTACTGTGTGCATCAGCCCAGAGCTAATATTAAATTTCGTATATGTGTCAGTTGAATTTCCTAACATAGTTCTGTGGTTAGAAAGCTTGTCTGGGATTTCAAGTATGCTGAGAAAGGTGGTAGGTAATATTTCAGTGTTAATATTCCAACAAATTATTAGGGGAATTTGTGGGAAAGAACACATTGATGGGGTTATTTCAATAATACTTTAATTACCCCCAACCTCCTTCACCTCCCTGAAGGTTGGGAGTGAGGGTTGGAACTGAAATTTCTAACTCTCTAATCACATGGCTGGTTCATTCAACCAGCATTATCTTTAGGTGCTTTCCAAAAGTCACCTTATTAACACAACAAAAAACATTTTTATTGCTCTCCACACTTAGGAAATTCCAAATTAGAAGCTGTGTGCCAGAGCTGGGACAAAAGCCAAATATATATTTCTTTTTATAAATTACAGTATCACATCTACTTAGGTTGCTAAAACAAATATGAATTGGGTTGATTGCATATAGATTTCTTTCTTATGCTTCCATATATCAAAATACCCAGATGTCTCTTAGACGTTTTCTTTTGGTACCACACAGACAACACAACTCAACATACACAAAATTGATTTCATTATGTTTTCCTTCAACCACTTCAGAACATATTCACTCTTTTAATAGGACTATAATCAACCAGATACTCAGGTCAGAAACCTAGAAATCATCCCTGAATCATTTCTCAACCTTTACTCCTATCTTACCTCTGATCGTATGCAGCCAGACCCTAAGTCCTATTAGTTAAACACCTTACATAAGGTAAGTATCTATCTCATCTCCATTCACCCTGCCATTGTCTTCCTTTAGTTACTTGAAACACTTGAAACACTGTAAAATTCTTTTTAATAGTCTCTTGCCCACCAGGCTTACCCTTCCTGTCTGTTACCACTTGAGTGATCTTCTAGTACTATAAATCTAATTAGATCATCCACCTGCTTACGGTTTTTTATTGCCTCCCATGACCTGCAGAATAAAATCTTTTGATTTGGACTTTGTCCATCTGTCCTGCTCAGTTTGTTTGTTTGTTTGTTTTTAAATTGTTGCTTAATTCATACTGTGCTCTAAGGTTGCTCAACTACATGCAGATAGTTCTCCCAAAGTCATGTCTCCTTTTTTTTTTTTAAAAAAAGATTTTATTTATTTGACAGGGGACACAGCTAGAGAGAGGGAACACAAGCAGGGGGAGAGACAGACAGAGAGAGAAGCAGGCTTCTTATTGAGCAGGAGCCCAATGGGGAGCTCTATCCCAGGATTCTGCGATCATGACCTGAGTGGAAGGCAGATACTTAAATGACTGAGCCATCGAGAAGACCCTGTCTTCTTTTCTTGTTTGGTTTTCGTTTTTTTTTTGTGTTTTTTTTTTTTTTTGGTGGGGTTTTTTGCACATTTATCTATTTGTATTTAACATAAATTGTCATATTAGCTTCAGGTTAACATAAAGGGTTATATTAGCTTCAGGTATACTATACATTACTCAGTGTTCAATCATGTCTTCTTAAGCCTTAGAGCCTTTTGCATGAAATTCTCTACCCTCCCAAAATGTCCTGCCTGAGCTTCTTTACCTTGCTGAGTCCTTTTCATCCTATACAAACTTAACTTAAATATCTCTTCTGAGATTTCACTAATCCAGACAATCTGGGATAGAAGTTATTTTCATGCTTACAAGTACTCTCACAACTGCACACAGCAGAACACTTTCCATACTTTGTTGCGGGTATGCATTTATCAATCTTCTTCACTAAACTGATACCTTCTTATTGATCAGAAATAGTGCTTAGTGTATCACAGTTATCGAAGACAGATTTATTGCACCAATGAATACAAAAATAAATAAACACATAATGAAAAGAAACATAAAAAGCCGAGTTGAAATTTAATGATGAATTTATGATTTCTCTTAAAAACAGAGCCTGGTTATGGAATGTTTTTACTGTATAGTGAAGTAGAATTCTCAACCATGAGGGTTAAAATTCAGGATTATAATTCTTTATATATACACACACACACACACACACACATTTTTTAAAAACCATGTTTCTTTTAATGAAAACTTTAAAAAAAAATCTGATACATTTTTTATCCCTTGAGGTGGCTTATATATATGTCATGGGATTAAGGCACATCATCCCAAGATGTCAAGTATTGGAAAATCCTTAAAGTACAAAAACTGCACAGGCAGAATTTCATAGTAAAATCTTTTTCTCTTTCATATTCCTGGTTAACATTTTATGTATCAGATTTTTTTTTTCAAGTTTGAATCATTCAACTTAACCAAGTATAGGACAGCTATATTTTATTTATTTAAAAGAGTTTTATTTATTTGACAAAGAGACAGCGAGAGAGGGAGCACAAGCAGGGGGAGTGGGAGAGGGAAAAGCAGACTCCCTGCTGAGCAGGGAGCCCAATGTGGGGCTTGATCCCAGGACCCTGTGATCATGACCTGAGCCGAAGGCAGACACTTAATGGCTGAGCCACCTAGGTGCTCCAGCCATATGCTTTATTAGTTATAATATTTTGCTCTGAGTATTTGAAGACTTATTAAATAACTGAAATTTTAAGCCACTGGGATACTCCCTTTTGTGGTTGGTTGATTATCTTGAAAACTTACCCTGGCATAATGGTTTTACTTTTTCAAAATGAAAGGGTTCAGAATGAGCCCCTCCCAGGTATGCCACTTTGGCATGTGGATTACTTTGAGCTGAAGTCAGTCAAGGTCCAAGAGACTCAAGAAGAGCTTTCTTTCCCCTTAACTGCCTAAACAAATTTAGTAGAGGGGCTAGTTTAGGAAGAGAACTATCACCAGAGGTAACTACAAAGAATATGGACTAAGTGTGCTGAGCTGGGGGGGAAGCTCAGCAAAGCCTGGATATCAAATTCCTCTCAGGACTGAGAGGACATGTCTCTATAGGACATGTCAAATATTTCTTTACCAAACAGTAGCTCTTCCCATCTTTACCAAACAGTAGCTCTTCCCATCTTTCTGTAAATTAAGTCTTCCCTTAGACATCAGTGTTACAGGATTTCTTTTCCTTTGCTGCCCGTGGTTCTTGGTCACACTGCTTTAAAGGATAAAGAGGTAGACCAGACTAAGAGTGGTGGGCAGCAAATCAAACTTTATTGAGTGATAGTACAAAGCTCTTAAAGAAGGATGAAGGGACGGGACCTGAGAGGGTTGTCGAGTTTTGGCATTTAAGTCTAGGCGGTTTTATGGGCTGTTTTAATCTGATGAACACTCCATGCACCTATCATCCAATCATCTTTTTGGCCACGTGCTCATCTACCTCCTCATGTAGTGGTTCAAATGGCAAAGGGTGGAAGGCTCCTTCCAGAGTGGTAGTAAAATCATTTTAAAGGTGGTTTCCTCTTACAGCGGGGCCCCTTGTCCCTGCCTTTCTTCTGATTCTCCTTCCTTATTAGAACGCTATTCCCTTCTCTGTATCTCAGGATGGCATAGAAGCTCCAATTGCCTGACTGCCTGTGGATGTCATATTTTTATCAGTCCCTGGAATGTATGTAATGAAATTTGTTTTCTCTCCTGTTAATCTGTCTTATGTGAACTTAATAAAAGTCAGAAGGCTCTAGAAGGGTAGAGAAAAAAGTTTTCCTCCCCAACAAAAGTAAACTCTGTTATCTCTTATAACTCATGCTGTTTTCTGTTTATGTGTCAGTAATGAACATGGGATAGTACTAGTAAGTTCCAGATAGGAGGTAGGAACATTCATAATACAGGAAGAATCTTGTGGCAACAGAGAGGGTTAATACTCATCCTGCTTATTTTGCTCATGTTTTTTATTTTTAATTTTTCTAGTTTGGTGTAATCTTAGATTGTTTTTTGAGACTGTTGTTATTTCTAATGTGAGTATTTATTTATTTATTTTAAATTGTTTCTATTAACATATAATGTATTATTTGCCCCAGGGGTACAGGTCTGTGATATGTCAGGCTTACACACTTCACAGCACTCACCATATCACATACCCTCCCCAATGTCCATAATCCAACATTCTCCACACCACACCTCCCCCCAGCAAACCTCAGTTTGTTTTGTGAGATTAAGAGTCTATTATGGTTTTTCTCCCTCCCAATCTCATCTTCTTTCATTTATTCCTTCCCTACCTGCCAAACCCCCCATTCTGCCTCTCAAATTCCTCATATCAGAGATATCATATGATAATTATCTTTCTCTGATTCACTTATTTTGCTCAGCATGAAACCCTCTAGTTCCATCCATGTCACTGAAAATGGCAAGATTTTATTTCTTTTGATGGCTGCATGGTATTCTGTTGTGTATATATACCACTTCTTCTTCTTCTTTTTTTTTTAATGACATCTTCTTTATCGATTCATCTGCTGATGGACATCTAGGTTCTTTCCATAGTTTGGCTATTGTGGACATTGTTGCATGTGCATGTGCCCCTTCGGATCCCTACATTTCTTTCTTTAGGGTAAATACCCAGTAGTGAGATTGCTGGGTCATAGGGTAATTCTGTTTTCAACTTTCTGAAGAACCTCCATGCTGTTTTCCAGAGTGGCTGCACCAGCTAGCATTTGCACCAACAGAGTGGGAGGGTTCCCCTTTCTCTGCATCCTCTCAAATACCTGTCATTTCCTGACTTGTTAATTTTAACCATTCTGATTGGTGTGAGGTGGTATCTCATTGTGGTTTTGATTTGTATGTCCCTGATGCCAAGTGATGTTGAACACGTATGTTTTCATGTGTCTGTTGGGTATCTGGATGTCTTTGCAGAAATGTCTATTCATGTCCTCTGCCCATTTCTTGATTGGATTCTTTGTTCTTTGGGTGTTGAGTTTGATAAGTTCTTTATAGATTTTGAATATTAACCCTTTATCTGGTATGTCATTTGTGAATCTCTTCTCCCATTCTGTCAGTTGTCTTTTAGTTTTGTTGACTGTTTCCTTTGCTGTGCAAAAGCTTTTGATCTTGATGAAGTACCAATAGTTCATTTTGCCCTTGCTTCCCTTGTCTTTGGCACTGTTTCTAGGAAGAAGTTGCTGCGGCTGAAGTTGAAAAGATTGCTGCCTGTGTTCTCCTCAAGGATTTTGATGGATTCCTTTCTCACATTGAGGTCTTTCATTCATTTAGTGTCCATTTTCGTGTGTGGTGTAAGGAAATAGTCCAGTTTCATTTTTCTGCATGTGGCTGTCCAATTTTCCCAACACCATTTGTTGAAGAGACTGTCTTTTTTCCATTGGACATTCTTTCCTGCTTTGTCAAAAAATTCGTTAACCGTAGAGTTGAGGGTCGATTTCTGGGCTCTCCAGTCTGTTCCATTGATCTATGTGTCTGTTTTTGTGCCAGTACCATACTGTCTTGAAGATGACAGCTTTGTAATAGAGCTTGAAGTCTGGAACTGTGATGCCACCAACGTTGGCTTTCTTTTTCAACATTCCTCTGGCTATTCGAGGTCTTTTCTGGTTCCATATACATTTTAGGGTTATTTGTTCCATTTCTTTGAAAAAAAAAAAAGGATGGGATTTTGATAGGGATTGCATTAAAGGTGTAGATTGTTATAGAGAGCATAGACATTTTCACAGTATTTGTTCTTCCAATCCATGAGATGGAACATTTTTCCATTTCTTTGTGTCTTCCTCAATTTCTTTCATGAGTATTTTATAGTTTTTTTGAGTATAGATTCTTTGTCTCTTTGGTTAGGTTTATTCCTAGGTATCTCATGGTGTTGGGTGCAGTTGTAAATGGGATTGACTCCTTAGTTTCTCCTTCTGTCTTGTTGTTGGTGTGTCGCGGCCAGCGCAACAAATCGACCAGGGTCGAGAGGGTAAGAGGATGCTGAAAAGAAATTAAGAGACAAAGGGATGAGGGCAGGAGGAGCACCAAGGAGGATGTCCAATAGTGCCAATTTTATTCAAGGCAGCAAGGCATTATATAGCTAACAGAAACAATCATAAGAAAGTATCTATTTTTAGCTGATCACTAAAGAGTTTGCAACATGCACAGAAAATCCTTCAAGCTTTCCCATTATCTATTTCCCAAGCACTAATAGCAGACCCTCTAGCGCCAGATGTAATGACTTCAAGGCCACTCAAGACATAGTTTATGTAAGCACAGCACAGTCTTACAGTGGTGTAGTCTATAGCCCGTGCAAGGACAGCAAGGATCAGCCAAGAATTTCTGACCCCAACCAAATCGTTTCTATCTGACTAGCAAATGTGTGTGAAGTCACGTAGGTGAGCGCGCAACACATAGCACAGACCCTTTCTCAGTGCTACTCAACTTTATCGACCTAAGCCTTTTGTTCGGCTATTCAGCCTTTAAAGGAGGCACATGTCAGGGCCTGGTTTTCTCATCTCAAGCCTTATCATGGCCTCCCACATCAGTGTATAGAAATGCAACTGATTTCTGTGCATTGATTTTATATCCTGACACTTTACTGAATTCCTCTATGAGTTCTAGCAGAATTGGAGAGGAGTCTTTTGGGTTTTCCACATATAGTATCATATCATCTGCAAAGAGTGATAGTTTGACTTCTTCTTTGCCAATTTGGATGCCTTCAATTTCTTCCTGTTGTCTGATTGCCGAGGCTAGGACTTCTCGTACTATGTTGAATAGCAGTGGTGATAATAGACATCCCTGCCGTGTTCCTGACCTTAGCGGAGAAGCTCTCAGTTTTTCTCCATTGAGAATGATACTTGCGTGGGTTTTTCATGGATGGCTTTGATGATATTGAGGTATGTACCCTGTATTCCTACACTTTGAAGAGTTTTGATCAGGAAAAGATGCTGTACTTTGTCAAATGGTTTTTAGCATCTACTGAGAGTATCATATGGTTCTTGTTCTTTCTTTTATTAATATATTGTATGACATTGATTGTTTTGCGGATGTTGAACCAACCTTGCAGCCCTGGAATAAATCCCACTTGGTCGTGGTGAATAATCCTTTTACTGTACTATTGGATCCTATTGGCTAGATTTTGGTAAGAATTTTCGCATCTGTGTTCATCAAGGATATTGTCTGTAATTCTCTTTTTTGATGGGGTCTTTGTCTGGTTTTGGGATCAAGGTAATGCTGCCCTCATAAAATGAGTTTGGAAGTTTTCCTTCCATTTCTATTTTTTGGAACAGTTTCAGGAGAATAGGAATTAATTCTTCTTTAAATGTTTGGTAGAATTTTCCTGGGAAGCCGTCTGACCCTGGGTTCTTGTTTGTTGGCAGATTTTTGATGACGGCTTCAATCTCCTTACTGGTTATGGGTCTGTTCAGGTTTTCTGTTTCTTCCTGGTTCAGTTTTGGTAGTTTATGTCTCTAGGAATGCATCCATTTCTTCCGGATTGTCAAATTTGCTGGCGTATAGTTGCTCATAATATGTTCTTATAATTGTTTTTATTTCTTTGCTGTTGGTTGTGATCTCTCATCTTTCATTCATGATTTTATTTATATGGGTCCTTTCTCTTTTCTTTTTGATAAGTCTGACCAGGGGTTTATCAGTCTTATTAATTCTTTCAAAGAACCAGCTTCTAGTTTCATTGATTCATTCTAATTTTTTTTTTTGTTTGTTTCTATTTCATTGATTTCTGCTGTGATCTTTATGATTTCTCTTCTCCTTCTGGGTTTAGGCTTTCTTTGTTGTTCTTTCTCCAGCTTCTTTAGGTATAGAGTTAGATTGTGTATTTTAGGTTGTATATTTGGGACCTTTCTTGTTTCTTGAGAAAGGCTCATATTGCTATATATTTTATTCTCAGGGCTGCCTTTGCTGTGTCCCACAGATTTTGAACTGTTGTGTTTTCATTATCATTTGTTTTCATGAATTTTTTCAATTTTTCTTTAATTTCCTGGTTGACCCATTCATTTTTTAGAAGGATGCTGTTTAGTCTCCATGTATTTGTGTTCTTCCCAAATTTCCTCTTGTGATTGAGTTCTAGCTTCAGAGCACTGTGGTCTGAAAATATGCAAGGAATGATCCCAATCTTTTGATACCGGTTGAGACCTGATTTATGACCCAGGGTGTGGTCTATTCTGGAGAATGTTCCATGTGCACTAGAGAAGAATGTGTATTCTGTTGTTTTGGGATGGAATGTTCTGAATATATCTGTGATGTCCATCTGGTCCAGTGTGTCATTTAAGGTTTTTATTTCCTTGTTGATCTTTTTCTTGGATGATCTGTCCATTTCAGTGAGGGGAATGTTAAACTCCCCTACTATTATTGTATTATTGTGCATGTGTTTCTTTGATATTGTTATTAATTGGTTTATGTAGTTGGCTGCTCCCACATTAGGGGCATAGATATTTAAAATTGTTAGGTCTTCTTGTTGGACAAATGCTTCGAGTATGATATAGTGTCCTTTCTCATCTCTTATTATAGTCTTTGGCTTAAAATCTAATTGATCTGATATAAGGATTGCCACCACAGTCTTTTTTTGATGTCCATTAGCATGGTAAATTGTTTTCCACCCCCTCACTTTAAATCTGGAGGTGTCTTCGGGTCTAAAATGAGTTTTTTGTAGACAGCATATTGATGGGTTTTGTTTTTTTATCCATTCTGATACCCTGTATCTTTTGATTGGGGCATTTAGCCCATTTACATTCAGGGTAACTATTGAGAGATATGAATTTAGTGCCATTGTATTGCTTGTAAGGTGACTGTTACTGTATATTGACTCTGTTCCTTTATGATCTACTACTTTTAGTTTCTCTCTTTGCTTAGAGGACCCCTTTTAATATTTCCTGTAGAGCTGGTTTGGTGTTTGCAAATTCTTTCAGTTTTTGTTTGTCCTGGAAGCTTTTTATCTCTCCTTCTATTTTCAATGATAGCCTAGCTGGATATAGTATTCTCGGCTGCATGTTTTTCTTGTTTAGTGCTCTGAATATATCATGCCAGTTCTTTCTGGCCTGCCAGGTCTCTGTGGATAAGTCTGCTGCCAATCTAATATTTTTACCATTGTATGTTATAGACTTCTTGTCCCGGGCTGCTTTCAAGATTTTCTTTTTGTCGCTTAGACTTGAAATTTTACTCTAAGGTGACGGGGTGTGGACCTATTCTTACTGATTTTGAGGGGGGTTCTCTGCACCTCCTGGATTTTGATGCTTGTTCCCTTTGCCAAATTAGGGAAATTCTCTACAACAATTCTCTCCAATATACCTTCTGCCCCCGTCTCTCTTTCTTCTTCTTCAGGAATCCCAATTATTCTAATGTTTTGTCTTATGGTATCACCTATCTCCAGAATTCTCCCCTCGTGGTCCAGTGGTTGTTTGTCTCTCTTTTGCTCAGTTTCTTTATTCTCTGTCATTTGGTCTTCTATATCACTAATTCTCTCTTCTGCCTCATTTATTCTAGCATTAAGAGGCTCCATTTTTGATTGCACCTCATTAATAGTTTTTTTGATTTCAACTTGGTTAGATTTTAGTTCTTTTATTTCTCCAGAAAGGGCTTTTATTTCTCCAGACAGGGTTTCTCTAATATCTTCCATGCCTTTTTTGAGTCCAGCTAGCACCTTGAGAATCTTCAATCTGAACTGAAGATCTGACATATTACCAATGTCCGTATTGATTAGGTCCCTAGCCTTTGGTACTGCATCTTGTTCTTTTTTTTGTGGTGAGTTTTTCTGCCTTGTCATTTTATCCAGATAAGAATATATGAACTGGCGAGTAAAATACTAAAAGGGTGGCAAAGACCCCAGGACAATGTGCTTAAACCAAATCAGAGGAGACCCCAAATCATGGGGGAAAGAAAGGTGGTAAAAAGAAGTTTAAAAAATTAAAAATAAAGAAAAAATATAAAAAAGAAAATATATATATTAGACTGGTGAACAGAATAGAGTCACCCACTTAATTTTGGGAGTATTTTGGTCTCTTAGAAGAAACTACCTCCCAAAATTTTAAAACATGAAAAACATATATAAGGGTCAACACAATGAAGGGATGGAATACGACTATAAAGATGAAAGAATTTTTTAAAAAAATTCTAAATAAGGAGTTGATAAGAGAAGTTTGTTGGGAGAATAAAGAAAGTGGAAAGAATTTGCTCAGGTTGGAGACTAGAACAAAGCCCTGTGCTAGTATATTTCGATCTATTAGAAGAAGTATCCCAAATTTTTTTAGAAAAAACCCAATGTGCATACAAAAAATAAAGTTAGATACAATGAAGGATAAAATATGACTATAATAATGAAGGTTCAAAAAAGATTTTTTTTAATGAATGGTTAAGAAACTAGTTAAGAAAGGTTAAGAAACTAGTTAAACGTTAAAAGAGGAAAGAGTAAGAGTTAAAAGAATTTAAGCATAAAAAAAATTAAATTAAAAGATTAGTTAACTTTGTAAGACTAAAGAATCATGAGGAGAAGCCATGAATTCCATGCTTTGCTTTCTCCTCCTCTGGAATTCCACTGTTCTCCTTGGTAAGTGATGTTGGTCTTGGCTGGATTTCTTGCTGATCTTCTTGGGGAGGGGCCTGTTGTAGTGATTCTCAAGTGTCTGCCCAAGGCGGAATTGCACCGCCCTTACCAGGGGCCAGGCTAAGAAATCTGCTCGGGTTCACTTTTGGGAGCTTTTGTTCCCTGAACACTTTCCGTAGAGTTCCGGAGGACGGGAATGAAAATGGCGGCTTCCCAATCTCCAGCCTGGAGGAGCCGAAAGCTCGGAGCCCCACTTCTCAGTGCGCCCTCAGAAAAAAGTGCTCAATCACTCCCGTCTCCCTGGACTCCAGCCATGCTCCAAACTCACCCATCCTGTGAGCAAGCATCTCTGTCTCTGGCACACAGCCTCACCTGGAGTCTCCAAACCCCACAGATCCCTCCGCTCTTCCAGGGGGGGTCTCCCCGGATCACGTGGGGTCTCGCTCATAGAGCAGTGGTCTGACTGTGCCACGGATCACAATTTACAGTAACCCGGAGTTGAGAGCCCACTCCTCGGCTCCATCTCTGTAGCCGGCTTCCTCCCTCTAATGTCTGCGAGCTCCGTGACACTCAGACACCCCCAATCCTTTTGTGACCCTACGGGACCTGAGACCATGCTGTCCAGGCTTCATCCTGGCTTAGCCTCTGGAGCGATGTCCCTCAGTGGAGCAGACTTTTAAAAGTTCTGATTTTCTGCTTCCATTGCTCTGCTGCTTGCTGGGAGCCAGGCCCTCCCCCTGCAGTGTATCTTCCCATCTCCTTAGATTCACTTCTCCATTGGTCCTACCTTTCAGAAAGTGGTCGATTTTCTGTTTCTAGAATTGTTGCTCTTCTTCTCTTCAATATCCTGTTATATTTGTAGGTGTTTGGAATGGTTTGATAAACTATCTAGCTGATCTCCTGCTACCTGATGTCTTCTCAGCCTGCTACTTCTCCACCTTCTTGACTTCTTCCCCCTAATGTGAGTATTTAATACTATAACTGTTTAGCTGTATCATACAAATTTTGATATATTTTATTTTCATTTTTATGCATTCCAAAATAGTTTCTAATTCCTTTGAGACTTGCTTTTTATCCATGAGTCATTTAGAAGTGTGTTTTAAAATATTCAAATATGTGTATATTTTCCAAGTATCTTTTTATTTTTAATATTTAGTTTAATTTCTTTTGTTCAGTCAAACGAATTTATGTATGAAATGATATATATTTTGAATTGCTTAAATTCTCTTAAATTTTTTAAGACTTTACTAATTCAAATACTCATGCATTCATTCATTTGTTTTTTTTATAGTGTCAGAATGTGGCTGATGTTGTTAAAAACCTAACTGTAATTGAAAATAATGTGTATTTTATTGTCATTAGAATCTTTTATAAATATCAAATAGGCCAAATTGATTGATACTGGTATTCAGATTTTTTTATATCCTTGCTCACTTTTTGTCTTCTTGTTCTAACAATTAGCGAAAAAGGAGTGTTAATATTTCTGATTATAACTGTGGAGTTTTCATTTTCTCTTTTCTTTTATCGTTTCTGTCAGTTTTTATTTCATGTTTCCGGGAGCTCCATTGTTAGGTGCATATGCATGTAGATTTGTATGTCTTTAGGATGAATTAGCCTCTTTACCTTTATGTAAAATCTTTATTTCTTTTTCTGGTAATTTTCTTAGCTCTGATATTAATACATGAATTGTTTGTATGGTATCTATTTTTCTTTCTTGTATTTTTAACCTACCTGTATCATTACAATTTTGTAAATTTTTGGAGTCAACATATACTTGGATCCTGTATTTTTATCTAATTTGATGATCTCTGTCTTTTAATTTTTTTGTTTCTCCCTTTTACATGCTCTAGGACTATTGATAAAAAATCACATTTAGGTTTTACATTTTATTATTTGTTTTCTGTTTCTCTGTTCTCCTTTCTTGCATTCTTTTGGATTACTAGAATACTTACTGTATCCTATTTCAATTAATCTCTTGGATTTCTAACTAAATATTGTAATTTTTGTAAGAAGTTGCTCTAGGTTTTACATTAATCAATCCTAACATTTCATAGTCTACTAAGACCTGTATTAAACATAGGAATATTTAGCACTTGTATTAAATGTAGAAACCTTTCTTTTTTTATATTGCATAGATATTTTATTGATTATAATTTATTTACATAAAATGATATACTAAAATATACTAATTCCTGTTAACCTCTAAAATTGTTTGCTTGTTTATTGAAGTATAGATGACACACAATGTTACGTTAGTTTTAAGTGTACAACTTAATGATTTGACAAGTCTATACACTATGTCATTGCTATATAGTAATATATATGTATATACAATATATATGTACATAAGTAATGGCAATATATTGCTATTACATAGCATTGACTATATTCCCTGTGCTGTACCTTTCATCCCTATGACTTCTTCATTCCATAACTGGAAGCCTGTACCTCTCACTTTCTTTGACCCATTTTGCCCATTCCTCCATTCCCCTAAAATCTTAAATCACTTAGGCCCCTTTCTCGACATATGTTAGAGTTGGATGTTATATATTGTAACATTAAAAATTCAACCAATGTTGGAAAACCCAAAAGACTCCACTCCAAAACTGCTAGAACTTATACAGGAATTCAGTAAAGTGTCAGGATATAAAATCAATGTACAGAAATCAGTCGCATTTCTCTACACCAACAATAAGAAGAAAGAGAAATTAAGGAGTCAATCCCATTTACAATTACACCCAAAACTATAAGATACCTAGGAATAAACCTAACCAAAGAGGCTAAGAATCTATACTCAAAAAACTATAAAGTACTCATGAAAGAAATTGAGGAAGACACAAAGAAATGGAAAAATGTTCCATGCTCCTGGATTGGAAGAACAAATATTGTGAAAATGTCTATGCTACCTAAAGCAGTCTACACATTTAATGCAATTCCTATCAAAGTACCATCCATTTTTTTCAAAGAAATGGAACAAATAATCCTAAAATTTATATGGAACCAGAAAAGACCGCGAATAGCCAAAGGAATATTGAAAAAGAAAGCCAGAGTTGGTGGCATCACAATTCCGGACTTCAAGCTCTATTACAAAGCTGTCATCATCAAGACAGCATGGTACTGGCACAAAAACAGACACATAGATCAATGGAACAGAATAGAGAGCCCAGAAATAGACCCTCAACTCTATGGTCAACTAATCTTCGACAAAGCAGGAAAGAATGTCCAATGGAAAAAAGACAGCCTCTTCAATAAATGGTGTTGGGAAAATTGGACAGCCACATGCAGAAAAATGAAATTGGATCATTTCCTTACACCACACACGAAAATAGACTCAAAATGGATGAAGGACCTCAATGTGAGAAAGGAATCCATCAACATCCTTGAGGAGAACACAGGCAGCAACCTCTTCGACCTCAGCCGCAGCAACATCTTCCTAGGAACATCGCCAAAGGCAAGGGAAGCAAGGGCAAAAATGAACTATTGGGATTTTATCAAGATCAAAAGCTTTTGCACAGCAAAGGAAACAGTTAACAAAACCAAAAGACAACTGACAGAATGGGAGAAGATATTTGCAAACGACATATCAGATAAAGGGCTAGTGTCCAAAATCTATAAAGAACTTAGCAAACTCAACACCCAAAGAACAAATAATCCAATCAAGAAATGGGCAGAAGACATGAACAGACATTTCTGCAAAGAAGACATCCAGATGGCCAACAGACATATGAAAAAGTGCTCCACATCACTTGGCATCAGGGAAATACAAATCAAAACCACAAGGAGATATCACCTCACACCAGACAGAATGGCTAAAATTAACAAGTCAGGAAATGACAGATGCTGGCGAGGATGCGGAGAAAGGGGAGCCCTCCTACACTGTTGGTGGGAATGCAAGCTGGTGCAACCACTCTGGAAAACAGCTTGGAGGTTCCTCAAAATGTTGAAAATAGAACTACGCTATGACCCAGCAATTGCACTACTGGGTATTTACCCTAAAGATACAAACGTAGTGATCCAAAGGGGCAAGTGTACCCGAATGTTTATAGCAGCAATGTCTACAATAGCCAAACTATGGAAAAAACCTAGATGTCCATCAACAGATGAATGGATAAAGAAGATGTGATATATATACACAATGGAAAACTATGCAGCCATCAAAAAAAAAGAAATCTTGCCATTTGCGATGACGTGGATGGAGCTAGAGGGTATCATTCTTAGCGAAATAAGTCAATTGGAGAAAGACAACTATCATATGATCTCCCTGATATGAGGAAGTGGAGATGCAACATGGGGGGTTAAGGGGGTAGGAGAAGAATGAATGAAACAAGATGGGATTGGGAGGGAGACAAACCATAAGTGACTCTTAATCTGAGAAAACAAACTAAGGGTTGCTGGGAGGAGGGGGTTTGGGGGGGTGGGGTTATGGACATTGGGGAGGGTATGTGCTATGGTGAGTGCTATGAATTGTGTAAATCTGGCGATTCACAGACCTGTACCGCTGGGGATAAAAATACATTATATGTTTATAAAAAATAAAAATTAAAAATTTCAACCAATGTTATAAATATTGTTTTGAATACTTGTATATATTTAAAGTATTTAGGATGCTAAACATAGTCTATTATAGTTACTCAGATTATTTTCCATTTCTGTTGCTCTTCTTTCATTACTGAAGTTTCATTTTTCCCTCTTATATAATTTTCTTTAGTCTGAAGAACTTTTGCAGCCTTTCTTTTATAGCAGATCTGGTGGCCATTGATTCTCTTAGTTTCCTTTTTTTTTTTTTCTTAGTATTTTTGACATGGGACAAAAATCCTATTGGTGTGTATTGATTTTCACTTACTCTGTCCTCTGTTATTTTCATTTAGTTATTGGGCCCATGTAGTAAAATTTTTATTTCAGGTATTGTGGTTTTTACTTCTCAAATTTTCCTTTGCGGCTCATTATAATTTTTTTTTCTCTGAAGAAATCTTATATTTTTTCATTTCAGTAGAATTTAACATTTGTATAATGACCATGGTTGTAATGACTGTTTTAAAATGTTTTCCAGGGGGTGCCTGGCTGGCTCAGTTAGTAGAGCATGGGACTTTTGATCTTAAGGTTGTAAATTCAGGCCCCATGTTGGGTGTAGAGATTATTAAAAAACAAAATCTTTAAATAAACAAATAACTAAAAATGTTTTTCTGATAGTTCCAGCATTCTGTGTCACCTTGGTATTGGCATATGTTAGTTTTCCTTTCCCTGGAGAGGTGGTCACATTTTCATGGTTCTTTATGTGTTAGATAATTTTGGATTATACCCTGGGGATTTTGAATAATATGTTGTGAGATTTTGGTCTGTTAACATACTCTGGAGACTGCTGATCTTTCATATGATACATAACTATTCCCTTTAGTTTGGATTTTAAGTTTTATCTCTCCTTTTGTGGATGATGGTCTCACTGTCTATTCTAGAAGTACTAGAACAATGTCATCAAGGAAATAAGAGTTCCCCAATAATTTTATACTTGATAAACTGTTACTTCATTGTAAAGGAAATAAAAAGTATTTCAGTCTTGAAAAGAAAAATAAAAGGAAACAACCCAGAGAATATCAATCTCTGTTTCCTAAGCATTTACATAAATAACACTCACAAAAAGTAACAATATACCTGGTCATTAAGAAAAAGTTATTAAATTCAAAAGGGTAGCAGTAGAAGAGATGACATTCAGTAGTCACATTCCAATAAAACTAGAACTTAACAAAATTATAAAACAAAAGTTCTTTTTGTTGTGGAAAATAAAAAAAAGTCTCTTAACTCTTAAAAAGGTAAGATAAAAATATATGGAAAATAATGATAATTTAAACATTATAAGGAAATTCTATGGACTGCTAATATTAATAAAAAAAAAGTAAAATAACAAAAGGATTATCTGACTCAAGTAGTATGAATAGGACCAACAAAATGAATTGGAGCAAAACAATGATGGAGATAAAAATGGTAAAAACAGAAGTAATATGTAAAATCAAAAGTCTCTTAAATTTTTAAAATTTCTTAATTTTTTAGTTTTAATGTCAGTGTAATTAACACAAAGTGTTATATAGGTTTTAAATGTACAATATAGTGATTCAGCAGTTCTGTACTTTACTAAGTGCTCATTAACATCAGTGTGCTCTTAATCTGTTACCTATTGCAATCATCCCCCCACTCACTTCCCCTCTGGAAACAATCTGTTCTATATAGTTAAGAATCTGTTTTTTGGTTTGTCTCTTTTTTTCCCTTTGTTTATTTTGTTTCTTAAATTCCATGTATGAATGAAGTCATATGGCGTTTGTCTTTCTCTTTCTCTCTCTTTCTTTTTTTTTAGATTTTATTTATTCATTTGAGAGAGAGACAGAGTCAGAGAGAAAACAAGAACGTAGAGAGGCAGAGGGAGAGGGAGAAGCAGACTCCCTGCTGAGTCAAGAGCTCAATACAGGGCTGGATCCTAGGACCCGGAGACCACGACCTGAGCCAAAGGCAGACACCCAAAGGATTGAGCCACCCAGGCACCCCTGTCTTTCTCTTGCTGGCTTATTTTGCTAAGCACTGTACTTCCTCAAGTCATCCACATTATTGCAAATGGCAAGATTTTGTTCTTTTTTACGGCAGAATAATATTCGTGTGTGTGTGTGTGTGTGTGTGTGTGTGTGTGTGTGTGTGTGTGTATGTACCACTTCTTTTTCCATTCACCTGTCAAGGGACACTTGGGATGGTTCTATAATTTGGCTGCAATAAACATAGGGATGCATATATCCCTTTGAGTTAGTATTTTTGTATTCTGGATCATAGAGTAATTTTATTTTTAATTTTTTGAGGAACCTCCATACTGTCTTATACATTGGCTGCACCAGATTACATTCCCAACAACAGTACATTAGGATTCCTTTTCTCCACATCCTCACCAACACTTGTTTCTTGAGTTGTTTTGTTTTAGCCATTGTGACAGGTGTGAAGTAATATCTCATTGTAGTTTTGATATGTATTTCCCAATGATCAATGATGTTGAACATTTTTTCATGTATCTGTTGGACATCTGGATGTCTTTAGAAAAATGTCTGCTCATGTCTTCTGCCCATTTTTATTTTAATTTAATTTCATTTTTTTTCAAAGACTTTATTTATTTATTTGACAGTAAGCGGAGAGGCAGGCAGAGGGGGCAGGGAGCAGACTCCCTACTGAGCAGGGAGCCCGATGCGGGGCTAGTTCCTAGGGCCCCAAGATCATGACCTGAGCTAAAAGCAAAGGCCCAGCCCACTGATCCACCCAAGTACCCGATTCTGCCCATTTCAAATTGGATTTTGTTTTTTGGTGTTGAGTTGTATAAATTCTTTATATATTTTGCAGCCTAACCTAACCCTTTATCAAATATGTCATTTGTAAATATCTTCTCTTTTATCTTTTAGTTTTCTTGGTTATTTCCTTTGCTCTGCAGAAGCTTTTTATTTCAGTGTAGTCCCAGTGGTCGATTTTTGTTTTTGTTTCCCTTGCCTCCCTCAACATATGTAGAAAGATGTTGCTATGACCAATGTCAGAGAAATACTGTCTGTGCTCTCTTCTAGGATTTTTATGGTTTCAGGTCTCATATTTAGGTCCTTAATCCATTTTGAGTTTATTTTTGTGTATGGGGTAAGAAAGTGATTCAGTTTCGTTCTTTTGCATGTAGGTATCCAGTTTTCTTTGCAGTGTTTGTTGAAGAGACTTTTCCCCCCCATTGCTTATTCTTATCTCCTGTGTCAAAGAATAATTGACCATATAATTGTAGGTTATTTCTGGGCTTTCAGCTCTGTTCTGTTGATCTGTGTGTCTATTTTTGTGCCAGTACCATAATGTTTTGATTACTACAGCTTTGAAATATAACTTGAAGTCTGGAATTGTGATACCTCCAGTTTTTTTTTTAAGTTTATTTATTTTTTTTATTTGAGAGAGAGAACATATGAGTGGGGGGAAGGGCAGAGGGAGAAGCAGACTTCTTGATGAGCCGGAAGCCCAACACAGGGCTCCATCCCAGGACCCAGAGATCATGGCCTGAGCTGAAGGCAGATGTTTAATTGACTGAGCCATCCAGGCACCCTGTTTTACCTCCAGTTTTTTTTTTTTTTTTTTTTCAGGTTGCTTGGTTATTTGGGGGTTTTTGGCCCATGCAAATTTTAGGATTCTTTTTCTAGTTCTGTGAAAAATGCTATTGGTATTTTGATAGGGAATGCATCGAATTTGTAGAGTGCTTTGGATAGTATAGACGTTTTAACAACATTTGTTCTTTCAACCCATGAGCATGGGATGTCTTTTCCATTTCATTGTCATTTTTAATTTCTTTCATCAATCTTTATAGTTTTCAGAGTATATGTTTTTCACCTCTTTGGTTAGGTTTATTCCTATGTATTTTATTAAGTGCAATTATAAACGGGATTTGTTTCTTAATTTCTCTTTCTGCTCCTTTATTAGTGTATAGAAATGCAGTGGATTTCTAGTATATTAATTTTGTATCCTGTGATCTTACTGAATTCTTTTATCAGTTCTAGCAGTTTTTTGGTGGAGTCTTTCAGGTTTTCTGTTATCTGTGAATAGTGAAAATATTGAATAATTGAATATGAATAGTGAAAGTTTTACTTTTTCCTTAACAACTTGGATGACTTTTATTTCCTTTAGTTGTCTGATTGCTATGGCTAGGACGTCTACTACATTCAATAGAAGTGGTGAGAGTGGACATCTCTGTCTTTTCTCTGACCTCAGGAAAAGAGCCCTCAGTTTTACTCCATTGAGTATGAAGTTTACTGTGGGTTTTCATTTAAGGTCTTTATTATGTTGAGGTATGTTCCCTCTAGATCTACCTTATTGAGTGTTTTAATCATGAATAGATGTTTTTAGATGTTATACTTTGTCAGATACTTTTTCTGCATCTAGTGAAATGATCAGTGATTTTTATCTTTTCTCTTATTGATGTGATGCATCATGTTGATTGATTTATGCCTATTGAATCACCTTTGAATCCCTAGAATAAATCCACTTGATTGTGGCAGATTGATTTTTAATATGTATTGTTGGATTTGGTTTGCTGATATTGTTGAGGATTTTTGCATCTATGTTCATCAGAGAAACTGGCCTGCAGTTTTTTTTTTTTTTTTTAAAGATTATTTATTTATTTATTTGACAGAGAGAGAGAGAGAGAGAGATCACAAATAGGCAGAGAGAGAGGGGGAACCAGGCTCCCTCCTGAGCAGAGAGCCCAATGTGGGGCTCAATCCCAGGACCCTGAGATCATGACCTAAGCCGAAGGCAGGGGCTTTACCCACTTAGCCACCCAGGCACCCCTCTGTGTGTGTGTGTGTGTGTGTGTGTGTGTGTGTGACTTATCTGGCTTTCATATCGAGGTAATGCTGGTGTCATAGAATGAATTTGGAACTTTTCCTTCCTCTTCTATTTTTTGCAATTGTTTGAGAAAATAGGTATTAACTCTTCTTTAAATATAGTTTTCACTTGTGAAGCTATCTGGCCCTGGACTTCTGTTTGTTAGGAGTTTTTTGATTACTGATTCGATTTCATTGCTACTTCAGTTTTAGTAGGTTATATGTTTCTAGGAATTTAACCATTTCTTCTGGGTTGTCCAAGTTGTTCGCATATAATTTTTTCATAATATTCTTTTACAATCATTTGTATTTCTGTAGTGTTGGTTGTTATTTCTCCTCTCTCATTTGTGATTTTGTTTATTTCAGTCACACACCTCCCCACCCCCAGCTTTTTAATGTGTCTGGCTAGAGGTTTATCAATTTTGTTGATCTTCTTGAAGAACAAGGTGCTGGTTTCATTCGTGTTCTACTTTTTTTTTTTTTTTTTAGTTTCTATATCATTATTTTCTTCTTCTCATTTCTTCTCTTTATTATTTTCTTCCTTCTGCTTCTTTGGGGTTTTGTTTGTTCTTGTTTTTCTTTAAGGTTAATTTATTTGAGATTTTTTTTTGCTTCTTTGGGTAGGCCTGCATTGCTATAAACTTTTTTCTTAAAAACTTTTGCTGCATCTCAGAGATTTTTGACCCATTTTGATTTTCATTTCTCTCCATGTAATTTTTTATTTCTTCTTTGATTTTTGGTCGACCCATTTTTTAGTAGCATGTTTTTTAACCTATTTGTGCTCTTCCCATATTTTTCTTGTGATTCATTTCTAGTTTTATTCATTGTGTTCATTAAAGATGCATGGTATGGCTTTGATTTTTTAAAATTTGTTAGGATTTGTTTTTTGGCCTAATATATGATCTATTCTGGAGAATGTTCTGTGTGCACGTGGAAAGAATGTGTATTCTGCTGTTTTAGGACAGAACATTCTGAATATATCTGTTAAATCCATCTGGTCAAGTGTGTCATTCAAAGTTACCATTTTCTTGTTGATTTTCTGTTTGGAGGATCTGTCCATTAATGTAAGTGGGGTGGTAAAGTCCTCTACTATTGCTGTGTTACTATTGATTGGTTCATTTATGTTTGTTTTTAACTCTTCATGTATTTAGCTGCTTCCATGTTGGGTGCATACGTATTTACTGTAGTTACACCTTCTTGTTGAATTGCTTTTTTTTATTATTATATAGTGTCCTTCTTTGTCTCTTGAAACAGTCTTTGTTTTAAAGTCTATTTTTTCCAACGTTAAATATTGCTATCTGGCTTTCTTTTGGCATCTATTTGCATGATAAATGTTTCTCCATCCCCTCACTTTCAATCTGCATGTGTGTTTATGCAGATTGTCTTGTCTGAAATGAGTCTCTTGTAGGCAGCACATAGATAGGTCTTGTTTTTTAATTCTTTCCATCACCGGATGTCTTTTAGTTGAAGCATTTAGTCCGCTTACATTAAAAGTGATTATTGATAGAGATGAATCTATTGCTATTGTGTTTCTTGTTAGTAGTTGTTTTTGTAGTTTTCCTCTGAGGCTTTTTTCTCTAGTTCTCTTTCATTGTTTGCTGGCTTTCTTTAGTGATATACTTGGATGCCTTTCTCTTTATTCTTTGCATATCTATTACTGTTTTTGATGTGTGGTTACCACTAGGTTTGTATATAATATCTTCTGCATATAGCAGTTTAGTTAAATTGATGGTCACTTAAGTTTGAACCCATTCTTTGCTCTCTCTCCCCTCTCCACTCACAGTTTAGGTATATGGTGTGATATTTTACAGCCTTTTATTTTGTGAATTACTTGGCTCGTTCTTACAGATATATTTATTGTTACTGCTTTTTTGTTTTCCACTTTTCATACTCTTACTTATGGTTTTTCTACTCAAAGACTTCCCCTTAACAATTTTTTGTGGGGTTAGTTTAGTGTCATGAACTCCTTTAGCTTTTGTTTGTCTAAGAAAAATCTTTATCTTCTCTATTCTGAAGGATAGCCCTGCTGGATAGCATATTCTTGGCTGCAGAGTTTTTCCATCAACACTTTGAATATATCATGTCCCTCCCTTCTGGCCTGCAGAGGTTCTCCTGTAGAATCCACTGAAAGCTTTATGGGCTTTTCCTTGTATGTAACTGTCTTCTTTTTTCTTGCTGCTTTAAAAAAAAAAATCTTTCTTTTTCATTACTTTTTGCCATTTTAATTGCTGTATATTTTGGTGTGGATCTCCTTGGGTTGATTTTGTTGGGGGATCTCTATACCTACTGAGTCTGGATCTGTTTCCTTCCCCAGATTAGGGAAGTTTTTAGCTATATTTTTCAAACAAATTTTCTGTCTCCTTTTCTCTCCTTCTTCTGGAATCCCTATCATGTGAATATTATTATGCTTGATGGAATCACTGTGTTCTCTAAGTCCGTTCTTATTTTGCATAACTTCTTTTCTTCTCCCCTGCTCAGCTTGATTACTTTCTGTTACCCTGTCTTCCAGGTAGCTAATTTGTTTCTCTGTTTCCTCTAGCCTGCCTCTCTTGCTTTCAAAGCCAAATGTTACAACGATCTGTGTTCCCCATGCTGGTTTCCTGGTGTGATAGTCTGTTTTTCTCTCCTCTTCATGCTCAAGGCTCCTTCCCCCCTCCACACATTGCTGTGGTTGGTTTTACTCTGCACCATGTCTCTGCTTTTTGTTTAGTTGTGGAGTTTGTTCTGCCAGTCTTTGTGTCATTTTCTGGATTAATTATTCTGGTGTGAGTATTATCTATTCATATTTGTGGGAGGAGGTGATCTTAGGGTCCTCTTACTTCTCATTTTCTCAGCCTCCTCTCTTGATCAAAAGCTGTCTCTTAAAAATAGCCAAGTCACTGGTTAACTATGATAAAGGGAGAAAATTTATACAATATGCATTGACACAGATGCAAATGTTAACAGAGATTAATATCAGAAAATAAACAAATTAAATGAACCACCATCAAGTTCTTTGACTGTGTCATCAGTTCAGCTACCCATACAAAAATGACCATAGATTTGGCTATAGATATTAATTAACTAATTAATTAATTTATTTTTAAAATATTTTATTTGATAGAGATCACAGGTAGGCAGAGAACAAGAGGAGGAAACAGGCTCCCCACTGAGCAGAGAGCCTGATTTGGGGCTCAATCCCAGGACCCTGAGATCATGACCTGAGCCGAAGGCAGAGGCTTTAAACCACTGAGCCACCCAGGCATCCCAATATTAATACATTTAAAAACAAGAAATTTTACAGACAATATTTTCTGGTCTCAAAGCAATTAGGTAAAAATTCTTCACAACATTAAAAGACAAATAATAGATATAATGATCTGAGAATTAAACATACATTTCTTAAACAATTCCTAGGAAGGAGGGAGAATTAAAATGAAGATTACAAAAATTATATAAAATAATATCATTTAAATTTATGAAAACAAATAGGATATAGCCAAAACAATTCAGAAGAAAATCAGTGCCCTTAAAAGAAAGTTAAAGAAATGTTAACTTATCCAAAAGCTTACCTTTTCAAAGAAAGAAAAACAGTAAGAAAAAGTTTTTAATTAAATTAGGATATAAAGAAAATGCAGAAATATACAAAATAAATAAGGAAAAGAAAACCCAGTTACTTAAATCCAGTTATTCATTCAGTCTATCTGGCATTTACATGAACTAATCTCTTGAGAATTTATTATTTAGGACTGTAAAATTAGGAAAAAAGCAAAAGAAAAAATTGAAAGAGGATGGAAAGAAGGAAGTAGAGAAGGAAGGAAGGAATTGTTGAGAATTGTTGAACTTACTAACATAAAATTGATGAAGGTAGAGATATTTGTGGGTTTTGTTTGCTGTGGTGTTTCTAGGCTAAAATAACATATTTGTTAAATGAATAAACAGTATAATTCACTATACATGGCAAAAGTTCTAAAGGCTGTGCTGTAGAAGCTGATACCAATATCCATTTCCTTCTCTTTGAAAAGCAGTTGACTGTCCTTAATCAGGTCTTCTAAGTGCAATATCAGAGTGAGATCCTCTGCCTGCTTCTATCTAATGATGTCATCTTATGTGCTTGATAAGCAGTTACCTGGGTCTTGAGAATTAGAATTTCTAAGGTTGGTACCCAAGCATTTAAAACAGAAAAAGTTGCCAGAGTGATTTTTAAAAGCACTAAATATTTTTAAAAGGTTTTATTAGTTAATTGATTTGAGAGAGACAGACAGAGATAGAGAGAGCTCGAGTGGGGTGGGAGAGGGGGGAGCAGAGGGAGAAGTACTGACAGACTCTGTGCTGAGTACAGAGCCTGACATGGGCTTGAGCTCATGACCCCAAGATCGTGACCTAAGCTGAAATCAAGAGTCAGACCCTAACTAACAGCGCCACTCAGGTACCCCTATGAACACTAAAGTTTGAGAATCATTGCTATATTGAAATAGTTTTTGAAATAGTCATGAAGTACTTCTGCTTCCTTGCCTTCCAGATATATAGTAGAATTGCACTTCTTGGCCTCAAATGTTTAGGTTAGACCATGTGACCAATTTAGCTAATGTAGTGGTTGTCATCCAAGGGCAATTTGGTGCATACTCTCTATTCCAATCCTGGGTACGTTTGGCAATGTCTGAAGACATTTTTGCCTGGCATACTGGGGTTCAGGGAGGCGCTACTGGCACTAATGGGTAGAAGCCAGGGATACTGCTAAGCATCCTAAAATGCACAATGAGAAATTATCTGGCTGAAATGTTAACAGTGCCTAGATTGAGTAATCCTGGCCAATGACTTGTGAGCTGAAGTGATATGTGTCCATTTAGGACCATGTATGAAATTGTTGGTGAGGAAACTTGCAGGCCAATGTTCCATACAATGTCACTTAAATGACTGCAATCTCTTTGTAGGTATAGTATCAGAGAATAGAAATTTCTACATATTCTGGGCCAAACATAGAGGCATAGCAGTGATGTGCAATTTTTATGGTGGCTGGGCTCTGTAAGCAAATCCTTTATCTTGAGTTTTCATGGTCTTTAGATGGACTCCTTGTTTGATCTCTAGTGTTTGTATTAAAGTAGAATATGGCTGTTTTCTTCATTTAAAAATTTTCTTTATTATCTTTGTGTGGTGTGGCCTAATACTTATGTAATTTGTTTTAGAATTATTCTTTGACCAACAAATTAGATTTGACATTAATTTGCTGAGAAAAGGGAAGTTTCCAGGTTTAGAGCCTTAGAGAAAGTGTATATAGTTCTGAGGTAAACTTGCAGGAGGATAGTGTGGTCCATCTGCCTTGGTGACTTAATAGTGATAAAGCACACTTGTCACTGTGTTGTGGCCCCTTAAGGGTCTCAGGTATAACTTAATTTTGCCCCCTGTAGATTTTTTTTTTTTAAGATTTTATTTACTTATTTGTCAGGGAGGGAGAACAAGCATGCATAAGAAGGGGGAGCAGCAGGCAGAGGCAGAGGGAGAAGCAGGCTTCCTGCTGAGCAAGGAGCCTGGTGGGGGACTTGATCCCAAGACTGTGGGATCATGACCTGAGCCGAAGGCAGATGCTCAGCCAACTGAGCCACCCAGGCATCTCTCAACTGGTGATTCTGAAAACAAAATGTCATGTCTGTATTTCATAAGTTGATTGATACTGAAAAACACATATATTAGTTTAGTTAATTATCGGTGTTAGAGCATGACTGTTTTAACTCTTTGTGATTAATGTGGGATCATTGAACTCATTATGGAATGTTTTGACAGAAATTTGATACTATAAATCTTATAAAAATAAAATGTGCTATTTTTAAAATTTAAGCTACCTCTTTCTATTTATTACCTCCTAAGTCTAACTATTATAGAGTATGGAACCAATTTTACAAAAAATAAATAAAATTAAAGTTTAAAATCTAGAATATTATTTTATAATCATATTTCAAACAGTGGTTTTGTTTTATATTTTAAAAGAAGTTTGAACTCCAATTATGATTTCAATTTGATTCCAGCAGGCAAATTTAAAAGAAAAAGAATGTGGAACTGATTTATTTCTTCCTGTGTGGGGGAAAAAAAAAAACTGATGTGAGAAAGCAGATGGTTTGAGGATTACAGAGTAAGAGGTCAGAAAGAAGTAACTTGCAAAAAAGAGAAAAAAGTTCAAGTTCTTAGTTTTCACACAAATAAATGTATATAAAATGAAACAACAATGATAAAATAGACTTTTTAAAAGAGGAAATTATAGAAATTCAATGAACATATTAGACACCATTAAATTTGTAAAACAACTTTGTGTGTTTGGTTACATGAGAAGTCATCAGGTTTCTGTGACATTAGTAGGCAGCTTGATTCTTTTTCTTTTGAAAGTCTGTATCTTTGTTATAATTGCATTAATTCCAATTTTAAATAAACTGACAAATGTAAAATGTATTAGAGGAATATTCATGATATAGCATCCCCCTGCCCCAAATATTTACATGACATTTCTATGTTCTTCTATTAAAACCAGCATTCTCCCAGAAACAGAAATTTGCTATAAATTAAGATTTTTATGTCACACAATGGAAACTCCCAATGGATATTCAAGATCAGCAGAGAGGTTGCTTATGTTTCAAATTTTACTTTATTCTTATGCCCATGTGCAATTGCAACGGCATTTAGGGGATTTCAAAGAAAGGAAAGTAAAATAATGGTAACTTCTCTAGAGCTGTGAATAAAAAGAACTCTGCATTATGTGAGAGAAAAATCACAAGACATTTTAATTTTAAAACATAACTTTTAGAGTTGGAGAAATTAAAGATCAGAGAATGAAAGGATAGCTTTCCCTTTTCATTATGTAAAATGTGTTAAGAAATGAATCAAAAAGAAAAGCAAGGGTATCATAAACTTTGGAAATAAGAAAGGTGAAATTAAATTGCAGGCAAACACTGCAACTGAATAATAGGACTAAGAAGGCAGGCATCTACCTCAGAGTCAATGCTGCTCCTCTACCCAAAACTGCTGAAATTAGAGACTTAGAAGCAGGATATCACCCAGGGAAGCTGGTCCAGTATGAGAATCAAGCAATTTAAATGTGATTTATTATTTTTTTAAAAGATTTTATTTATTTATTTGACAGACAGAGATCACAAGTAGGCAGTGAGTAGAGAGGCAGGCAGAGAGAGATTGGAGAGGAGGAAGCAGGCTCCCTGCTAAGCAGAGAGCCCGATGCAGGGCTCGATCCCAGGACCCTGGGATCATGACCTGAGCCAAAGGCAGAGGCTTTAACCCACTGAGCCACCCAGGCGCCCCTTAAATGTGATTTATTTAAACTGAATCCAAAATCATCTGAACCAATAATTGTGTGTCAGAAGTGTTATGATCTATTTCACAAAGAAACAAAAGGTGTGATAAGAGAAAGTAAATTATGCCCACTTTCTCATCTGCTGTCAGTTTATGAGATGTTCATACACGGTCAGCATGGTCAGTGAGAGTGCTGAGGCTCCGGGACACGACTTCATTCTTTTACGAGAAGAAGATTGAACCATACGTAGCCCCTAGCTGCCTCAATGATGTACCTAGCTGATAATAAATCCTTTGTGGAAGGGCCATGAATATTCATTTTTTCCTTCTCCCTCTTCTGACTCCCTTTTCAATACTGCTTGTTCATTTTGTTTTTTGTTTTTTGTTTCACAGAGTAAAATATTTACAGAGTAAATAATTGTTTAGTATCTGTTTAATAAATGTGAATAAAGTTGGGAGAACCCTGGAGAAAAATCTAGTCTGATCTTGTTTTGCTGATGAGGAACATGAGTGGTTTATTGTTGAGTAAATTTCCCACAATCCCATTGTTAGTCTAGAAGCCTTAGCAGACAATGTATTTCATTTCTAAAAAGAAACAATGTGGTAGATTTGGTTGACATAAATGGGAGAGCTTTCACTGTCTTGTGGTATATGTATTAAGTATTCTCCTGCATACGGGACCTTTAATAGCCAGATAAAGTAGGTGTTGGCACAAAAGGGTTTATATCTAAAGCAAAGAGCTTTCCCCTATTTTAGCATTCACTAGCAGTATTTCTTGAAAAATCTTTTACCATATGGAAATATCCCTGAATAAATAGTGAGAAACATGAATAAAAAATGTATTTTGCTAAAAATTTATTTTATTGGAAATCAATGCAAGATGTGAAAACTTTATTAGAGCTTATATTGTCTTCTTCAACTTGTCTAGACCTAGATTTGACATCCATATGTATTAATTTATATTTTTTAATTATCAGAACTTAATAAAATTCTTCTGAAATAATATTAGAACTTCTCATTTAGAAGTATGGCATTTTCAGGCTTTTTAAAAAAATCTCCCTTTATTAAACAAATGAACTAATCCTTCAAATCATTCTTTCTGTCTATGGGTATATATAGTCTGTGCTAATAAAAGTTATTTTTTCTCTATACAGTGTGCCCAAATTTATGTATATAATCCATATTAAATACGAGGTGACTATGAATGAACATGAAAAGGGAGCTATCACTTACACCAACTAAGCATGTATATGTTTACATGTGTGTATACTACATTCTGTTCTCTGTCCTAAGGGCTTTATATACGTAATTCAGTTTACTCTTTATGACACCCTTTTTTGTATGTGTGTTTACCTCCATTTTATAGATGAAGAAACTGGGGCTGAAATAAGTTAAATAAGTTGCTTAAGATCACATGTCAGGGGAGTAGCAGAGCCTTTGTTAAAAGTCTTTCTGCTTCCTGAGTCCATGTTCCTTTTAGTAGGCCAAAAACATGTAGATGTCAACAGAAAAGAAACACACAAGAAAATAAAATTATGAGTACTCTGAAAAGCATGTCCTGATAAGCAAAAAGTAATTCCCTTAAAACATCTGACTTTCATATGGTCCACAAGAGTTTTTTTTGTCTTCCTATTTATTTGCCCTTCTCTCCAGTGATCTGAATTATCTCTTTCCTGTCACCATGGGCTCATTAGAGCAGCTGATATAGACAAGACAAGAGAATAACAGGATCTAAGGGCAATTAGGTCCTCACCCACAAAAGACAAGTTCGGAGAGAAATAGACCTGATAAAAATGAATATCACACATTATGGGGAAAACTAAGCATCTGTCACTATGGTAGAGGATGGCTGGATGGAGGTGAGGGTAGTAAGCAGCTTCTATTTATATGCGCATATCCAGACATATCAAAATTACATTTCTGTTTTTATTGGAAGGGCCATTGCAAAAAAATGAGATTAGTTGTGCTCTATCAATTTTGTTGCCAGAGCAGATTAGATGGTATAACAAATAGAAAGATGAAGCCCCTTCATGGTCTACAGCCCCTTGTCAGTTACATGCTGATTTTTAATATGTTCTCTTAGAAGTGAATTATCATGTTTCAAAAAAGGAGAGAAATTGAATGACATCCTGTTAAGAGTAAAGGCAGAAGGACCCTTTCAGTGAATCTGAAATGTGAAGGATTAAGTTGAACAGAAGAGACGAGACCATAGAGGAAGGTATGCTATAGTTCACAAGAGCATCATTGAACAATCTTGTAAAAATAGGGAGGAGTGTGGCATAACGGGTGAGGGGTCTCTGTGTCACACTGCCAGTCACAGTGTGCCTGTTGCCTATTGGGAGACCTTGGAAATGTTGCTTAACATTTCTGGCTGCAATGTCCTTATTTAAAATGGGGTGAATTATGATAATCAAATGAGCTAATTTATATTGAGTCTTAGGACTTAACAATTGTTAATTGTTATTAACAATAACAATATTGCCAGGCATATAACAAATGCTCAATAAATACTAGCCATTTTTTAAGATGAGGAAGAAATATTCCAGGAGAAAATAGGACTTAGCTTTTCCTGAGAAATTAACAAGCAAGGAAAAGCCTCTCACTAGAGCTGCTGAGTTTGCATGGTCCTGGTTTTCTTTCTTGTTACTGTTTTTTCCTCTCTTCATTCCAAAGTCACAGCATAGATTGAAAATAAAGAGATCTAAATGGTTGATAGCTCATTGTTAAGCCTACCAGTTCTTCAAAATGTGCACACTTTTGTGATTATTTGAAAAAAAGAAAAAAAGAAAGTACTGTAATTAACAGAAGATAAATTTCTTTTCAGAATAATATCTGCTTATTGTGATAGTAAAAACAAAACCTAAAAAACAAAACAAAACAAAAACAAAACAAAACCTGTCATTTGAGGAGTGTTTTTAGTGCTTGGGGGTGGTTATTTAAACACATATGTGTGTACATATATATGTGTGTATATGTGTGCATGCACACACACACACATACACACTGCCACACTTACTCCTTTTATAGTGTCTCGCAGAGGGGTAATTGGATTCAACTGTAAATGTAAGTTCTTCTCAGGGGAGATGTTGATACTTGGGCAGAACTTCTAATAAAAGTAAATTTATTTGTGTTTTCATGATCATTATTTATGGGACTTTTGGCACTATAGAATTAATAAATCACTGTCCAAGGACCCACTTTGTCATTAGTAGCTACCATCCATAAACACTTCTCTTGGTTGTATGCTGAAGGGACTGAAAGTCTGGTAAGGAAATAGAAGGACTATTACTTGGGCTCTTGTAGGCAGAAAACAACTTACTTTGTAGTTTAAGAAATTGACACAATTGATCTCTGCATTTATCTACTCCAAGACAATAGAAGGATACTTTTTGGGAAACTTAGTTTCATTATTCATTTTTCATTGATAATTGCTTATATTTTGAAGTGCAACTTCATTGTGTGTAAAAATATCCTGTGCATTTATAATGAAAAAATATGTGTGTATGAAGAGAAGGAAAGAAGATTATCTTTTTGGAATTAACCTGACCACGTCCATGCCGCCTCCTGCTACCTCCCATTTCTAGCCATTGCCTCCTGTGGCCAGGATTGTTACAGTAATTGGGACATTGGGCCCCTCCTTCTACCTTCCCCCTTAGACTCTATTCTTAATGGAGCTGTCTTGAAAGGTAGATCCTGTCACTTCTCTGCTCAGAATCTTGCATCATAACTCAGGGTAAAACTCAAAGACCATAATCAGTTGGCCCTCTGCAACCCCTGACGTCTTCTCATACTTCTTCCCCCTCATTCCCTTCCTTCAGCCACACTAGCTTTGTTGCTGTTTCTGCAACTTGCAGTACCATTTCCACAGATATTCACATGACTTACTCTCTTCCATCCTTCAGTTTTTGTCTAAGTACCACCTTATCAAAACTCCCTCTCTGATCAGTGTGTATAAATACCAAGTCTCTCATCCCCCTAACCTTTACCCCTTTATCCAGCATTCTATTTCTCCTTAACACCTGTCACCATAAATCATAGCTTATATTCACTCATTTATTTGTGTATTGACTGTGCCAGCTGGAGTGTAAATTCTTTGTTAGCAAGGCCTGTGTTTTATTCACTATCCTATTCACAGTAATTAGAAGAGTGCTTGGCCAATAACAGGCTAGATAAGTATTTTTTTCAATGAATGGTTGAGGCCTACTTGTTCCTAATCCTAGAAGATAAAATGAAGTCGATTACTTCCTTCTGACTTATTTTCTCTTGATGAGATGGAGCTAATTGTATATTTTCCATCATTTAGAAGGTGAATAATGTCTACACATGTGCAATGCTTAATATTTACATGCTTTTAAATTATTGTTCCAATAAAGGTTTCTGACAATAAAGGATTATTTGATAGTATTTACTAAAATTTTGAAATTGTTCATATTCTGTGACAGCATCTTCAAATCTTGGCAACTTAATGGAAACACTGGGAGTCATACAGAAAAGATTTTCACTTCAGTATTGTCATGCGATGACCAAAGAAATGATAGAATTGCCATATATAAAATACAATGCAGCCATTTAAAGTGAATATGGAGTGAGTATATATACACATACACAAGCTGAAATAACTAGAAATACCTTTCTGTTTGTGTATGTGTATGACTTTGTCTTATTGTTTGCTTGCCGAATCCAAATATATGTCTCCTCTCCTCTCTCATTTTCCTCCATTTTATTTATTTATTTATTTATTTATTTATTTATACCTTTTTTAAAGCTCTGCACTGAACCTGGATCCCCGGTGGCTCTATCCCACCACCATGAGATCACAACCTGAGCTGAAACCAAGAGTTGGGCACCTAACTGACTAAGCCACCTAAGTTCCCCCTTCTTCTTCCCCCCCTCCTTTTTTTTTTAATGTCTAAATTCTGACCCTCTTTCTCCAAAAGGATTTTCTCCCCCCCC